>NW_026294758.1:37099885-37709885 GCF_026119805.1 Tympanuchus pallidicinctus
TAGGCAAATACAGATAGATCTTGTATGCATTCAAACAGAAAGGGTGTTTGATGCTGTATTTTATGAGGGCTGCTCTGAAAGCAGTGCCTCCTGCCTCTCATTTAAATTGTCGACTCATGATGTCTGAGGTAGATGCTGGTGGTATGGCAGTAGAGGTTGAGCCTTCTCACCAATATTCCGTTACGTTGTTGTGTGACAGATAGCAGAAGAGAGGCAGTCTGACAAAATGGTGTCTGACATGGAAGGGTGTGACATTGTGTTTCTCTGTGGAAAACGTAGCTTGCACTGACATAAACTGACACTTGCTGAAAGTTCGTGGATGTGAGCGCAGTGAGCTGGTGGGTGGTGCGTTTCAGCAGTGGTGATAGTGACAATAGTTCACCTTTGTTGGCATAGATCGTAAAGAGCTTGGCATGCAGGCTGTTGTTCATTGCTGGTGAACACGTATAGCTAATGATGTTAACTGCATTCAAAAATGGTATTTCGTTGCTGACAATCTGCTCTATCAAGTACTGCCATTCTGCTCTCTGTATCTCTTGTAGCTTTCGTGGAAATAAATAGGAGGCATTATTTTCAGAGCAACTTCTGTACATGCATATATTGATTTGTACACACAAACATGGGTGTACACACATGTCTTTGGTGTACACATATGTCTTTATGTAATACCTAATATTTATAGGCAAACACATGTAGAAATTTTATGTATTCCCAGAAAACAAAAGGTATTTGACACTATATGTTCTGTTTGGAGCAGCATTGTAATGACATTTTTTGCTTATCATGGTAGAAAACTGAACAAGCAGCTTTTCTTCACAAAATGGTGAAAATGCAACAAATTGTCAAGTTTGTAAGATCTTGGGAGTACTTCTAAAGTACTGCAAACCATAGCATGTGCATAATTATTACTTAGCCATTCAGTGCATCTGTGTGTACTGGAAGCAGATGTGAAAAGCTGAAGAGTGACAAGGTTTGTCTGCTCTCACTGTAGTCATCGTCACTGCTGTTTCTGCTGTGTGGGCTTGGAGCAGTAGCTGCTAATGGCCAGAATTTCAGAGCAAGTCCAGGAAATGCTTGTGAGAAGCCACGAATATCTGTGGTGGGGGCACCACATGCCGTTACTTGTTGAGAATGAGTAACGTGGAAATAAGTGTCAGTGTGAATATTAACTGTTATACAAGCACTGTAATAACCTTGATCAAACATGCTTTGAAGAGCTTGTGTAGTTAGCAGATCGGTGTTTGTTGTTTTCTTTTTTTTTTTCTTCTAAAGAAAGTTGCTCTCTAGCTAGGGAGGACTGGGAATTTCTGACATCACTATAAACATGTTGTCTTTTTTTCACATTCTCTATGAGTAGCATAAAGCTATGAGCCTTTTTGTTTTCAAATGAAAATATAGTAAGCTTGTGTGTACCATTCTGTGTATGACACTTTTTTTTTTAATATTTGTTTCATTTTTGAACTGTAGAAATAAGTGATTTCTTGTTCCAGAAATTGTGTCTTCATTGGCAGAGATCTGAAAATGTCCGTATTTCGAGGATGCTGAGACATAATTGACACACTGATGTACCAAAATTCTATTTTTCATTATTTCTTACACTACATGTTATTATCTCTCTAATGTACATCTACCTGATTTAATAGTCTGTTTTCCAACTTGGTTTTCTGCATTTTTCTCCAGATGAGAAAATCTCCTCATACCATTCATATTAACTCCTTTTACTTCCCACAGTGCCTAACACTCGTCCTGCAGAACTGTACAACATGAAGTACTATCAGGAACAGAAGAAAAATGAATCCCAAAGTTTATCACTTGTGTGCTTTTGAACAGGCAAAATGTTGCTTGTCTTTGAGTTCGTACAATTTTTTTAGGTGATATACAACAATCAGTCAGTGAAAGGAGTGACTAAATTTTATTTCATATGAATGCAGTATTTCACTACTCTGGATATCTGACAATTATATGATCTGTCAAAAATCTGCACTCCAGTGTTCTTAAAGAGTATTGTAATTCATTGTAAATTGTAAATCCCTTCTTAAAGAGCATAGTAATTATTTTTATGCTGCTCTTTTCCTCCTCCAAAAGCTGCCATTTCAGAAACACAAATTAGCCTGATGCAAATATCTGTAGACTCTGTGTCGACTTATTTGGACTGACAGAGAAATAGGTGAAAACAACAATGGAAAAAATGACTACCTGTTCCTGGAGGTACAAACTGGTGAATGTTTAAAATGCATTTCAGAAATTTCCCTTTAAGCAAAATAGAGGGTTTCCTTAGAAACAAATCTGATATGGAACAGGGTGGGATCTGAGCTAAGCTTTATAGAGGAGCTCATACATAGTCCCCTTTCTTCTCTGCTGGTGTAGAAGACAACATACCTAAGTCTGCTGATTTTTGATGATGCTTTACAGCAATTCTGTGTCATTTTCAGCTGAAAATCTGTATGCTATAAACTCAACTTTTAGAGGTGTAAGAAGCTTAGATGACTTTTTCAAGGATTAAACTACTGCACACATGTTGCTGTAAGAGAAAATGTATTAAGTTTGAGAACTGTAATATAAATAGATAAAGCAAAATGAATGCCAGAACAACCTCTGGAAGCAGTAACGTTGTTCTTTAAAAAAAATCAAGCACCCAAGCATTACAAAGAAAATATTAATCTTGATTTTATACATTTGTTTGAAATGAAATGTTTGGGGCCATATTATGAAGATATGTCACAGTAAATAAATAATAATGCAGATAGAAATGCAGCTTTTAAAGAACATCCAGCTTTATAACGGATGGTTTAATATCTCCTAAGTGTTCTGAGGCAGACAGTATAAGAAAACATTGTTGATTTTGGTTCTGTAATTATTATGTCTAATACTTCATCTGCTTCTCAAAGCTTTATTTCCGTCCGTGTCACACCTGCTTCCGAGCAGCTCTTTTGCTACGGCGCAGCTCTGTAACCGAGCAGTAGAGGGCATTCCTTCTTCAGCAGATGCCACTGGTTCTTCAGAAGACCAGAGGTTTGTTCAGCAGGTGAGCACGCCTGGGTCCTGTCTGTCTTCAAATGTTGCTCGTTTGCACGCACACGTTGGAGATGGAATAAAAGGAAAAGCTCTTAAGAGAAATTTACAATATACACTTTGGGGTTGACTGCATAGTCGATAAAACAGTAATTATTGTTAATTATTTCATGGAATATTTTTGTGCATATGAGCTTACATACATGTTACTCAGTTTTCTTCAGCAGTACTTTCCATAAATTCATAAATCAGTTCTCTTAATGCAGTGTTGGACGTAGATCAAAAGCTGAATTGTTTCAGTTGGTTATGACTGGTCAATAATGGTAACAAAAATATTCTCAATAGTACTTCCAGCAGAGTGCTCTTGTTGATAGCAGCACCTCCCTCAAAGTCTGAGAGCATGTTTGGCAGGACTTGGAATTGTTGGAGAATATATTAAAATTGCAGCAGGCACATTTGGTTTTCACAGTCTTGACATTCTAGCTCTGACATTACATTACATTAAATTTAGTCTGGTGTCCATGTTCTTTTCTTTTTCCACCCGGAAAACTCAGTCTCATCTGGGGGAAATGGGTGTTGGTTCTCATTTCTAACTCACTTTGCTTTACTCCCAGATTCCTTCTAATGCTAGGAAATTCCCTCCTTCGCTGCACTGTCCCTTGGAGACTGCCCTGTCAGTCTCACCCTGCTGAGCCATCGAGTGCACCCTCGGTGAAAAGCCATTGGCAGCGTCTGTGGATGACCTTTCTGGCTGTGTTGAGGGCTGCTCTCCCCTTACAAAGAATTTACTTCACACAGAGTACTTTGAGAGTATGTTTTTAAGGGTTTCTTCTTTAGTTATGAGTTAATTAACACAAGCAACTGAAAATAAAACTCCTTCCAGTGGCAGTGGTCTACTGATTAACCTGCTGTTTCTAAGTTTTTCCTGATATTGCTTGGTCATCAACAGTGCATAACCTCACTATACATTGAAAAGAAACACTGTGGGAGAAGTTATAACTGAGGATTGTACAAGGAATCCTGAAGAGGCAAACAACAGAATGGGATCTGACAAATTACTCTTTTTATGACACATGATTTTATTTGTCATCTGGTAAATTATTGTCTTAATTTTACATCAATTTCCATTTGGAAACAAGCCAGTGTCTTGATTTTGTATAATACTCTTGTCAGATGCTTCTCAGAGTGATGTTTTCAATCTGTATTTCAGGAATTTTCTCGAACTGTGATAAAAGAAGTTTTACTGTTGATGTTTGTTTGCTTTCATTTTTATTTTTTTTTCTTTCCCTTTGGAGTCATTAAATACTAGTGTTTAATTAGTATACAATAGCAAAAATCATAAATGAGAGAAAAAGATTTTCTTGCCTGGAAAAGTAAGAGTCTAGTAGGTGGTATCTCTGCAGCTGGCTAGTAAATCTGTTATCGTAAACTCTTACAATATTTACTGAAGAGAGTATCTGGAAAAGCACTTTTTTCCATGTCACTGATTGGCAGATTCACATAACATTTCCTGGCTATTTTAGTATAAAATAGCTTTTATGGCTTTACTTGCATAATGCTGAAGCACTCAGAAATCTGATAACACTTCTTATTTCTGAGGATAACCATGGGCAGAAAACAAATGAATTTAGACATATCCAGACTATAATTATGTATAAGAGAATAAAATAATCCTGAAAGATAAACATCATAGCTGTCTGCAACTGGGGGAATTGTGAAGATAGTCTGGTGGATGGAAATTTTGTTTTCTGCTACTGAGCTGGAATATCTGCCCTGTGTTATTTCCCTTGACAGGAATGGGTTTGCAAAGAGAATATCAGAGAATTTCCATCTTAGTGTTACAATAGATCAGTGGGAATTAAGGTTATTGTCAGCTAAAAATCTGCATTTATTGAGAAGGCTCACAGATTTTGAGATGAAAAAGGGCTTTCTGATCACTTGTGGTAAACAAGCTTACTGTTTACTGCTTCCCTTCTGTTCTTAGCCACACGCTTCTTCCCACTTCTTTGTGCTAGGTTTGAAGTTTTTGAGCTCTATGCTGAGAAGAATATAACCCAGAGAAAAACTAATTAGCAAATAAAACAAAGAGCCCCCCCACCCTCTTTTTTAATGGGGTGGCGCCATGATGGTTAGAGTTGATTTAGTGAAGAGTTCTATAAGCAAAGGAAGATGGTGCAAAGGAAGGTGGTAACAGTAAGTATTGGTGAGACAAGAGAGGGAAGGACCTTTGTGCCAAGTGAAGAGCTAGTATAAGGCTAGCTTTCCTGCTCTGGCCTTCTGTATGTGGATTGCTAGGTCCTGTTCTGTGCCCCCTATCCAGGTAATCAAATGGGAAAAACAGCAGCAGCATGAAAATGTTCTTAGATCAGCCACTGGATTTGGTGAGCTGAAGGTGAACTAGATGAAGGAATGTAGTATTTACGTATCTTGGCAAATTCTTGTGCCTCTTTGCTTAGTCCTGGAAGCTTGGTACTTGAATAAAAACAATTCTGTAGGCAGTTTTCCCAGTAAAAGAACTCCCAGAGGCTCTTGTGAAATTAAGCAATAAATCAACAGGAATTTTCATTACTTCCATTTTATGATTTGTTCACAGGTGGGACAATTTAGGATCTGTTCATGAAAGCTAGTAGGTTGCAGTTGATTTGCTCAAAATCGGAAATCTGCAATGAAGATATAATTTAATGCAAATATCCCAAGTCCTGCATGTTCTGCTTATAACTCTGGTTTGTTGTCAGTGTCAGTGACAGCATACTGCTTCTTCCATCAAAGTAGGAAGACTGAAATCTTAATTGTGCATTTGGTTGCATCACCCTTGAGCTTAGCATTTACAAGTAGCAATATTTAAGTGGAAAGTGTTTAACAGAATTAACTATGAAATATAATATTCTATGATTAAAATACTCCCACTTCTGCTGTTAATTGTTTATCTGGTTGATTGGTAATAGGCTTTATATGACATCAAAAGTTGTGAGCAAAAATGGAAAGGAATGAAAATCAGATTTCATACAGTACCACAGTGTATCCAAATGAGTTATCTTTGGACTTGAAAGGTAGCGTGATCTTAAAATTTTTTAAAAACAAGCTAATGCTGAAGGAATATTATCTCTTCTGACTGTTAACCCACAGCATATTCTCTGTCATTTTCATGAAAAGCACTGATTCGTTGATGATTTTCTGTTTGTTTGGTTTTTATGAAGGAAAAAAATGATGCTAGCAAATACAGAACATTGCATTTAATATTAAACATCAAAGTGCACAATGAATTTTTAAAGGACCAATTAACAAAGCAATATATCCATTTGCTCTGTGCAAATCCAGGGGTAGTGCAAGGAGTTCAGCAAACAGAACGTCAGTTGTTGTGAAAAGAAAAGACAGCACTGTAAAGCAAAACTGCAGCTCTCAGAAGGAGATACTATTAAATCCAAATAACGAAGAAAGAAAGGGCTTGAAATTTGCTGGAACACTTTAATTGGGAAATAGTTGAAAGAAAAAACCTTGAAATATTTAAAGTTTCACTAAAAGGAAATTAGTGCCCTGACTTTTAAGTGACATGATTTAACTCAAGGAGATGAATGCTACAGGAAAGAAGTACAGCAAATTTTAGCTGTAGCTGTTAACAAATGGGAATGAATTTTCATGGGAAAATATTACTTCAAGATGTTATAGCAGACTCCTGTTGCTGATATTGTCAGGCAAATTTGAATGATAGTTTTAAAAATTAAGCTATCTTCACAATACAAACTTCTCTCCTCCTGACAAGGTACTGAGTGTTTCTGCTTCTGCAATGCTGTGAAATTAAGTGGAAACACATTTTTACATAGGAAATTCTTTCATTTGACACAAATGAATACAGAAATGCTTTGTTTGTATTTATTTTCAAGGACAAGATGAATGTGTGAGAGAGTTTAGTGAGCAGGAGATGAAGTGCAGTAGGGAAAAATTTTAGAGTCTTTTTTTCTGGGCAGAATGTACCTGGTTGAGTTTCAGGACTGCGTGTGCATATGATATTATTTGAGGAATCTGTGGTTTCAGACTTACACATCTGTGGCAAGTGAAGGCAACTGTAAGGTTTTCCCTTTGTTTCTGTTGATGTTTCTCTGCTGCATCACTGAATTCCAGTTCAAGAGCAACTGCTGTACTCGCTGCTCATTTCCTTACCAGGAATGTGACACTACATTACTCCTAGAGTCAAAACAAGTTAACAGTGTTTTATAGCCATTTCAATTCCCAGCTCTGAGTACTTCTAAAAAGCTTCTGGACTAGAAATCATATAGTCTTAACTTTGAATTCTTCTTTTCCCAATTTGTCTCAAATAGGTATGTGTAACCTCCTCCAGTCCCCAAACCCTATGAAATCATCCCTCAAAATAGAAACAACAATGTGCCTTTTAGGCAGTTAACTTTTTGAAGGCAATGGGACATTAAGAACATTAATCAGCAAAGCAGAATGTTGCTAGAGTGTTTCCCTTTGTGAACACCCTGCATGAAATACCCCTGAGAACAAGCTGTTCCTTTTTGCTATTAGAGCACTCCTTTTTCTGGCACTTAATTTCTCACTGAACTCCATTGTTATCTTACAGGAATGTCTAGAACTGCCTTGGGTCTGGTACATTAAAGCTACAGAGCTAAGTGCAGGGCACGGTGCTGCTCTGTTCTCCTCAAAGCAGCCGATCTCTGACTTCTACATTCTGCACCCCTACCAGTTTGCTATTCATTGTGTATGTAGTATTTCCACATACAGTGAAAATCTACAGTGCTTAAGATCTCAACAAATGCACAGATGATCTATTTCAAGTTTTCAAGTTGTAACTGACTTAGCTTAAAACGTACAGGGACTGCTCACACAATAACTGTTGTAAAAGTTATGCTCAGTTTGTATAACCTGAAGTAAGTGAGTTTTACATGTATGTGTGGTGTCTATAAGAAGAACAAATCTTTCATTTCTTGTATATTCCTTTCAGACCCTGTGATTGAAACACAAACTAAACTGAGTACTTGACTAAGATGTTCTGGCATTAGAATAGTCACTATGTTTTAAAAGGTTTGGGATAGTTACTTCATGCTTTGATGATAGCTATGGGTAGAAGGTGTTTTTTTTCACAAACCTGTGGCAATTGGTGTCCAATGTAGATCATAGCTAAATCTCCAACATACTATGTGTATGACTGATGAAACACACAAAAAAAAAGGAGGCAAAATTGAATACTCTCACTGT
This sequence comes from Tympanuchus pallidicinctus, assembly GCF_026119805.1. Lineage (NCBI taxonomy): Eukaryota > Metazoa > Chordata > Aves > Galliformes > Phasianidae > Tympanuchus > Tympanuchus pallidicinctus. The sequence goes on from NW_026294758.1 coordinate 37,108,112, forward strand.
AGTTTTCCATCCAAGTACGTATATATATTGAGCTGAATGCTGTTTTCTGCTTTGCAGTTAATTTTACCTAAGTATCTTACATTTTTATTTTATCTATATTTTATTCACCCATTAAATAGGCTTTCTATTGTGATTTATTTGAAGTAGTTGCTGAGGGTGAAACTGAAGAATTGGTTTTGTTCTGTCAAAGATTGCTAAGTGATACTAATAATAATAACCGTGCAAGTTCTTACCCTTAGCATTTATGTACAGTATTGGAAGAAAATTCTAGAGTGCGAATTTTTCCGTCTGTGTGGGGAGCTCTTGAGTTTGTCAACAATGTACATTCCCAGAATTCATTCACAGAGCAGAGTCTGTCCACAGTTTGTCAAATAGGAGCTCCTTATCTGACAAACTCTTAGTTGCCTGGATTCTCTCAGGTTAGTATCAGCCATGCATGCATTTGTGTTTCAAAATATTTTTTTCTTTTTTTTTTTTTAATTTCCTGGAAGTTCAGGTACTGAGAGGTCAAAGCAAATTCATTCATTGCAATAATTGAAGTTAACATGTAAAAATTAAAAGCTAACATTAAATTTACTTTTTTTTTTTTTTTTTTTTCCTGCCTCATCCATCACAATCAGTTCTTCTTGGAAAAAAATTCACTTCGATCACTTTGTTAATTAACCCACTAGAAGTCACAGGAGAATCCCTTAAAAGCGTCTCTATATCCAAAACATCTATGTTATCTGCTGTTACAACGGGAAGCAACAGCCCTTTAGCAGAGGAGTTGATGATTGCTTCATTCTTTTTTTCTTAGTTCATTCCTCAAACAAATTCTTTTTCTGGTGTCAGCTTATAGATAGCTGAAATGAATGTGCTTCCCATGTCATCATGGTTTTGGATTACATACCCATTATTATTTCTACAGACTTTTGAGATCTTGAGACAAAAAACATGAATATACTATTATTATACTGTATAGTATAGGATATAGTATTATTATTATATATTCATTCTGGAATACCAACATTGTTTTTCTTGTATATAAATGGCAGGAGGAACACAGTCAAGGAACTTGCCAAACTCAATTAAGAATTTGTATATAGTGGAAATTATAATTATTATTGTTATCGCTGTTCCTATTTTATTATATTAAAAGCAGGAGAAAAACGCATCAGCTGGGTTTTTTCAACATCATTTCCCAGGCTGGATGCATCTTTTTAGATAAAAAAGGTAAGTCTATTAAACAGAGTATTAAATTACAGAAGGAAGGGATGCTACAATAGAAAGAAGGGATGCCATTCAAAGGGACCCAGACAAGCTTGAAAAGTGAGTTCATGTGAACCTAATGAGGTTCAACAAGGCCAAGTGCAAGGTGCTGCACCTGGGTCACGGCAATCACAGACATAAGTATAGACTGGGAGAATATCTCATTGAGAGCGGCCCTGCTGGGAAGGACGTGGGGGATCCTGGCAGACGAAAAGCTTAATGTGAGCCAGCAGTGTGCTTTTGCAGTTTGAAAAGCCAACAGCATCATTGGAGCAGAGGCCAGCAGGGTGACGGAGGTGATTATCCCCCTCTACTCTGCCCCGTGGCCATGTCTCATCTGGAGTACTGCATTCGGGCCTGGGGCTCCCAGCACAATAAAAAATAGAGTGCGTCCAGAGAAGGGTCGCAAAGATGGTCAGAGCTGGAGCACCTCTCCCATGAAGAAAGGCTGAAGGTACTGGGTTTGCACAGACTGAAGAAGGGAAGGATCTGGCAAGATCTTAACTCTCCAGTACTCAAAGGGAGCTTATTAGCAGGAGACAGAACAATTTTTTATACAAGTAGTGATTAGACAAGGGTGAATAGTTTAAAGCTAAAAGAGGGGAGAATTATGTTAGATATTAGGAAGAAATTCTCTACTCATAGGGTTGTGAGGCACTGGCACAGGCTGCCCAGAGAATCTGTGAGTGCCCCGTCCCTAGGGGTGCTCAAGGCCAGTTTGAATAGAGCCCTGGGCAGCCTGAGCTGGTGGGTGGCTGCCCTGCCTACAGCATGGGGTTGGAAACAGATTATCTTTAAGGTCTCTTCCCACGCAATGCATTCTACAAGTCAATGATTGGAAACTGACTTCCTGATTTAACTTGTGTTCAACTTAATGTGTAGTCTTTACTTACCCAGGTGAGCAGTTAAGTCAGAAATGTTTCTGAATAGCTACAATTTACAGACAAAACATGTTTTACGAAGCTAATTTTTTAAAATGTATTAAAAAACAGAATTACAATACGGAGTAAGACATTTGCTTTGGAGTTCTAAAGGCACTTCAAAGCCCTAGGCAATTTATGTCTAATTGGGTCTCCAAGGTACAAAACAATACTATACAAAGAGATCCCTTAACATATTATCCTTCATCCGTACCTTGGACTTACCTACCTGAAGGAGAGCTAGAGGAGAAGTATAATATGGCTAGGAAAGCAGATAGATCAGTTGCCCAGTGAGGAAATAATTCCTGGATGTCTGGAGAATTTACTGTGAAAAAAAATCAGTAGTGTGTCCTTTGTTCTGTACTACGTTCTCTTCGGAATAAATAATGCTTATTCACTAATTGCTCTTGAAAAGAAAAAGAAGTTGCTGAGATTATTGCAAAGTAGAACAGTTTCAAAGAAGATCTGCTCTTCATAAAGTTATTAATATAATACTTGGTTATTATTCAGATTATAAGCAGTAAATTTCCTGTAACAAGATTCTGGACTGTAGGCAATCAGCAGGCATGCTGATGAGTCTACAGGTGTTCAGCTCCCTGAATGCCAATGATTGTATTTTGATGGTTCTGCTTGCAGAAACTTTGGGACGTAAAACAAAATCCCATTTTTCAGCCTGTAACCACACAGTTCAAATATCCCTGCTTGTCAGTTTTTCCATACATTCCAGATTGATAGGGGCTTTCTAACAATTAAAGCAACTGTACTATTGTACAAGTAGGTGAACAAAGTTATGCTGTGTACTGCTGAAAGAGAGGATTCCAAACAGAAGCTGAGGAATTACTTATAGTGAGTTAGAATCACAGTAAAAGTAAAGGAGGCAGTTGATAGTACTAAACAGATAGTGCAATGCAAAGGTAAAGCTGTAGACATAAGACAGTAGAACATTACTAGCTGATAGATTTGTATGAGTCACTAAATTTTGGGACAGTAGAAAAAGATACCATATGAAGTTGACAGCCATTTTGAAACATACGTATGAGCAGATCCCAATACTACGTTTTAGCTTAACTTCAGATGCAATAAATGTTTGAAGTACTATGAATTGTGCAGTCTCAGTTTTAACGGAGTGCTCAGTTATTCATTTATTCCCGCTATACAGCAATACCTGTGGATTAGGTCAGTTTTAAGATTGAAGAAGAAATTAAGTAAGAAGCAGAACATCTTGACTCAGCTGATGGTGGTGACTAACATTCTTGCTAACTTCAGAAAATGTAGTTCATCTTTTCTTAGAGAAGTAGAATAAAAAAAGTCAGTATTGAAGAAGTGCTGTCACTTAGGCACAGTGAGGTGATTCACCTTCAGGTGCTGTCACAAAATTCCCCCTGCTTAGGACAAAAGATATGTAAAATCAAATATTAGTTTTCCCTGTTAGAGGCAAAAGAGATATTCATGCAGAAATGAACTGGCCATCATATCAGGGAATCATGCTGAGAGTGTATTCATTAATTCTGACGATGCTACTTATTCTAAATGTCTTCTGTTCATCTAGTTCTAACATTCCCATTCACTGATTAGCCCATTCCTCCCAGACATCTCACTCCAAGTTGTTTAAGACAAAGCATATATTAAACTGTATTGTATATAACCTGTATATTAAAATTGTGATTATCATGTGATTTTGAAGTTATGAACTATTTCTATCTGATGAGAAAAGTGCAATCTATTCTATTCTTTCTGTGTAGTTTTGTTATACATACTGGGAGTAATGATAAAGAGAATGCCAAGTACTGATTCATTCCTTCATAATCTCCATCAACACTTTACCTCTCTCTTCTTTTTCCATTTCTTGTCTTCTCTTGAAGATGTTTTCTCCAAAACAGCAATCTTATCCCACCACAGATTTACACTGACTTTTTCATAAATTTTAGTACTTTTTCTTATATTTCTGAAATAATATAATGAGAATTAATACAAATATTTCCCCATGCCTGAGTTTTTTGTGGTTTAGTATGGGTACCTTGTCTTCTCTACTTCTTTTCTATAGCAAGTGAACTTAAAGATTTTCCAGCAGCTGCACAGGACCTGAATCCAGAGGAAAAGATCCGAGCAGAAGCATATAGAAGCACACAGTAATCTTTCTGATAAAGCAATATTTTGTTCACAGGAAAACACAACTAATTGCAACTCCATTCAGAGATACAGACTCCCCTCAAACAAGGTGCCTAGACAACATTTTATTAGTATTAGTATTTTTAATATTTTGGGACATATAAACTGCTAATCTTCTCAAACAAAGAAATAATAGCTTATTTATCATAATACTAATAATCTCTTCTAATCATGTCTTTCACTTTAGAATTGCTGTGGGAGAAGTGCATTGAAAATCCTTTTTCTTAAAAATAAAAAGAGCAGGTGATGCTGATAAATTCACATTAAGTTTTAGTTGCTTTAGTTGACCATTCTCAGTTTTGGACTAATGGCCTTCCCCTGCAGAGGGCTGAATGCCACTCTTGTCTTAATGGTCTCCACTTTTGCAAGTTTTGAAAATGATAGTCTTGATTCAGCAGCACAACATTGCTCATACTTCAGAAAAGAAAGCACAGTTGTTGGACTGAATCCATTCGAGGAAAATTTCTTTAATGTTTTGAGTGATGTTCTTGTAGTGAATTAACAAAGATTTATATTTGTTTCTTGATATTTTGTGTGATAAGCTTTACGACAGCCCCAGATCTATAGGCTGTATTTATCTTTTTCTGCTACTGTGCTGCGTAAATGAAACTTTCATTTCAGCTCAGGAGAGGGCTTTGTGACAGAGAGTCTTTAATTTTAGGTTCTGACAGTGATGTTCCTTATCTCCTAATAGAGATGTTTTCTCTGGTGGCTGACTCATACTAAAGTGATACAGTATTTTTTTGTTTCATTTAATGATTTTTTAAAAAAATATATATCTTGCTTTTACAATAATGTACTGGCTCGAAGATGGAATTTTGAACATTTTTGGATATTCCAGAGTCTTTAATCACTTTTCTGAATCTGTTGTCTGTAATATATCATGGATTCAAAAATGAATCCATGTGTCAAAAATGAATCCGAGTGCTTTCCTTTCAGTGTAAAGATGCACATTTATTCTGTTTTTCTCCCTTTGAGATTGAGAATGTCCTTAGTTGAAGGGAAAGTCATTTCCAGAGCCGCACAGGGAAGCATCTACAACAGCTGCCTGCACTGTATTTGTACTTTGGGTAAATAGGGGAGTTTGAATAAATATTGTAATTAGGAACATAATAGCATATTTTGATTGCTTTAATAAATAACACCAACATGAAGCTTTTCTTAGTGGTGACACTAATGATCATTAATGGCCAAGGCTGTTATCTTTACAGTATGCATTTTTAGCTGAAAAGTGTAAGTTTTTGAATACAAGACACATTATTGAAACGGAAAATAAATACCAAAATTTTGGAATTAATCTCATTAGTTATAGATATCCTCTGAAATATAAACCAGAAATAACAGAAACATCTCTAAACCTTCTGTTTGCTCTGCTTTTTAAACAAAAATAATAGAAGACACATGCTGTCACACAACTGGATTCCATGTTTACTGATAATATGCAGCCTAGCTACCTGTGCTCCAGCCATCTCAGGTTTCTAAAACACGAAGATCAAGTACCAGAAGAGGTTTTGTACCTTTTAAAAGGTATGGTGTCCAGTGCTGGTATTGCAGGCTTGAGGCAGCACACATAAGTAGACAGCTTTGCTGGGAACCTGTATCAAATGCTTTCTTCAGCTAGCTCAGTTATATACAGGGCCGTGTGTTCATGTAGGCTTGTATGCTGGTAGACAATATCTTATTCCCTTCATTCAGTGCTACAGATTAAAGAACCTGCAGGCTGTAACATCTTTTAGCAGAACAGTGTTATTTTAGCCAGTTTTCTTTTGGAAATGGTTTCTTGTGCATCCACAACAACTTTCAAATCAATTTCAACCACACTTGTAATAATTAAATTAGATTTAATTGGTGGAGAAGAAGTCATTGAGGCTGAGGATGAACTTATCTGAGTTAAATCTATCAACAGAGTCACACAAAGATTATTATATCAGCCACCAAAAGTTTCCAAACTTACAGCATAGACAACAGAAAACTGCTGAAAGGCAATAAAGTGGTTCTCAGAAGACACTTTGTTGGTCCGCTGCTCGGTGCTGCTCAAGGAGCTATTTTCTTTTCAAGGTATTCCCCTCTTGAACATAAATGGACATTTGGAACATTAAAATGCATTTCTGTCATTAAATATACAGCACTGTACAAATGAAGTCTTATGGATTCTCTCTGGATAACGCTTTTCAGATAGATCATAAAAACATGAGGAACAAGGAGCATTCTGGCCCCTTTTCATTGCAAAATCACCTGTCTGTGGACTACTGGAATCACATTTGTATCTTGTAGGAACAGTGGCAAACAGCATACTAGTGTTAGTCTAGTTAGTTAGTTAGTCTAGCATTTGCTGACCTTTGTTGCACAGGAGGCATGCATAATTAATAGTTTTTAGTATAATTTGTATTTGGCAGCTTTCTTGCAACTTTTCCAGAACACACTGCTCTCTTTCTCTTGTATCTCTTGATGTATGGAAAATCATAGACTGTCTTGAGGAAACATCATTGACTCCAGGTTTCTGCTACCTCTTGTCAGCTGAGTAGTTTATCAGTGAGACAGCTATAATCTATCATGAAGAGATCTTCAGCTCTGGCATATAAAACACCTGTAAGCTCACAGGCAGGCAGTATATTTGCAATTACTTGTGGTGGACTTCGTTATTAGTCATCATTTGAAATGCCTGCAGTAATACATAAACAAGTCTTTCCACCAGTGCATTTATTGTAGGATTGGAGGCTGATGGCATATATTTAAGACCATTTCTCTTTGTAAGCAGTTGAAGCTCTTCAGATATTAATTGAATTCCACAGTGACTTGCAAATTGTTTAAAAACATTATTCTTCAACAATCATAATCATGATTTGCAATATCTGCACTGAGCTAGCCATATAAAATTCTTAGTTTAGAATGAGCATCTGTAGATTCAAAAGTCAGCTTTGGTATCATCTTCAGTGACCACACTTTCTGGAAACAAACAAACAAACAAACAAACAAAAAAACAACAAGAAGGAACTAAAACAACATGAGTTTTGAATGATCTGCATATTTGCATCTGCATATTTGCATGCTTCAATTTGTTTTTTGTTGTTTTGTTTTTTGTTTTTTTTCAGCTAACATAGCCACAGCTGTGTGACTAAAACAGGTGCTGCCAAAGTCCTCCATTTAACTCTAGCTTACCTGATCATATTGAAGCTTATTGGGATTTTTAGTAAAATTTGCCACTTGAAATGATGCCACTTGATGTGATGACTAATTTAACTCAGGTCTAGGGCTAAATTAAACTTTGTATGAGTGTTTACTTCACATGACTAATGGTAGCTCCTCTAAACTCTTCCAAGCAAATTTTAATTTTGCTTTATTAGTAGCATTGAAACAGTTGAATGAAGTGAGAGCACTTGGATAAGCACTAATATTTAGAAAGTCCACCTGATAACATGATACTCTACTAATTAAGTTGTTTCTAGCTTAAGAACTAATTTTTATCTGTTACATGGCTAACAGCTGCATACTTTGTTTGGCTTGCAAAATGACAAGCACTTCTATTACACTTTGGATTTCAGTACACTTCAGAATCAGATTTATTGTCAGAGAACCAACGTTCTGTTACTATTATATGCTCTAATTTGAAATTTGTGGAACATTTTAGATTTCCTTTTCATCTTTGTTCAAGCTAACACTTGTAAGAACGTTCAATTGCGTACTTTTGCTGAAAAACTCAAAAATCAGCAATAATGAATTTGCTAAAAACAACTGATTAATAATATTCTATAAAGCAGCAGATGTTTTATCTGCTTTTTACTCTGATTTTCTTATAGCTAACTTGGAGTGTACTCACTACAGCATAGAATCTGAATGTCAAAGGCCACGAGATTTGACTGTAAGTAGATGCATCTGAAAAAGGAGATCATTCTCAGGACTTTGACACATGTGCACAGAAACAAAGAGCAGAAATCATTTAGGCCAAGTGGCTTAAGCCCCTTTTCCCCATTTAGACAGGAATTACTGCCCCTTAGATTTCTACTTTCTGTCCAGTTTGAAGAGAACCAGGAAATGGCAGTGGCAAGACATCTAACCAGCCCTCATTTGGGATACCTCCAAGTACTTTTGATAATGATTCAGTGGTGCTTTTTGGCTTTGAATTAGTAGTCAGCCTTGGCTCAAAAACATGCACTCCAGTTCTTAACTGTGTTTTGCACAGAGAAACAGAACAGACAATTACTGTAACCTAATATGCGCTATCCACAGTTAAGATGAGATTAATGCACTCAGTCTCTGAAAACCTCAGCAGATATTTGTATTTGATCTTTAGGGGTCATCTCTTAGCCAGGCACAGCTTCTTCTTTCTTTCTCCCTCAGGAAAAGTAACAGCACTCTGATTTTTACCACAACATATCTTTCATAAGAGCAATAGGGACTGTTATAAAGCTTTCACCTTGAAAATTATGGTTAAGCATGAAGTAATCATTGGAGAACATAATTTCTGATTAGCTCTCAGTTTACAGTAGGCAAACTAATAATCCATCAGGGACACATGAATCCATTGACTACATTTTCATGCCCAACTCCTCTGAAGGAAGATGAGGCATTTGCAATGCAGACATTTTACACATTGTTAGATTGTCATTCTACGTAGAATTTGGTAGAGAAGGTCTTTCAGAATCTGAAGTGGTTTCTTTTTGTTCATCTTTACAGGCTGACCAGTGTAACTGAAACATGCAAAACTGCGAAATGTGAGATAGAAGTACATTATTCCCATAGGAATAGAAGATGGTTGATACAGAAGACTGGCTTGCTGTTGATTAAGTTTACATTCTGTTGAGAAACAGGAAAAATGTAGCTTGTATGGATTTATGTGGAATCCTATTGAACCTCTGAAAACGATAAGGCTTGAGTGCCACTACCAACGCTTTGCACTACTGCTCCTATAAGCAGTTTTGCCCTTTGTTTATTGGAATGGTTATCTGGAGAATTACTCCTTTTGTGAAATCAGATTTTAACTTTCAAGTAATTTTATAATACTCTTTTCTAACTGTATACTTACAGTAGCGAAGTCATGTACTAGCTGCTCATTTTTTCTCTCTCTTATATTTAAATGATTATACAACATTTTAATTCTGAGGGGTAGAAATTGTTTACTCCCACTGTAGTAGTATAGAAACTCTTGCAATAGGAACCTCAACATTATTTGTCAAGAAAATTATTGCTAATATGCTATTCAAATGCTTATCATGAGTAGCACTTACGATAGAAATGCAAAACCACTGGCAGCTCTTACATTACTCACTAAACCGTAAGGATGAGCTGTAGAATTCAGATACAGGTTTTGGGTAATTTCCATTTTTGTTTTTCTCCTGTACAGAGCTAAACTCATTTCTTTCTGTGCCTGGAGAATAAATAAATTTGATATGAAACTATAGAAGATCATAAAAGCCTACGCGAGACACAGCCTCCTTAGTACTGCACAGTATTTATGGGGTGTAAGGCCTTACTAGGATATATTTTCATGTGATAAAGTTGCTTTTCCTATATAATAATGGTTCTAAAATATCCTGTAGTCTAATATACTCCCTTCCTTCATAATCACTGCAGCCTTTTTTTTTTTTTTTAGTTGTATATGGAGAAATCATGCTTCTTTGTCTACGTCTTCGCTGATAACTGCATACCACACAGTCCTCAAATATTTGGTTTGGTAGGAGTGGACCAGAGAAGCAATGTCACTCCCACTATAAGCAAAGATCAGGTTTGTGGCCACCTGAGGAACTTGAACATCTACAAGTCCATGGGTCTCAGTGAGGAGTCTTGAGGGAATTGTCTGATGTAGTTGCCAAGCTATTCTTCATGAGATTTGAAAGGTCATGGTGGTCAGGTGAAGTCCCTGGAGACTGGAAAAAAGGCAACATCACACCCATTTTTAAAAAGGGTAAAAAGAACAACCCCACAAACTACTGACCTGTCGGTCTCACCTCTGTGCTGGGGAAGACATGGAGCAGATCTTCACGGAAGCTATGCTAAGGTACATGGAAAGCAGGGAAGTGATATGGGAGAAGCAGCATGGCTACATCAAGGATGAATCCTGCTTGACCAACCTAGTGGCCTTCTGGTATTACTGCATCAGTGAACAAGGAAAGAGCCACTGATGTCATTTATCTGGACTTCAGTTAGGCCTGTGACACAGTACTCCATAAAATTCTTCTCTCCACATTGAAAAGATATGGATTTGAACACCTCGAACACCTTGAATGTTTTGGGATGGGGACCTCAAGGATCATCAAGCTCCAACACCCCTGCTGCAGGAGGGGTCACCAACCTCCATATCTAATACTAGACCAGGCTGCCCAGGGCCCCATCCAACCTGGCCTTGAACACCTACAGGGACCAGGGCATCCACAACCTCTCTGGGCAGCCTGTTCCAGCACCTCACCACTCTCATGGTAAAGTACTTCCTCTGAGGGTCCTTCTCTGCAGGGCTACTCTCAAGGACTGCTCCTTCCAGTCTGTATACATGCCTGGGATTCCTCCAGCCCAAGTGCAAAACCTTGCACTTTGGACCTCATTAGATTCACTTGGGAGAGACTCTACCTCTCAAGCCAGCAATATGCCCTCATAATCCAGAAAGCCAATTGTATCCCAGGCTGCATCAAAAGAAGCATGGCAGAAGCAAAAGAACAGTTCAAGGGAGGTGATCCTGCCCCTCTACTCTGTGCTGGTGAGGCCTTATCTGGAGTACTGCATCGAGTTGCAAAGTCCTCAGAACAGGAGAGACATAGATCTGTTGGAGTGTGTCGAGAGGAGGGACAAAAAAAAAGATCCATGGAATAAAACATCTTCCTACTATAACAGGCTGAAAGAGCTAGGGTTGTTCAGCCTGAAGAGAAAAGAAGTCTCCAGGGTGACCTGAAAGCAGCCTTTCAGTATATAAAGGGGAGCTAAGGAAAGAAAGGTACAGACTCTTTAGCAGAGTCTGTGGTGATAGAACAGGGTGAAATGGTTTCAAGCTCAAAGAGAGTAGCTTTAGTTTACATATAAGGAATAAATCTTGGCAACCTGATCTAGCTGTATATCTCCCTGCTCATTGCAGGGAAGTTGGACTAGAAGACTCTTAAAAGATCCCTTCCAGCTCTAAGGATTCTATGATTCTATTCCTCAGTAATGGCTGAAATTAAAAACTAAACTTTTTCTTTGCTATGTGAACAGAGAAAGTTTCACTCCAGACTGCTCTGTCTCAGAAAACATTATTTATATTTCTGCACAGTACAAAAGAAGAACTCATTGTCCCAGGCTAGCTGTCTTCAGCATGTCCAGAGATATTGTGAACATGCTAAAGAACAAATGAAAATACTGTGTTTCTCAACGAGCATGTCTTTTTTTGTTTGTTTTTGTTATTTGTTTTTTTTTTTAATAGGTTCAGTTTCTGAATGAGATATGGAGTAAATCTCCCTTTGGCACATGTACCCAATCCCCACTGATTTCAAAAGGAGTTATGTTTCATGAAGAAATGGAAGAACACCTCTTAGGAAGAGCTCTTGGAAGAACACGCATAAATTCTTGCCTGGGTTTTTGAGAAAGAATAACATAATGTGAGTCCCATTTCATCTGTAATTTAAGCTTAAGTAAAGCAGAAGTAATTCAGTGGCTGCTAACTGACTAGAAAAATGGAGAACCAGGTGAAGGAATTTCTATAAATTATGAAGCAGATAAAAACACTAACTTTCTGATCATATTTTGGCAGAACAGGATATTAATAATTATAAAATACTGAACTGAAACAATAATTATTGAGGCAATAAGTTGTTCAGAAGTAACTAGATAATCTTCGATGGCCCTTCCAACCCAAGTCATTCTATGATTCCATTATTCTGTATATTTTATTAACATTCCCCTTTTTCTGTCTGTTTTACATTTTGTTTTATGCCTGTGCCATTTAAGAGATGCAGATTGTCAAGAAAGAGGCTCAGACACCCTGCTTTCTTTCAACATAACTGTACTGGGGCCATCTTTCAGTCTGACACTGAATGTGGATCACAAAGAACCCACCACATCCTCCCAAACTCACTGGAAGACCACTCATATTAACATTAGAGTGTGGTTACTGACTATGCCCATAACCATGTAGGGACCAACTCACTGGATGTGCACAGAAATAATTACTCAAAACAACTTATTTAGAGTATAAGGGGTTAAGTATGCTTATTGGTATAACCTGTAAAAGCACAACTTTGCTGCCTGTTCAGCAATTCCGTCCTCTCATTCTCCAGCTACTCGCTGCTCAGAGATTGCCTTCTGTTACTGTATTTTCTTTAAGCATGTACGCAGCAAAAATGACTGGCTTAAGGATCAGCTTGCCAGACCTCAGTTTCCTCTGGTGTGGTCTGAGTGGCAAGCTGTTTTTTTTATTATTATTATTATTTTTAATGTGCTTTGTAGAGTTTGCTGAGGGAAAACATTATCCTTACTTCATTTCACAAGACTGTATCGATTTTTTATCTGGCAAAACATTTTCAGTTGACACCAGTTCTGCACCTCAAAACATGCTGGAATCCCTGTGCTGCAATGCTCCAGTTTCTGTTTTAAAAACAGTGCAAAAGTTGTGATCTGCCACGAGAACTGCCTTTCAACAGAATAATGGGAAAGACCAAATTTGGATAGGATCATTAAGTAATGTGTTTCAGTGAAAAAGGTTTTTTTTTTCCCCTGTTCTCCAGAACTGTAACATATGATGAAGAAGCACAGATTGACCATGATAAGGCAACTCAGGCACAGGATCTGCAAAGTGTCAGGAAAGAATCAACTAATCAAATGGGAGTGAATTACACTCATCAGAAAAATGTGTTAATAAGGAAGCAGGAGTTCTCAGCTCTTACAGAAATGCCTTCAATGAGCCATAAAATAATACATGAGAGAAAACAACCTCAAATCTCGTGCTACTGACTGTATTAAGAATAAGTCCCCGCCAACTTCACAGTGAGGCACAACCTGAAGGGAACCATTAACCTGTACCGACCAGTCGGTTACCCGCAGTTGGTAAAGGCATCACGCTGCTGCGCACCGCTGGCGTGAGGCTTCGGGGAGCCGAACCCTGCACTTTGCCCCATCCCCCGCGCACCGTGTGACCTCCCGCAGCCCGCCCCGCACTTCTGCTCTGCAGGGAGCGGGCGCTGCGGGACTGCTGTGCGCTCCATCGGACACGCGCGGGCTGTGACAGCAGGCATCAACGCCGGGAGCTCCCGAGGCGGAGGCCCGCTCCCCGCAGCGACACGGTGACCGCAGGCAGGGGCCCGCGGGAGAGCCGCCAGCGCGCACCTGTTGCACTGAGAGCCCGCGGTAGCAGAGACGAGAAAGGCTTTTACCGCAGCGGCGAAGTACCGACGTCTGTCATTTTGATAACGAGCTGTTTAAGCGCGCAAAGGGCTTAAGCACTGCGCAACGACGGCACGCAGCACGGCCACTCGCGGCTCCCACCTCCCGGCCCGGGGCTTGCGGCACGGCCTGACGTCACCGCCCGCGGCGGGCGGGGCGCGGCGGGGCGCGGCGCGGGGCGTGGACGGCAGCGCGGGACCGGAGCGGGAGTGCGGCGCTGGCGGCGAGGAGCGGTGCGGTGCGGTGCGGTGCCGTGCCGTGCCGTGCCGTCCGGGGTGCCGCCGGCCGGCGCCATGGAGGAATTCCTGCAGCGCTCTCGGAGCCGCCTGGTGAGTGGCTTCGCCCCGCTTGTCCGCAGCCGCATTGGTCGCCCGCAGCCCCGGGCGTGGCACCGCGGGCTCTGCGGGAGCTCTGTCTGGGCCGGGGGAGCCGGCACAAGTTGCTGCCCTGTAATTATTGCTGAATAACGCTCAGCTTGAAGAGTGCGCGAAGCCGTGCTCGGAGGTGGCCGCCTGCCTTTTTGGGGTTATTTGAGCGTTTGTTTTGACTTCTAGGTGCATCAAGTTGTGTAGTTGAGTAGGAAAAATGGTATCAGAAGACGCTGAAAGACTGTCATTTCTGTGCTGTAAGTGTCCCGGGACAGTTTGGATAAGCAGGACTGAACTAACTGGAGAATCTGCAGAGGAGGCGGCAGAGCGGCTCCTCAGCTGCAGCGCTGCCGTTGGAGCTCCGCGCCCGGCTGTGCTGGCGAGGCTCTGCGAAGCCGCAGCGCGTTGGTGCTGCGTGCAGTGGCTGATACCTGGCGCTGAGCAGCGAGTACTGCCGTCTCCTTCAGGTGCAGCGCAGAAGTGGGATGTTTTTAAGATCTGTGTGACCTCGGGCTGCCTTGTTTCCGATATCTGTACAAAACTCGGTTTTGCTGCTGTAGCCTTTGTGGGCAGCTCTCCTGCTCACTATCTTGGTTCTAAGAAGTGGGTTCAATTATAGAAATAACCACGGGTTAGTAGAACTAATACTAATAATAATAATAAAATTCCCTGCTGCTAATCTTGCCCCATGTTTTCTGGGGCTTGGAACCTGTGTGCTGCTGGAGTTGTGTTCTCACCCTCTGGAGAGCCGCTGTAGAAAACTTTGTTAATTAGAGCATCAAGGCCTCCCCACTTCTTTGGTCGTGCCGTGAACCTCTGGAGACTGAGAAACTGTTAAAGAAAGTTCTTCTTTCTCTGATAGCTATCATGCCCTGTAGTTAATAGTTTGTGAAGTATGTTTTCTCATAACATCTTTTGTTATCATGCATATATTAGAAATCAGAGAATGAATGCAGTCCTTAGAGGAATGGCAAGATAGGAGATAAAGTAAATCCCCTGGTGGATCTCTTAGCACCTAACTGTGTTGGCAGGTGTAAAGGATAAGCATGAGCTGTGTCATCTTGATCACATTCCAGTCTGCTTAGGACTTTGTAAACTGTTTCACTCATCTTTTTACATAAGCAGAGTAAACTTTAGTAGCCTTGTTAAAACATGCTGCATAGAGCAGTTACAGGTTCTTAACACATTTTCACATCAGCATTTTGTAAAGGGCAACTTTTGAACAGGAGATTCATCTTTGACATGTGTTCTGGCCAAGTATATCAAAGGTGGCCATACTTAATGTTAGCAGAAATTAATTATGGTAGTGATCCCCTCTATATCACTAGTAAACAGCAGCCAATGAGAGCAGCTTGGTTTTGTTTCCAAAAGGAAGTACTTTCTTGATCTTTCTGAAGTGCTGTTGGAAATCAGGCAGGAGTTATCTGGAAAAATGTAATCTGAAGAAGCCTGTGGGTAACAGAAGATATTAATTTATTTGATTTAAAGGAAACGTAGAGCTCAGTGTCTGAATTGTAGCTTTTCTTATTGCTTCACTGTGGGTTTTCAGAAGGCGTGAAAACTTCTCTTTGTGCCTTCTGACCTGCGTGAGGAGAAAGCTTGTTCTGGAGAAGTCTCCTCTACTTGGAGAGCTTGAGGGTGTCCTCCTAGCTCTGTGTTGTATAGCAATGCCAGCTGGGCTTGGCTGGGGAAGAAGGGTCTGGATGCTGGAACGTCCTCTTCCACGTTGGCTTCAACTTGATGGTTTCCTTTCTAACACTGTAGCCTGAAAAAGATAATTCAGAGTAACTGAATATTTCCGTTCTGCTGCACAGAAGGTTGACAATGCCAGTTTTACCATACTAGTATTCCATGCTGTAGGTAAAATCTTACCAGGCTAAACTGATTACAGTGTACAGACTACATGAATACTTCTCAGCCTCAGTAACGGAAAAATTTCTTTACTCATAAACAATAGCTATAGACCATGCCAGAAGAGCAATTGCTCCAGACTATGCAGGGGAACCTATTACTGCAAGTGCTTCATCATTCATTTGGCTCTGGCTCCAGCCACAACATTAATCAAGGCTGTTTTTCTACATGGAGCAAATTCTAGTTGTGGACTATACCACAGAAAAGACTTACACATTTTTATTTTAGTTTTTTTTTTTAAGGCTCTTGTATACGGATTATATATTATCTACATGTTATAAAGTGAAGTTTCCATCAGGCTTTTCTTTCTTTAAGAGCGAAGAATTTTTCTTCTGTGATTTCTCATGAACATAGAAAGTTTTCAATTATTTTCTATATAGGTTATGCATACTCTGTGTAAATTCAAGGAGGAATAGATAAAAGATGGCAGAATATAACAGATGCTGTACTGAAATTTTTGGACATTTGTGGGGTTCAGACCAAAGGTCAAACAATGTTGTCTTGACCAAGGGAAGATTACATATAAGATATTACATTATATATATATCTATATTCTACTGCTTGTAATCTTGTGTATATATATATATATATATATATATATATATATATATATATATGTATGTATATCTATATATAAGGTTTTGAGAGGTTAGATTAAAATGTGTGTTAGAACTGACCTATTAGCCACAGTTAGAGCCTGTTGCCTGGGTTGGTTTATTTGTTGCTTGTTTTGAAATCTCTTTGTGCTTTGTTTTCCTACAAAATCCTTGAATCATAGAATTTTTTTAGAGAGACATAAGAGTTTTATCATTTTTTAATATTCTCTTTATGAATGGGGAAAAACCCTTTTTGCTTATTACAAACCACCTCCTTGACAATTTTAATGGGTGCTCCAAGGTTCTTATGCCTTGAATAAGTGGCATTTAGTTAAGGAATATTACCATACCTCCATTCTCTTCTCTCAAAACATTTCTAAGCTAACATTTTCCACTGCCTGCTCTTATTTGAGCCCTGTGCTGTCCTTTCTCATCCTTAGGGCTTCTCAGAGGATTTTGCAACCTTATTAACCCTTTGAAAGTCATGGACCCCCAAACCACCTGTAGTATTTAAGACACTTATACACTGTAGACTCTACAGTAGAACAGTGTTTCTCTTTCTTCCCCCCTTTCTTCAGAGTTCTTGTTATTCTACTTATTTTACTGTCAGAGAGCAATTTCTCTGATGCTTTCAGGATAGTATCTGCAGTGGAAACATGATGTGCTTTCTGCCTAGTAATACCCAATTTAAAGCCTATCTGACTGCATACCAAAATACAGTTAGAAGAGTTGGCTTTGTTTCTTAATATTCTCCCACAGTCTGCACTTTTTAGCCTCGTCCTTCAGGTTTTTTTTGCAGCTTTAGATTTGACTCCTAAATAATCTGGTATAGTCTACAGCCTTCATCACCTCATTACTTGCCTGTTCATCCTACTGGAAGTAATATTATTTATTATTTATGCATAGGAAGAACAGCACATCTCCCAGCACAAATCCTTCTGGATAGTCCTTTTCAGATGTTTTCCTTCATTCCTGCAGGGAATCAACCATTTGTTCCACTTTCTTCTCTAGCCCACCAATTTTTAGCTCTTCACTATCTCTTAGGAGGATTCCTATGTGATATTCTGCTTGCTGAATCAGATAGTGAAGTTTGGTATCTTTCAAGTAATCTCGTGTGCCCCAGACAGTTATGCAGTGAGGCCAAACGACTGTGAGAAGTTAAATCAAAGGAGCCTGTCAAGAAAAAAACAGTAAGAATTTTCTTATTAGAAACTAAGAAAATTCAGAATTCTCTTGGGAAGATGCTAAGACAAAGGCTGGCAGCCAGACTAACTGTCCTCCCTGGCCTGAGATCTGTGCTCAATTGGGAGCTTAATGCTTTGTATGCTGGCTTCAGGGAAGTCAAAGAGGACAGAATGAGCCTAGGAAAAGGCTTAATGTGCAGATGATACTGATACATCCACATTCTGCAGCAAACTGCTTTAAATTTGCTAATTTAAGAAAGATTGCCCTCCCTCTGCAGTGAATTGTAGATTAGCTGGGGAAATAATCTTTCTAAATGCTGTGTCATCTTCAGCCGTACACAGCATTGGGAGGGGAATAAAAAACCAAACAGACTTCAAGTTCTTTTAATCCTTTCCTGTGGAGAAGGGTCTAAAATGCAAGCCCAGTGTTAAACCTGGCAGGATAATACACTGCAAATAGGGAATTATGCTCCCAGAAATATGTGCTCACAGAAAAATTGGACGATGTGACTGGATATTTTCCAAAGGAAGGATCAGGCCCATGACCAGGGAGATGCCCTTGAGAATTTACTAAAAGTCTTCTGAGGTATTGCTTTGGCAGCTATGAAAAATGAATGTTGTGTTTATGAAGCAAAGAAGTTAAGGAACAATTACTGATGATGGCATGACTTGAGCAGATTTATGTGGTCACAGTTTAAAAACAAGCTGAGTCACATCTTTATTCATATTGCCTTTCATCTGCTTTTTATCTGCTTATCTGGAGCCTTTTTTTAAAAAAAAATTTTAATTTTAATTTTTTTTAAATCAACCATAGCTAGTTATTACCTTGAAAAAAGTGCTTGATTTATCTGGAATAAAGTGGTAGCTTTATGGGAAAGAGAAAACATAGAAGTGAAGCAGAAGTTATCTTCCCAGGAACTTATCTAAGCAAAGAGACAGAAAATAGGCTTTTAAGTGTTGAGAGTAATCAACTCTTACTCTCTCATGTATCTTCTTTGCATTAATCCAGCAGCACACAGAGAACTAAGCTTTATTTAGCAGGGTACATACAGCATGTACAGAATGAAAAGTACTAGTAATGGTATTGATAAAGGCAAGAAAACTCACGTAAGTAGGATTTACATGCTCTTAGATATGTTGCAGAATCAGAGCCTTCCATATGATTAACCTTTTGTTCCTTAAACAAACTAGAAGAAAGTAAACTCCGTAATATCTGAATTCAGACAAGGAAAGTTGTGAAGTTGTGAGGAGTGCTGAGCAGATACAGATATTCAGGGACTTAGGGAGAGAAGTGAAATGATTGGAAAAATGTGTTGGAAGATTCTATTGAAGATTAATTCAAAATATACAATATAAAGAGAAAAAACCTGACAGCAGGAGAACACCATCAAGGAGATGGGACTGTGACAGAGTTGTTTTAAAGAATGCAGTTCTGGGACACAATCTTCAGATCACCTAATAAAGCAGAATAGACCTTGGAGTGTTTGTATACACACACATGTACTTACCATTATCAGAAAGAGTTATACCCTATATTCTCACTGTCTTTTCCATCATCACTGTGCAGTTTCAAGTAAAATGTTTCTTTCTCTTTAGAGTACCAAATAACCAAAAATGTTTCTTAACTGGAGGAAGAATTCAGAGAATCTTATTAAAATGTTTCAAAGGATTGACTTGCAAGGAAGAATGAATGAACTAAATGTAACACTTGATTAAATTACTGCTAAGCTGAGAATAAGAGCATTCTGGATCTATGGAGTACTAAACGCGATGCAAAGAATAATTCATGTGTATAGATGTAAGTAAGAAATCTTGAAAAGGTCAGAAGAAGCCTAGAAATAAGTAGATGTTTCTGGAAATGTAAGCTTTCTAGCTATGAGACCAATTTCCCAGAGAAAGGGCAGAACCCCTACCTTAAAAGCAAATCCAAATAAACCCTGGTTTGGATGAACATATTTAAAACTATTTGAAGGATCAATCTAGAGTTGTAAGGAAAACATGCAGTCTAATTTAATAGTCTTTGCAGTTCCAGGAAAGTCATACAGACTGCAGATATCTAGCAGAAACTTGGGAGGTGAAAATGCTTTTTCACCATGCGTTCTC
Source organism: Tympanuchus pallidicinctus (assembly GCF_026119805.1). Taxonomy (NCBI): domain Eukaryota; kingdom Metazoa; phylum Chordata; class Aves; order Galliformes; family Phasianidae; genus Tympanuchus; species Tympanuchus pallidicinctus. The sequence goes on from NW_026294758.1 coordinate 37,127,950, forward strand.
TTGGTTTTGGAGGACAACAGTTTTTAAACAACAGCCTATTCTTCCTGGCTTTTATCCTTCTCAGATGTAGTGATCTTTTCTCATTTTTCACACATACACACACAAAAGAGAAGTGGAAGCAGAAGAATAAGGCAGTTCTTGGTGAAATTTCCATTTAAAGTGGTAAAGTCAGAGTAAATAAAATGAAGGAAATTTCTAGTCTGAGTAACTTTTTGGGTGTTGAATAATTTGTACAGCTGACATAGTTTTCTCACTGTTCTGCAGAAAAGAAAATCCCAAAGTCATCTCAGTGCACTGTAAGTTAATTTACTAATGTATCATGCTGCACGGATTTAAGAGTATCACTGTGATATTGACCGGGATATATTATGCAAGAAGCTACACAAATAATTTATAAAAACTTCTATCCAGTGCATGTCTTAAGGAATCCATAAAGTAAATTGAAGGGAACAGTGGAATCCAAGGCAGGAGCAGGATAATAATAGGTGATAATATTTGCATATCCTGATCTATTTGTTAATGTTTGGCAAAGAGCAGCTTTGAGAAGATGTTGCAGTAAGGAGGATGGTTTGTAAAAGGCATGGAGACAGCATGCCTGGAGATGAGAAAATTTAATTCTTTTCTCTGTTTCTCTTTGGTATTGACCAGATGGACATAGAAGTTAACATTTCATTATTCTGAACATTTCTGATTCTGAACAGGAGATAGAAACAGAGGAAGGTTTGTAAAGGTTAGAAATCATTGGTTACAGATTCTGTTCAACTTGATAGAGCAAGGAGATCTTGGCAGTGAGATGTTGGTGTTGGAGTGGTGCACCAGGGAAAGTTGTTTCGTGCAAGGGTTTCATGCCAGGTGCCTTTGCTAGAGCCAAAGAATGTTTCAGAGATTAAACCATCAAGTAATGATAGCTTGAGTGCCAGCTCTGAAGGGAGAGGAGAGGCTGATCAGGAAGAAAAACTGCTGGAGTTGGCAGAGAGTAGGATGGGAGCTGGGGTATTTATGTATCTAAACTGAACATGGGCTGACAGTGACTGGCCTGAGAGATGGGTAGGATGGCTTTAGTACTTCCTGTATGTCACTGTGAGAGAGAGGTGGAGGAAAAGGAGAAGGTGTGAAAGCCCTGCTCTAGCCAAGCTTAGTTTGAGATTACGGCAAGGTTCTACTGGGTAGAAAATGTGGAATCTCAGTTTAAAAGAGGCAGGCCATGATTAGAACTGAAATCTTCCTCCTCATCCTGGAGTTCTGAGGGAGGTCAGATTCAGTGCATCAGTGACTTGATAATATTCCAGTTTTATTCTTTTTCTCCAAAAAAAGATGACCGGTGTCCACAGTGTTTTGCAGGGCTGTAACAACTGGAGTGATATCACTTGTTCTAGAAGCCAGTGGACTAACACAGTAAAGGACAATGGATTGGCAATGAAATGTCAGGAACATTTCAGAAAAGAGTGACAGCTTGATGTCAGACAGTGCTTTCCTTCTTCATAGTGCCATTTAACAATAACAGAACAGCATGTAATAGACCTAATAGACCTAATGTGCTGGCCCTGTTCCATTTTGCACAGTCATAACCTGCTTTTGTTAATTTCTATCTAGCCTCAATTTATCAGCCTTAGGCCTCTCTACGTCAATTGCTGTCTAGAGCACAGAGTAATTTTTGCAGCGTAATTGTCTGATGTGACTTACCTTTTTGGTACTATTTGAAACATTCTGCTGGATCACAGTGTTTATTTCTTTTTGTAAGTGACATGGATTTCATTCTGTTTTAGTCTTCTGTGTGGAACTGTCTCTACACACAGTGCTAGACACAAACTAGTGAAATCAGCTGTTGCACCAGCCTCTGAGTGACAGACCATCATGCTGCGGTGACCTTTTTTCTAATAGTTAATCTTGTTGTACAATGATTACATTGTGATACAGAGCGTAAGAATTACTGAAGTTAATAAATGCTGCTTTGCTTTTATACAGTAGTGACTGAAAAAGCGAAGATGAGTTGATGTGGAATAAGAATCCTGAATTGTTCAGATTCTACCATGACTCATTAAAAGAAGCGGAGACATAGAGTCTAGCTGGCATGCTGGCAGGGAAAGGGTAATTCTCACTGAACCTTGTATGCTGGGTTAGCAGAGCCCAATGACAATTTTATTTTTTTTTTTTAATTTTCCTTATGAGAATTGGGATTTCTCCATTTGGAATGTATTTGACTTTTCAGAGAAACAGCAACAAACGGTAAACTTGTAAAACGCCAGCAGGGACAGGGACAGTCTCTCCTAAATATAGTCAGTTGGCAAATGACCAGCGGACTGATTCAGCAGCCTCTCCGTTACTTAACAAAGGTTTTAACAGGCAGTCAAAGTCATTTGCAGGCTTGAGTGGATTACAGCTGAGTCAGAGGGAACACAGTGACAGGTTAACTTGTTAGGAAAGTGTCTTCCTGTGTCTGTGCATGCATACCGTCTATAGAAATTCCTTGTATGCCTAACTAGTTTTGTTTGTTTGTTTGTTTGTAAATCTGTTTGAATCTTTGAGTATTCACATAACCTAGAAGAGAAAATGTCCTTACACATGTGTACTATGGGTTTAAGGATCACAGAATGGCCTGGGTTGAAAAGCACCACAATGATCATCGAGTTTCAACCCCCCCTGCTATGTGCAGGGTCACCAACCACCAGACCAGGCTGCCCAGAGCCACATCCAGCCTGGCCTTGAATGCCTTCAGGGATGGGGCATCCACAACCTCCTTGGGCAACCTGTTCCAGTGCGTCACCACCTCTGTGTGAAAAACTTCCTCCTAATATCTAATGCAAACCTCCCCTGTCTCAATTTAAAATCATTCTCCCTTGTCCTATCACTGTCCACCCTCGTAAACAGCTGTTCTCCCTCCTGTTTATGTGCTCCTTCAAATACTGGAAGGCCACGATGCCTCTGTGAAATGTTGGGAAGTCTATCTCACTGGGCTCCTGAATGGTTTTTAAGATGTTTGAAGTAGATGACCTTATCAAGTTGAAAGACTACATAAGATAGTAAAATTGTGATTTCATTTCTGGCCTTCCTATTTTTGGATTTATTTTTCCGTTGCTTTAAATTTTTGATCTTTTAATTCAGGAAGCATAAAAATAGTAATTATACATTCAATTCAAAGAAAGAACTGTAGTGGAGAAAAGCAAGCAAACATTTTTTTATATATAATTTATGTCTTTCATCTTGATTTAATTGAAGCAATAGCTGAGATAGTAGCTGCAGAAAAGTTTTCATAAGGAAAAATATTCTAATTCAAGTTTATGTGAAATTGAGACTTTTTTTTCCTCTGAAATTATTCTTTAAATTTTTAGGGCTTAACAGACTGAATTGTCTCACTGGGTAGAGTATGCAGTGAGAGGGACTTCCTCCCTGCCACCCCAAGGGAAATGTGTGCACTGAGCTCTCTGTGGTAGGGTATAACTCCAGAGCCTTCACTTTTTTGTCAGGGACTACCAACGGAAAAATTGTGGTGTTGCTGAAACCAGCTATAGAATGTTGTATACCAGATAATGTGTGTTTTGTTTTGTTTGTTTTTTAATAAAAGTTGTTTTGTACATGAGAGGATATATATATATACATTTTAATCTATTTGTTGTTTTTTGTTTTCTGGATATTCTGAGAGGAGGTATGTAAAGTCATATAAAAACAGTTAACCCTGTGCCACTTTCTAGGATTTGTTCCTTCCTTTAAGAATTTAATGTACACTAGAACTTCAGTACTGACAGGTTTAGCAAGAAAAAGCAAAAGTAGTGGCATCATTTATTTTTTTTTTTAAAAGAGTGACATAAGAGCAGAATGGCATTAAAGCAGTCATTCCAGATATGAGACAGAGGTGTAGCCTGGAGTTCGTCTTTCATCTCTAGAGACACAGACTCATATTCTGTTTTAGATCACATGAGAAAATGAGTTAAGTGATCTAATCTTAGTGTCTATTTGTTCACCTCTCAAAATCACTGCACAGTTCTCAACTGACAGCTTTTGTGCAGTTTATAATGCAAATAGTAGAGAGATTTTTAAGGTCAAGTCTGAAGTATTTTGATTCCTCTGTTTTACCAACTTTGCAGAATAGCTGTGCAAGCCTGTCTCAATATGAAAGTCTTGAATCTTCTTAAAATAAATAAATAAACAACAGCTTTCCCAGCTGTATCAGGACTGGAGCCATTACAGTCTTGGGGTTTGAAAAGAGCATTTATTTACAGATTCTAAGTTAAACACAAACTGCAGTTTATAGAGGAAAACAAACTGATCTAAAGAAATATTCTTAGTTAAATTTAGGTAAATATGAAGACCGCTTGACTGAAAATGCAGTGGTCTTTAATTCTTGGAAATAGAGTGACCTAAAGTTACATGTTACAGAAATGCTTAAATCATTTATGTGTTCTATGTCTGTACTCATATGTAATAATTCAGACGTGCCTCTTTACCAGTATCTATGGTGGCAAAAACCATAAGAAAACGTTCGTGTTTTCTATTGTTTTTTGTTTTGCTTTGTTTTTCAAGCATCTTGCAGAGCTTATCTGAGATTTTATTCTTGTTCTGACATTTTTCTATTACAGTGTAAATTAAAATTCTGCTGCAACAGTGGTCAAAATAACAAGTAATGACAATTCTGATAAGAATTCAGGAACCAATTTCTGCCTGCTAAAATGGAACACTGTATAGAAAGATGTTCTTTTTTTTATTTAATGCTTGTTTACAGCAGATGAGTTTACCTTGTTGTTTCTTTTTTGACACAACCTTGTAACTTCTAGGGAATCCCACAGTAAATTAAAACAATTTCACTATGCTGCAGTAGGAGTTCTTTGTGGTTCTCCGCAACTGTCTAATATTGCAGTTCGCCATTTTCTTCTATGCCAATAAATGAGGTACAGATGGGTGCTTCTGAGCATCTTACAATGTTGAGGATAAATTGGCCTTTTGGCACATGGTTATGCATCATCTGCCATCTTCTCTTCAACCTTACAAAATGCTATCCATTGCTAGATAACAAGACAGCTCATCTTGCCTGTCTGTGAAGTTGTTTCTCTTTGCCTCTCGTGTTGGAAAATAAGCAGGATTCTAAATAAGATGTGAAATGATATTCTAAATCTTTCTAGCCCTGCTTAATTACATGTATCCTCCACCATTAAGTGAGTACTTAATCACTAACCTTCTAAGCTAGTTAGATATATGTTTTAATTCTTTGCACATCTCTGTTTTTAAGAGCTTATATTGGTGCTGTTTGATGATGCTGTGGAAGAGGCAACCTAGTTAGTCGCCACATTAATTAATGATTAAAATCAAGCTTCTTTCCCCCTAAACAGATAACTAATACTGATACTGAGTGAACATTATGCTAAAAGATCAACATCTCTTTACTTCCATAAATTAGAAGTGCTTATACAAATGAAACTCACGGGTAATCTAGAAATAAGAAATGGTAGGTTTATGGCAGAGGGCAGAAAGAACTCAGGAGTATTTCATAGCATCATTTTTTTGAGTGGTAGCGACAATCCTGTAGTGTAGTAGCAGAAGTTACAGGTGGAGTTCCCAGCAGGGCAGGTTCTGCCCAATTTGAAAAATTAAAAGGTGATTACACAGCATTCAAAGCAGTGTAAGGTGAAAATATCTCTCAGAGGCACATTAAAATATCCAATCCTGATTTCTGCACTGTAAAAGCAGGCTTGGATTTTAATGTTTACAAAATGACTGCACGGATCCTTGTTAGCAAAAGAAAAGAAGCCAAGGCAGAGGAAGCTGGAAGGAAGATGTAGAGGCTGAACACAGCCGCACAACCCTGTACCAGTCCTTACCAGTTTTCCTTTAGTTTGTATTGTATAGTTTTTGGGCCTGAACTTGGAGCTGGATGAACACTCCTCCTGCTGTAAATGAAGATTAGGTACACGACCACGTGAAGAACCTGAACATAGTAAGTCTGTGGGTTCCAATGAGATGTATCTGAGAGTCTGAAGACAATTAGTTGATACAGTTGCCAAGCCATTCTCAAAGATATTTGAAAAATCATGACATTCAGGTGAAGTCTCTGAGGACTGAAAAAAAGACGATGTTTCTCCCATTATTCAGAAGATTAAAAGGATGACCCAAAGAACCTACCTACCAGACAGCTTCACCTCTGTGCAAGGAAAAATTGTGGATCAGATCCTGGAGGCTATGCTAAGGCATTTGAAAGAGAAGGAGGTGATATAGAATAACCAGCATGGCTTAACAAAGGTCAAGTCATGCCTGACCAACCTAATGGCCTTCTATGATGGCACATCTGCATCAGTGAACAAGGAAAGAGCCAGTGATGCCATCTGGACTTCAGTAAGGCCTTTGACATGCTCCTCCAAATCCAAATTGGGAAGATATGGTTTTGATGGGTGGACTATTCAATGGACAAGAAACTGCTGGTGTAGTTGTACCCAGAGAGTTGTTGTCAGTGGCTCAGTGTCCAGATGAGGATTGGAGATGAGTGGTGTCCCTCATGTCAGTACTGGTACTGACACACTTTAACATCTTCATTGATGACTGAGTGCACTCAGCAAATTTGCAGATGACACCAAGCTGTGTGATACGGTTGACATTCCTAAGGGACAGATGCCATTTAGAGACACCTAGATATGCTTGAGAAGTGGGCCCAGGAGAACATCATGAGGTTCAGCAAACACAAGTGCAAGATCTTGCACCTTTGTCAAGGCCATCCCCACCATCACTCACTGCAAGCTGGGAGACAAAAGCATTGAGCACAAGCCTGCCAAAAAGGATTTGGGGGTACTGATGGATGGAAAGCTGGACATGAGCCAGAAATCCTGGGCTGCATCAAAAGAAGTGTGGCCAGCAGGTCAAGGGACCCTCTACTCTGCGCTGGTGAGATCTTATCTGGAATACTGCATCCAGATGCTGAAGACCTGCGTCTTCAGAACAGGAGAGACATAGATCTGTTGGAGTGCATCCAGAGCAGGGCCACAGAAATGATCTGGGGGATGAAGACAGGCTGAGAGGGCTGGGGCTGTTTAAAGTGGAGAAGAGAAGGCTCCAGGGGGAGCACCTGATAGTGGCCTTTCAGTGTCTAAAAGGAGGCTGTAAGAAAGAAGGGGTCAGACTCTTTAGAAGGTCTGCTGTGGTAGGACAAGGGGAAAATGGTTTCAAATTAAAACAAGGGATATAGAGCTGGACTGAATATAAGGAAGAAGTTTTTCATCATAAGGATTTAATAAGCAATGGAACAGGTGATAGATGCCTCGTCCCTGCACGTACTCAAGATCAACTGGATGTGGCTCTGAGCAACATAGTCTGGCTTTAGGTTTCCCTATTCATTGTAGGGAGTTGGACTAGATGATCTCTGGACTAGATGAGGTCCCTTCCACCTCAAATGATTCTATGATTTTTAAAATAGACTTTTATCTAGTTTTGCTCACTTGCTGTCACTTGCATGCACAGGGAAGCACAAGCACTTACAGAGAAAGTAGGTTAATGGACAAGGGAGCCCCTGGGCAGTGTTCTGTGTCTTAACTGCTTAAATCCAGTGGCAGTGCACTGCTGAGGATTAGTAAAATCCCACAGAACCAGCAGAGAAATGGTGTCTGTGTGTCCATGATCCTGCATGTTTGTACACTTATTTGGAGTTGCATGACTGCGTGTACACAAGTATAACTGATGTCAAGCTTATAAGTGTAGCATGTTCTAATCTCCATTTTTAGGAAGCTGCCTTCTAGCAAGTGTTGAGGTGTGCAGAAAAATTTTGGAGGACTGAATAAAGCTGGTTTGGATGTCATCTTTCATAAATATGAGAAATACTGTGCTCCTAGAGAAGTTTACATCTCTAAAGAAAGGGGGAACTCGACCTTCTTTGTGCCCTGTTGTCTGCCGTAGCTTTCACATTTCTGACAAAACTTAAGACATAAGGTACTTTTAATGGTCTATTTTCACTTCAATTTGAAGGAAATATGGAGAGATTCTAGCTCTTTCTTTGAAACTAAGAGAAATATGGAAACATAGATAATAATGTATTTTTGCAAGCTTTAAAAAAAATCTGGGATAGGTCTGTTTTTTAATGCAATCATAATTTGATGTGTTCTTATGTACATTCCAAGGCTGAATATTAATAACAATGTCATTCACAGATATATGCAGAGAATCACAATTCTTGAGAATGCACTTAAAATCAACTGACTGTCATTTTTAACAGGAAGCAGAGGCTAAGCTCTCTTCCCCTGAGATGCTGGCAGAATCCACAGCTCCAGTAAACAGAACAGGTGACTGGATGCCACTGACATTGTACACAGCTGTAGCTGAAAGACCATTTATCTTCCAGTTAAAAAGATTTAGCCCTTACAGTAAGCCATTCATCTATGTCAATCTAGAGAAGCTAAGGAATGGCATGCCTTCTAATTCAAGTATTTTGAGGACTCCTTAACACATTTCAAAATGTTTAGATAGTAACCCATTATTTTGATAATGTGAGAGTGAGTTACTCAATCTTTCTAGATTGATAGATTCTGTGTACATTGGGAGCTAAAAGCAGCTGCTTATTTAGCAGAACAACTAAAGGTGTGTTAGAGTAGTTAGCAAGCAGTGGAAGGGAATTATCTTGCATTTTATGCATCTTTGCAGAATAGTGGAGAGCTTAGAAGCCCTATTCTGTACCCACCCACTAGCACCATATTGAACAAGATTCTGATCTGACACTTCTAAGTTGGAACAGGTTGGTAAGAATCATGAAACTTTATTTGGGATAATTGATCAAAGCCAAGGAGTGAAAACCACTAAAAATAAAAGTGAGAGTAGTATGACAATGTGGAAGTTATCGTCCATTGAATGCAGTAATATTTGCTTCCTGGTCCAATCAATAATCAAACTAAACTGTGAAAGACTGCCTTGAAAACTCTCTATAGTTTTTAGATACTACTGTTAGAGAAGGATTAATTTCAAGAGCCCATCTCTGTTTAATTTGCCATCATTTCTGAGGGCATTTAATTAACGTGCATAAAGCTTAAAATAGCTCAAACCCACCGAGATTTCATAAGTAGGTCTCTTTCCTGGCATGCCTTTACAATGTAGTATAGATAGTTGTACTGGAAGGCCAGAGAGAAATATAACTCAAATGAGACAAATGTGAATTGGAAATAGGTGTCATAGAGATAGGGTTTTCTCCTCCCTCTCCTCTTCATTGGTGGTAACTTCTGCTGCTGCACAGCCTGCGAGAAGAAAGGCTTTCTATTCATTGTGAAGAAGGCCATACTGAGCCACAAGATTATTTCTAATTTTGGTGGGTTACTCTGTCACCCAACCCCTTATACTAAAGCTTTCTTGTCTCTGTGCCTTAGAACACATTGTCTCCACAAGTGCATCTTTTGAAGTGTCCCTGGGGAACAGATTATCAGCAAGTCTGATTTTTATCTAACCTTTAATTGTAGAGATTAGTATCAAATCCTTGAATTGCTGTTGCTATCAGTGAGAAGAAAGACATGGAAGAGCTGTGTGATGTATTCTTATTACTAGTTGCAGTCAGTAATGTTAATGTGCACAGTAAGTGAAGTGTGACAGTATTCTATCCTAGTCCTCAGTCCTGTATAGAAGCTGTAGCTGGAAACTAGAATGATGGGAATTGAAATGTGAGAAATTAGTTCTAGTTCTACATAGTTCTGATAATGAAGAGAATCAGAGCAAATATGCATAGGACTGACTGTAGATCTTACGTTCTCTTAGGCAAGATGGAAAATAGGACCCCTTGCTGTTTATACACAGCTTCAGTGCAGGATGTTAGTTCTGGAATTACATCTCATTTAAAAGCCTGATAAACTTCTATAGCAGCAGCTCTCACATATTCCTGAATATGAAATAGCATCTGGAGGACATATCATGTCTCACTGGATATAGCCAGTGTATGTACCTGAGTGAGTACGTGCGCTCACCTACTCCTACAGAAGCACATACTTCTAGGCATCTTGCATCTGTCATTCAATGAATTTAGTCTTTCCACGGAGTGTACCATAGCATCATCACATAACAAATACGTCAGATTTCTTCACAGTAATCTCTAAATCCCTAAAACTATATAATATGGAAGTATTTTAAAAATAATGGAGATATTTAGGAATTGAAAGTTAAGTCAGTTAAAAGTTAAATCAATCCAGATTTTCAAAATCTGGATGTGAGAGCTTGGCTGAAAAATCATTCATACAGTAGAATTCAAATATAGAACAGAGTTTTTTTGTTTTTTTTTTGTTTTTTTTTTTTTACCAAGAACAATAATAAGAAATTAAGTAAAGTTGTTTGCTATATTTTCACTAGCACAATTTAGTGCACTGTGGCACAACCAAGAATAGTTTGAAGGAAATAGAACAAGCATAGCAGTTTTCTGGAAAAGTTTTACTAAGATTTATGCTGTTTCTGCAATTTTGATTTTACTGGAGGTTCAGTTTGAGCTGTATTAGGATTAGATCTATGCTGTTTGGGGTCAGTTATGTTATGCTAAAAAAAGGTACTTTCCTATCTGGGTATGACAGTATTCTTGAAAAATTGTTATCATAATGCTGTGCTTGCTTTGCACAGGCTTTCTGAAATGTCTTATTGTTTTACTTATTCAGTTTTTTCAATCTTTTATCTTTCAGAGCGTTTGTATTGAGTCTCTGCTAGTTGAATTTTTGGATACTGACTGTTATATTATTGGTATCACTCAGCCAGGATGATTGAAAGAAGTGCTAAGACAATGAATATAACTATCTTATGTGCCCTGCTGCTCATAAAGTATTCAGACCTCCAAATTTGATTGTCTATTTTTCATTTCCCCCTACCCCTCCCCCCCAGAAGTTATATATTAGGAGATTCAATCACTTCAGTATTTACTACTACGTTTTTCTGAATTTTTTTTATACTGAAGTATACCTGATATGAAGATAATTCCATTTATGTGGAGCAGCTTGGTGTGCATTTCATTTAATTAGTACAAAATTTCCCATTATCAGAGGAAGTTTTTCACTCAGAGGGTGGTGACGCACTGGAACAGGTTGCCCAAGGAGGTTATGGATGCCCCATCCCTGGAGGCATTCAAGCTAGGCTGGATGTGACTCTGGGCAGCCTGGTGTGGTGGTTGGTGACCTGCGCACATAACAGAGAAGTTGAAATTAGATGACCTTTGAAGTTGTTTTCAACCCACGCCATTCTATGATTCTGTGATTCTCCTATGTTAAGCACAGCTATTGCTTTGTATGCATGACATGAGATGATTTCACAGACTGCATGTCACTGGAGCAAAGAATGTAGTTTGTCTTGGCAGAGTTAACTTTTGCATGCTGAATGGCCCAAATACTTCACAATATACAACTTATAACAGGTATTTCATGTCATGCATATGTTAAAGCTTGTATGTTGTTATGTATATACCTTGCATGCTATTTTTAAAGAAATATATATGATTTTACCTTGTATTTTGATGTTATAACAGTAAGGTACAATAATTATTAGCATCTTGATCAAATTAATATCAATCATTGCACTATATTTGTAAGGTTGGCTTTAAAATCGCAAATGTAGTATTCATATGGCTTCAGCTCATGGATGTGAACCTCCTCTGATCAAGTCAGGAGACCTCTTTCTCAAAATTTTTCTCATACATTGCTCTGCCTGGAATGTATGACTCAAATCATAAAGCCACATGCTGTTTGGTCTTTATGTCTTTAAAGGGTTAACTGATCTCCTTAAGCGATCAATACAGTGAAATATCTCAAATATTTTTAAATTTATTCAATGCTTAAATGTTCATTCAAGAGCTGATGTGCTTGTTTTATTCAGAAATGACAACTATATGTTGGTATTTATGCATATGAATTCTGCCTGAAGTTAGATGTAGAATGTTCAAAAAGAAGTGCAGAGATATATGTTGCCATTTTAGCTTATTCTTTCCTCCTTGACTGATCCTCAGAAAAAATACTGTACTTTGCTGCTAAAATAGGAAAGAATTATGACCTATTTCTTTTTAATAGACTTTTCTAATTGCATTAACAGTGAACAGATATCCTTTCAACAGCATAATATACCCATCATGTGCTTCCTGTGTAAGGGAAAAAAGCCACACGTAGTTATTCCTCCTGTTTATTCTGTTAAAAATACTTATTTAACATAAAAGGCTGTGTAATGGTACTCCAATCTGTGGAGACTTAGGCAATTAGCTAAGCAGAACTCACGAGCTAAAGAAATAGCAGACTGGGAACAGAGAGTGATGACCTTACAATGTACTATCATGAAATCATCATCAGTTTCTAATGTAAAGTGTTCCTATTCTGACAAGCACTTAACTGGATACTAGTCAATATTTGTAAGGGTTATATATATATATATAAATATGTATTTATTTATTTATTATATATATATATATATATATATAATATGTATTTATAGATATATATTTATAAAAAATAGCTTGAACCTCTAGGCTAGCCACACAGGAATTACTGATATATACCAAATGTCCATTGGATGGAGTATGGTGTGTTGCTGATCACTGAGGTATGCTATACTGTATTTTTGGGCAAAATGTAAATGCTCTATCAGCACTTGTGCACTCTGCAAGTGGGAAATAGGAGTCTGCCTGTTGTCTTCTGTATCAGATATTTTGGCTTCCGTAGGTACTTTTTATACACTGAGGGCTATTTTTGTTTGTTTACTTTCAAATGTGTTTATTTATTTATTTACATTTAAGGACTTCTTTCTTTGTAAGAAGTGACCTAGGAGAGTTGTTATGATCTCTAATTTTTACCTTCAGAATTGCTTAGAAAGTTTATAGCTCTGTAATTTGATGGAAGGAAGGTATCAGCCTGAGAGGAAGCAGACTGTTCTTTGACAGCTTACATTTCTCTCCTCACCTTTGGACCTTTTGTTCTTAACAACAGCAAAAAGAGAAATCAATGGATGCAGCTTTTTCTAACTGAAAGCCAAGAGCTCAAGGGTTCAGAAAAATCAAACTCCCTGTGTGGGGAAGGCTGCAGTTATTTGTGTTCCCCATAAATTAAAACTAAATCATACTTTGTTAAATGAAAAAATAGAGAATACTGTTCATTACACAGAAACTGTCAATTAAAGGTTAAAGTTGAAATGTTAATGTAATTTATTCTGTTTGCTGTAGTCACTGTCTTACCAAAATAATGGTTGTGTATTGAATTAGCTAGGGCTGCAGTTTCAGAGGGATGGCAGATTTTTTGTAACGCTTTTAACAGAGAGGATTCCTTTGTGTATTCAGCAAAACTATCACTGAAGAGGTAGTAGGAGGTAGGATGTCTTGTTTAAGTCATTAATATATCTTCATATGTGAATTTTTCCACTTATTTCTATTACTTCTTCTTCTTAATAAAATTTTGAAGTAACTTGTTGTGAAAACATTGATTGGGATGGATGAAACTGAACTAAACTATAAACAAATTAAATCTCTCATAGGGTGGGTTCCTTGTTCTCATATTATTTTTATTCTTACCCAAACTTTTAATCAGAAATTAATAGTATGATATATCTTTAAATAAATTGTTGTATTCCTTTGTAATATAGACAATGCTTCAATTTACTTTTAAAGTACAACTTAAATGATTTTGTTTATCATTTTTCATAGTTTTAAAGCAGTAGTTCATGTGCTTACTGTGAAGTTAGTATTTAGTACTGAGTGCTCTCTGTTTCTATAAAGAGAGCATTTCTATTCTTCTCTATGCTACATACCACTTATGAGATAAAACTGAACTTCTGTGCCATACAAAGTCTGTCTTGAGTCAACAGAATATTTATAAGTACTGAAGCATGCACTTTTGTTTGGATAGTGCATGGAGGCAGTAGCTACAGTGACAATCTGGCTATTACTCTATGAGAGAAAGGTTGTTTATTATATAGCAGCTCTCCACAGACCTTGGCTGTGCTGGATGATGATCAGTAAAATTAATATAATTTGTTCTTTTGGTTTTGCACCAATTTTCAGTCTGCTAAAGCACACATGTGCTCTAACAGGACAAAATGATGCGAAATGGAGCTACAGTTTAGAGCTGAATCATCATCACCATAAATATTACAAAGTGTCACTGGCACTGTGCAAAAGTAGTAATGATTCTCACTTAAGATATGTAATCTCTATATTTTTATTTTTATTTTTGAATCTTTTCACTGGGAACTGTGATGCTCTGTGAGACTTTGGAACTATGGTACTGCTGGACTCTGTAGTACAAGAGAGAACAGAAAACACTAAGTTGATCTTATTCCACACTGTAGATCTTTCCAAGCTTGTCCCAAGCCTGAATGGTAAATCATAATTTCACCTCCCCACTTCTTATTTCTTCCAGAGGAAAGTTTTCAAAGCAATTGATAGTTATTTCTTCCATTTCTACTGTTTTTTTTTGTTTTGTTTTGTTTGTTTGTTTGTTTTTTTGTTGTTTTTTTCCCTCTATTCTTAATTGCACATCTAATCATTCACATATAGAATGATTAGAGACAGTAGTTCACTTAATATGCTACCTCTTGGTAGAAAAATTTTTAAGAGATAATACGCGCTTAACTCTTTCTTTTTCCTGAAACGCAGTAGTATATTAAATCTCCCTGAGATCCAAGCACTTCACTTCCGTTTTCTTTTTCTCATTGAATGTTAGTGTTACCTCAATTTTATTTGAAAATATGTAATTTTTTTTTTTACAGGAGTGTATTTTGTATCTTCTGTCTCATTAGCACTAAAACTAACATCAGCAGAGCAAAAATGAAGATTTTAGATTGCTACTGTTTATTGCCTTTCAGCACACTTTAATTAAAGTGGCGTTTGTTTGCCTATAATATCACCATTCCCTAATCAATGTACTGAGCAAGCACCATGGTGACAAGATAAGTTGCTTTGTTTTGTTCCATATGTCTGTGTTCCAATTTTTCCATAGTTTTAATTGGTTCCCTGCAGAATAACATTTACAAGCATATGGTATGGAAAATGCTGACTGCATTTGTTATCATATATTTTAGTGCATTGGTGGCACTAGATCACTAAGCCTTTAAATGTGATTATGAGGTTATTTAGTGCATTCAATATTGCGCTTACAACACAGCAAAAATCTGCAGTGAGTTAAATGATATCAAAGAAATATGTTTGAATTTCTTCTCAGTGCTTCAAGGATTGATGGGGAAGTCTGATTCAGACTAAGAGCAATTTGAAAAGGTTTGTGGGGGGTGCTTGTCATCACAAGAGGAATGTGCATAGGAATGTGGAATGCATAGAAGACAAAATACAGGATATATCAAATGTTACTGACTTCTGAATTAGTGCATTTGCCAGTGAAATGACAAAACAAAGTGCAGAATCTACCTTTGAATCTCATGTCAGCATGAGTGAAGGTCTGAGACCAACCATATTAATGTGGGTGTTGGTTTATGACTGAATCTGTTTTCTTGTTGAGAAAAAATCTGCCAGTTTGGTTTCAGCCCGCTCTAAGAAGTGCTCAGTGGGTCATAGTACATATTAATTATATGTCTGGATTTTGTGAGTGGATTGGCAAGTCAGACACAGCCCAAACAGTCGGAGAAAGAGGAAAACCCATATCACAAAGACCAGGAAGATTTAAAATGTATGGATGAATCCGCTGCATAAGGTTACAAAAGGTTCCGTATTCCTTCTGCCCCAAGCCTGAACCCAGCATAACTTATCTCTATCTAGAATTCTAAATACATTCTAAATTTTTCCTGTTTTTGTCTCATTTATGTGCAGTGGATGAACCTATATTCTAAGATTATTAGTGACTAGTCATATGCTGAAAAGTATATTACAGAAGTAATACAGCAATGTGATTATATGTTTTGTGTTGCTCGTATAGAGTACATCTGTGGATCTGAACGCGAGTGCTATGGTGAGGATTGTATGAGGATCTGTATTGTATAGCTATAACCAGTTGTATGAATAAAAAAGGCAGTGTCTTATAAGAACATGGCACATGCTTCTCTTACAGAAACATCTCAGTGTAAAGAACAGATTATTTTGTGAAATCAAGTGATAGTTTTATTATTCTTAGTGCACTTCACTAATAAGTACAATGTTACAAAATAATTTTAATCTGTGCTCAATTTCTGCAACACAACAACCTCAGAAAACATGCTTAAACTCAAGCTTGTTATAAGAATAGAATCACTTCATGGAAAAAGAGACTCACACTGATAAAAGGGGGTTTTTGGAAAAATTATTTTGGGAATAGTGTTTGCAGCATGAAGGACAGTAGAGAGATACCATTAAGTGATTTTTCAATGTGGAAAAAGATTTAGCAACTAAAATGCTATGAACGTAGAAATGACAACAACAACAAAAATGCTCCCACCAAGACAGGAACCAAGAACAGTAACAAGAAAAACAATTAAAAACCTTATTTCTGAGGCAGTCTTATTTGAGAGCAGAGAAAAAATCAAGGCATTTTAAAATTATGATACTTTGTAAATCTGAACAGAAAAGGCAAAGCTGAATGTGACTTTGGCCTCCTGATCATCTTTTCCAGCTATAACTTTCCCTTTAAACTGAAGATAGGGCAGAGAGATAGTGACAATGATTTTGTTGTTTATATGTCTTAAATCACTTAAAATGTAGCTTATGAGCTCAAGAGAAGACAAAAATGTGCACAGCAGACCTAAAGCAAAAAGAAAACTTGGAAATGTAACTGTATTACTTTTGTGTTAAGTGCAATATGGTCTCAAATATCCACAGTTCATTAATGAATTCTTAGAAGAAATGCTGAGTTCATGAGGTATTAAAAATAAAAAAAAGTACGGATCAGAGTAAAAGCTATGTATTATATATAAACAAACAACTCAGTCTGATTATATGATCACGTATGCAACAAGGCTGTTGGCTCACTTCAGGACGTGATCTCTCTTCAATTTGCTACCTATCACCTCAAGCTTATTCTAACTAAGAAACATGAAGCTCAGCTCTAAAGGTTCAGTAATTTTTTTTCAGTTGGAAGATTGCTTCCTACAACTGAGAACAATTTAAGATTCTTGGACACCCTGAGATCAAATGTTAAGTCCATGACAGAGGCAGATAAATGAACTATGTTACCTGAGTTTGAATCCACTTGACTTCTCTGAAAAAAAAGATAAAAACCATCACTACTTTTTTTGTTTGTTTGTTTTTTCTCTCTCAGTCTTTCTTTGTTTTCCTCAGTTTATTCAAATTCTGCAATGTATGCTGTAGGGAATTATTCATATCAATCACCTCTTGGCATTAACACGACCTGCTCTTCCACCTTCTACTCTTACCTCATTTGTTTTTTGTATCTCAGGGAACACTTCTACTTGGTAAGGGCAATCTGTAAGTAGATGAGTGCTTTCAACTGCTATGAGTGGACATATAATCTATTCTCACCTCTGCATGTTCAGTTGGAAAGGAGAGGGAAAAAGAGCCCTGTAACTTGACCTGAAAATTCAAAGGTGTGCTGTTACTGACTTTAGAAACCAAAGACAACCTGGAATATGAATAGCGCTTGTTCTTTGCAAGTCTGAATTGCTGTATGATGTACTGCTAATGTGCAGGTGTTAGTTGAGAACACCTTCATGTGGAGAACACAACTCATTTGTTGTTCAAATTAGCGTGGCTTAAAACAAAAAGAACAACTTTGATTTTCTACTTTAGTAATCTCTTTGATAGGGAATGTTATTGACTGGCTGTTGAAGTACTGCTGATTCAGGTTTAAATAACCTTCTGCTGTGAATATTTTCCTTTTTCAGCCATACTGGAGTATATCCTGTTTTGACTGGCAGAAAAGGCAATATGATCTTCTTATTGAGCCTAAGGTCATTTGAATAAGTTTCTCCCCTCCTCAACTTATCTTATTATAAAAACACAGTTTTCTTTAATTCTCTAAGGTAAAGTTTATTAATAATGTCTAGGGTAAAGGGAGTTTTTTCTTAAAGTAAAACTGGGGTCAAAACACACGGTGTAAAAGTTAGGTTTCCAAAATGTGGGCAAACATGGGTGGGCAAGTGTATCCCAAAAATAATCCATTTTGAAAGTCACATATAATTGAGTACTACTGACATCTGTGATGCACTGCAAGTGTTGTCTCCAAAGCTGTCCCTCAATGTAAAAATTTGAAGAAGCAAGGGAGTGTGGACATGTAAAACTTTAGTATGATGCAAAATCAGAGCCAAAACAATTGATGGAGCAAATGTAACCTCTAAAGGAGACGATAATTTTGATATTTTTAGTTATGTGATGCTTCTTTTGATATTTAAATAGCATCTCTGCATTGTATGTTTTCTCTAATTCTTTTTTTTTTTTTCTTTTTTTCTCCAAAATGGCACTAGGTATCATTATTCATATTTATTTTCACAATGATAGCAAATTTTCACAGAATTAGGAGAAGCTGTTCCCTTTATGGTACAGTGCCCTTGCAAGGAGATTTTGACAAATTCAGAGGGCTGTATAATCACCTACCATATGAAATTTAACAACAGCGAACGCCCAATTCTGTACCTGGGATGGTGCAGCTTTGGATATATGTTCCGAGTGGGGAAAAAGAGGCTGGAGAGCAGCCCTGTGGAATGGGGATCTGGGAGCTGTGGTGACAGCAAGAGGAACATGAGCCGGCAGTGTGCCCTGGCAGCCCAAAGGGCAACCGTACCTGGGGTGCAGCAGGCCCTGCACTGCCAGCGGGCGAGGGGAGGGGCTGTCTGCTCTGCTCTGTGCAGTGCAGCCTCACCTACAGCACTGGGTGCAGCACCGGGCTTCACGATGTAAGAGGAACATAAAACCATTACAGAGCATTAAAGGAGTGCTACAAAGATAATGCAGGGTCTGGAGAAAAGGTGTGTGAGGATCAGCCGAGGTCCCTGGGTGCGTGCAGCCCATAGCAGGGCAGGCTGAAGGCAGGCCTGATGGCGGCTGCAGCTCCTCGCAGGGAGCGGAAGGGCAGCGCTGAGCTCTGCTCTGTGTGACTGCGGCATGGAGCGGTGTGAGGGGAGGGCAGCTGGGGGTTGGGATGGGTTCTTTGCTTCAAGGCTGTGGGCGTGGAACGGGCTGCCCATGGGAATCACGACCTGACAGTTCAGGAAGCATTTGGACAATGCTGTCAAACACAGAGTTTGATTTTTCATTGTTCCTGTGTGGAGCCAGGGGTTGGACTCAGTGATGCTGGTGGATCCCTTCCACCTTGGGATGTTGTGTGATTCTATGATGTGAATGAATGTATGTGGTAAATAAATTAGCAGATATTTCAAAACAGAGCAGACTTCCATGCGGACGTACTCTGTAAAATCAATTCAAAATGAGAAGATGTTAGACATTTTTCATTGGTAGGAATTATTTCTTTTACATTCCGAAGTTTGTTTATCTGCAGAATGCCAAATCAGAGCTTGTTGGTAATGCAGCAGTATTGAATCTGAATTCTCAGCAGCAATACGCCTGTTCCACTTCTTGATTAAAAATGACTGGAAAAGAAAGTTCCTGGAATGATCTAGGATGAGAATTTCCTTTCTCAGCAAGCATGCTGAGTAGTTAGCCTACCCTCATGTCCATTATAAATTTTCAAGGATTTAGCGTGCTGCCGTGGAAGAGTTTAATTCTAGGAAACAGCATTTTTTTATTCTTCATTTTTAAATAAAAGTCTTTCTTCAAAGCTCTCAACTCTTAAATATAGCTTTTAAAGTATTAAATTTAAAGTCCAGTAATGCTTGGTTATGTTCAAGTTAAGCATTTGGTGCAGTCACCATAAGAGAAACAAATGCAGGTAAAACCTGGTGAAATATATATATATCAACTAGGCTCCAGGTAAATTGCAGATGCACGACAGCTAAGGTCTGAGACCTTTTGCTTGTCTCTGTCATAGGTTTTCATCATCATCATCATTGTTTTTCATCATCTTTTACAGATCTTATTCCATATGAATATTTAGTACAAAATTCAGAAAAAAACAGTGATATTTTATGCCTGTCCATTCTTTCCTGAGTTACTTTGAATTTTTAAGGCACTTTCACTTATTTCTGTAAGTCAGTATCTGCCCCACAAAAGCATTAAGTCTGGATCTAGACAACTGCCCTTTTATTATATCATATTATATTCTGCCAATGGCATTGATGTTTCTTGTAAAAGCTATTTTGTTTAATACAGATCAAGCAAATAAAGATCAAAATATGGCACACTTGAAATTTTCTCTTTTAAAATATATTTCCGTGGGAAGAATCAGTTATATAATTTCATTTTTATAACCATTACAGTAAGGGACAATACATATTGTATACTGTATATGATAAATGTAATGCTCTGTCCTCAAAATAAGACAAAACAGAATATTTAGTGGGATGACTTTTTTCAGGTCAGTATAAAGCTTTCTAGTGAAGAGATTTATGAAATATTAAAGTAAGTAAAACTTGGCATAAAATATTAAATTAATTTTGCCTAGGCTACAAACCACTTGTTTGTCAACAGAGAAGGATAATAACTTCAAAACCCTCACACTGATGGAGATAAAACAGTGGCTGATATTATGAGGCAAATGTAGTATATACTCTGAAATGACTAGAAAAATTGTAGATCTGGGTAGGAGGCTCAATCTCAAAGTTACAGAATAGTACAAAAATCTTCTTGTCTGAATAAAAGTCTCCAAATCTCAGTTAAGTATTGCTACAGATGACCAGGCTTTTTCTCATGTGTCTGCATGAAAACTGAGCACATTTGCTTAACAGTGATTTTAATGCTTCAGCTACAAGCTTGGAGCAGCTTTCAGAGTTGTGTCTGGCACTGTATTAGCATGTGACTGTGCAGCTTTTTCTCTATTAATATGCTTCTGTTGAGCTTCTTTCTTGAAAGAAATACTATCCTTGACAAGTAATGCACCATCAGCCTGTGCAGCAAAATGCTCTGATCTCATTGCAGGTGAAGGATAGAAGATCCGGTGAGATTTGAAGCAAAAAGAAAATAGTTGTCAGAAAGCAAAACTGTGTGTTTCTGGGTACGTGTGTGTATGAACAGGAGGGGAAATAAGCATTATTTTTTTTTTACTTGACCAAGCAGAGGTTTCTGCTTTATACCAGAAAAAATGTTCAGGATTTCTTATCATTCAAGATCATTTCACCTTCTATTTTAACAGAAGAAAAAAGGAAAAGAATGTTTTCTTTTACTGAGTTAGTATAATTTGATGAATCACTGTATCAATATATCCTAGCCAAAGCTTTTGCAAACCAGTATATGCAGTACTTTTGAATGAGTCATTTGTTTGATGCAGCTAAGGCCCAACAAAATATATTTTTCACCACAGAAGTATCTAAATGCTTATAAATCAGATTTTGTGAGCATTGATTGAGTATTGATCTGTACAGGTCTGATCAGGACTGAGTTATCCTGACTGATGCCCTCTGAGAATGGTGTGTTATTTCCTTAATTCATTTTATCTCAGACATTGAGTGTTTATGCACTTTACAGTTTACAACTAATCAAGCTGAACAAAAACCCGTCAACAGTAAGAGAGATTGATGGTGTCCTCTATTGCTTAATCTATGAGTTCTGGTTTCATCATCATCAACCTTTAAAATGTTTGGCTTCTTAGACTGAGAAGTCACAGATCCTCTGGAAGTTAGCTGTGGTTCCTGCAGGAGTTAATGACTTCTTGCAGTCCTGCTGCAGCTCAACATCACAGAGTTCGTGAATGTCAAACTTCTCCTGCCTCTCTCTGGGCTTCTCTGTTGAGACCTTTGCTTGGCAGGATAGATCAGAAGTTTTGCAGTCAAGGATGAGGAAGCCTCACATCCATGTGCCTGTGTTAGTAGTTACTTGATGAGCAATAGAATATGCAAACTAGTTTGGTCTGACAGAAGAGAAAGCAGTCTTTGAGGCTCGTAGAGTGCTTTACCGTTACTTTTACGGAGAATATATTTTCTGGAAGGTTATTAATTATATATTGTGCTAGGATATTAAAAAGTGATTCAGGGAGTTGCATGTGGAGAGAGGAAATGATGGTGAAGTTAAATATCTTGGACTTGTGAGAGGAGGAGGAGAATAAAATTATGCTTAGGGAAAAGAAGAGCAGAGATCAGAAAAGGCAATATGTCTCAGGGAAGAATTGTTTTATGTAGTATTCTGTTTATATTATTTTAGGTAATTTCATATTTAAGCCCTGGGAGATGGAAAAAAAATATTGTTTTGAGTTACGCTGACCTTATTTTAATCAATATGAAAACAGTTTTCTAGCAATGTCTTCAATTATTTCTTACAGCCTGAGTTCTATCAGTACCTTCCTTTATGCTAGTTTTAATGTCTTTAGAAATTGTAGTAAGCAGTGTTATGGCAAGACCTGGTTGTTCTGAAAGACCAGCTCCTAATTTGTTTCACTCATGGATGATGGTGCCTTTTTGCCAGTAATGACAAGCTGAGGATGGTCTTGCTGTGAATACTGACGTTTACAACTTCAAAGATGCTGAAATCAGATTAAGGTTTTATAAAGTTGTTTCCATTGACGTATGTGCAGAAGTGATGGAAAGCACCCAATTGTGCTGACTTACTTACAGTTTGGCAGAGTTGGTCTTTTACCTAATGCACAGATCTGAAGCTATCTCTCCAACACATGCTAAAACAGTATTAATTCTGCTCAAGCATAACACCAGTAATCACTTGGCTTTTGATAAAGTATCTGTGCTATTGGTACAAAAGTGTTTCTTATGTTAAAATAGAATGGTGAAAATTCTGTCTAGCTGTTTGAGTAATCTCACTGAATATGAAAATATCACCTGTGATTCTGGCATTGGATGAATACCGATTTCAAGTAGTAAAGACATTTGGAGTTGTCCATGTGAATAGATTGTACGAGTGTGATTTTTATCTATCACTGAATTATATCAGTGGCAGTCACTGGAGAATGAGAAAGTAAGTAATTCTGTATTAATGTGCTGACAGGGATTAGGGAAGACATGCACCTGTCTGTATGCTTCCCCATGGATGTCCTTCGCCCTTGCATGTGTTGTGTTTTGCTCTGAGACTTCTCTTGCCTGTTACCCAGTGGAATAACAGGACAGTAAACCAACCATATCCAAAGAAAACCATCATCTTTGCAATAGTAGCATTGCTTTAAAGCATGAAAAAGAGAAAGTATCTAGAAATAAAATTCCGTTAAGTAAATATAGATATATAAATGTATGTAAATATTATCAGTAATGTGGAATAGTTTAAGAAATAGAGAAAGGATTTTTCTTCTCTATTTAGTTTAAAACAACTTACTAACTTAGTTTTGTATTTTACTGTTAACAGAATAACTGTTCTATTCCATTAGAAAAATCTCATTGTGAAAGAAGCCCAGAGAAACAGAAACTAAAAAAAACTTTGCCAAGTGCAACAAATGAGAGATTAGAGTGTGAAGTATGGTAGCTTTGTGCAAATGAACAGCTTCTTACTCAGGGAGAGGTACTGTCATTAAAAGAACTGACTGTCACGCATGAAGTAAAAATGTATCCTCTCTGGAGCGGCCTGGGAAAGGCTGTGTGCAACAAGACACCTTCAGAAAGTTGTTTTCTGTTCCCTTTTCTTTGAGAAAACGTTGGAAGTAGCCTCTCAGTTGCCTCTACTGCATAGCTGAGTGCTGTAGGCAGAAATTCTCTAGAAGAAGCCAGCTGTGATTCAGAAATGAAGTATGTTAACAACCTTAACAGAAAAATACACCCTCTTGCTGTGTATCTTTGTGCTGCTGTAACAAAAGAACCCAGCCATTAAGCTCTATCTCAGATTTGTTATTAAGCTCTTGAGGACAGATTGAGGAAATGCCAGTACTTCCACAGTCTTTTCTCATTTGTTTGTGTTGATGAAATATCTGTGTGGTAGGATTCAAAAATAAAAAATCAGTTAGTGGGTAGGTAGTTGACCTCTTTGGATACTGAAGAAGAGATGGTCTCCTGAGATTTATTGCTCTACTGTATTCTCTTTGTAATTTACTCTTTAGAGTAGTGCTTTTCTTATTTCTTCAAAAGTGTAGGGTTCATAAATTTTTGGTCTGGGAATTCCTTAATTTTGTTGTAACTATTTTGTCCCCATTCTGAACTCTAAGAGTTAGGAGAAAAGATGTGATAGCTCACACAACTGAGTGAAATATGCTTTTTAAAATATGCACATATTTATATATGTATATATTTAATGTGAGAGCTTCTTTATGCAATTTTGAAGACGAAGTGATTCTTTTGTCTTTGGTGGTACTCCTCACACAATTTCTACTGATTTGAAGACTGCATTGTAGCTCTACAACAAAGTAGTTGTGAACATTGGAGTTGTACAAATAAGTGTGAAGATTGTGTGTGCTACAAAGCAAATTCATAAGATGGAGGAGGGGAATCAACTCTTTGAAAGGGTTGATATGTGTAGGACGAGGGGAAATGGTTTTAAGTTGAGGGAGGGAAGATTTAGGTCGGACATCAGGGGGAAATTCTTTACAGAGAGAGTGGTGAGGTTCTGGAACAGGCTGCCCAAGGAGGTTGTGGATGCCCCGTCCTTGGAGGTGTTCAAGGCCAGGTTGTATGGGGCCCTGGGCAGCCTGGTTTAGCATTAAATGGGGAGGTTGGTGGCCCTGCATGTGGCAGGGGATTGGAGATTCATGATCCTTGAGGTTCCTTCCAACCCTGGCCATTCTGTGATTCTGTGATTCTGTGACCAAAAATTTCTAATTACCATTTTCTTTGGAAAAAAATATGGTTGATGAATGGGTCTGACACTCATCACCGGAACTCAGATTTCTGTTGAATATCCCCGCTAGTTCTATGTGAGATAACGTTTCATGCAGTATGAGGAAAAGGAAGCAAGTAGTTTATAGATAGAGAATATGTACTTACAGAGTGATATCAGATAAGTTTTTTTTTAATATTGTTTGCACTTAGAGATGAGTGACTCTATAGTTTGAATAATCAATTTCTCAGTACACTCAGTTTCCTACTTTGTCTATGTAATGTTGTTTGCTATGCAGTTTTGAAGAGCCTGGAGAAAAAAGATTTGTAGACCCTGAATAAAAAAAAAAGCAAAGTATGAACCGTGAACTTTTTTCATTCTTCATTAATTAGTCAAAAATGTGTGCTGACAAGAATCATATAGCAAAAAAGACCGTATTAAAAGAAGGAAAGAAAAAAGTAGAAGTAAAGAGGGTTTACTGCTGATGAAGACATACTGTTTAAATGAGCATATCTGTTCCATTTTCTGTACACTTAAGAAAGTTATCTGTCTTAAATAGTTAAAATTTTCCCGCTGCTAAGGAAGTAGAGAGTAGTTGTCCTCATTTAATTACCCAGAGACATCTTCATGGCTGCATTCCGTATAATGGAAAGAGAACAGCTTCTTCCTTAGATTTATACAGAAGAAAGACTAGACACAGAGAAAAATAAATTAGTTTTAATATACTGCATAGCTATAATTATTGAGAATAGTATACTAATTATATCTTTCTGTGGAAAGATTAAATTTAACTTGATAGTGAAAAATTCTAATTCAAAATAACAAAAAGTACATCCACCTTTACACCACGAGAGCAACATGTTTGATTTCATGTATTTGTTTCTGAGCTGTTTATCTTAGTGTCAGTCAGATAGATTTCTCAAATGATGAAGTGTAACTCATTAAAACAACAACAACAAAAAAAGTGGAATGTTTCCATGGAGCTAGCCTAGCTTTAATAATGTACTCAAGGGAAAGAACATCATCTTATGTTTTTATGTGTGTGTGTGTGTGTTGTTATAAAGAAGACACTCTGTAATATTTTCCTATCATGCAGTTGGTCTGTCCTTTCTTTTCCCAGGGTTTGGAAGGCTATAATTTGATCAAATGGAGAACAGACTCCCTGTTGACAGTGAGGAAAGCTCAAACTTGTTGGTACTTCAGTCAGTGTTTCCAGCTTCTGAAGAGCTGGATGAAGGATTGTTACTTTGTCTATTTACTGATTTAAGCCAAAGAAAGAAAAGTAGAACTATGTGTGTATAATTTTCTATGTGTATTTCCATACTCTTTGTGATTGCTTTTCTTATGAGATCTGTTTTTGAGGTCTTTTTCCATATATACATGAAACTGCTTGTATGTTGCTTTGCTGCTACTCCTTGCATTCTGAACTGCATCTTTTATGCAACCCAAATTTCTTTGAACAAACTGTGAAAAAAAGGTGTTGCAGCTAAGGACAGTACCTGGATATTTAGAGTTTCTTCTGAAGATTCTTGGTGACTGGAATTTGTTTTTGTTTTCATTGTCACTCATGACAGTTGTCTTCTAATGTGTTACAGAGCCGGAGCAAACATCTGGAGAAAGTACATGTTGTTCTTGGAAGTAAATCCTGTGATTTGGACTCTCTTATTTCTGCTGTGGCCTATGCCTACTTTCTAGACAAGGTAATGAAAAAAAACAAGAGAGAGTTTTTTTTCTTACAAGTTATTACTGACATCTTGCTGTTAAGTCAGTTAAGACATCCCATAAAAACCTCTGTTTTAGAAGTGATTGCATAAACAAACCTGCAGTATAAATTACGGATCTTTAAGTGACTGCTTTACTTAAGTCGTTGATTCATACGATCCTGGATGGATCATACCTCTCTTTTAGTTTTTGTTTCAGAGATAGCAATTGGAGGTCCATTCTGCTTGTGATCCTGTTGTGCTTAGTGTTGTGTATACATAGTGTAAAAGAAATACCATGAACTAAAGAATTTGATGTCTTAACAATTGCATTCAAAGAATATTCTCCACTTTTTGTAATAAGCTTCAGATGAATGGAATGACTTGTGTGCTCTACAGAAGTGGATGTTATTTTGCCGACTTCCATACAATCGGGAGTTTATTTAGATAGCAAAATAATTAGTCTAAATGTAAATATTTCTGGCTCTTCATCCCAATCCAGTGTCAGAAATGCAAAATTAGTCAAGTTTGGGAGGCAGAATTTGACTAAGACTATCAGGGCTTCTTAAAGAGGGTTTCCATGAATTAAAATATTGTCTATTTGCATTTACAGAATTTTGAAGAAAGCATCATATTTTCCTGAAAAACTGAAGTAAGATTTTCAGAAGTTAATAGATCATTTTTTCTTCTTCCTCATTTTGCAACAATTCTGCAAGAGGAGCACACAGACAGAAACAAATAAAAAGAGCAGAAAGTGGTTCATAAAGAATGAAGTAAAAGGACAAAAATTTGACAGAAAATCCAAACTTTCTAGTTGCTCAGTCTGGTAAAATATGACTAATATAAATCAAGCCTTATTTCTTGCAACTCTCATAATTACGCATGTGCATTACAGGTCAGTCCTCCTGATGTTCTTTGCCTACCAGTCCTAAACATACCAAGAAGAGACTTCAGCTTCTTCACAGAGACAAGGTTTATATTGGAGGAGCTGAATATTCCGGAGTCATTCCATATCTTCCGAGATGAAATCAATTTACATCAGCTGAATGCTGAAGGGAAGTTGTCTTTAACGCTTACAAACAGCCACATGCTGACAAGGTATTGCATCTTTTATATAAGAGAATGGCTTACAGGTTTCACCTATTTTAAAAATCGTATTTTATGTTTTTTCTGAATTCAGATTGATATTGCTATGTTAGCACAGCAAAAAAAAAAAAAAAAATAAGGAAGTTAAAATATGTTTTCTCTCATTATTTCTGTGATTATGCTTAATACATACACCAAAGTAATAATTGTTCCATTATTTTGGGTCATTTCTAAGACAACTTGTATTTTCGCATTGCTTGGAGTAAATATTTTAAATGGCCTTTCGTATAACCAGTAAACACAATACCTTTCTTTTCTTGCTTGTTAGTTAGTTTTCACTAAAGAAATTAAAGCTCTCTTGTTGTTTAGGAGGTGGCCACAACAATTGCAAGTGTATGTGCTGTTAAGGTTCTCCTAAAGAAAAACAGAAATTTGAGATGTTTACATCAGAGGCAACACTGGCTTTAAATAAAACTAATGATGAATAGAAATTGTTGTAAATGTACCTAGCAACAGCTCATATTCTGCTTTTATATCATTTATGATTTTTGTTTGGCTGCTAGACTACTGAAATCCTTACAAACCACAGCATTTTTCTCAAAATGTCTCCCATGCCAGAGGCTGAGTTGCTGTATGGGAGCCCGTACACCTTAAGCAGGAAAGTTTATAAACCAATGGTGAACACAGGGAGCTTCTTTATAGTGGTCTGCCTCTCTTGTCAAGGGTGAAGAGCACTGTTTTCTTCCAGCTCTTAGTACTTCATTTAAGATAAATAACATTCTACCTATGCTATAGATTTAACTATGCAGCCTTGGGAAGAAAAAACAAAACAGCTTCATCCTACTCTGAGATTAAAACAAAAGTAGAGAAAATCTAAAATAAGAAATGTGTAAATCTCATAGCTGTTGATACTCTGACGACTGCTGACAATTCAGTACATTTTTTTCAAAGAAAAAATATCCGTAAGATTTGCTTTTCATTTATTACTGTCTACTCCTTTTTCTTCCTTCTAAGAATTATGAGTAGTATTTGATATTGTAGAATGTACTTTGGCTCTGTTGGTACTACTGGAAGCAGAAACAGAAAGTGTTTTAATGCAAAATAAACATCTTTTGTAAGTTGCTGAAACATTCAATGGGGAAATTCCACGTCTCTCTTTTATGAATGATGAAATTTTCAGTACTTGTAGAAATGTTTTTGTTTTTTTTTTCTTTTTTTTTTTTTTCAAATTAATAAATTTGAGATTTTGGTAACAGAACTGCGAACAGTTAACTGTTTAATACTTGCTGATAAAATCATTGTGGATCTTCATCCTGAAATTACTGTTCTAGGACTTGATTGTAACATGTTTTGACTTCGTAGCAAATTTTGAATAATAGTGATGTTACGATCTAAAATTTTCAAAAAGTTTTTGCAATGTTTTATTTGGTTGTCTCAGCAACTAGACGGAAAAAAATAAATGTATTTTTTAAATTTACTTGATAGTGAGGATAAAAGTTTGGAATCAGCTGTTGTCAAAGTCATCAATCCAGATGAGCAGTGTGATGGCAGCCTGGAGTTAGAAGCATCTTCTTCCTCTTTAGTAGTAAAAGAGATTCTTCAAGAAGCACCAGAGTTAATCACTCAGCAACTGGCTTATCTCCTCAGAGGTGAGAGATTACTCTTTATATTAAATACTGAAAGGTTTAATGGAGTGTTTCTGAATCTGCTCATGCAGAAAGAGTGTGATCCATTCTTTGGTTAACAATCCCTTTAAAGACCACAGGAAGCTTCATAAAAGAAGCAGGGAGTAAAGAGTTTGTTAAAGAGTAACATTATATTGAATATTAAAAATGTGCATTTAAAAATAGGCATGAGAGGTCTTTGCTGTATCACTAGACAAGAATATTAAATGGAGCTGTCGACACACCAGCTGGGTAGCTAGAAGAGCTGTGCAGTTCTTCAATTCCAGCGGCTGTGCAGTGCTGGCGGCTTGGCGCTGTCTGCCTGTGGACAGCAATATGGGTTGGAATCTAATATTTACATATTAGAGTTTCTTCTGATGGTGGTACCTTTTTGTGCAATGATGTGTTAATGGCATGATTCGGAACTTCTGCTGCTTAAAGACGCTGCAACCAAATCTTCATTACGTGTTCTTTTCTTCAGTATCACTTGTCCAATACAGTACAAAGGATGGGAATTCATACACCGAAGTATTTTCAATTTTTGTCTTCATAGCTATCATTTACGTTAGTTTGTTCAGTTTATTTGCTGCAGCAAAGTGCTTTCTTAGAAAATAAAGCTGGAGTTAGAAAGGAGTGCTGCCTTTAAGCTAAGTACTTAATTTTAATATTCCTTAATGAATTATAAAGATTTTAGGATGTAATTGTCATTCAGCTGTTAAATACCCTTTTAAGGACATATTTAATGAGGATTATGGAATCAGCCTGCACTTTCAGAAACTAATGGAGTCTTGACTTGTTATTGCACTGATTACTATGATAGCAAGTATGTTCTAAAAAATTACAGAGTTTTTTTTTGTTGTTTTTTTTTTTTCCATGTTTCCACAGAGAAAGTTCTAACTAGCACTTCTAAAGCCCTTCCACACTAACAAGCTCTTGTAAACCTTCCTTAAAATTTTTTTTGTAAGTTCCAAATTTTGTTTGAGTAGCTGTCCAGGAAATCCAGGCAAAAGATCAAGCATAGTAATTGATTCTGGAAGCAGAAAACATAAAAGGCTTTTGGGTATCTCACAGGCTACCTGTTTGGTGGTAGAAGGTCAGGAAGTAGTGCTCTGACTTAGCAACAAAAACATATGTAAGTGTCATACATGGTAATAAGTGTCCACATGTTTTGGCTCTATAGTTTGAATAAAAATTAAAATAAAGAAGCACTGAAAACGTTTGTTTTCATTTTTAAGGGATGTAGTACCTAATATGTATAGGTATGTTAAAATTACTAGGTAAATTTTAATTGTTGTGTTCAATAGTGTTCAGTAGTGAATATTTGCAGAACTCTGTGGATATGTGGGGCAATGGATACCTCCACTTGCATGGTATGAAAAGGGACTGACCAAGCCTAAATAACTAGAGCTGTACTTGTGACTGATGTCTTGCTACTTGCACCAGCAATGCAATTTGAGTATATGGAAGGTTGAACAATATCACAAATCTGATTCTGTTTCTTTTAAAATAGAGAAGATTTTTGGTACATAAGAACCCTTCAATACAAATTCAGAAAAGTCAATGAATCTCATTAATTGTTCTGATAGCAGAAAAAATAATTCCTAGATATAGATGCATGTGAATATCAGATCAAGCTACAATCAATCTAAAAATAAAAGATCAAATATAACCCACCTCACATAGTTTTTATGTTTTTCTGTTCATATGATGGTCTTCTGTTTAAGCCCTTGACCTTAACAGATTTTGAAATTCATCTCACGTGTGAGCCCAGGAAATGGGAGAGACAGCTTCACTCTTGTTGTTAGGGAATGCACGTTTAGAATCTGGGTGCCTTTCAGTTTAGCAGGATTATCCCAATCTCTGGTGATACTCCACAGGTATAGGAACAATGTAAAGAATGCTTCTCTGTTTTTTCCACGTGGTTATATTAATTTCACTGTAAATCTCTGTATTTTTTTTTTATGGATCAGTTTTGAGGGAATTTCAGAAACAGCAGAAAAATGTGGAAATCAAAGTGATAAAAATTAGGATTTTTTTTTTACTGAAGAGCTAGTAGATCCCAGTTCTGAGTGTCAGAACTGGAATTCATCCTTCATTTTCTGGTTTTCCAGTGAGTACTTTTGTAGAAAGTTTGTAAGATAATACAAATATCTCATATTTTAGTAAATACCATGTAGTGGCTGTAACAGTTTTATTCTTTGTCTCGTTTTCAAGTTTCATTGTCACAGTCTGTTAGCAATTTGTTGATTTTAATAACAAGAGCAGATATTCAAAACTTGTATATTTTAACTTTGAACAAATTTTGCCTACTCTCCTACTTGAAAAAGAAAAAGTTGAGGGAAGATGTAAGATGTGAAACTGAGCATTATTACTTTAGGTAGTTTAATATTTAAGGCCTTAATTAATTTTTTTTTTTTTTTTTTAATGGGTGCTTTCCTGTTATCTTTGCCTGCTCATCAAACATGCTATAAGTTAATTCTACCACTAGGCTTTGAACAGAGCCTGCTTTGAAAGTCAAAACGTTGTATAGCTATATTTGCCTTGTGTTAGAGCTTGCCCTGTCCCTGGATATGTGCCAGAAACAAAGAATTATGGAACCTGCCAGAGTCTTGGGCCTGTATTATTTTATTTCCCTGGAGATGTTTATAAGGGGGCTGTTGCTAAACTCCAGATCCATTAAACTGCTGAATCATTACATTTCTTATGGCAGCCAGCTGGCAAGGATGTGTTTCTAAGCACTCATTGTCAGGTACTCTGGATCAGTGCACTCTCAAAAATACCTCCTTATGTTTATTTGTATAAAACTTTGAAGGATGCCACAAGGTGCAGACTGCAACATGTAAACAGAGACAGATTTACAGAAAAAGCATCAGCAGTTTTTTAAACATGAACTTGCTTTTGCTGTTTACTAGCTGCACAGAAGAAGTCTCTTTGTGCTCTGCTGGGGCAGTTTGACTTTCGGTAGAGAAGACTGGTTTGTTATCCTGACCACCCAGACTAATGTTGAGAAATGCCCTTTTAGGGCATTTTAGGGATGATGCCAATTTTTTTTCTGTTCTGTCTTGTACGTTGTTCAAATGACTCACATGTTTCTTAATTGACTCATCTCTAGGATACATGTAAGAAAGAACTGCAATAAAAGCTGCAGATGTTTGAATAGATAATTTTATTATGCATGGAAACAGTTTTCTTGGAGGTAGTTCTCCCCCCAAATTACATTGTATTCCAGCTTTAATGTTAATTACAGGGAAGACTGCTTGCTTGGGTCTGTCTGTTGTTCTGGTTTGATTTGTAGTGTTGTTTTTTTGGAGGGTGAAGGGAAGGAGAGAAAATAGAAAGGGGGGGCAGGGGATGACAAAGTATACTTTCCATCAGGAAGTGTTGCTTTTCTCCTTTTCTCTGTCCTTTGTTTTTGCAGACTGTGGAGCAAAACCTCAACAGGAGAAATGCCTATATTTTCATTGTACTGTTTCTCTCAGCCATAAACTTATAATTCAGGAGATGCTTGTGCTGTTCTTAATGTTTTCCCAAAACGACTTCTGCCTTCATTAGATCATGTTTAATATTAATGTGCAGCAATTGCTTTTGGCAAAACTAGTGCTTCACTTCCAAACTGCTTTGCAAAAAGAATAAAATGCATATTGTTTTTTAAGAGGTCTAGCCCATTTTCTAGTGACCTTTCCCTCTAAAAAAGAATAAATCTGTAACATAGTATGATATATGCAAAAAATAATATTTAATCTTGTATTATCTATTATAAATTTATTTTCTTGTTGCTTGTCAGCAGACAAAGCAGTCTCCATCATGCTTTCAGAAACCCGTGGGGAGTTGCACCAGCACTCAGTAAACTCTACAGGAGTTTTCTGAGCCCATGCATCTCTTTTACAGCAAGTACTTATGAGGGAGCATGTGACTAAGTGGACTAGTGACCTTTGGCCAAGTAAATTTACCTCCTGTTAACTGTTGTTTTTTTTATATAGCTGGCATCTTAAGCTTCCCAGAGATACATAGCATGGGAGAAGTGTGTGCCTTTCTTTCTTTCCTGTTGATGAGCATACTGTTAAAGAATGAAAGAATGCTGGTATCCTATTAATTTGAAAAGTCTCTTTTTCTTCCCTTCACCCTTTTAGAAAAGTTAACAATTGTAAGCATTACAGTATTGCAGTAACAAGGGAGGGAAAAAGGAGGAAAAGAGGGGAAAAAGCCTTTTTAAAAAGCTTTCTAAAATGTCTTGAGTTCTTATTTCAGGGTGACTGCATTTCCTTCTTACATGAAATAATAAATCCCCAAATTTCTAAGTTTACTCTGCTATTTGAAGATATTGTCCCCAGTCAAAATACATAAAGAGGTCAGCAAGGAAAGGTTGAGGCTTCCAGATAGATGCTGCAGTGCAGTGCATTTCTAAACACTTTTTACTTTTACATTTGTGCAGTAATGTTTATGCCTTAAAAAGGTAAAATCAAATTCAAGACTTTACCTTATTGTTAAGGAAGCATAGAATTTTCACAAAACAAATGCACACTGTTACCTACAGGAAAGCATGATAGGCTGCTGTAGCTTATCCTGGATTCCTAAAACAGTAAAATAGAATAGCATACTAATTTTTTTTTTTTAATTTGATAGATGCTACCTATTTAATATTTTTTAAAATGTATTTTAGTTTTTGCCTTTTTACTAGGAAAAAGTAAAAGGATTTCAGTAATGTATGATGTTATAATTGTATCTGTGATGTGCAAATTTTACTGCCATGTGATGTGAAATTTATTCCTTGGATTAATACATCAAATACATGTAGCATAATTGAATTATATATATGTATAAATATTGAGATTATTTAATCCGCATAATATTTCTATAATAAGGAGGTGTGTATTTGGCACTGCAAAATTCATTAGTGTTGCATGTACTGCTAAAATTTTTGAAGAAGTGCTTTTCATTATTTGCTATGGTGACAGCGCAGGATAAAAAATAGTAGGAAGGGAACAGTGTCTATTTATCTTCTATTCAAGAACCCTGGCTGTTGGTGCTTTATGGCATATATACCTATCCTTATGAAACACTTTTCTTGTCAGCCTGGTGAGACTGGGGATGGTTATGCCTGTCTCTTGGCTGTTTGCTAAAGACTCAACATTTTGGATTGTAAGAACTATCTTATATTATTGCAATGATTTTCTCATTGACCTGTCATATTGCAGTGTGATCATACTCTTGTTTGAAATCCCCGTGTACAGCATAGTAATAAATAATTTCAATGCTGACTTGTAAGATTTTATTATCCTTAATTTAATGTGAGTAATTGGGAGTGAAGGCTGTCCTTGGATATATTAATAAGTGGGATCTTAGTCTCCAAGGCATGAGAGAGTGGCTTTAGACCTCCAGCAGTGTCAGGAATATTTCATGTAGCAATAGTGGTCTGAAAAGAAATCAAACTCACCTCTGTATAGTAAGAGCCAATGTAAGTACCAATTATGAAGAAGTTATTTATTGAACTGTATTTCTTTCTTTAAAATTCTGTGTATCATTTTGTGATGTGTTTTTTTTCATATGTTCATTGACAAGGATTCAGCTAGAGTCGGTTATGCTGAAATGACCATCATCTTTTGTCATATCGTATTTCTTTAGCTTATCCGTAGTGCCTTCGGTAAATTTTATTTGCTATCCTCAGGAATATTTAAAAAAATTCTGGAAATAGTTCCCTGTAGAAGTCCTCATTTGCTGCAAGCAATGCAGCAAAATTGATTTAAAATAAATAAATAAATAAATAAATAAATAAATAACAGCAACAACTATTTAAGAATAAGCAGTTTAATTTGTGTGTTCAGATGATGGTATATCTTCTATTTTGGCATATTGCCTGTTTATGATTGCTTCATTGGTGTCTGTAGAAGTAAAGCTGGCAATGTGGTTTTACTGTTTCCAAACATCCCAACACTTGACCTAATGCTTAGATGAATAAGTCCTTAAAACATAATGCTAGATGGTGGCTGTACTGCAAAACTGTATTGGACACACACAAACATTCTGCACAACCATGACAGTATAGGAAGTAGCCATGTAGTTGTAGCATAGATCCTAACAAGATGCCCAGTTTAGATCTTAGAAACTCTCCGTGTTTGGAAGATTATTCTGCTTGGAAAGTATTTGATATCCAATCCACTTAACTCACTTATGAAAGCAAGTTCCAAATAGGAAAGAAAGGATAATGTAAACATTTTTATTCCTGTGGTATCTCTTCAGTGTTAACAGGAGGTATTGATTTTTGCCTTTCAAAATTTCAGGAAGCATTCTCTTCAAGTGCATGTCTTCTGAGGCTGACACAATTACAGAGCAGCAGGAGAAACTGCTGTCAATACTAGAGGAAAAGTTTCCAGATCTTCCCCCACGAGAGGAAATTATCTCTGTTCTCCAGGATACTCGGTTTAACCCTCAAGGTAATCAGTTTTTTAGATATTTTACAGATTTTGTGAACCCAAGTAAAACTGACTAGTTTGGCTAATTATGTGTTTTAAGAGTAGCATGCTTTTCAATGACATTTACATGTAGTTAAATTTAATTTAAAGTTAAATGACTTAAATTTTTGATCACAGAATTGTGATTTCTGAGATTTTGAGAAACTAGAGAACTTCTAGATAATTGCTTTTATGGATGACTAAGCACTGGCACAAGTTGCCCAGAGAGGTTGTGGTATTTCCTCCTTCAAGATCTTCAAAAGCTGCCTGAACCCATAGGCAGGCCTAGGTTTTCCCATAGAGTTTGAGCCAGATGACCTTCAGAGATCAACTCCAAACTCAACTGTTCTGTGATTTTCAGATAAACACTAAATTATTTTACATACTTGCTTTACAAGTATAAACTAGTCAAATATTTTTGTAGAATCACAGTTGTGATACTTGGAGGCTCTGGTGGATAAAAAGTTTAACAAAATGGCAGTGCACCCCTTAAGCCAGGAAGGCCAACTGTATCCTGGGCTGCATTAAAAGAGGAATGGGCAGCAGGGCAAGGGTGGTGATCGTTCCCTTGTGCTCTACCCTCCAGAAGCTTTATTTGGAGTACTGTATCCAGCTGTGGGGCCCGCAGAACAAGGAAAATAGAGTTTTCCAGAGGAGGCCGTGAAGATGATTGGAGGACTGGCGCAACAATCCTATGAAGAAATGCTAAGGGAGATGGGATGTTCAGTCTGGAGAAGGCTTTAGGGAGATTTAATTGCAGACTTCCAGAACTTAAAGTGAGCTTATAAACAAGAGGGAGACCAAATTTTTGCGTAGTCTGATTGTCATAGAACCATGGAATATGTTAAATTTGGAAAAAAGCACTAAGATCATCTAGTCCAGCTGCCAACATATCACCACCATTCCCACTTAGACATATTCCTAAATGCCACATCTACACATTTCACCTCCGGTGCCCGCTGAGCCTCCGCTTCCCCAAATTAAATAATCTCTGTCTAATCAGCTGCTACAGACACTTCACAGACTTTGTTGCCCTTCTGTGGAAGCTCCTGCACCTCTCTGTCTATCTCAGTATTTCTGAGAAAATTTCTGGTACACGCCAGATCCCATTTGGCTTCTTGGTCAACCCGGTCACACAGCTGGTTCATGTTGAGATCCTTTTCCTCACAGCGTCTTTCCACTGCCCAGTGCCTGTAGCATTGCATGGAGCTGCTGTGACTGAAGCGCAGGACATGGAACCCTTGTCTTGTTGAATCTCACACAACTGACCTCAGCCAATAGATCCAGCCTGTCCAGATCCCCCTGTAGAGCCTTATAGGCCTTTTTAACCCAAGCTATTCTGTGATTAATTGAGACTCAGATTCAAGGTATAATTAATGTTTTAGGCCATGTCCAGAACAGTGTTGCAGTTACCTACCTGTAGTAAGAGTGGATTTTATCTTGTGAACCTTCCCAAATATATCAAGATGTCAACTTCTAGGGCTCTGTACAAGTGGAATGACTTTGACTGAAACTAAAGAAGTAGTGGGAAAACTGCAGTTCTTTCATTTACTTGTACTAGAAATAATTGAAGATATTTTGACACATTTTTAGTGATCAATATTGGAAATATTTCAACACAATATTTGATAACAGGATTGTGAAGTTATTCTCTGAGAGGCAGAAGAAAGTTCGTATAATAACTCCCACATTTTTTACTATCTTCATTCAGTGCCATCTGCTACTAAGTTGTTAGCTAAGAGTACTGAACTACTAAGTTACTTTTCTATAAGGTATTTCAGGTACCTACAGCACCCATGCAGACTTGCATTGTTTTTTTTCCACTGTTTTCTGCCTGCCTGTTTGCTGAATCCTCTCATCTGATTTCAGACATTTAATCTGAAGTGGTAGTTAAGGACAGAACTTGAGATACTTTTTCCTTTCCTCTTTCTTTCACTGAGGTCACATACTAAATTAGTTCAGGGCTATTAGTTTTTGGATAGTTTCCTGAGGTTTATACTGACATTACTTAAGAAGCTTTTTTTTTTTTTTTTTTTTTTGGTTTAGTTTCATAGCTACTCTTTGCTAGGTATTATGAGGTACAGACATACATATGTCATAGTATTTATAAATATAAAGTGCCAATGAATTTCTGAAGTCCTTTGAAGACATTTATTTCTGCTGAACATTCTACATTATGTACCTGCTATTTTAGGTTGTTAGGAAAAATTGGCAAAATAGAATAAAATTAAGGAGAGAAATCCTGATTTCATGCAGATATTATTAGTTGACTTGAATTAATGAATTCAGTTGTTAATTCACTTATTTGAGGTTCACTGGTCTGTCGCCCACCAGTAAGTCTATAGGGTACATACAAATATTTTTAAAAGGACAGACTCATAATATATGGCAATCAGATTGTCAGTAGATTGAATGCATTATTTGGACTCCATACAATAGTATAGTAATGCAGTAGCTTGACTTAATGCAGAAACAGTATCAAGAGAATTCATTTCTTTGGCTGTAAGTGGGTGTTTGGATCCCTCTGAAAAATCAGTAATGCAAAATCATTTTGGATATTATATAGCAAAGCTTTTAAAGTCTGCTGACATTTTGTTTGCCACTTTACACTGGAGTAAGTGGCTCTTAGTTTTGTTTGTATAGCTATATGGCTCCTTTGTATTTTGGATGGTATATTACATCTGTGCTTCTAGATATGATATATTTATTATGCAGCTTTTTAAGTCAAGCATCTATTATTGAAGAAACTTAGTCATGCAGATTTTATATATATTGTACTTAACTATATTTATGTGTCCCCTTATACTCCAAAGCAATTCCAGTTTTTCCTCTGTAGTTTTACTCTCTAGTTTCTGCTGATAATATGAGCTTCTGTATTTATTGTACACATATATCCAGGAAGGACATTTACTGTTTGATTTACATAAATCCATTGGTGGTATCAATTTGTAAAGAAAACTGAAAAGATTGAATGGCTTTATATTTTACAAATACCATAATATTCCACACACACCTTTCAAGATATTATTCCAGAAGTATTTCCAGTGACATAAGGATGGTCTCTGTATTCCTTTATCAGTAACTGAAATTCATTTAACCTAACAAGTGTGAATATTCACATAATTTCATTTCATTGCAGGAAACTTAGCTCTTCATCCTTTGTTGTTTCTGTGCTTTTATTGATTTTTTTTTTTTTTAATCTGTTCCTTTCTTAAAGAAATTGCCTGGGAATTTTAAGATTTAATTATTAGCATTCATTTGATATTAATATTCTGGTAGTGTGTCCTGAAGTTCAGAAGTCACAGAATTAAAGTTCAAGCTGTGTTTTTAATTGATGTTGCTGTATCTGTTCAGCTATGAGTGTCTGGATGTATTCAAATTCTTTTTTTCTGACACAGGTATAAGCATCGAGGAAGTTATGCTGAAAGATCTCAAGGAGATTTCAGATGGAGAAATCAAGATAGCAATTAGCACTGTGCAAATGACACTAGAGGTAAGAGAAAGCCTAAATAACATAGTTGGTAACTAGCCCTAATGCATAAGGAAAGAGCTCTTTAACAAAGATTTTGAGCCTTGTATATTTTTTTATATATAGGCATATACTCCTTGTATATGAGCAGAGTTTTCACTAACTTTGGAAGAGTAGCTATTTGTGATCTGACTATCAATGTTTTACTTCTGATTATTTCTTCCTATTGGTTAATTCCATGGTGTATAAGACAGCAACACCAGCAACCTGCAGCCTTTGGGCAGTCTGAAAGTTTCTAGTCACACTTCAGTAGTGTTTTGTCCTACTTTTCACTTCTGTTGTGCTGTACAATTTACATATCTGATCTAGCATTTCCTCAGCTCTCAGAAAGGAGAGTGTATCCTTATGTTCCTTACACCCTAAAACTGTGTCCCTGTTACAGCCTGAAAGAGGCTGCTGGTATTTTCTTTCTCAACCAGTCCCAAACATTTTGCAGCTTCTTATAGAAAACTTCTGTGATATGTTTTGTGTAATTATGTGTACAATTAATGAATGTACAGATGTTATGATATAGCAGAGATCTTAGCTACATAGTTGTTACACCAAAGCAGGAAACAGAAATTATAGGTATACTCACCTATATCCTAGGCTTGGATGGAAAACTCCAGTGGAGTGGATCTCCAGAAAAGATCCTTCCCCCTGGTAGCCAGCTCTTAAATGGGTCTAGGAGAGGTCGAGCCAGGCTCCACCCCTTCCAGCAGCACAGGTGAATTGCCTTCACCTGTGCTCCCGTGGCTGACTCATGCTTGCCTCAGGTGATTAATCAGAGGCTCAGGCTATGATTCAGCAGTTCCCATACACTCCACTTGTTCGACTAAAGGGTGAGCTTTTCCTAATACAGAGATCAGATATATTGTGACGCTTATACAATTTCCATCGTGATGCATGTTGGTGAAATTCAAAATGAGTTACTATCGGTGAACGTTGATATTCTTTTATGGGCCAGTGCTCAATGATGTTACTGGAGGCATGCAGTCATGAGGTGCATGTCCATCCTATGTTCCATCAGTCCCACGTAGACCATCACCGGGTGTTGCACATGATCTGACAGTAACACTGGAATGCTTTGATGACATTTCATTCCTTCCTGTGATCCTGAAGGCTCACAGACTCATGGGGAGCAATACAGATGTTTCAGAGGTACCAGGAGGGGAAGGTCTGCTCTCCAGGGCAAGATACAGGCTGTATTTCTATCCTGGGTCAACACTTCTGCTTGTACTGGGGCATGTCCTGACTGCCTGTACCCCACCTTCTGGACATATGTCTGCAGCTGCATACTAATATCAGGCATCTAAGGGGGATCTGCCAAAGGGGCATGATGGGGGTCCCTTTAGCAATGAAAATCAGAGTGTTGACCACAATATCAGTAGGCCATGTACCTATTACTGGAGGGACTACTGAGCCTCCCACTTCCAACGGTCTTCCCCATGGTGCAAATAGGCCACACCATTTGGGTCTTACCTGCACCTTTCAAGGCTATTTTATTCTATGGGTACCTGGATCTAAATTCTCAGGGGCAGGGAGCAGAAGATTATTTTGTGTCCTCTAGTAAGATGGACTGTTGTTTCAGGCACGTTTCAGGCAATGATCTCAGTCTCATCTTAGAGCAAGCATGGCAATCCCGGCATGCCTGGACGATGTCAGGTAGTTGTATGGGCAGTCCCCATGCTTTAGCAGCTGCCCACTTTGTCTTTTGTCCTGCATGCCGCAGCTTCTGATGTAACCAGCGGGCGATGTTCTCAGATGGTGAATTCTCAATCCATTGAAGTCAGGCCAGTGTATCGGCTTCATTGTTTCTCGATGACTGTAGAGGCTGATGACTAGAAACATGATAGACACATACAGTCCTGTGTTTGACCGTATTCTATATGTCTAACCACATGTCCTTGCCCCAGATCGTCCGGACATGGATAGTTAATTCCTGTTAATTCCTGTGCAATCCAAAGAGTGAGCCCCTGGTACACAGCCCAACGATCTGTACAGATATTCAGGATACCGACACCAGGTTCCTTGGTTGTAATCATCCACACGGCTCACAGTTCTGCCCATTGGCTGCTTTGACCATCCCCCTCGTCATCCCCCCCCTTCTAATTCCTTCACTGTTCTTGATACTTCATCTTGCCCAACCGGGAGTCCATACTGTCTTACGTTAGTAATCCGGCGTGGTTTTGGCAGGCAAATAGGCCCATGTTTCTCATGGCCTCTTAATATTGCCTGCACCGCCCGGATACTGATACATCTCTGTCGAAGTCTGAACTCTCCCACAGTTGTCTGGAGAGCCAGACCCCATAGAATATCTATGCCCAAGATGTATTCCTGAGTTGGGGCAATAGATACCTTATACTCCTGGGATGGGGTGCCAAACCCACAATTTCAACCATGTTTGGGTGACAGTAATAGTCTGTCCCCGAAAACCACCAGTCATCACTCTGTCTCCATCAGATTTGGTCGGATCTCCGTAGATAATTGATGTTTCTGCTCTGGTGTCCACTAATGCCATTACTTTCTGAATATTTTTTCAGGACCAATAAATCATTAATTCTATGTAGGGCCTCCGGTCCCATCTGGAGAATTCATCGCCATGAATTGTGCTATGGCCAATTCTTTTGCTTACGGTGGCTCAGGCATCGTTGACTGAGACACCCGAGGTGGCTTTTTTTTCCTATTAGGAACAATGAAATCTTCTAAGTTCCATGTCATTGTTGGTATTCTCTCTATAACCCTTACCTTGGTTTCTTAGGGTAGTTCTGAAATTTTTGATTGTCCTTTAGTTGTATCTAAAACTGGAGAAGGACATGGTTGGGCTGGCATTTAATTTTAGCAAATTGGACCCAAGCCCAAATAAAGTCATTAAACTTTTTTTTTTGGAAACCATTATGGGTCCCAGTCGAAGAGCTTGAGTAGCCAGCATCTTGGTTTTAGTCACCAGCAGGACCTCAGCTTCTTCTAATGTTCGAATGTTGCGCCTGGTCTGCAGGCATTCTGTTTCTCCTGGGTTGGCCACTAACTGGGCAGCCTGCTGGACTACCACTTCTGAGGCCATCAGGGGATTTAATATAGAGACCAAAGTACCGTATAGATGAGAGGGAGCTTGCTGTAGAATTAAGTCTTTCATCCCTTCTGAGAATTTGACTGTATCAGGGCCATCAAATGTATCTTCATAAATTGCTTTCCTTATGCCTAGTTCTAGGCTCTGTATTTTATAGGGAAGGAAATGGTAGTAACTAATAAGTCATCAGTTGTAAGTTAATACAGTTATTGAATGCTATCACATAACAATATTCACGCACATAGAATATTAAAGGCAGACTCCTATTCTCAGCGGTTTCTTTTGAAGAAATATGTGAATGCAGAAACTAATAGTGCATTGCCCTCAATACTTTGTTTGTATGTCAGTGCTGATGTTATTCAAAAGTGTGTAATTTAGATCCATTCTCTATTGGCTTACTGGTTGTTAGCGGGATGATGTTTAAGTATCCTTAGAAAGGAAAAGCTTTCAGATGTTGCTGGAATAGGAAGTGGTGGCATGAAGGGAGGGAAGTGTTTAGATTTCAATGAGAATTTGTGTGAAGCTTTGCAGTTTTTTGAAATAACTACTGTTGGATCTTGTCTTCAAAGATTTGGGTGACATTAAAGCTTAAAAGTTGAAATCAGACTTCTGTCTCTGCGTAGCGGCAATTTTTTAAATATAGGGGGGAAAAACAGCATCAAAGCCCATATTACAATTATTTTTGTTGCCCTTTATCACAAAGTTTCCCCAAGTCATAATAATGATTACTCATAGGATATTGTAGCAAAATTCAGTGCATGCATTGTAGTTAATTTCTATTACATTATGTTATACCCTGAGAGTATGTTTTGCTTTTCTCTGCTGGAATTCTCTTGGAAATGAGAAATATCTTCTCAATGTGACTTTCCGTGAAAGTAATTTTTTTCCCGAGAAATGAATGCTAAACTGAACTCTATTTTCTGCTTTTGTAAGTCTGCTACAGTGGACTAAAGTTCAGGTTCCATGCATGATCGCTTTAGTTGAAATCGCTCCTGAAGTTCAAGCTAAATAATACATTTGTTGGACTGAGTCCTGTATCTTCTGATCCATGAAAATTTATTCTATCTCCTTGCAGAAATAATTTTGGACAATAGAAAAATCAAATTCCTCCACTGATAATTTAGGCAGTCCACTGATAGTAGGGCAAACAGTCTATTTGATATCACCTACTAGTCCAAACAAATTGAGAATAGTACCAAGAGTACTGGCTCCGCAAGAAGTTTTCTCATCGTAGAGGAACTCTTTATGTCATAGAGAAACTCAAAGTGACTGAGCAACTTATGAGAACATAGGAAATTTGGACGTTTGGAAGCACAGTGGATCTGCTCCCCAGCAGATAGATAGTCTGATCTCAGAGGTGCAATTTAATTTTTACATTTTTTTTAATAGTAGTTTGACATGCAGCTACACTGCTTGCTTGTTCTAGTTCATATGTATATAGCAAAAAATTGTGAGAGTACCAATAAGATGCACAAAGCAAGGATCTCAGATTCAGCTGGTGCACATGAAACAAGTGATAGGTAAGCTATTAAGTGTTGTTGTGTGAATCTCCAACATGCTTGTTTGAAGGTTTGAACCTTTTTTGTCAGTCTGTAATGACTGGACCATAGTTACACATTTGGGAACTTTTTTTCTTGTGGTATAAATATAAACATATTTTAAATGACATCAAATTGGCACATGAATTTGTTTTTAATGCTAAAAACAAAACAAGAAGAAAGCCCCAAGTAAACATGTTAACATTTAATCTTCCAGTAATGGAATTGGAAACAAAATTCTCAGTAACTTACAATAGCAACGCTGTGTAGAGATATTTTTCTGATGCCTGTTGTGAGAAGTTAGGGTATGTAAAATAAATGATGTATGGAGCTGTAGGAATGCGACTTTTGCAGACTACCTTATGTCTAAGGAACATTAAACATAGGGTTCTCGTTTAGCAAATAAATAACCATTCATTTCAATGGCTGCATAGTCTGGACTTTTGTGCATATTTTTGCAAAGATGAGAAGAGGCCATTAGGGATTTAATATAAAATAAATCGCCAAGGGGTCTTCTTGTAGTCCTAGTCTTTCTGCCACATGGTGTGTCACTAATGTGCATAAATGGGCTTAAATGAATTTGTTATCTGTATTACATTTGCAGTATGTATATATTTATATATTATTTTTTAATTGTGTTTAAAAATAAAACATTAAATACATCATTTCTGAGAGTTGAAAACATACCATTTGTAAATAAATCAACCTTAATTAAGGTCTTAAAATGTCAGTGTGTGAGATGTGCCTGTAGAAAAATGTATAACATATATAGTACACAAAACTCAAATATAGTTGCATTTGGTTTT
This sequence comes from Tympanuchus pallidicinctus, assembly GCF_026119805.1. Lineage (NCBI taxonomy): Eukaryota > Metazoa > Chordata > Aves > Galliformes > Phasianidae > Tympanuchus > Tympanuchus pallidicinctus. The sequence goes on from NW_026294758.1 coordinate 37,172,393, forward strand.
TTAGAAGCACTAGCAGGGTTAAGTTGTCCCTTTGTAGGACTGTGTAATGCAGTCAGACATGCATTAATGTAAATACCACACTCATATTTAAATGTCAGAATGTAGTGTTCTGGAGGATAGTGGCTGTTATGTTGACGCCTCAGGTCAGACTAAGTACCTCAACTAGAGTGAGTACGATCCAAGGTGGGGAGAGCTGAAGCAGACCTGCTGAATTCTCCGTTGCAGTTATTTCTTCATCTTCAATGGTGTGAAAAGAAACTGGTAGGAAGAACCTTAGATTAAGAGCGTGTTAATGTTGATTATAATGATTACCAGGGTTGCATGTAGTTTTAAATTAAGACTAGATTATTTCCAGGAGACCATATGAGGATGATATGGGATGAAGTGCCCCTACTCACTAAAATATGTCCATGTGAAGTCATGGAACGTATAAGGCAAGGTATATATTAGAGTCCACTGTGACATGAAAAAGAAAGTGAGCTACTAAAATTTGCCAAGACGATTTTATTTATCAGCGAGTCCAAAACAACCTATGTTTAAGCCTATGTTATTAAAGTAATATTTGAAAGATGAATTTGGTTATTTCCTTCTATACTGCTTTCATGACTCATGTAGTAAACCAGAAGCATCAGAAACTGTGTACTTGCAGTATCACCTCTTGCCTGAAGTACAGAGTTCTGTATACAATACCAGTTCTGCAATAGAATGTGTGTTGATTTTCAGTTTATTTTGGTGTCTGAAGAAATAGACTTCATATGTTAAATTTTATCTGACATTTATTCTGAATTTGGTCTCTGCTATTGTTTTGCTCAATCTTGGCTCAAAAGTTAATAAACAAAGTAAAATAGCTGTTAGAATGATTAAATGAATAAAGATGCACATTAGCTTAATATACTAACATTTACCATGAAAATGTGCTTGTATTTACAAGCATATTATTCAAGAAGATAAACTGTATTTTCTTTTGTATTATTTATGAAATGTATTTCTCCACATAAAATCTTTATTATACATGTTAAATATCTTTATGAAATATGGCTTTGTAACATACATATCTCTCAGCTAAATAAAGCAGTATCTATAGTATCATTATTGAACTGCATTCCTGACCTACAGAGCTGACTAATTCATCATTTATATACACTCCTAGTTCTTGTCAGTAGCATTTCAGCTCAGCTGTTCATGGGGCATAGACATTGACAGCGGGAGGTGCTGTTTTGAGAAATGTTCAGCATAAAAATAATTTTTTTTGTGTGAAATACATTATACTTTTACTTATGTTAATGTAAAACATAACTTCAACACTTAATACTTTAAGATCTGGACATGATGCATGAAAATAAGGAGACATAATATGAGTAACAGCCATATAAATATTACAGAAAAGTTAAATTTGCTTTTTTTTTTTTTTTTCTTTGCCTATTGCGTGGGAAACAACTTAGTGTAGAGCACTAAACTGTTGATCCAAGATTACAAAATAATTCAAGCTATAAGTAAAATAGGTTTTGTTTGCTGTTGTTAGTGTTACTGCATAAGATCGCAGTTATATCCACACAAAATGACAGATAGATATAGAAGAGGCAAACATCTTTCTTGATAACCGCTTTTCTATTTTTTCATTATGAAATTTAGAGAAACATACACACACCTGTAAAATAATGTAATCTTTATTTAGAATGGTGGTACTTTGTGCAGAAAAACAAAACAAAAAAGTCTGCTGTGTCTTGAAATACTCATTTTGTCCAATCCGCTTGGCAGATGGTGTACATAAACAATTTTTGGAACTGGAATTTAAGTGAATGCTTATCAGTGGTAAATGTTATGATAGCCCGTGTTAGTAGTACACACCAATGAACTTTATACCTTCTGCTACATGTTAGGAGCTCAGTCCTGCAGCGCTTAGTCATTTTAAAATGTAGTAATATTTTGGAATTTTATATTAATTAAATTGATTAGAAGTACTCTGTGAATTGTTGTGTTGTTTTGTTTTGTTTTGTTTTCCCAGCTTTTGTGTGCTCTGGTAAAAGGGAAGATCCTTCTTTACAACTGCATGTAACTGGGTATACTGTGAGCTTGCTTGAAATCAAATGCTGTGTCTGACAAAATTTCAGGGTGCTAATTTATGAAACAGTTGTGATATCTTTCATCTCATTTTCTAAGTATGGATGGAACTTACTGATTATCATTATAAGAGTGAGAAATATTTGAAGTCTTAGAGAGCTTTTCAGTGTATTGTTCCCAAAAAGTATCTGCTTAGTATTTTTTTTTTTCATTAGTTTTCTTAAGGATTTGGTCTCAGTAAATTGATTCCTGTTGTTTTCTTCATATTTGTGTTCCAGGTTATACGTATAAAACATGCTTTCACTGAAAACTTAGGCATGGAGAGATTTTCCTTTTTCCTGCTTGCATTATTCTTGTGGATTTTTTAATTTATTTTTTTTACAATGTCACAAACTTCCCATTACTGATCAGGTTAAAAAAAATAAAAAAAAACAACACAAAAACAACTGAATACTTTCTGCTGCTTTAATCTTGCCACTCTCAATGAATTAGTATCTGACAGCTGTTTTCCAGGATTCTTACAGTCTCCATTCTTCCTGAACACAATATTTATGCTGCTGTAAAATAAAATGTTTACTGAGGTCAATATGTTTACAGTAATAGAAAATTCTGGCAGTTGATAAACTGTATCATGCCAGATTTTTTATACTGTACAGTATTTGCACTGTAGATGTGGACCATTCAGGTATATACAACTCCTTTGTGACTGGGAGAGTGTTATCTTCAGTCTCCAAGAAATAACAAATGTGAATATAAGATACCTGGCTCTTTCACTGAAGTCTAGGAGGACTGTGTAGTTGGTAGCAGAATACAAAACAACATGTCAGAATTCTGTTTTCCTTGTAGGATGTTTCTTCTTTTGCGTTAATTAATTGTTGGTTTCTCCCTTTGTCAACAGAAGTTTATACTTGATATTTATTTATACTTGATATTTATTTACTCCCAACTTGGGCTCTTAGAATCATAGAACTGTGAAATCACTGAGGCTGGAGAAGACTTCTGAAGTCATCTAGTTGAAACATCAATCCATCTCCACCATGCCCAGTAAACCATGTTCCTAAATGCCATATCTACCCTTTTTCTTGGAAACCTCTGGGAGTGATGACTCCACCACTTCCCTGCACAGTGTGTTCCAATGCTTGACTATTCTTTCAGATAGTATTTTTGTTTGTAATATCCATCTTCAACCAAGCTTTAACTTTAGCAACTTTAAGCTGCTTTGGCAGCTTAAGGACATTTCCTCATCCACTATATTCATCACTTGGTGATAAAGGGAAAAGAGGTTGGTCAAGCAGGATCTGCCTTTTATGAACCTGTGCTTTCTAGAACTGACCTCCTACTTGTTTTGAACATACTGTTTGATTTCCCCAATACCAAAGTCAGGCTGACAGTTTTGTAGTTCCCTGAATATTCCTTCCACCCCTTCCTGTAGAGGAGAACATTGGCAAGTCCCTAGTCACCTGGGAGCTCCCTTGGCTTAGCAGGACTGTTGATAAATGACGGAAGAACACTTAGAGAGCACTTCAGCTCTCTCCCTCAGCACTATGGTGTGGATGATTTGTGATAGTTTATGTGAAGTAGCAAGTCATTTCCTTTTGAATTATGAGGTATTTATTCTGGTTCTGATCCCTGTCTTCCAACTCAGAGGGTAGAGTACCCTGAGGACTGCTCTTACTTTTAAAGGCAGAAGCAGAGGAGACATTTAGGCCTTTTCCTCACCCTCAGTGTTCCCTGCCGCATCTACTAAAGGATGAAGATCCTGCTTGGCCCTCATTTTATTGTTAATGCATTTTTCCTGGACCCCTTTTGACCTTTAGGACTGTCTCAGAAGGGACTGTTCCAGCTTCTGTTCTAAACAGTGCTAAGTCTGCCCTCTGAAAGTTCAAGGTAGCATTTTTGCCAGTCAGTCTCCTGATTTCACCAGGAATTGAGAACATTTTGTAGTTACTCTGTTCAAGACTGTTTCTGTCATTCATGTCTCCTAACAGTCCTTCTCTGTAAATAGCAGGTGTAAGGACGCACCTGTTATGTTAGACTTTCTTGCCTCTGCTGTGTTATATTTCTAGCAAATGTCTGATAATTTCTTAAAAAAAAAAGCAAACAAACCAAAACTCAAACGAAAGTAACTACAGTCTTTCAAATACAGAAGTGTAAACATTCCAATGGGAATCTTCTTTACTTCTTTACCAGAGAGAATTGGTCAGTATTCTGGGCCACCCTCAGAATTCATAGAACTGTAGAATGCCTTGGGCAACATTTCCCAAGGCCCCGTCCAACCTGGACTAGACGAGCTGCAAGGATGGATATTCATGTCTTGTCTTGGCAACCCTCTGAGAAAAGAATTTCCTCCTCAGTTCTAATCTAGATCTCCCTTATTTTAGTTTAAAACCATTCCCCTTGTCCTATCACTACTATCAGACCATGTGAAAAGTAACTTGCCCTCCCATTTCTAAGCGCTCTTCAAGTTCTGGAAGGTCACAATGTACCTTTCTCTGCTCACAGCTGAACAATCCCAGCTTCCTTAGTCTTTCTTCTTAGAAGTGATACAACACCCCTCTAATCTTCATGGCCTTCTCTGGACTAGCTTCAACAACTCCATGTATTTCTTGTGCTGGGAGTGCAGTACTCCACATGGCTCCTCATGAGGGGGCAGAGCAAAGCAACACAGTCACCTCCTTTGTCCTGCTGTCCACCCCTCTTCGTGCAACCCAGTATACAGTTGGCCTTCTGAAATGAGTTTGCTAGCTCATAGCAAGCTTTTATCAAATATAAAATTGGTGTGTTTTTATTTAGGTTTCCTGGATACCAGGTGATTGTTTCTCCAACTGTTTGCTACAGTTTACAAAAGAAAAAGGTTGAGTAGGTTTGTTTTGTTTTTTCTTTTTTAACCTGAAATTAGGAACTGTTGGTAGATCAGCATGCACCTACACTAGCTGTTGATTGTTTTATCTAGAGAAATGCTGAGGGAAGAGATAGAATAAATAGTCTTTATGCTAATATATATTTTGTTCCATGAACTCCTATGCTTTAAAGCCAAAAATCTTGAGTGAGTACTGTATGCTGTCTTTTGAATGATTTCATCAATTATTGAATCATACTCTACTGAAAATGTGTTGGTTTTTTTTTTTTTCGTTCAAGTTTGTTGACTCCTATATTCTAAATTCTATATATTCTATAGAATATATTCTATAGATATATATTATAGAATATAGATATATTATAGAATATAGATTATTATATTATTATATAATATAGATATATTATAGAATATAGAATATATGTTATAGAATTTGAATATTCTATATTCTAAACCACTTAGTGGTTTGTTTCTTAGCATTTGCTGTTACAGAAGACTTTCTAAATAAAAGAACTAAAAATAATTTAGAAACAAAAAAGTGATTTTCCTTTCACATTTCTCAGTTGAGTATTTGCCATATGGGTTGCTCAGCATCACATTCTCAGCAGGTCTAATTTATGGTAAACACACAGTGAGTGAACAGAAAAAAAAAAAAGGCAATGAAAATATTAATATTCTCCCCACACCCCATTTTTTTTGTAAACTGAGCTGAAACATATTCAGATTCAGCCCATCTACTTGTGGCATTCAGTTCTGTATATATTTATTTGCTCCTCAGCTGGGACTTAGCAGAGACTGCAATGCTGAGTATCTCACCACGAGGCAGACTTGCTGGAGCAATGTGTGAATTAGACCCTGCACCAGATGGCATGCTGCCAGACCCCCGGGCCAGGCTCTCTCCATGACGGGCAGTTGGTGAAAGCATAGCTGCTCTCTTGGTAGCATGGAGAGCCTTAGCTTTTCACCGAGCCTCCACAGGAAGATCACCAGCTGAGTGAATGTGCTGATGCTCTGATTCACTGCTAGGAACACACTAAGATGGAGATACAAAATAAATATTGGCATGGATTTTTTCTTGAGACTTAAAATCATGGAAATCCTAAGCATCAATATTTTGAAAATCTCCCACCCTCCAGGGCTTCCTCTTGCTGTTGCCTATCTATTTTCTTTCTCTCTGTGAGTTACCTTCTCCTTTTAGTGACTTTGATGCCATAAATGTCCTTCGAGGACTCTTTGGAACACTGTCAGCACTAGTCCTAAGTGTCTGTGTGGACAGTCACTGGAGAGAAGCATGAAGGATTGAGCATGCACCAGTAACTCTAGTGACCCTTCTTTCATCAATGCTTCCATCTCTGACATTGGGATGGGATATTATAAATAAAAAAAAATACATTTGTTTTCTGGTTAGGAACAAGTATATTTTACTGTTACTTAAACAGATTCAAACTGCAGGATAAGGAAATTGCTGCCATTACACAATTGATATTATTACTAATAGGAAATAGATACAAATGAAAATTATATAGAAAAAGCCTTGGTTGAAGTCCTCTCCTGTGCTTTATGATATGTACAACAGGCTTCAGTAATGCACATACTTTCCTTTCTCTTTGGATGTTTTCTTTTTCACCAAGGAGCCTGCATGATCCCATTGCAGTTCTGAGGACTCAGCCAAATAATTAAAAACTGTGCATGCATCAGATATAGAGGAAAGTGCAAATAATCTTTCTTCGAACAATCATATGATTTCCATTAGACAACACTTTTTCAAAGTTGTCAAGCGTTGCTTTTATTTGCAACAACTGCAGGTATTTGTTTCAAATAAATATGACACTTTCCTTTGGATCCTGCTAAATGTCTCAGAGTGATCTCCCCAAGTTGGCAGTGAGTTCCATAGGTTTCATGATCAACTTTTATATTTGTTCTTGTAGTAATGTTGGATTTCTTCTTGTTCAATCTTTTGATCAGGAGTTAATTGAAATGGCCAGTTTTGTTCTTCTGTTTATTCTTGGGTGCTTTTATACTTCTCTAGGATGCTGCATCTTGTTGATCTCCAGGAAATAATCTGTAAATACTTGTAGGTGAATAAATAGAAAATACTGGTTGTTTTATGGTCTAGTATGAATTCTTTCTTTATTTATATCATTATCCTAATTGTTTACAGTGTTCCAGTCAGTTACACTTACACAGATCCTCTGAGGTAATGGAGTTGTGTTTTTAGTATAAACAAATATTTACTCAGAAGTCAAACCTCAGCCTCACTTCCTGTGGACTCATAGTACTAATAGTATAAAATCCAAAGGATTTTCAGAATGCTCTGGTGAGTAAAACCATGAAAGTACTCATTTTATTCATTTTTATTTATGCATTAAAATTTCCATGAATATTAGCCAGTTGAAGTCAGGTGCCACTGTGACTACTTGGGATCTGTACACATAATGCTATGACTATTTAAAAAAATGCTAATTTATAGGGTCTTTCGACAACTGGAAGTAGTTGGAAGGTTGAAGTAAAGCAGGCAGAGAGGAGTCCCTTGTGTATTGTACCCTCAATCTTTCCAAAGTCATATTTTGAACACAATTAAAGTGGCGTTTAATCTGGTTATATTTTTGATCCATTAGTAAGCAGTCATAAAACAAGCATATTTTCAAATATTCCACATAGACAGTGATGTATCTGTGCTTGATGCCATTGTTCTTCACAAAATGTGATAATAATGTTATCTGTTAACATACGAGCTAAGTTTGACTCCACAGAAACAGCTGCAAGTGGATAACCACTTACCTTAAATCTGCTAGAAATGCACTATTTGACCTGTATAGATAGAAGCTCTTTGTGATTAGAAGTTCTTTTATGCACTGTTTTTGCACTGAGTCTCAGCCGATGTGCTTGTAGAAATAATAGTCCTGGCAGTACTGTGAAATCTGATTTTTTAAACCTTTAAGAAAAAATCGTTATCTAATATATTGAAACATTTCAGAAAAAAAATGTACATACATTTCTGTTCTTCATGTAATTCAAGGGGGCTCTGGTGTTCTGCCTTTTCTCATGTTTTGTGTATAGGTAAATACAGAAGGTTGTGTCTAGTCCAAGCTAGCAGGGAGCAGAGACAGTCCTTTGTGACATCTAAATGATCAGTAAAGAATGATAAATGGTTATTTATTGAGTAGATATTGCACGTAATTTGAAAGAGGATTGTCTGTAATTTGGCAGGAGGGTCGTGTTGACAGCAATATATACTCATATGTAACATTTTATTTGCAAGATGCAAGGGAAAGATATAAGCACTTCCTAAGATAGGCTGCAACTCCATTCTAGTTTCTGATTATTATTGTTGTATTGTAGTGTTTTATGCATAGAGTCGAGTGTCTGCAGTAGAAGGAGGTAGCAACTGAAGGAAAGCTTTTAGCCACTGTAGGGTCTGATCAGAAAGGTGAATGTGCGAGTTAGAGAAGAAGTATGCAATCATGACAGATGAGAGTTAATTTGGCACAGAACATGTATGCAGTATGAAAGGTATAGAGTACAAGTCAACTTAAAGCTAGGACTATCTCAGAAATTAGATGACTAACTTGAAACTTTCCTTGCATCCTATCACTGATCACCTGTGAGTAGCCCATGGCTCTCCTTGCTGAAGCCTCTTTTCAGGCAGCTGTGCAGAGTGATGAGGTCTCCTTCTCTCCAGACTAGGAGGAACATGGAAGTTATGAGAAGTGTAGGGCTGTCTCTGCCTATCTGTTGTGTAATATGAGTTTTTTTGCTATATGAAAAATGAATTAGGCTCACTTGATTTCGTCTTTAATTACCCATTTTCTTTTATTCTAAAGCAATTTATTGCTCATTTCTATCTGTAAAAGTGTCTATCTAGATTTCTGACTCAGGTCTTTCTTGAGAAATAATTTTCCTGAAATTCAGGATTGTTCTGAGAGACTTTGCCAAAGGTGTTTTTATTTCCTTTGTTTCTCCAAAGCTAGTATTCCCCCTACAGTCATAACTGTATCAGCTAGGAGAGTCATGGTGTTCTAAAGTTTGGCTAATGTGATTACTTTAGCACAAGCGCTAAAACTGGCTCAATTACAGTTGGCAGCAAAATCTGTTTCCAGAACGGTTTATCCTGTGAATCATTTGACTTTTTCTGTGCAAGTTTAAAACTATTGACTGTGCAGATTTCAGAGCTAGAAGAACCATTTGTGATTAAGGTCAGTTGAAAGAAAAGGGCTTTCAGAAACAACATAAAATGAAATTATCCTAGAAATAAGATACAGTCCAGGGCCATTGAGGAGATATAATTTTAAGCTAATGTGTAGCATTACTGTTGTACCATAAATACAGCCGCCTTGGATGGTACCTACTGTCACATATTATACAATTTGGACAAAACAAAATTAAGATGATACAATGTATGAAATTAACTACGTAATTCCACATAACAGAGAAAACTAAAGTAAAAAATCTCATACAGGTGACCTATCATATTAGGTCTTCTTTGAGAGTGTTTCATAGACAGAAAAGCTGAAGCTCTCAGATAATGTCGTTTGATGGGCAAATGCAGAGTTTGTTGTAAAATAGCTTACTTTGGATCAGGAAAGAGGAGCTTTGTTTTCCAGGAAAAAAAAAATATTGCATTAGTTTTGGGGCATCTGTATAGTATCTTTTTTGTGTGTGTGTTTGTGTGGTAGATCTAAAGATATCCCACTGGTAAAGCTTTAAAAAAAAAACAGATCTGTTGACCTCATGAAAAAGTTAGTTATTTGGAATGTTAAATGCAATTATATTGACATATGGTGATAATGTGATAAAGCGTAAGGGTTAAAGGTTGAAGGAACCATGGCTTGGCAATTAGCAATGTAAATGAAACATTCATTATCCAGCATGCTGAGAAGTTGATGAACTGTACAATAAATCTGAGCCCAAGTCACTACTGAGATAACTCATTTCAGACATAACAGCTTTTATTAGGATTCTGGACATTATTTTGCATTTTCTGATGAAATATCTTGTTATATGGAAATATCTATTAATTTATTTGATATATGTCAATAGTAAAGATTCATAAGGCCCTAGGCCATCCTTCAAATAAAATAAGAACCAGAAGAAAGATGAAAAACATATTGTGAGATGTTAAAACTTACCCTATTTGGAAAGATATTTGATTAAAGGGTACTTGATATTTCTGCAGTGCATTGGTATTGGTCTTTCTCCAATATACATTGTGTCTGGTGACTTACATTAACTTCTTTTAAGCCATGTTTGTTAAGTACACGGGATGTGGATCTATTTGAGAGATGATGTGGAATATCTTTACTCACTATTTTAAGTTCCACTGAGCATTATTAGTCATTATTATGGCTAACTATATCTCTAAGAGTAATTCTCTGTACCAATAAAATCAAAACCTTTTTTTTTTTTTTTTTAAATTAAGAAAAACTTAATGCTAGCAATGGTAGATTACTTTCTATTCATCAGATGAACAGTTTAGTATCAAGCAAGAAGTGCCTAATTTTTTCAACAAAAATAAATAATGAGAAGTTAGCAGAAACCAACACACAAAAATCAGAGTTTTCCAGTGAGACAAAAGAATGCAATATTCAAGAAAAAGGGGGTAAGACTTTGTTTTGTGTTCAAAACTGTTAAAAATATTTCTTCCTTTGGAATGGTGCCATGCCCATAGCAGGTAGAGTAATGTATTTTCTGCTTCAACTTTTCATTCATTCACTGTTATTTAAAAATTTGCATTATACACAGATGTACTGTGGAATAGACAGGTGTCTTAATATTGAGACAAAACATTTGAGTGGCTATGTATTAGTGGCTATGTATTAACATATAAACTCTGAAGACATGCCATATTTTATTCCATTTTCCTGCTAGTTTCTGTGAAATTTAACTCTTACGGATTGTTAGGAATCCTGAAATATCACATGATGATTTATGTATTGTGACCCAAAAAATTAGTTAATCTCCCATCTTGGAATACCTGATACTACTAATTCCTGCTTCAAAAATATGAGGAACAATATTCATAGGCATGAGGTCACCATGTAAGATATAGATATCCATCTGGAAATGGGAAAAATACTGGTCTTGAATCAACATTATTTTTTTTTTCGTGGGTGAGCTTCTTGAAAGTATAACCACTTACTCTCAAAGCAGATCAACTCATACACGAGTAAGTAGTCTTTTTCCATTATGGTGCTGGTGTGTTATTAGTAAGTACTAAGAAGAACTCTTGAGGTGATTTTGTTTATCTTTTAATGCCAGCTGGTTTGTAAATCAGTTGTGGATTTCACACTTTGGGCTGATTGGTATGTTTATTTCATGTATAACAGGTTAGAAATATATACATATAGGTTAGAAATATATATATATAACATATATATATCAGGTTAGAAACAGAAATGACTTGTATTTTACTCAATTGTATTTAAACTGTGCTATCTATTAGCTTCCCTTTTGTCAGTTGCAAGGCACAAAGTGATTCAGGCAATAAAATACTTAGACTAAACTAGACTGCTTAGATCCTAGACTAGGTGTCTTTGCAAAAAAGTGTATTTTTTTTTTTACCTTTTTACTACTTCTTCACGTATGGCAACTTCTGCCAATGGTTATTGTCTGCAGAATGGAAGTGAAAGAAAAGAATAAACTAAATGTTAATGGTAGTGTTTGTAAGGTGTTGAAGGGATCAGGCCGGAGAAGGATGTCTGTGTACAACTTCATGAAAGCTTGTGCATTCAATGAAAACAAAGATTCTTCTTTTAATAAGTTTCCTGATCACCAGATATATATGAGTGATTTTTGGACCTCAGAGATCAGTATTCATAGAAGTGGAATGTGAATTTACAGAGACTGACTGTAGATTAGGCTCACTGTAAACCAGTTCTCTGTGAAAGCATTTATAGTATGGTGAAAGGTGTCTTTTAGTAAGGTGACTTCCTAACACTACTTGAAAACAGTATCCATTTAACTGTTTGGGTTTGTTTGTTTGTTTGTTTGTATCTTTCTTACTATATACTAACTTCCCTGTCTAGCCAACCATCTGGAAATTCTCAGTCTTGGCTGGGAATTTTAGATGTAGCTTTCTGCTGTGGAAAATTGGAGCCATCTACTGTCGTGACAAAACATTTAAAGTGTAGCATATAATTTAAAGTGTAGCGTATGATTGTTTTTTGGTTTATTCTGTATCCCCAGTAGTTCTTCAGTGTTTGTTGTTAGTATGATATTTGTTAATGTGGTTGCAGAATTATTTAGGTCTAGGTCTTTCTGAAAAAATATTATTAATTTTATCACGTATGCTGAAAAGCATTTATACAGACTTCAGCATTAACTGTTACTTACTGATTAAATAGCCAATTTAAGAATAAGGAAGAAGGCTAGCTAGGCAAGCAGCAATCTTACAGGAGTGCAAAGTCTAAAAAACTCATTCAACAAAATAAACATGTGTTTTTTTTTTCTGTTCAGATCATATTTACCTTCCAATTCTTGTTGCGTTCTCTCTCTCTCCACATCTCTCTCTCTGTTTTATTTATTTACTAATTTAAAGTATTGCAGATAGTAAAGTACAGTCCTCTCTGAACATGACTTGGTGAGAAAAGGGTCTTAGTTTTCTCTTTCTTCCTGGTTTCAGGTTGTCATTCAACTTAGATATTGAATTTAAACATTGAAACGTATTTGATCATACAAAAACAGAAAATAAAACAAAACACACAAAAACAAACAATCAAAACAAACAAACAAAACAATCAAACAATCCCCAAACCATCAGTAATAAACAATGGAGAAATCATGCATTTATTTTTATATCTGGCAGCTCCTCAAGGTTGGAACAATTTTTTGAAGCCTGTCCGGATCTTTTTTCTCCAACACGTTTTCACCGTTTCTGCAGGCCAGATTATGCCACTATCTGCTGGCCAGTTTCCACAGCTATACCCTCTTGCCTTTTTTCAAAACCTTAAACAGGTGTAACTAGATGGAACTAAACAAATAATCATATGTCATCTTGAGACAAAAAATAGGCTATAATCCAGGCAGCTGTTCCTCAGCTGCAACGAGCTGTTCACAAACAGGAAGAAGAGAGAAAATATGTGTAAGTCTTGTTTGCTGTTAAAGTGGAAAAATGCACACTAATATGCATAAGTTGTAAGGTTCCCTGTCACTTTCATTACTATGGTAGCTGGTCATGTCTTATGCATGTATGCAAACACATCCAAGACGAATAAGGCAGCATTTAAGTGTAGGTTGAACCAAATGATTATAAATGAATTGAGGGATGTCTCCTGGGATTGGACATAAAGGTCTTGTAAACTGAAAATTTTATAAACAAACAGCTGTTGGGAAAATACCATTATGCTGTAATAGCAGCTATTAAAATCCATTAGCAATCTTGATGGCCTGTTTGAATTTGATGCATCATTTGCTCTGACAGTGTTTCTTTCTAAAGATTTTTGTAAAATATATGTAATTATGAAATACTGTGATAATAGACTAGGAGATTAACACTGATTACATATTATACTTCCATGTGCCTGTCAAGCTTTGAAGAATACATCGTGTCCATCAGCTTAAACGTCAGTAGACTAAAAGAAACACACTACCTGAAAACTTGCGAAGCTGTCACTGTAGGATTAAAATACATCTTTGCAGTGATGCTTCCAGATTAAAACTCTTATTTTTATTTATTTATTTATTTATTTTTGCTAAAACCAAAACACCAAAAGAACAACCAAATATGATTAGTTGTTACCAAGAGTTTTTGCTCTCTCCTAATTGATGCCAACCTGTCATTCTTTCTCTGATCACAGATCAAGACATGGTACTGATCGTCACAGGTGTAAGGCATGGCCTGTAGGTTGTGCTGCCATTAAAACCAATCAGGCTTCTAATGACATTTTGAAAAGTGTTTATGTTAAGAACTATCTAAGGACTCTCCTATTCCATAAATAGTTCAATTGTCAGTACTGTATGTAAACTGTTCCTTCAGAAGCAGACATAAAAACTCACGATATGAAATGCATAACTGTATCTCTGTGCATGGACAGAAACAGATGTAGTCTGGCCATGAATGCTGCAAGGGCACCATCTGCTGGATGAACAAGAATAAAAGACTAAAGCTTGGCTGAGTGGTATTTCAAATATCTTTTGATCAAGAGTTTTTGTCTGCTTTTTTTTTTTTTTTTTTTTTTTCAATGTTTTGCTTTATGAACGTAGCATAAAATAATAGAATAGAATAATGGAATCATAGAATAGTTTGAGTTGGGAGGGACCTTTAGCATCATCATGTTAAATAACACCAATCCACCAATCTGAGCACTGATTTCTGAGGAATGCCACTTGTCACCAGTCTCCATTTGGGCACTGAGCCACTGACCACAACTCTTTGACTGTGACCATCCAGCCAGTTCCTTGTCCAGTGAGCAGTCCATCTGTCAAATCTGTTTTTCTTCAATTTGGTGACCAAGATGTCATGTGAAACAGTGTTAGATGTTTTGCACAAATTACTGATATTGCAACCTCATCATAAATGGCCGTCAAATTTGCCAGGCATGACTTGCACTTGTTGAAGCCATATTGGTTTCACCAATCTCCTCATCTTTGTTTTCCATGTTGTTGTCAGCAACTGCAACACCATGAGCCTTAGTTGGACCGTCAGGAGTATCTGCTCTTAAAGAACAAGTAGTTTTTTAGAATTACAATTCTGATATGAAACTATGTGATAATTTTATGGAGATCCTCTTTTCTCCTCTCTCCTTACTCCTGCTCCCTGTCACTTTGTTTTATCTTCTTTCTCCCTTTTGATACCTGCTTTATGTAAGAGGACTGTCAAAAGTTGCTACGTCTTTTTGCTATTTCCTCTCATCACCCTTCCTTTTCTTCCTGATAGAAGTAGAAGTATTGTTGTGAAGATTACCTCACAGTGTAAGAAAGAACACTACTCTGCTGAAGTACAGAGCATGCAGCAGAGCCAAGGTCAGTTCCTTTTGCAAGAGAGAAATATAGAAGGGTAAGGTTCTTTGTAATAAAAATAAGTTGGTGCCTTTCTGTCCCAGCTCAGAAACATTCTGTCTTATTTTCATTTGCAGATCAAACTTTTTTTTTTTTTTTTTTTTTTTAAATTAAATGTTATTATACTAGTCTCTTCATTGTAAGAAATGTAGTCTTGATACCTGTGCCATTTCTGTTGTCTTTCCAGAGTCACAAGAGGCTAAAACTATTCTGATACAGTTGTATCATTTAGCATACAAGTTGTTGAAAGACCCTTTACTACTTACCAGCTACTCTGTGTTTGTTATAATATATGATGGCTACTTTTAAAGTAATGCCTCGTGTTTTATTGTGCTGGACCACCAAGTCAGAGGCATATGTTGGTGGTATGGCATTCGAGGTTGAACCTTCCCACCAATATTCCACTAGATTTTATTTCTGTGCAACAGATGGCAGCAGAAGGGAAGTCTGATAAAATGGTATCTGGTATGCATGTGGATCTGAAGCAAAGGTGTGTCATTGAATACCTCCATCTGGAAAAATGGCTCATGTTGACATTCATCAGTTTCTTGATGAGCAATTATGGAAACCAAACAGTGAGGTGGTGGGTGGTGCATTTCAACTGTCTATGTGGTGATGTGAAAGACAAGTCATGTTCCAGGCAGTCATGCAAACAGCTGTCAGATCATGATATGAAGAGCATCTTGATCTGCTCATTTATGCAAAATTGCTGATTCCAAACAGCAGTCTGTGTGTGTGTGTTTGGTGCTTAATGTATTGGAAATGATGGTTTGGAAAATGTGTTGGAATATCACAAAGTTTGTGTCTGTTGAGTCCCTCAAAGACTCACACAGGAACAGAAAGAACACTGAATGCAAGTTCATAAAGACCTATTGAACCAATATGGAGTAGAAGTTGAGTTTCCTGAATTGTGCCATTACTGGTGATGATGGTGTCACCACTGTGAGTAAAAATAGAGGTCTTCTTTGGGGTGGTGACACGTGAATTACCCATCAAAGAAAATGTTCAAGATGTGGCTCTCAGTGGGTAAAGTAACACACTGTTTTTGGGGCTAGGAAAGGAGTGATCATTCTTGATTTCCTGGAACCCACACAAACCATTAGCTCTTGCTGATGCATTTGTGACACTTAATGAGTTGATGGCTTAGCTTCCACAGTTATGCCAGAGAAGAAGAAAACCGTTCTCTTACAACAAAATAATGCCAGGATCACACCAATTTGAAGAGCGTGGAGAATATTGCCAATTTTGACTGCACTGTCCTACCACACCCACTTTACAGTCCGGATTTGAGACTTCCTGACTTCCATCTGTTCAGGCCAATGAAAGATGGACTGCATGGGTGACATTTTCCCTGTAATGATGCTGTCATAGCAGCTGCAAAACAGTGCTTCACCTCCACTGGTGCAGGTTTTCACAAGTGCATCATGTAGTCTCTTGTTTGTCACTGGCAAAAATGTTAATGGTGGAGACTATACTGAAAAACAGTGTTTTGTAGATGAGATTGCTATATCAGTGTTTTTGAGCCCTTTGTATCTATTGTAATTTCTATAGAGATAAATAGGAGATGTCACTTTTGGAGTGATGTATGTATTATGCATTCTGCTATGTGCCGCCTCTTAACACTCTTAACACAATGGATGATCTTGCAGTGCACAGTGTAGCACAGGTAAATCCCTTGTGTCATTCCTTATGACCAATTCACAGTTTAAAAGAAGTGTGGATGCTTTTTGGAGTCCCTGTTTTCTTATTTATATGATGTTATTTTCAAAAATATTTTTAGGAAATAAATAAGGTCCTTGAATATACAGACATCAGTCTCATAAAAGTAATTGCAGTGAAAGCATTCTAAAAATGACCTGATAGGTTAGAAAGCCTTAGCTATAGGGCTAATTAGTAAGGTGTTTGTACAGAGTTTTTTGTTTTGTTTTTTTTTTTTTATTTTAAATTATTATTATTTTTTATTATTATTTCTGTGGATTTCTTCATTTTCCAGACTTCAGAAAGTTCTGCATACATTTTAAATACAATCTATTTCTAAGCATATAAGCATTTTCATTGCCATATCTGTACTTAATTTACATAAATGTTGAGGAAACACAAATTTAATATTATATTCAAAATCTTAGTCTTAAAACAGCAAATTTTCAATGTGCTACTGTGAAGTTAGTGAGCAAGAGTATATAATTCTTTAAGTAGCTGCTAGCTTCCTTAGAGAAACTTTTGCTTTGATATGCTAATAAGTACTTATTTCTTTCCCTCCTCTGTTAGATGCTTCAGACAATACATGACTGCATTCATGAAGTGGAGGTTGATAAAGGATTTTAAGACATTACAGACATGCGTGGCATGCCACTGGTTAACTCACACATGTGCTGTGAATTTGCTACGTACTTATTGAGTTTGTTGTTAATTTTTTAGAGTATTGGTTATGTTTGTTTTTAAATATATTTATCTACTTTATTGCATCACTGTACAATTTGGCAGTCCCTTCATTCAGGTAACTAAGCATTGGACATGGAGAGATTAGGCTTGGTTAGGGATTCTAGTGCCTTAACTACTTTTTTTTTTTTTTTTAATTTACAGCCCTTTTTTGTTTGCCACACCAACCAAATTTATAGCCTTAATATATTATTTTTATTTAATAAAAAAAAGTAATTTTTTTTCTTCCTACACTGTCTTAGATATGATTCTTTCTAAACGCTGAGCATTCCTTTTAACTATCAAGTAAAATTTGAACCGTATTAAATGTATTTCAGCTGCTTTGGGCCCTGAGGGCAAATATCTGTTAAGCATGCCAGTGTCAGCAGAGTCATGATCCTGTGCCTGAGGGCGGTTGATTCCGAGTTGTATTCAGGGCACTGCCTTGCCTTGTATCTCAGTTTTCACTTCTACCCATCCACAGAGAGAGTAAAGCATGACTTTATGAAACACATAACCTCAGTAAAGCAGGTCTGCTGGAGAACTAGGTTTTGTGTGCCAGTAGTAGTCTAAAGTCTGTATTAAATAGTACTTGTACTTGGAAACTTAAATCATCTAAGCAGTAAAATCTGCTGTCTTACCTATTGCAAATGTAAAACAGAGGCATGGGTGCCGCTGTTTAACTGCTGCCCAATGTAATCGTGTGTCTTCTGAGACCCATCTGCAAATAACTTTGTTTTATCCTGGTTTTGCATGCGTTGTTAATGACTCCTTTTATCTCTTGTGAAGGAACTGACTGTTTAACAAATGAGTTGCTAAAGGCATTTTGCTTGCATAACTGTAAGTTCGTATTAGAAGAATCCTTAGGAAAACTTAAGTGATTTACAAGAAAATGAATTGCTATTCACATTTGTAAGCAAACTTGTTTGGCTTTTTTTTTTTTTCCTCTTCTTTGTGTGTGTGTGTGTGTGTGTGTGTGTGACAAAATTCAGTGTACAGTATTTGGTGATCTCTGTCCAGTTCCTAGTTACTTTTTAGAAACAGCCATTGCAAAGAGACGCTAAAGTTAGCTCTATTGAAAACACAGAGCCCCATTTGTTTCTTCACTTGTCTTGTAAAAAGGTGTTTGGCTTCCTCTGCATAGAGATGAACTGAATGAGCATGGAAAGCAGGCTGCTGTTGCCTCTAGTTGTCTTCCAAATGAAGACTACTTAACAAGGTAACATGGCATTTCACAGCTAAGCAAGGTGCTAGAGATTTAGCATGCAGAGCAAACCTGACAATCAGAATAATTCAAAATTCTTTTCTAGAGTCTTTATACTTATAGCAGAGAACTTCAACTCCGTGGAAGGACGTTTTATTAAACTTGAGTACCTAGAAGAGCGTCAGAAGGTTGTTCATGTAGGGAGCTGGTGCAGAGAATACTTAAAGGTATAATATTGGCCCAAATCCTTTGATCTCAATGAGAGACTTTCCGTCAGTTTCTGGTTCTTCACATTCTGGATTTGCCAATTTGTTCACACTTCTAGAATGAACACTTAGTGGTCATTAGTACTATATCAACTTTTGAATATCCGGAGATTCAGCTGGATTGGAGCATTTCAAAGCAGATCGTTTCTGCTGCCCAAATGAAAACATAAACAGTGAACCAAGGTAAAATGCAGAATAAAGACTGAGATGCAATCGAAGAGTATTTTGCTTCAACAGAAAACTGTGTTTGTAGTTAGATTGATTTGGGGCAACAAAAAAGACCAGTAAAAAGTTAAAACTAAATACTTGAAATGGTTTCTGTTGTTACAGGTGTGAATACAGTTGTAATAGGAAAGAGACTGAGAAATAGAAAATGGGAACACAGCTCATGAATGCTAATAAAGGAAGTAAAATTAATATTTAAGCTTGCAATTTGCAGTGCTGGAGAATGAAAATTTAGGAATAAACAATACTTTGGAGTAAGGAGAATAAAGAAAGAAGTACATTTTTTGAGAATGTTTTGGAGTCAAAAGACCAAGAAAGGAAACACAGAACCTGTCTAGAAAAGTGAGAGAAAGAAAGAAGGGAAGAAAGAAGGGAAGAAGGGAAGAAGGGAAGGAAGGAAGGAAAGAAGGAAGGAAGGAAGGAAGGAAGGAAGGAAGGAAGGAAGGAAGGAAGGAAGGAAGGAAGGAAGGAAGGAAGGAAGGAAGGAAGGAAGGAAGGAAGGAAGGAAGGAAGGAAGGGACTAGAAGAAACAGAGGGCTTCAGCGATTGCTGGAAATTAATAAAAAATCAAAACAGAAAAGCTTAGAATATAACAAAAGCACCAGATCTGAATCTTCCACAAATGATTCTTTTGAATTTATTATCACCTGATCATTTTCAAAGTAGTTTTTAATGGAAAAGTAGTTTTTAATGGAGAGGGGTTTGTGTCCAAATCTGAATGTTTGGATGGACTTAAATCAGTAATATCTTGCTAATTTATTTGCCTTTCTATGTAAATAATTGTTACTGCTGTTTCACTCTAAGTAACTGTGCTTTACTCATATAGTTAGACTGTGAAATACTTACATAAATTAGCAAAGTAAATGTGATGAAATAAATAAAAAAAATCAGTAACTTGGCATTTAACATTGCCTTTTAATTTCAGAACAATTTAAAAAAGATTTAAGGTCCATTTGCATGGAAGGACTCCATCTGTATTACTTCATTGCTGTGTAATAAACACTCAAATAGAAAGAAAGAATTTTGGAGCAGATTTTTTTTTTTTTTAAAATACAGACAACCTAATCATATTACTTCAGATAACAGTCCATTTTAGAAGAAGTTAATGCTGAGAGATAATATTATATCCGAAAGTTTCTTAAGTTTCTTCTCTTGGCAGCAAGTTTTTTAGTCTCATCTGAAAGATTTTTGTTGTTTTCACAGTCAACTCTAGATTAAAAAACAGTGGTGTTAAGTGCAAGCAACACAAAGTGATTTGTTTAGATTGCCATACTGGAGGGAAAGCTGCAGGTTTCCTTCTACTTCCTGTCAACAAATGAGCTTTTTTATTTCCCCTAGCAGAGTAGACTTACGGAGGAAGGAATATGGCAGAGGTACAGTGAACTAGAATTCTGTGGGGCACCCTGAGAATGTAATGTTGAGGCACTGGCTGGCTGCTCTTTCTGGATTGCAGTTGGAAGTCTCACAGCACTTTTCTCCCCTTTAGCAAGAAGGTGTTGGGTTCCACCGTATGAAAACAAGCACCTAATGTGTTCAGGACCAGCTATGATACATTATTTCTAAATATGCTCTTGGCTGGAGAGCAGATGATTTATTAACTTGAGTGAAAGTAATTTTCAGTGATTAGAAGGAAGTTACTTTCAGTTACGGCCACAAACAGTATGTAGAGCAGATAAAATATAAATTATATATGTATAATTTTTCAGGCTGTGATAGCATCCATTTAAATATTACTTTCTTCTTGCAACTGGAAAATTTTTACATTATGTCTTGTTCTGCTGTCTCCAAGCAAAAAAGATGAAAGGACTTTCTCTTTCACCCCTCTGTAGTAGCCAGAACAAAGGGATACAGCGCTTTTTGTCAGACAAAACTGTACGTTTATGGGAAAATGGCAATAAAATACTGTTATCGTTATGATGAAACAAGTCTCCATATAAAACTGAAGCTGTAAGTATTAAAAGCACCCATTAGAATAGTTCAGGATTTTTAAACTATCTCGCCTTGGCATTTTTTTTCCTCTCTTGATTGTATCTTTAGGAAGAATTAACATTTTGATACAACATTTGTTCATGGATTTGCAGTGGTTAAATCAATAGTTAATGAGGTTCATCGTATAATTTGAGCTTCTAGTTTGTTTATGCTAGACCAACTTTATCCATACTCCAAACAAATTATCTCTTATAATCACCAGCCTGAAGATAAATCTCTAAATGTTTTTCTGATGATAGTGCTGTGGTTGGCAGGTGTTAGAAGTGCCTCCCAGGGACAAAGATTGAAGATGGGCTTGTTCTCACAAATCCTTCAGGCGAGGTTGTTTAGCTTTCTATCCTGTCATCTGCAGAGGAGCCTTGTATGGTGCCCTGCTAATGAAATCTAATAGGCAAAGGTCATATATCTTTATGAAGAAAAATTCAAAGCTGGTGAGTGATAAATGTGCTCCATAGGGTTCAATGGACGATGTTCAGCAATAAAATCCATGTTTAAACAGTGTTTCAAACTGCTTGTCATATCTCTTTTTTGTGCCTTAACTACTTTTATAACAGTTCTCATTACCAGTGGTGGAATTAGATAAATACAGAAATAGTTCAATATGAATGCAAAGTTGTCAATGTAATTAAATAAATAAATAGGTAGATACTTTTTAACTGGGTAATTATAATTGAGTATGCTAAGCATAATAAATAAGATCATTTACATAAACGTACATGGCAGTATTGTCTCCGAAAATTGAATTATTGTATGAAATATCCATCTTGTGATAGAACCATACTAGGTAGCATGAAAAATGTGAAGATGTTGGTAGTTCTAGAGTCAGACCGTTGTAAATAAAAAATATATCTGTCAAACGTCAAAATAGAATAAATAAATAAAAAGGAATGGAAACACAGGTATAAAATTGGAGATAGAAGTTTTAAAGAATTCAAGTCAGCCCCTTTAAGAAATTACTCCAGATCTGAAGTTAGAAGGAATTAAATAAACCAGATATTGTTTAATCACTGCTGTTTTTGGAGAAGTTACCAGTTCATTTGCTATAGTTATACTGCTGAGCTATGAGACAGTTCAATAAATCAATTCAGGCTTGATGGATTCTAAAAACCATTGCAATGAGTGAGTGGAAGAGGAAAGAAATCTCTTAGTATTCCCTCTTTGACAAAAGGGTATGCAAAGAGCCTAAATGGATGAATGGTTGATTAATTCTGCCAGAAATTTTCTTGACAGCCAGAAATGTGTTTTTGTTACCATGTTTGCATGGGAGCTTTTTGTAAGGTATGAATTATGGCATACAAATTTACACCTGAGGCTTGTCTGGGTAAAATGGACTGCTCATGGTCAGTATATGCATGCTCGTGATGTTTTTTCTTATGTTTTAATTCATCACTCTAGCAAGTCAGCCTTTTCCTTGTTACCACTTACTAATCAGTCAAAATTGAAATCAAATAAATATTGTATGTGATTAAATGAGCCTTGTCACTGAAGTAGTAGGTTGTGGGTTTTTTTCAGTATTTTTAATTGTTTTACAAGCTGTGGAAAAATCAGATGAGATTCCTAAGCTAGGATGACAAAGAACAACAAAACTAAGGAGAATGAGAAATATATGCTACAACCACATGGTCTGTTGATTAGTGAGACATAAAAATGCCATTTCGTTTTTTTATTTTTTTTCATCTTATAAGTTTCTGAGGGGAGTAATGTATTACATTGCATATACACTACTTTAGCATAGAGTTTTTTTCTTCATTTTGTGTGAATTTTTTAATATTTTGTATAGGTGATGTTTTATTATGCAGATCTCAGAATTCCTTTATCTTTACCTTGTGGGTACCTATACTTGTGCTTTCCAAATAGGAAAGTTCACTCTACATGCAGTTAGCATACGAAAAATATGTTCATACTTAGTTTATCCTTCAAAGTGGCCTGGAGAGAGTACATTTTAGCATAGTAAATTGCATTTACCAATAGTTCCCTCCTTGCAGCAAAAGTTGTATTGCTATGACTGCAAGATCATCCTTTTTTTTTTATTATACAGTCTGACGTTAGATGACATACTTGAAAAAAGTGGTGGCATTTAGGCATCTAAATTTGAAAATTAAATCTATGTGCTTTGCTGTGTTTTGCGCTCCAAAATATTTAGTGCCCTTCAATTGGGGAAACAATTGAAAAACAAACAAAAAACAAACAAACAAAAAAGCTTAAAAATGATAGTTTTATTTTTGTCAGTCACAATTTTCTGATTACAGAATATATTCATTAACAGTGAGAGAAATTATAAACTTTGAATTTGGGAATGAGCAAGGGTCTTCACTGTTAGCTCACTAGACCAGATGATGAACATTCGTTCTTTAATTCCTGCGCTATTTGTTTATTTTTTTGCTTCTTGTTTTAGCAGTTGCACGCACAACAATATGCGCTTTGTTACCTATGCTTGATTATATTAATTACTTGATGTTTATATCACGCAATAGAAGCAGCACTTTCTCTGAATATCTTGAGCACTTCTGATCTGTTTTGTTCTTTTTGTATATGTGCACATGCACAAGAAGGCACAACAAAACTAGTTTAGACAGCTGAGGTTGTGGGAGGTTGTTTTTCTTATGGTTAAGAACTGGCATTCCTTTTGCTGAGGGTAGAGTTCCAGTTCTTGCTTTTGTTAGTGATCCTTGCTGATCACTTCTGAGCACCATTTGCAGGTGCTCCAGTGGGAGGGTGAGTGTTCTAAACTGAACAGGACACTGTGATGTCCTTCTGATATATGCTATTGTAATTTCTCATGAGACCTATGGTGGTACCCTAATTCAAAACTGTTTCAGCTATCTGAAAATGTGTAATAAAGATTACACAATAATAAAGAATATAAAAGAAGGTTAGCTGATTACCTGAGCAGCTTTTTTAAAATTTAAAATATTTTTTAAAATTTTGTTTATTAGAGTGGTCAAGCCTGAATTTGAAAACACAGAATTTTAACTTGTTTAAAGCACGAGGAAAAGTTGTTTAGTTACAATCTTCTTTCACAAAGATCATTGCTAAGTAATATTAACTGAAAGTAGACCAAAGGCGTAGAAAAGGCAGTTGGGCACGGAAGTGGCTAAACGCAATTAAATGATCATGTTTTGTTCAGTGAATCTTATTACAGATGAATTCTTCTTTCTTCTTTGCTTTATTTTTTGAGTTTTGACTAAGGTGATTGAAACTCTAAAAACAGAGCTCTTATCTACGGGATGGGGACTGAGATCAATGCTGAACGTCTTAATCACGTATTCTGTGGAGTGTTTTATAGTGCAGCACTTCCTGGTTACATTTCCTACAAAGTTCAGTTCAGGGAGCTTAAAGGTTAACATCAGTTGTAATAGGGGACTCTGTAGGACATGGTTGCGCAAGCTTGCAGGTAACCGTTCTCCCCTTGTTCAGTTTGGGATTGATATATTTTTCTCTCGGGAAACTTTAGGCAGCAGCCCTAAGAGGAAAGTGTTAGAAACTGACAGCAGAGTTGGTGGCTACTTATGTTCTTTTCAGAAGATAGATAAATCCGGGTATGGCAGAACTGTCATTTCGTAGATTTAAATGTATAGCAGATAAGTGGATTCTTTTCTTACAGGAAAGAGAAATTCTGTGTAGTTTTAACTGCGTTTAACCAGTTAACTGCATTTTAACCAGTGATGTTGATACAAAGAAGAAGTTAAACAGTAAATAATCTGGTGTAGTCTTATAGGTATTATTCTGTTTATACTGTTTTCTGCTTTTAGCAATCTCACCTGGAAACCTCTATGCAAAATTGAGTTTATTTTGCTTTTTTTTTTTTTTCTTTAATTTTTATTTTATGTGGGGGCTTCTAGTAATTAGCTAGATTTACAACAAATGGCACACAGACTGTTAGCTCTGCATGTGTGCCATAACATTGGTGTTTACCCTATTATATTGCAATTTCAGTAAGTCATAAAGTTTTATCAGTGATCACACAGAAACAAACTGGGATACAACAGTACTGACCATGAAATAGTAAGAAAATACAGTGTTAAGCAGTGTATACTGACTTCTGGATAGTGATAATTGTTTTGGATGTGAAAACTGTAATGAGTTGCAGTGATATTTCTCATTTATATTTTGTGATGGCTGGGTATTTTTAGCAAATGAGTTGTCAGCAGAAAGGCTTCATTAGACCCATCAGGGTATCTGCCCATGAATAACGAATCCCAAACTGTACTGACAGTTTCCTTGAGCCAAAATGATGGAGCATCTCTGACAAAAGCCATATTGTGCTCTCCATGTGAGGAATGTGAAGAACAAAAGAGACAGTTTGTTCTTAATTTGATCAGGTTAATATTGACACAGTTAGCTCAAAAGAATCAGAAGCGTGTGTAATGTACATTTACAGTGATGACTTGGGTAATTGACTGTTGGCTTCATATATCAGAAAGTGTAGAAAGGGAGAAATTATCAATTCTCTTTGAGTATTTTTTCAGAGACTTTGCTTCTTTTTGAGGTCTGCACACATTTTAGCTATTAAGTTCCTATAAGAAAACTGAGTTTCAGAGAAATAAGTTCCAGCATACAGCCTGCATAAAATTTGTAATGCATTTCACAACAGGAGTGCATAATAACTGAATTGGTTGTGTTGCAAAATGCATCAAATTTCATTGATTTGTTGAGCTTTCATATTCTGTTTGCCTGAATGATTAAAAACCAAAACAAAACAAATTGTTTTGGAACAGTCCCCATGTTCTTAGCACAGTGTAAACTTTTAAAGTGGATTAGACAAAGCAAATGCATGGTTTCATTATAATTGCAAAGATACTCAACTTCTCCAATATCCACAGTGCTGTTCACTGATATATTTAATATCTATTATTGTCTATTTCATGTAAAGTACATTTCAAGTATACTTACAGTCCATTTTTTTTGTAGTAGGGTATTTGGAGGGCATTACAACTAATAGTGCTTATATATGCTGTTTACCTACTGCACACTGCAAATACGAATTAATATTTAAACCAAAACATACAAATAAAGAAAGGAAAAGTACTATAAAATGAATAATTTGACCTTTGTCATGCTTTGACCTATCTTGCAGTTCATTTCCTATTATACAAATTCATCAACACTGTATTTTACAGTGCTTGTAAATGATTTTGGGGTAAAAAGCAGCTTTTTCATTCATTTTTTGAAGGAGATGTTTTATCTTCTGTTAGTGTTTATAATACATACAACATTCTGGTTGTTTACTTAGCAAATTTGTGGAAGATTCCATATGTCTATTATGCGTTTCAATTTATAGTCTTTAGTAATTTTATGAAAGAATTTCTTGTTCATGAAAGTCTGTTTGAAGATTTGAGTGCTTGTGTTGGTAGCAATAGTTCAGAAGAATAAAATTTATGGAAATGTTGAGGTGGAACTAAGATAAGTATTAAAAATTGATCAGTAATATTTAATACTGCTAATAAAGTTACCTTTGCTTTGAAACAATGTTATTTAGATATTTTGATTCATAGTCAATCAGATAAATTGAGTCACGATGCTGTAAAATGTGTAATTCAATCTTGATTTTATTAATAGCTCAGGCAACAATATCTTCCAACAAATATACTTTTTCACCCATTATTTCAATGAGTTCTGTTCACCATTCTTTTCATTTGTGGACACACGTTAAATTAACAAATTCTGAGAAATATTTATTGTTGGTTACTAAAATGACTATGTTTGGGAAATCTTAGTAACTTATTTTCTCAGGTATTATCTGAATGTTAGTAAATGTTTATACAATAGGGTGATAAGCTTACATATTTGTCATGGGTCTGTAGAATGACAGCAGTCTTGGGTTTCATACCTCTGCTGAATAATGAAAATTTTGTCAGACAGTTGTCCGTGGTGTAAGATTCATCCTATAAAGTAACAAATTGGCTGTTATCACTTAATTCTGCTCAACTTGGCCTATGCTTTGATACACTTTAATGGCATCCTCCGTATTAATGCTGATTTTATGTCACTGTAAAACTTCTCTTTCCGTCTTAGATTTAAAAATCTAATCCATATATAATCTGCTTGTTTTGTTTGAAGACATGATATTTAATGTTAGCTCATCTAAACTGTTTCCTGTGCTGCTCTGAGTGTTTTATAGTAGGCAGTGCTGGTCCATTATTTAAAAGAGAAACAGACTTGGTAAGGTATCTTTAAAATACTGCTTTCTAGAGCTAATGTTTAACTCATTTAGATAAAATGGTGTGTGACATGGAAGTGCATCTGAAACAAAGGTATGTCATTGAATTCCTCCATGCACTGAAAATGGCACACATTCATTGATGCTTATTGAATGTTTATGGATACCAACAATGGATGTGAGCACAGTCTGGCTGCAGGTGGGCAAAAATTATCCCAGGCAGTGTTTCTTTCATGAAGTTTCCTGTTCAATCAGTTGATTTTGGCAGAAAATGTTTAATCCCTTGCCTTTTCAATCAATTCAAGAATATAGAAATAATTTAGAAGCTAAAGAATAATGAGGCTAGAAGGCTGAATGTGTACTAAACCTGTCATTTATTTACCATGTCTACAGTAGTGAACACCTTGTACAATGAATCTGCAGTTGAACTATGAGCTTCCTGGGTGTGAGTGAGCAACTGGGTGTGACTGAACAGCTGAGACGTAGTTGGACATTCAAACCTTATTCACCATAGTTCTTCACCTATCTTCCTATTCAGAATTTATATGTGAATGTCCACCAGTAAACTGCTAGCTGACTTCTGCATGGTTTAAATGTAGATCAAGTTATTGTTCTACGTATTACAAACATCAAAGCAGAATTTCATTTCTAATCTAGGAAGGAATCTACTTCCAAAATTCTTGGAAAAAGATATTTTTTTGAAGTTCAACTTATAGGGGTGGGAGAGGCATTTTGTGGGCACATTTGAGCAGATTAATAAATAGTATTTGTATTTATCTAACCAAAACAGTAATTTATCAGGTAGGAGACAGATGCAAGGGAATAATATGCCGATCTGCATATACAGTTGTTTTGTATTTATGATGAACTGCTGTTTATTCAGGGCCAGTGTAGCTTGGCAACATCACAACTATTATAGCATATGACACTGTGTTTAACTTGAAGATAAAAAAAAACTCTCAAATACAAATAGGAACATAAGGGAGAAAATAAAGTTTCTGGTAATTTCTTCACTAGCAATTTTCAGAACTGATGACTGAAGTGGGACATTTGCTCTTCATGTGTTATGGCCCCAAGAAAAAGAATGGATAACACTGCAAAATCTAGCTAATTCTGCATTGCACTAGTCTTAGGGGAATGGTGCTTGAGCTGGGGGTAAGGCAGATGATTCAGCTGAAGTGCATCTGTGCCAATGCACACAGCATGGGAGGTGGACGTGATTGTGCAGCAGGCTATGACCTAGTTGCTATTTCTGAAACATGGTGGAACCACTCATGATGGAGTGCTGAGATGATTGGCTACAAGCTCTTCAGAAAGGATAGACAAGGAAGGAAGTGTGATGGTGTGGTTCTTTATATTACAGTGTTTTGATGTTGAAGAGTTGGGAATGATAAAGTTGAGTGTCTGTGGATAAGGACTGGGGGAAAGGCCTGTAGGGGTGACATCTTCGTGGGGTCTGTTACAGACCATCTGATCAGGATGCGGAGAAGGACGAGGCATCCTGTGAGCAGCTTGCAGAAGATGCACATTTGCCAGCACTGGTTCTCATGGCAGGCTTCAACTTCCCTGATATATGTGGGAAGTATAATACAGCAGAGAGGAAGCAGTCCAAGAAGTTTCTAGAGTGCGTGGAAGACAGCTTCCTTACACAGCTGGTACAAGAGCCTACTAGGGATGATGCCCTGCTAGACCTGCTCTTCAGTAACGAAACTGATGAGGGATCTGGAGAAAAGGTCTTATGAGAGCGGCTGAGGGAGCTGGGATTGTTCAGTCTGGAGTAGAGGAGGCTCAGGGGAGACCTCACTGCACTCTACAACTTCCTGAAGAGAGGTTGTGGTGAAGAGGGATTTGGCCTCTTCTCCCAGGCAACAGACAGGACCCAAGGAAATGGTTGCAAGTTGCTCCAGGGGAGATTCAGATTAGACATAAGGAAGAACTTTTTCTCTCAGAGAGTGGTCAGGCACTGGAATGGCTGCCCAGGGAGGTGGTGGAGTCGCCGTCCCTGGCAGTGTTCAAGAGGCGTCTGGATGAGGAGCTACGAGATATGGTTTAGTGCTTGTGGTAGCAATGGTGATGAGAGGATGGCTGGACTAGATGATCTTGCAGGTCCTTTCCAACCTTGTGATTCTATGATTCTATAACTAGAGCCACTGTTGTGTATTAGTGTTTCTATTTTCACAACAGATACGGATGGAAAGAGTAAGAAAAATGCACTGACCTCTAAATTTCTTATCTTATTTCAGGACTGCCTGTTACACAGGAATCTTATTGGTGATCTGAAAGCATTCATATATAAATACAGGTTTGATGTACTTGTAATTTTGGCCAACTCTTTGTCAGATGAGGAGCAAACAAAACGGCAAATAGCAGTATACTCGGAAAACTTAGAGCTTGGCAATCAAGTAAGTACCAGGAAAAATAATTTAGAAGTATTTTGCTTTAAAAATAGTGATTTTTTTTTAAAGTATATGCAAAAGTTTAAAAACTAGGTGGATACAAGAAATAGCTACAGTTGGCTGGCAATGGAGTAGCAATTTGAAATGACTGCATTATAAATGTGATGTGAAATGCAAGATTGTGTTACTCATGATTGCTTCAGAACAGCCTAATAGAAAGATTGGATAGTCACTGGAAGTACAGTAAGACTGTACAAAACAGAATTATTTATTTTTTTACTGGTTTTGGCTTGTTTTTATATTTTAATATACAGTACACAATGTCACATAGGACAGTGATTGTGATCTACTCTTTTACAATGGGTCATGAACAATCATATAAATGGAACTGACCAGATTTCATATCTGTGTATTTTATCACTAAATAATTTAAGCTCTGAAATTAAGCCAAATTATTTCTAGAACAAAAGTTTATCCAAAGTCAAATGTTGTCTTTTTCCCATGCATTTGTCCCCAAATTGAGGAAATTACCACAGGGCAATTCGTTGTACCTTTGTCTTTTTCTTAAAACTTCTCATTTTAGAAACAGGTACCTAAAGGACCCTATTGCTTCAGGATCAACATAAATGTTTTTATTTTATGAACTTGATTATTCTAGAAATTCTTCTCTTACATACCCTTTATATATTTTAATCAGATTTCTTAAGGCAATAATTAAGAATTTGGATTTTCTTTTACTAATGAAAAATAAACTTGGAAGTCAAATGGAATCATTTCATGTAAACATTATGATCAATTGCATAATATATATTTTATGCCAAGCTTTTAATATTTCATTGATTTAGTGTGTAAAATGTCTGTTGTAAATAAATTGGAATAGATAGCTATGACTGTGTTGCACTGTGGAATAGACTGTGACCTGCTACCTATGACTGTAATTGCTTTTTAAACGTCCTGTTTTTCAACAGATTTGCTGCGAATTAGAAGAATGTCAAAATCCTTGCTTGGAGCTGGATCCACTGGAGTGTGGATGTGACCAGATTCTTATTTATCATCAAGAAAATTCTTTGGTTACCTGCGATCAAATTTTTCTTCTCATTAAGGAAGTCATGAATAGAAGACAACCAGAAATGGTATCAAACAGTAGAACATCTTCTACTGAAGCTGTCGCTGGAAGTGCTCCTCTTTCACAAGGGTCTTCTGGTATTGTGGAGTTATATGGCTCTGATGTAGAACCACAGACCAGTTCTGTCAACTTTATAGAAAATCCTCAGGATTTAAATGGATCCATTCAAGCCCATGTTGATCTTAATGTAGACCTTGTGAGTCCAGACAGTGGCTTGGCTACCATTAGAAGCAGCAGGTCTTCCAAGGAGAGCTCTGTTTTCCTTAGTGATGACAGCCCTGTTGCAGAAGGTGCTGTTTCCCATCATAGTCTTCTGCCTGGCTTTGATTCCTACAGCCCTATTCCTGAAGGAGCAATAGCAGAAGAGCAAAAACCTCAATCTAGAGACAGCAGTGGTAACTTTGACCTTTTCAATTTTGATCTAGCACCAATGGTTACAGCTCCATCTGAATCCTCTTCTCGTTCTGTTGACTGTTCTCCAGCAGATGACTATTTCCTTAATAGTGATTCGTCGGAAGGGCAACAACTTGCTGTGCAGAAAGAACGTGACGAAACAAACTTGCTAGAAAGTGATACGGCAAATTATTCAACTGACTTAGTTATGACAGCAAAAAAGGAAGATAGTTTAGCTGAATTTGATGTGAGTCCAGGAGAAATGTTTGAGAAAACTTCAAGTTTGATTAATTTAGTTGAGGGTGATACTTCCTCACCAGAAATGTTGAAATCTGCTGATTCAAGAATTCCCCCGACTCCAATGAACAGTCTTGTAGAAACTTCACCACTAGATAATGGGCAGCCTTTATTTTTCCCACAAGAAGTTATTAAAAAAATAAATGAAATAGAGGACACAAAGTGTTCTCATTCACGTGTCAGATATGGAAGCTGGTGGGATGGCTTTGACTTAGAGTCCCGAAATACTGATACATGGAGTTCAAGTGAACAAGAGTCTGTATTTCAGAGCCCTGTCTTGTGGAACAATTGTAAAGCAAGCCCACTGCTACAAGGACATATTGATAGAAGAGCATCAGATTCTGTTTTCCTCCAAAAACAGCCTGAGCAAATGGAATACACGACAACAGATCTGTGGGATAATCAGTTTAAACTAGATAATCAAAAACAAGAAAAAAAAGAGGAAAACAGTGAACATTTGTGTTTGCAAACTGCTTCTTCAGAGGGGACAGAACAAGAATCAGAGAGTTTTAATGCTGCATGGAAGATCAGTCAGCCAACACCTGTGATGTCAGATGCATGGTCCAGTGGAGAAGGAAAAGGAGACTCTTATGATGTCTGGATGAAGTTTGACGCAGAAAATATTGCTAGATCCTCAGAAGAACTATGGAATGTGTCCAGACTGGATAGACAAAAAAAATCAGTGAATGTTCCTGAGAAATGGACCAGAACAAAACATAGTTTATCAGATTCTTCAGAAATTGTAGCAGACAATGAGACTGAAAACTCACCTACCCAGGTATCTCTACAAGCCTGGGATAAAAAAAGATGTTATTCCCTAGAAGAGAGTCAATCATCTGAAAATACAAATTCTGATATCAACAATATGCAGAATAACTCCACATTAGAAACAGAGAAAAAAGCTCTATTTGGCGACCCTAAGAATAGGCCAACACAACTTGAAAATGTGGAGACCTGGAATAGGTATGATAAAAACATCAGGAAAGAGGTAACGGAAATAGTGGTACCCTGGGATGATACCTTCTTATATAAACACTCAGATCTTTGCTCATCAAATATAGGTGAAGACTTAGCTGTTTCTCCACCAGACACCAATTACTCAACATCTGATTCTTATATATCACCTACATACGTGGAAAATGGAAGAGAAAATGAGGGTGGAGATTTTGCCCAAGAAACAATTACTGATAAATTGATAAGCCCAAATTTGGCTGAACTGAAAGAACTTGAGAAAGCAAATAATGAACTATTGTCTCCTGTAAACATGCCCTTTTCAAGATCGAAAGACACAGACATTTGGAGCACGCTCTTAAATAATGTTGATGCCCAATTACAAGAAAGAAATTCGAACAGTACTGCTCTTTCTACCTCTGCTAAACTGTTACTTAATTCAGAACAAGCAACAGATCAGTATTTTTCAACTGAGGTACATACCAATGAAAATACCTTTTCTGCATTCGGAAACAAAAGAGTTACAGCACTATACAATCAAACAGTGAATGACTTATCACCACCACAGAATGAAGGAAATACTGCACAAAGTTTAGCTGCAAATATAGAAGCATTGAGCAGTGCTCCTGTAGAAGACACAGGCACATCTACACCAACTTCAGATGCTGGAAATAGTTTGGATCTGAAAATATGTGATTTAGAAAGTGAGACATCGAGTAAGGAGCCAGCACAAAACACTCCAGATGTTGATGAAAAATTGAGTAGTCAGCATTTAGAGCAACATCTTAATTCATGGAATTTACAGACTGAGCAGGATTGTGAGAAAGACTGGGACAATGCCATTGTCATCTCTCAGGAAGGAGAAGAGGAATATAAGATAACAGATGAGACAGATGGAAAACAAACTATTACTGACATTTGCAGCAAACCAGCAGAAGACAGCAGTGAGCCTTCATGTAACACAGATTCAGAAGACAAAAGGTCAAAATCTGAGTTTCCTAGATCACTAGAAAAAATAAGGACTAGTTTTAGTTTGGAAGACTTTGTCACAGACAATGAGTCATTTTCCAATCAGAGTGATCTAATCAGTCAAGAGGAGAGGAAGGAATTGTCACAGAATGATGCAGAGTCTTCTTCAAGTGCTTCTGAGGAAGACAGAAATTATGAATCTCTTGGTGACTCCAGACCACAAAGTTACAGTTACAGTGAAATATTACAGCCTCTTACTGAGAAAGATGAAAAGGAGACTGTAGTGATAGAGGATGCAACAAGTCCTGAGACGGAAAGTATCTTTGAAAATAATTCTTCTAAAATGCCTGCAAAGTCAGATAGCTGGAATGACTCTGGAAAGAATGACTCTGGTTGCCGCTTACCTATGTCAATTCCTTTGATGAATGAACCATCAGAAACACTGGGAGATATAACAGAGGGCTCACATAAAGTGTTGAACCACCCACACATAAGCAATTCTAAGTTAGTGTCTTTTGAAAATAGCTCAGAACTAAGCAGCACTCATGAAAATATTTTCATAGATGAGTCTCCATCTACTAAATTTAAGAAGAGTCCTTCTGCTGGTTATGTCAGTGTTCCTGACATCACAGACATGTCTATGATGGATAATTCATTTTCACATGATATAGCTTTGGGGAAAAACGAAAATTCTGAAAATTTAGAATCTGCTGATAAGCTTTGCAGGGAACTGTGTGTAACGCTTAATAACAGTTTTCCTGAAACTGCTTGGAATGTACAGCAACATGAGGATTTTAAATCTCCTGGAACAAGTCCTGAAGCAAGTGAAGTCCATGAAATGGCAACCACCACAAGCAGCCTTTCAAAGGATATACAGATCAGAAGTTATTTGGAGGAAGATAATGTATGGGGTGATTCAATAGATGATTATACACACTCAAGTGGAACGAGCCCTGATTTAAGTGATGCATCAGTGAATGTGTGGGGTGAACTTCCAGTTGACAGTAATCACAAAGAAAAAAAAGATATGTGGGATAGTAAAAATGATAAAAATCTTAAGGAGGCTTGCAAAATCAAAGACTTTGGGAATAAAGATCAAGAACAATTTGAAAAAAGCACAGCACAGAATAAGGTTCCCAAAAGCTTAGATTTTTGGAATGCTCATGTAGATGATGATACTGTATCTTCTTTATCAAGTCCGGAACTAAATGAGGATTCAGAGAATTCAGAGGCATGTCCAGAAGAACTGAATGAAGATTCCACATATGAAAACAAGGAGCACAAATTATCTGAAATAGGTGCAGATTATGCAAAATCAAATGCAACAAGTCCTGAAGCAAATGAAGACAATTTGGATGCAAAAAATGAAGTGGCAGAAGACATCTTTGCAGATATCTTAAATAAAAACCCTGAAACTGTTGAAGTTCAGAATGTATCACAGGAGGACTTTAACGTAATAGAGCATAATGAGACTTCTGAATATTTAGATCAGCGTGAAACACTTCAGAATAAGGCTCAAGTGAGTCTTTGCAGCGAAAAAGTGGGTAGCACAGAAGGTTCACATTTGTATCAGATGAATGCAGATGAAACAATGACTTCTGTTGGTGGTAAAAAAGAATACTTTGCAGAAAGTGGTATGTGGAGTTTGTCATTGGAAGCTGATTTAGGAACTGATCAGAAATTCAGTGTAGGAACATTTGATTTTCCGTATGACAGTTCAGGATGGTGGAATTCACCAACTTGTGGAGAAAACCTGGTGGAAGACCAGAATTCGATTTCAAGTCACTCTGCAACATATCAAGTAACAAACAATAAGGAGGAGTCCTGTAGATCACCTGCACAAAATGAAGAGCTAACAGAAACGCATTCCACTGAACCAAATGATGGAAATCAGCCTGTTCACCTGTACTGTGATGTGGAAGAAGATGAAAAGATGAAGCTGTTATATCCTATGAATCTTTCTGATAGCCAAGTAAATGAAGACACTGAGGAGTTCAAACAATATGATCCTTTTATACTAGATGATACAGAAGAAAGGGACTTGAAAGAGCAGTTTTTTCCCACAAATGAGAGTAATCAACTGTCTTCACAGAATACTTTTTCATATGATCAACAAGATATGTCAAACACAGCAGATCAAAAAACCATAGTACATGATCAACCAGAAGACCATGAGGGAAATGCAAATCTCATCCCTCTAGAACAACAGCTAGACACTTGTGAAACAGTAGAACACAACCATCTGCCAGCTTTCACTATAGAAGACTTGTCTTTTGAAATGACAGAGAAGTCAAGTCCAATGTTGAATGTATTGGTTTCCCAAACTGCACTTATCCCAGATATTTTACAAGATAACACAAAAGAAGGTAATCAGTCATTTTCAATGGAACCTGACCTGTGGACTAGTGCTGAACAGCCTGTCACTTTGAAATCAGTTACTGAAAATCCTGATATATTAAATCATTGTGAACAAGACAGTAGTTCTGAGACGTCATACAGTCCAGATGTGTGCCAAGAGTATGAAGTTAAGCATGCCTCTATCCCATCTTCCCAGATTAGTGTAAAACCTGAAAGACAAGATGGTCAGATGACTCACATGCAGTCAAATAAGAGTAAAGAGATAGATTATGACACAAAGAGTCAGTTTGTAATGCAGAAGACAGAGGCTGAATCTAAAAGTAATAGTCCCCAAGACTGTGATCAGGGAAAGACTGA
Organism: Tympanuchus pallidicinctus; assembly: GCF_026119805.1. Lineage (NCBI taxonomy): Eukaryota > Metazoa > Chordata > Aves > Galliformes > Phasianidae > Tympanuchus > Tympanuchus pallidicinctus. Next base: position 37,208,416 of record NW_026294758.1, read on the forward strand.
TGAATCATATCGACTTATGTCTTCTAATTCTCAAGAGCCTCTCGAATTTGCAGTTTTGGAACATTATCTAGAAAATAAACCTGCTCTTAAGACAACTGAACCAGTCAACATCCCCAGTGAAGTTTTAGGAATGACATCATTAGATCTGAAAGATGCATTCCATGAAAGTTATATTCCTGTAAGTTATCAAGGAACACCAACAGATTTGTCTCAAATGGCGACCTTCCAGACAAACTTGGTTCCCATGAATTTAACTCTACCTGATAAAGCAGAGCAGAACTTGAAAGAAATTAGTGCTTTGGATGAAGCTGGAAAATATTCTGATTTTGAGAAGGTAGCAATAATTGGTGATGACATACCAGCAGAGTTCTTGGATGAATCTGAGAAGGGTTTGGAACATAACATCTGTAACACGTCAGTCAGTAGTATGACAGTGAGCACATGTGGTGAAATTAATATATTAGAAGTAGCAGGTAGCGAAGCAACAGAAGGAAAATCAAAGAATACACAAATATTCTTTCCCAAATCCTTTCTTCTTGGTGATAATGAGGGCTTTGAATCTAATTCAAATGATCAATTGAACATAACAAAAGAATGTGAAGACATAATTGAGAAAGATGTTCCTGTGTTTAAGGAAATGCCCAGCGACCAGTCACTAGTGGTGTACGCTCCACCGTTCCATGTGTCTTTTGATGCTGAACCCTCTAGCAGCAGATGTTCAAGGGGTGAACTCTTGTTAAAGCAGCCATTTTGTAACAATGTTTCTTATGAAAAGCCTTTACCACTAACTCCCTTGGAAGGTGATGAAGGCATCCTGATGACCAAAGAAAATAGCATCGAAGATCAGGTGTCTTTACCAGAGATCCTTCAGAAGAATCACATGTCAGAACCTTCATTCTTAGAGTCCCAAGAAGCTCTCAGAATTTCTGTGGTTTTGAAAGAAGCAGCTGATCTCGACTCACCGCCAGGTGGAGATAAAAGATCACCTGCTGGTAAGAAAACAAGAAAGAAATGTCTGGAGTATTACTGCTGAATGTTCACATATGTGTCCCCTTGATGTACAGAGCTCTGCTGTTGGGAGTAGTTCAAGCATTCTTCTTCTAAGCACGTTTAAACCTTTTGAACTTTCAAGTTGGGATGTTGTTTCTGTTGTTTGTGCAGGATCTATGGGACACTGAATCATTTTTCTCTTAGGAGTGATTATGGTGTTAATGTACAATCTTTAATAATGATTATGATATTGTAAAATTCAAGTACACATTAACAGAGTCTGTCAAAGAAAACTGAAAGGAACTTTATCTTACAGTACTGATTTAGCCATGGTGACTAAAATAGTAATTCAAAAACTAAAAAGAATTTCTGTTTGTCTGTTTTTTTAGAAACTGGTGCTACTTCCGTGCTTAGAAGAGAGAATAAGCCAAGAAATTCTTCTGAGAGCCCTGAACTGGAAAGTACAGAGAGTAAGGAGGATATGAGAATGCAAGTTCACAGAGATCCAGCTTCAGTAGAGATGGATTACATCCTTGTTACTGAGGAAGAAAATGTGCCTTCAGCAAGGGAAAGTGATTTTGTGTTTCAAGAGGCTGTTGTACCTGGACAAATAGAATCTAATGAAGGCTTTTCACGAAGCCCATTGGATACCTTTCAGTCAATCTCCATAATAAATGAAAGGGAAGACCAATCTGCTTGTGGGGCTGAATGGGACTTAGATGAGAGAAGCTCTTCTGTTGTGCCTCAAAAACTCGAGGATGAAAGGGAATCAGGAGAAAGATTTGGGCAAGATGAGGGTTGGATTATATTGGGCCAAAATGAAGTCTGTGATATATCATCTGGGGAAATTTCTGCTGAGTCAGAGATGCCAAAATTTGAGTCTGGACATTGTGGCAAAGTAGCAGAAACTGCTGAAGGGAAGGAATCAACTGAAACTCAAGTAGAATTTCAGGTAGAAACTTCTTTTACAAAATCATTTGAACACAAAAGCTGTGCTTCCTTTGATGCGCTGTCTATGACAGTTTGGATATCACAAGAACACATGCTTTTGTATTGCAGGAGGATGATGGTAATGGTGCCTGGGAAACAAATAATCAGCAGGAGCTTGGGAATAACACATTCACAGAACAGGAGCTGAAAGAAGAGTCTGTGCTTCTCAACAGTGAAAGAAAACTGAGTGAGAAATCAGGGTAAGAAAAAAAAAACCTATCTGTTTCTTTTCAAAAGTCTTCAGTTCTTCAGTTATCAGAGTTATTAAATTCTGTGAGATCATTAAGAGACATCAAGACTTTCAAGTCTGAAAGTTTTATTTATGTGATTTAAGTATCACTGTATTCCTCACTGTATCAAAACAGAATCTTGATTCTTGGTTGCTTGAGTATGAATCGAATTAGGATTCTTTTGTAATGCTGGAAGATCGTAAATCCACTTCCTTGCAGAAAAAATCTGCCTTTGACAAGGCAGATAACCTACATTGAAGTCTGAAATAGATGTGGCCGGGATATCTCCTGGGCTAGGTACTGGTGGTAATTCCTGTATAAATGCAGTGCAATGCCAGTGATGAGATTATGAAGGCGCTGAAGTGAAATATTATTTCTGCCTTGTGGAAAAATTTTTGGAATGAAGACAGGAAGCAGTAGACATGTAGGGTCAGAAGAAGATACGACTTTTAGAAGAAAGTAAAGGATGATGGAAAATTGCTATCCTTGTAGTTATTTTCAAACTCTAATCAGAGCTGAGCAACATTTTTCTCTGTGCAGGCTGGCTTGGTTGTTGAGACAGTTCTAGTGTATTTGCATCTCCCTCCAGGTGAATGTGCAACCTCTGTGTCTATAGCTTTAGTGACTTCCACCAGACGGATAGAGGGGTGACTGGACTCCATTTACTGGACCATTTTAGTGCTTCTGTTGCTGTCTTGTCTTTTACAAGCAGAGATTGTAACTGATCTAGTGATGCAAGTATGGAAGTCTGGCTTCATTTCTCCTGGACTGCAAGATCCGCAAGTGCTAAGGCTTGCAATTTTACATGATGGAAACTGGCTTGGTGTTTATATAGTGAAATTCTTGTAAGCAACAAAAGAAAATTCCCAGTAGAAAAGAGAGATGTCACTTCTTCACACTTCTTTCTCCTTTTCAGTTGCACTTACCCAAAACAGTGTGTTTGGTATGAAATGTGGAAAAATGCTGTTTTTCTGAAATACGTGACTGATTTTCTATTCCAATTTTTCCTAAGCACTTCAGTGTAGACACATGACATCCACAACTTCTGTTATCAAGTTCTGACTTACAATTTATTTTAAACATTTTTCTTCTTGTATTTTCACTAACAATTTCGCAATTTTAGAAATAAGCTCTTTTTCTCTCAAAGGTGTCATGGGTGTCTGTGATATTGTGATATTGCTAATAGCAAATACAAATAGTCTCTGACAGAAAAGTGCAGCTTTTTATTAACCCAAACATAGCACTTCACTGCCTATTAACATTTCCAAAATGAGAAGTTCAGTAGCTGTGATTTTATCTTCCCCCAGATCTGTTAAAATACCTCCCCTCTAAATATATTCGTACATTTATCAGTGTGTGTTAATAGCACAAGATCAGACACTGTAATAGCTGAGCTGTTTTTAATATGGAATAAGTGCTTTGTTCATTCTAAACATAATTTCAGTCTTAGTGAAAAGTAACAATATTTCTTGCAAGTTTAAACTTTATCATCTTAGGTTGTTTTAACACACAATATTTTGAGTTTTATTCCTTACAGCCTAGCACTGTCCCTGGCTGAAATTTCCTCATTTTCTAAGCACAAAACTGGAAGAATATATATGATGAGAAGGGCAGTGCTTCTGTGGAGCAATGACAACTTTTGATGGTGCAGGTTAGCATTTACTGTCTTCAAGAAAAGGGCAAAGGACAAAGAGTGGTGGGAGATACGTGCCACTGAATTCTGTGTTGTCTGAAGTAAACTAAATGCTGAGTGCTTGACCTTGAAATCATCAGAAGTAAAACTAGTTAGCATAAAACATTTTTGTTGCAAGCAGTACACCAAATTTTTAACTTATATTCTAGAAGGAAAAGCTGAAATATTGTAATTTTACACAAAAGAGAAATCTGGAAAAAACAAAACAACCCAAATCTCTAAGCAGCAGTTTTGAATCCACATTATTGTGTGGAAAAGTGTCTTGGGATTTCTTTATCTAGAAACACTAAACATTCCTTGGCTCTAACATGATCTGCTTGTTAGGAATAGCCCTGGAAACTTTCCTCACCACTGTCTTTGCTGGATTTCACTGGGAATTTATCTTTTTTTTTTTTTTTTTTTTGAAACAGGCAAGTAATTTCTAGTGAAAAGCTTTAAAAAGAAAAAATGCTTATCACCTCTGATCACAAAAAAACAAACAAAGAAAAACTAAGTAGGAAAGGAAAGAGCAGGAGTTCTTTGAATACTTGCATGTAGGCTCACAAATCTCATATGAACAAATTGGCTGTTAAATCCTTTGTCTTCCACAAAAAAAAATAAAAAATTAAATTAAAAGCAGCCAGATGCTGACCCTGCTTAAGTCACACTGACTAATTGCATATAGGCAGCATCCTGGGGTTTGAGTTGCCATGCTTACATGCTGGTGATGCTAATGTTCCAGAGAGGAAAAAAGAACTGTTCCAGGTGTCTGCTTTTAAATTACTTTTAAAATCAGCTGAATAGAGTTGAGATTTTGAAACATGAAGATACCTTGTGAGATCACTCAAAAAAGCCTGTGGTTTTCACATTTATAGTGACACAAGAGAAATAATCTTTATGGCCATGAATAAATAGGTATTTTGCACTTCTTTTTGCTATGGTTTATTGAATCCATTCTATGAAGTAATCTACCATTATTTAGGAATTTCTGTAAAAAAAGTAAAAACTTGGATCTTTTATATAATACCGTTTTTTATTCATCCAGATTTCAGATGTAGAATATTAATTATTCTTATGGAGTAGTATACTCTTTTCAACTCCTTCCTCAATTAAAGTCAAAACCATAAAATACCATAATATTTTCTCTAAACCACTAGGAGTATTTTCACTTAAATGTGTGGTGGAATGCAGTGCATCCTGTAAGGAAAGGAGACAGTGATCCTTGTTGTAGAAACTTTGGAAATTTCCATTACAGGATCTTTTTTATCTGAACCAACAATGGCTGTTGTGCATAAAAAATGTATTTTCAGGTGTAGCAGTGGTTGTTTCTGCACCTCTATCTCCCAGGGGTCAGTACTGGTGCCTATCCTGTTTAATATCTGTATTGATGACCTAGACGAAGGGATTGAGCACACCCTCAGTAAACTGGCAGATGACACCAAGTTAGCAGGAGGTGTCAATTTCCTTAAGGAAAGGCCCTACAGAGGGATGTGGTCAGGCAAGATAGCTGGGCTGAGATCAGTGGGATGAAGTTCAACAAGACCAAGTACCAGGTCCAATACTTTGGCCACAACAACCCCAGGCAATTCTTCAGGATTGGAGCAGGGTGGCTGGAAGACTTTGCGGAAGAAACAGACCTGGGAATGTTGGTTGATGCTCGGCTGAACGTAAGCCAACAGTGCGCCCAGGTGGCCAAGAAGGCCAGTGGCATCCTGGCTTGTATCAGAAATAGTGTTGCCAGCAGGAGCAGGGAAGCAATCATCCCTCTGTATTCAGATTTGGTGAGGCCACGCCTCAAGTATTGTGTTCAGTTTTGGGCCTCTTACTACAAGAAAGACATTGAGGCCGTGGAGTGTGTCCTGAAAAGGGCTGTAAAGCTGGTGAGAATCTGGAGCACAAGTCTTGCAATTAGTGACTGAGGGAGCTGGGGCTGTCTTGTCTGGAGAAAAGGAGGCCCAGAGGAGACCTTATAGCTCTCAACTACACTCTGAAGGAGGTTGTGGCAAGGTGGGGTGGGCCTCTTCTCCCACGCAACTTGTCATAGAACTAGAGGGAATGTCCTGAACTTGCACCAGGGGAGATTCAGGATGGACATTAGGAAATACATTTTCTCTGAGAGAGTGGTAAGGCACTGAACAGGCTGCCCGGGGAGGTAGAATCTTTGTCCCTGGAGGTGTTCAAGAAACAGTTTAGATCTTGTATTGAGGAACATGGGTTAATGGGGAAATATGATCTTGGAGGTCATTTCCAACTTTGGTGATTCTATGATTCTACTTAAGAGTAATGCAGCTGAAGCCCAGAGAAGTAAAGAAGAGCAAATAAGTCATTCAGCATCTGCATTAACAAATATTTATGGAGGCATAGAACCTTTGGTTTTGCGTTTTGTTGCTAGCTGTTACGTGCTGATAAGGTACAAACTCTAATGAGAATACTTTTCACCGTTACTATTATTCCTTTTTTATGAGAATTTCTTACAGATAGAGATTGGTTTACAGTGCAGTTACCTTCTCATGTTCTCATGTAATTTATAGCTGATTTTCACTGAACTTATAAGATGTCAATCTTTGGTCAGTTAGATAATGGCTTCAGACTTTTTAGAGGATTGAATAGATACACGCAGGTGACCCTACAGGTACCCATCAGTGTGGCTGTAGAGGCTTTGATTTGCACAGCTACAGTGTGATGTTGGAGGGCTACAAGCTTTTCAAGAAGAGATTGTCAGGGAAAGAGGGATGAGATTTCCCTCTGCATTAAGAAGAGGATACATTGCAGAGAGCTGCCTCTGAGAACAGCCGTGACCAGGTTGTGAGTTTGTGGATAAAAATCAGAGAGCAAATCAATTAAAGATATTTAGTGGTCAGGGTCTACAACAGGTCACCTGAACAGAGAGATTGTGTGAATGAGGCCTTTTTGCTTCATCTCCAAGATTTTTTATGCTTGCAGGCTATAATTTTGGCGAGAGTTTTCAACCAGCAGAATGTCTTCTAGGAAGGCAATGCCATGGGCTCCAAGCAATGCAGAAGACACCTGAGTTCACTGGATAGCTTCCTGGTCCAGCTGTTACACAAACCAACCAGAGTTGAAGTGTCACTGAACCTGGTGCTCACTAATGCAGAGGAGCTCATTAAAGAGGTTAAGACTGGAAACAATTTGAGCTGTAGCAATGTCTTGGTTGATTTTCTGATATGAGGAATACAGCCGTGGCAAAGAGCAAAGGGAATTATTGAGGGAGATTCTGCTGGGGGCTTTTGTCAGGGATGAAGGATTGGAGCAGAGATGACATTAATTTAAGGAAATAAGGAAAATTAAGAGACAGATTGAAGTCTTTGCGTCTACAGATCACTGCTCGCTTTGTTCTAATGTCAAACAGAATAGTGTTTGTTATATATGTGCTGTATATGTGTGCTATATATGTGTTGGATGTGCACATGTCTTGTCCATAGGGCTTGTATAGCAGTGTTGATAGCACAACAGTGTTCTAGTTGTTGCTGAGCAGCACTGCATAGACCCAAGGAGATCTCAGCTTCTCACACTGCCCTGATAGTGAGGAGCATGGAAGTATGCAGGAGTGAACATGGAGCTGGATGGGTTCAGAACCAGGACAGCTGACCCAAACTGGCAAAAGGGATATCCCATACAATAAGACAATGTGTAGAAGTGTAGAAATGGGAGGAATTGGTTGAGGGCAGCTGCCGCTAGGTATTAGCTTGGCATCGATCAGTTAACAGTGAGCAATTACTTTAAGCATCTGTTGTTTTGTGTATTCTATTATTATTATTATTACATTTTCACTTTCTCTTCTATCTTAGAAAATAATCTTAATTTCAACTCACGAATTTTACTTTTTTATTTTGCTTTCTCTCCCATCCCTCTGGAGAGCAAGGGGGTGAGGAGTGGGCAAGTAACTATGAGATATTTAGCTGTCTGCCAAGTTAAATACAGCAGCAGGATAGCATACTTCACTGCTGCTGTTACTGGAGGTAGGAATAAAATTTATGAACACTGAAGGTCATTTTGTTCCTAATAGAAAGCTAGCATGTCTTACATAACTCTATAAAGCTAGATGATGACGCAGTATTGGAGCGCCAGAGGGAGAATGCTAGCTTTTACGTATCAGCACACTTCTCACACTGTGTTTGTGATTGTGTATAACCGATCATTCTTGCTCTTATCTTTGTTATAGGAAAGGATTATTGTTTTGATTTGTTTTCAGTTGGAAAAGTTAGAAAGAACTGAGGGAAATGCTGTGAACTAGAACAGTAAGAAATAGTGAGAGTGCTAGAGATAAGGGCTCTACAGTTTGGAAGGTTTAGGGGAGATTTTGGAAAGCTGGTGGCAAAACTGAGCAACAGGACAAAAAATTTCTTTTTAACAGCTGTCAACATCCATTTAATCTACTAGAATAAATCTTCCACATAAAAATATAGTAAAAAAAAAAAAAAAAGAATTTATCTTTCAGGTCGCATGTTTTCAAAGAAGCAGGAATCAATCTCTTCTGCTCACTTATGTAGTAACAATTTGTTTGCAGACTTTAGCCAAAAGGGCATCAACAGACATTAATGATTCAAGTCCAGGATCAACCACCAATACTGCACTGAAACAATGGCAAAATGGAACCTGTTAAAAGAAAAAAAATATCGACTCCAGATGAGCAGGGATTTTTGTTAGTATTTTCCATTATTTTCTCAAAATGTCTGTATTATCACCCCCAAACCAGGATGAGGTAATGAAGTAGAGAGCCCAGGTTTGCTCCTAGCTTTAATGATCAAATCATGCTGCTATTTTTTAAGGAATCTGAAGGACTGAAAATCTGCAGTAAATTTAAGAGGCCACATCTGTCACTTCCTGTTTCTTTTTTCTCCCTGTGTACCAGTAGATCTGTAATCTTTCACTTCTACCGTTGGTTTATTAATTGGCCAAATTCACTAGAAAATGATTCCAGGCACTCTGGGAACTAAGCATGCTGCTTCAAGGATGCTTCCAACTCCTTCCTACCTACGAGATGATGGGCTTGAAATTTCTTGCTTGGCAGTACAATGTGTGACAGTTCACTAAGCACAAAGAGCAAAACCTGTGAAGGAAAGTTCATGCAAATAAGAATTTAATGCCCTGCAAAAAAAAAAAAAAATTAAAAAAATATATTAAAAAAAAATTAAAAATTAAAGATTCAAAACTGAGGTAAAGTTTTGATTGGGATGAGGCCAGTCTGTTAGGATTTCAGGCTCAGAGCTTGCTACTTTGGATGGGAGCTGTACTATTAATGTATGTTACACTATTATGTCTTAGGTCATTATCATCACTGTAATAATATACATTGTGGATTTCAAACTACGTGTCATGCATTGTCCTTTGTGAAAGTGTTGCTTCTATGTAAATAAAATAGTCACTAGGACACATTCAAAGCAGAGAAATTTCTGACAACATAGCAGTAAATTAAAACACTTTCTTTTTTAAAAAAATTAATTACAATCTATTGTAATATCAGTGAATCTCACCACTAACCTTATATTTTAAGTGATGGAAGTAATATGTTGTTCATTCATGCATTTTTGTAGCACCATTTCTTTCCCTGTACTTGATTTGGTCTTTGAAGTCATGACAACCATCTTTTTTATTATCAGTGTTGGGGTGGTACAGTATTTTCCATCACCATCTGGAGGTTGAAAATTAATTAAAACTAAAAACCCAGTTTTCCATTGCAGAGCCAGCTGTTAAACAATAGCAGCAGCCAATATGGTGATGATCCCATTTTTGTAAAAATAGCGTTAATATTTATATGCAAAATACCCCGTACATTAAAAACTTTTTAACCTTTTAGGAGGACAACAGTGCAGTGATAGAAAAAGAAAGGTCTACTTACTATTATTCACTTGAGATCCTGAGAGTTTATTAAATTGTGAGGTACAGCTGATAGATCCAATTTTTAAACCGGAAAGACATGGACTGTGTTTGTATGGTTTTGTGGTCAAATAAAAAAATACCTGCTATTCAAAACTCTACCTTTTTCTGAGTTAATTCACTATGTATTTTTTTAACCTATGCAATCAATGACAGAATTCAGCATTAGTGAGCTTTCAAGCTTAATGCTGTTGACACAGACTTGTCTTTGACAGTGAGCTGCAGTGAATTTTGTGGGTCCCAGCAGAGACTCAAAATCTCAAAGACAATCTGTGCCATTCTGAGTACACAGGTCAAAGCTGCAGCTTCCACTGCTTTTCCAATTTCATTCTGCTAATGACTTATATAGTATAGAAATACTTTATAGTTCTATTTCCTATGCAGCTTCTGAGTGCTTACTCTTGGGACTGAAAATAAATTAAAAATCGTCCAATTGAAAAAGTGCTAAAAATTATCCCCATATTTGATAATTTTACTTATTTAGGTGGCAGTAACATCAAAGATCACATTTCTGCAGCAGTGTCCTCTTTAGAAAGTATATTTTAATTTTAGTGATTATTTTTGTAGTTCTTGATGTTGGTCTGCTATTCTTTAAAATGTTGTGTGAGGACTGATTTACTAGAAGATCTGCAATAGATGTTTTCCAGTAGAATTACTAACATAATGAAGATCAGGGTGGAAACCACTGAATTTTTATTTATGGTGTTCTGTAGATGTTCATGGAGATGTAATGATAAAATAAGGTTGGAATTCTGTTTGTTTTTGAATGCTTATGGTTTAGAAATTAGATGTGGAAACATCTCCAGTTCTCATCTTCAAGTAGGGAACAAACTATCTGAAGGTTAGGCAGCCCTAGGGCCTGCTGCCTTTCTGTTTTCCTCTGCAGGACTATAAATAAACAGGATTTAAAGTTTGTTTTAATTTGGGTTGTCTACATCCAGAAGGCTTTCCTGAAGGAGACTGTGGGACTATGCTGTATGGGAAGCAGACCCCTAAAAAGCACAGTTAACAGCCCAGGCTATGAGCATTGCTTCTTGGTTTGGATGTGGTTTTACGTTGCCAGTATTCACCAGGGTTTGTGAGTTGTGCTTAAAAAAAAAAAAGAAGAAAAAAAAAAGATTTGTATATGCATTTCCATAGCTGAATTTCAAACTAACAAATTATGTAAAGCATGTTTGAATATGCATGTGCTCTATAACCATCGATGCAAACAGAAATGAGGGCTGAGACGGGTTGAATCCTTAAGAACTTTTGTCACGCAATCTCTCATCTGAGGCTTTCCTCAGGCTCTGAAATGAAGCAGCAGGGAGCTTTTCACTGCAGCCAGCTGACTTGCCGCGTAAAGTTTGGAGATGCTATGACACAGCTCCGCAGGGAACGTGAAAAAGCTGTTCCTGCAGCTAAAGCACTGTTCTGTGTTCATTTCAGTGCTCCCTTACCCAAAGCCCCATGGTAGCTGGTTCATACAGCAGGCTATTTGAAGGCAGGTGATCACCCTTATTTAACAGAGCCACTAGTCACGTGACAAGAAAATGGTGGAGGATCTGTATTCCTAGTAAACTGCTACAGAAAGAGCGATGCTGAAGTACAGCAATAAAGCATCTGTGCTATTTTCCCTGTAGAAAGGCCTCTTCAAGTCTTTAGAAGGTAAGCGTTTCTTTATACCGAGAGGCTGATACGCAGGTGTTCTGATTAATGTCTCTATTGTTCCAGTTTCTTTAGACAGAAAAGGGGAAATGTTTGTTAGCAGGATGCAAAGCAACCCGGACCTCATTACTGAAAATTAGGCAGCTGCACTTTAATTCTACTGCAGCTCTTCATGAGAGAAGCTTGCATCAGTTCAATGGGATTTCTTTTGTCTGGGAGCAGGCACAGTATTTGTAATTAGGAAACAAAACTTCACTGTGCAATCACCTAGCACTTTTGATTATTTTTTGAACAGCTTGTTTGTCTGGCTCTGAGGATATGGTGGGAAAAAAATGAATGTTGGGCTTTGTCTCTGGATAACTTGCTTTTTAGACTGCTTAATTACTGGCATAGTAATTGTTTGTAAAGCTCACATGTAGACTACTTTATAGTGGTATTGATTTCATTTATTTTTATTGCTATCAGCTGAAATGCGACTTTTAAATTTTTTTTGCAAAGCTCTAATATTTTCGCAAGGAGCAGTCTGTATCTTTGCAGGTTACATGATAAAGGATCCAGTAATAATCTCATTGGTAAAAGGACTGAAACATTTCTGTTGGTTTGTACAGGCATTGTTTTTGTTTAAATTCAATAAATGGAGTTTGATTTAGCTCCATTCAATCATTTGCATCTCTGTCTGCAATGGAGGAATGAAAATAATGTTCATTTTTAAGTGTGATAAGCAAACGAATGGTAATGATTTATAGCGTGCATTGAAAATTTAGAGATGTCTGAATATTAGCTGCTTGGTGCAACACTGAAGGAGATGTTAGCAGGTGTATTTAGCTAGAATCATTCTAAGAGAGCAAGGGGCAGGCAGAGATGTCATTTTTATTAATATCTTCGGGAAGCAGAGCTATGCTGAGAAAGAGAATGCCCCGAGCTCTAGCAGCACTGTCAGGAGGCATTAAAGCAGCTGCAGGGGGCAGGAGGAAAGAACATGCACAAATCTTTGTCCTTCCAAAACACTTTTTTCCAAGACTGCTGTGTTCCCCTCCTGCTCTCTCTTGGGTGACAGTGGAGTGCTGGGGTCAAAAATAACTTATGCCTACCTTTGATGAGTTTGTCCGTTATTTGGTCTTGTGTATCTGGACAGTAATAAAATTTGCATAATCACAGATGAGTCTGGCATCGGCTTATATTCAGTGCTAAAAAAGCATAGATCCTTCTACAAGCAGTTTGTTTTGTTTTTATGGCATCATCATGATATTTCACAGTAACAAGTAACAATGTTATTTGTTGTCTTGTACTGCACATATGGACAGATTAGAGGCAAAAAAAAAAAGTGATCTTTAAGTCACAATTCTTTTGTTCACTTAAAAGACACATCAATCAGAATTATGAAGAAATGCTGTGTATGTCAGAATATGAATCCATCAGCAATTGTAAGCTATTTCACTGTAGTGTCCTTGATATTGGAGACACTTCCTATGAGGCCCTGCACAAATGTCCAGGAAAACATGGTGGTACTGTAATAAAATACAAGATTGACTTAGAGAACAGCTGTGAGAGGCCAGCTGCTTGACAGATTTCTTAGTGTACCTGCTTTTTTTCCTTTGGATGTTGACAACGGTGGCTTGAATGCTATGGAGTTTTATGAATTAACTCAGATATTACTGACTAGTTTTTAGCATGTCCTGTAGACTCTGTGGTGACTGCAGCTGTGAAAACTAGACAGCATAAGATTGATTTCATGCTACCAGATGAAAATTGACTTCCTACAAGAACAAGAGTCTTCTTAGCAGAAAACACTGGCAGCAAACTCTGGAAAGCTGTCCTGTTGGACAGTAGCCTTTGCCGGATTGTCCGAAAAGGCATAGCATGCAGCTAGCCTTGGCCTTGTATGTCCCAGTCTATAGTGTTTGATGAGTGCTTTTTCAGGAAAGGAGAAACCCCATTTTCTCATGTCGTTCTATACAATACTTCTTCTATCTGGCATTTCTTGTTGCTCTTTCTTTTGGATATGTCTAACAATTACATATCTCCCAAACTTAAATTGATTTTTATCTTTCTGGTGTTTCTGTGGCTCTTTCAACACAATGGAAGCAGAGTTTTGCTTCTGATGAGAACTGATGCCTTTCTGCTTATTCCATCTCCATTTGCACATGCTCTTTTGGTTTCGCTTGCTGCAAAGCCTGACAGTATCCCTGCTGTAAGCACCTTCTGCTAGTGCAAGGCTCCAGAACTGGGGTCTTTGGCAGTGCTTTCACTGCTTTAACAGAGCTTATGCGCCCTGATTAGGTACCTTCTGTTGCTCATGGCTGGACTTCTCCTCTCTTTTCCCAAGTGGCAAATCATATAATTATAGAATGGCTTGGATTAAAGTTCCCTAAAGTTCCAAGCTCCTTGCTGTGAGCAGTGTTCCCACTCACCAGTTCAGTCTGCAGGGTCCCATTTAGCCTGGCCTTGTATGCCTCCAGGGATGGGGCATCCACTTCTATGGACAATCGGTTCCCAGTGCCTCGCCACCCTCTCAGTGAAAGATTTCCCCCGGCTATCAAATCTAAATCTCCCTCATTTTAGTTTAAAACCATTCCTCCTTGTTCTGCCATTTCTGATGGATAATAACATTTTAGTTACTCCCCTTAAGATGTTTCAGTTTTAATCTGACTGGTTAAAATTCCCACTCTGTAAGTGACTGGAAAGCTGCCTGACAGAAAGGGACCTTGGTGTACTGATGCACAGTTGGCTGAATATGAGCCCAGGTGGCCAAAAAGGCCGATGGCATTCTGGCTTGTATCAGGAATAGCATGGTGAGCAGGACTAGGGAAATAATCCTGCCCCTGTACTCAGCACTGGTGAGGCCTCACTTCGACTCTTGTGTTCAGTTTTGGGTACCTCAGTACAGAAAGGACATTGAGGTGTTGGAGTAGGTCCAAAGAAGAGCAGCAAGGCTTGTGAGGGGCTTTGGAGAACATGCCCTGTGAGGAGTGACTGAAGGATCTGGGGCTGTTTACCTGAAAGTTATTTGTAGAGGGAGCAGCGTTTCTCTCTTCTCACTGGTGACAGGTGACAGGACGAGGGGAAATGGCCTTAAGTTGCACCAGGGTAAGTTTAGGTTGGATATCAGGAAAAACTTTACATAAAGGGTTGTCAAGGACTGGAATAGGTTCCCCAGGGAGGTTGTTGAGCCACCATCCCTGAGTGTGGTGCTCAGGAACATGATTTAGTGGAGAGTTGTTAGAATTAGGGTAGTATGGTTAGGTCATAGTTGGACTTGGTGATCTTTACGGATTTTCCAACAGAACAATTCTATGATTCTGTGATTCTATGTCACTGACCATTGCACCTTTAAGGGGGACTGTAATTTAACATCACCCTCCTTAGTGCCTTTAGTGCCTTTTTTTTAGATTAGTCAGGTGTTTATAAGTTAGTTATCTGCTACCACAGACAAGGTGGTTCTAAGTTACAGTAATACGAGTCATAAGTTGTGAAATCACGGTTGCATTAGGAAGGAAGAATGGGAACGTGGGTGTTCTATGACATAGAAATAAAATAAAAAAAAGAGGAAATGAACAAATTAAAAAAGTTTAAGGTACTGAAGGAGTATAAATTTACTAAGTGAAAATAGGACAAGGATAAAGTAATAAATAATAAAGTAAAAAACAGGGCCTGAGGAAAAAAAAAATTGAGGGAAAACAAAAAAAATCATGGTGCAAAAAGTGTTGTCATGTATCTTTTTGTATATATCTGCATGTTGTCAATTGTGCATGGGCTAACGTGAAGTCAAAGAAATGCTATCAAAATCTGAACGCTTTAATAAACAGACCGATAAAAGTGACATGAATCTGTAGATATTGTTGTTAAGTGAGTTTTTAGGGCTGACAGCTCTGAAAATTGCCCCCAAATGTATGCAATTAGGAGGGCAAGACAAGATTAATCTCTTCTAGGACCCTTCATTCTAACATTTGATTCCAGTTATTCAAATTTGATAAAAAGTATCATAATTACTGTACATATTGTTGTTCGTAAGTTCGTGGAAATAAGTGCATAATGCAAAAGTTGATAGTACTACAGAAAATCAAAGAAGAAAAGAGTAGTTGCTTCTATTATGGAACTAGTTGTTATTACTAATGGTTAGAGGCATCCAAACATGTCTTCATTGGAGAACAAATGTGTTTAATAAGGTGTAGACTGTAGTAATTGTTGAAGGGTTGTTCCCACAACTCCACTGATGAGTCTCAGTGGGGCATAACATGTACAGCTTCCTAAAGATTTTCAGATTCTGACCCTGCAACATCTGCCTCCTCTAAAAGAATTAGCATACTTCCTGGAAGTGCAGATGGCTGCACTGGGTGTAGAGTGCATGCTGTTTTTTAAGTGCTGTTCATGTGCCAGTTACATCATTTGGAATTGCAAGAGTTCTGAGGAATGCTCTTGACAGCACAATTTGCCAGGGAAATGGTCCCCATGAGCTGCACACTGCAAGGAAAACTGATTTTAGAGTGAGAAATGAATAACCTAAAACTGATTTATTTTTTTTTTTAAGGAAGAATAATTATTCAGTGCTAGTGAATGTCAGGAAACTGGTCCTACTTTACATGCAAACAAAATACTAAGTGAAGAGAATATTATTAAAACAACTAAATTAGGAAATGCCTAGCAGGCTCTGCTGTCCACAGTAGGAAGCATTGCTGGAGGTAGTGCTATTTCATGTATATAAGCAGATAACTCTTCCCTGAATAATTAATTGTTTTCTCTTCCTGACTGTGCTCCTGGGTTCTTATGTGGTGCAGAGTAGGCCGCTAGCAGTCAGCAGCTGCTTGAATTGCACATATCGTTCTCCTCTGACCCCTGTCTGATCTGTTATTTTTATGGATGCCATAGCAAAGACACTGGATCTTGAGTGTATTGATCTTTTTCAGAGGCAGCTTGTCAATGAAAATCTTCAGTGGCACATAGAAGATGTTGTAAAATGCTACATATTTAGAAAAAGAATCTCCAAGGTTGTTAGACATCATATACTTGGAGCTGCCAATAAATGACAGTTTCAAAGTTTCTCTTCTCAAAGTTTTCCTTCTACTGTAACTGAATAATTTCTTGCCCTTAACTCATAAATTTGTTGTTCGAGGAATGTTAGTGTTTGGAAATGCCCAGTACTTGAGTGATTAGCACCTTTGAAAAGCAGTAGGAAGGACCGATCATCATGTCTTTAGAGCAGTGTTTTCACAGTGTGCAGTAAATGTTTAGGAATGTATTAAGGACAAGATAAAGTATTCATTCTTTGTATACTATTTCCTGTAGCATCCTGTAACCTGCTGATGGCAGACTCCTAGAAAGGGACTCTGGAGTGGTTCTGGGCAATGCTGCAGACAATGTCAGCCTGGCTTCCATTCCTAAGATCTTATTTCAGTAAGCCATCCAGGTTTGGAATTTAGATCCAGTTTTTATCGTTCTGTAGATGCTTTTTATTTTCTGTGTCTGGAAGTCACAGAAAATTAAGGAAGCCTGAAGCCCTGGATTCCTTCCATGAGCCTTCCTGACCCACAGACATGTTTATAAGGTTGTTAAAATAGTCAAGTCAGTCACATTCTCACTCACTTATTTCGATTTGTTCCTCCATGGCTCCCTGCATCCATCCCTAGCTTTGGCTTCCTCTCTTGTACTGTGAACAGAGGGAGAGAGCTGGCAAAGAATCAGAACAGACAGCCTGTGGCTGCATAGCAGCAGTGAAGGCAGTTGCATGTGCTTAAGAACAGCAGCTTTTATTTTTACCCGACAAATTGATATGAGCCTATTAATGTCAATGGCTACTTGGAATAAATTGAGGCTTGCAATCCAGAGCTAGGATGAGGAGTAAGGAACAAAACAGATAGATAAAGAGACATTAAAACCTGAATTTCTTTGGAGACCATAAAACATTTTCATGAAAATGGCTAAAAAAATTAATTGGCCTAGAGTCAGAAATTTAACATAATTCAGTCAACATATAGAAATGAAAACAATTTAAGGCTTTTGGCTAACACACAGGATTTATCTGCAGAAAAGACAGTAATTCTTACAGACAAGTTTGGCTTTTTATCCAACTTTGATGCTGAGAATGAATTTAAAAAAATAGGATGTGGAAAACATCAGCCAACAGCACAGTCAGTATAAGAAGCATTATAATCGAAAAGTAAAGCGTGAAGAACTAGCAAGTTACAAGTTTTTAGCAATCGTTTATTCCATGGCTATTGAAAAAGTGAGTGACTTGTTTTTCTATATGGTGGGAATATTAGCATGTTTTTATCTACTGTGCACCAGCATGAAAATGATTAGTTGACATTTGCACAGATGCTTGATAAAAAAAGCTTTTATCTCAAACAAGACAGCGCAATTTTTTGGGTTTTGGTTTGCATCCCAGAAATGGTAATAAATGTCTCATGCTAGGCATAGATTCCATCATTCAGATTAAAGACTTTTCCTGAACAAATTTGTGATTAAGAGGTACCAAATAAATAGCAATAGAAACTGTTAATTTAATGTACTAACATATGGTTGCTAAATGCGACTTTCAGGAGGTTCTGAAATCAATCAGTTTTTACAAGTAACCTGTATGCAATGATTATTTTTACATAGCTGTGATTAAAAGTAGTGACTTTTTTTTCTAGTTTTAGATATCCTGGAGTTAATTCCTTCCAATATGTTCGTTCTTTTGGCATGTAGATGTAGCTAACAATATCTGTGACTGATACCTACTGAATCCTGCACAGTGTATGACAGTTTGATTTGTTGGATACTCTGCTATAGTTTAAGTATCATTAATTTTGCTGAAAAAAAATCGCGCTACAGTCTCCTCTACATTTGAATGGTCACCTGCTGAAATTTCTGTTTATTGTCTGGAAAATCTGTAGCTAATGTCTAGTTTCAGGGTGAAGTTTTAAGATTTGCTTTTAATGAGTGCAGGCATTAATAGCTTTCTTCCTCTTTTCTTTCTTCTCTTACTGCATTGTCCAGTTAGTTACTTTGTGGCTAATGTTTATGGCATCTTTGTGCATTTCTTTCTGTATATTTTTGTAAAACTTTTCTTAGACTACAGCCTGTATTGTATCATTTTTTATTTTTCAACTTACATAATTGCACTCTTTTTCCTATAGAGTCTTCTTTATGATGTAGGCACAGCTGTTAAAGAATTATGTCCAAGAGTTATCTAAAATTACTCACAGAATGTTTCTATCCATTCCCAGTGGATGATAAGAACAAAAATGCAAACGCACGCACATTAGGTTAGGATTTGGTATTAATCCATTAGCAATAAAGAGTCTCTGAAATAGCAGTTATATACACTTTACAGAGTTGTTTCCGTAAGCTGAAGATTCATCTTGTTTAAAATGGAGGGCAGAATAACTACATTTTATCTCTTCTGTTCCATTTTTGAGCATTCCAAGATAGAGAAACAATTTCAGAAAGGGTATTATTTTAAAAGACAGTATGTGGCATATGAGAAATGTTTTATTGGTATATAAATTCAAAATTGTTAAGGAAATAGTGCCAGGTGTTTAATTGTACGAGTTGGAATAGAATTGATTTTGCTGTTATTTTGAGTGATGGGAGTATGATGGGTTATCTACAAAAATGGGTGACAGCAAAACACTCTTTATAAGTCAGCTATCTGGTAAAATACATTGGATGCCTATAAATGCAAAAGTATTCTGTTCAGTACTGCAGAATTGTAAATACAGCAGTTAAAACACACTTTTTCTCAATATATCCTTGATATAAATTCCCATTTGTAAAATGCTTAAAGATTTCCTGCAGGCTCTATCTCAGAGTCTTTCTATTCTGAGCTGGGGAAGAGCAGCATTGCTAACTAGTCCAGAAGAAGCTACACATCATACTGTTGGAGCAGCCTGGATGCTGCCGTAGCCTCTCTGAGACTGAGCAAAACAATGCACTGTGTGCTCTGGCCATGTCTGCAAGGCACTGATTCCTGCTTACCTTCAATCCTGAGTGCATTTCTCTGTTGAGAGCCAGTTGACAGGCGTTGCTGGATAAAAGCCAAACTGGTAGGGCTTTTTTTGTATATTTCATGGAAAATACTGGACTGTCATGTCCAGTCTCTCACATTCTCATTTCTCACGATCTGATTCCCATGTCTGTGTACCAGCAGAGCTCCAGTGAGAATTGCTTTGTGCTGGGTATCATCTGCAAAAGCAAGTTAGGGAGGAATGGAGTTCTCTACCCTTGTTTTTTGTACCTAAAATTTCACAGTTAGTACACTGTTCTTCCAAATAGCTCAATTTTCTATTGCAAATCAGTGAGACAATGGACTGTAAGCAAGACTTTTATTTCATCTGAGACTGGGCTATATCTGAATGATGTGTGGAATTTGAGAAGGCAAAAAAAAAAAACAACAACAACAAAATGGATGTCTGTTGTCTGAATAACCTTTTTACTGTACTTTGTCTCCCTTCCTTCCATTTACTTTCCTAAGCAAGCATGTAGTAATATGAGTTAAGGTGATTGTCATTCCTTTTACTAAGCCTTCAGTGTCTTTTGAAAATCTTAAAGTCTTGCTGAGTATAGAGGGAATGGCAGGGATGAAACATGATTAACTCAAATAGGAAGTGTTTTGAGCAGTCAGTTCCACATCAGATAAAAAATTTTGTTTTGTTTTGTTTTAAATTGGTAAGTCCAAGATGTCTATAAGGTGTATAAAAGTAAAGTTTGAGTAGCACACAATTTATAGTGGATTGGAGTGGAGGGATTCACTATAAAAAGGCTGCACTACTGTTTTCTCTTGTAAATCACAGGTGTTCAGAGCAACAAGTTGGAGAGATAATTCATTTTAGACTAAAGAATTCAACTTCTTGATATGTAATAGCCACAGAACATCTTGGGAACTGGTGATATATCACATATGACAAAGGATGAGGCAGCACAGCCCGTAGGGATTATGACATATTGCTGTGAATATTCAGAGCTGCTCTTTCCAAAATAGCCAAATGCTGTTCTGTCTGGAGAAGTCTGCACTTCTTAATGCCCTCTCAGTATTCCTCAGAATAAAAGAGAAATGCTAACTTGAGAGGGCACTAAGAAGTATTTACAGATTCTTAGTTTATTGAGCTATAAGAATGACAGATTCAAGAGCAGGGAAAGGATTTCAGCTTCCACTCTCTGTCTGCTCCCTCCTGGTATCTTGCTCTGGAGCACCTATGAGAAATAAGGTTTTTCTGGCTACTTCTGAACAGTGATGCAGACCTGAATTATCAACAAAATATGCAGTAACTTAATTCCCAGTGCAGCTGATCCTTAAATGGCTGGCCTGTGTGTGACATAAAAGAAGTCATTTATGACACAAAAAGCTTATTTTACTTCGACCTCTGTTCTGAGGTTCTGAAAGATCTATTTATTTTTTTTTTTTTAATCAATCTGGTAAATCATACCTGATTACAAAGGAGATTTCTAAAGTGCTTAATTTACTTTTTCAACAAGGAACATTCTCAAAAAGAAAAAAAAATTCATTTTCTAGCACTTTTAGCCATATTGTCTGTACCATCAACTGCACTTGTATGAGGGGCAGGGAATTTGGAAACTATAATTTTGGGAATATGTAAAGTATTCTTTGGGTAAAGAAAAAGGAGGTAGCTGTTTAACTGAATTTCTGCATTCTATCCCTCGTTACCTGAGATCTATTGAGGCCTGGTGCTCTCCCAGCTTATGCACACCCAAAAATTCCTCTGCGAATTATTGCTTTGTGTTGATTTACTCAGAACAGCGAAGTGTTGATTTACCAGAACAGCATGCTCACAAACCTTTTATAAAATAGGCAGCTTTATCTCTAGAACAAACTTCATGCTTATTGTGCTTGTTTTCACCATGATGGGCAGTCTGAAGAGTCAGACCAGTGGTACGCACTGACATAACATTATGCCCGCTGTTGACTAAACCTATCAGATTAACCCACTACTAATTTTTGACTTAACAAATACTAATTACAAATTAATTTTTAAAACATGAAATTTCACTGAACATGAACTATGCATATCTGGCAAGGAATCTTTAAACTGCTTTGGCAATACATAAGGGAGCTAGAAAAATGGGGATGGAGCTTGTTCCACAGCAGCTTTTCTATTACCCTCTCTGAAAAGCCTGTTGACTGTTCATTTGGTGGTAAACAGGTTCTTGCTTTCCTAATCAAATATCCCAATAAGAATGGTACAGACTATTGACATTATGTTGATGACATGGCATTTTCACAGAGATTTTCAGGGAGGTTCTCATGCTTTTGGCTTGTAATATTCAATTATTTCAGTAGCAGTAGCTGTATTTCAGCAGAAATTCAAGCCAAAAGACATGAAACACGTTTATATTTTGATTGACCAGAAATGTAACATTCTTGTAAAGATGTTCATAATAAAAATTATCTGTTTTAGACCCAATTGTAGCGGTTCAAGTGAAAGCAGAAAAACATTTGAAATTAATTCTGTGAAAGTGTAAGATATTTTATAGAAAATAGCAATGCCTATTCCAAGTATGTACACTTAAAAAAAGATAAATCAAGATGCCACAAGGAGAAAAGTAGTCTTGAGGCAATCCTAGAAATGTCATGAATTATAATAATTCTCTCCCAGACATTAATGCATTTCTAGGCAAGTCATAAAATTTTGAATGAATTGTAGGAAATTGCTATATCAAATGACATAACCAGTTTCTGTAAGGATGGCATATTCAAACTGCAGTCATGCCCTTATTGTACAGAGGAGAAGATAATCTTAATTTCACTTAAACATTTTTATAAGCTTTTTGCATAGAACACCATCTGATTTTAATACAGAAAGTAAAAAATAATCACTGTCTTCCTATAGCTTGCTCTTCACAGAACTTGCAATAAGTACATTTCCTTTCAAATTAGTTCCTGCGGTGATTTCTGAAGCTTGCTCAGTTAGGAGTTATATTTTGGTGCGGTGAGGATATAAGACAAAACTCCATACAGGTCAGTCGGTATACGCACCCTTATGGACCCACGAGTCATCATCTGAGAATTCCCAAACTGAAGCATTATGGGAAATTCACATAGTTTTTACAGTTAGTAAGCTTAAAAATGGATTAGAAGTATTCATCCTTCCCACACTTTGTTTCCACCTCTACGATTTCTCACCTTACTCTTCTGGTACAACATACTTGTCATTAGAATTGAGATTTGTCTCTGCTGAGTTTAGGAGAATAAAATAATAGACTTCATTATTCATATTTTACTGCAAATTGAAGACAACGAAAGAAGCCAAATAGTCTAATAATTTATTTACATTTTCTAAGTAAATTGTGATGCTGTTCTGTATATCGGTTTTCCATACTGCTTGTGAACACAGAAGATATTAAAAAGCAGAAAGAAAAAGGAAATGATACTTTGCAGTCAGTTTATGCAGTTCATTTTATCATGAGCAGATACTTGCTACTTTTCTATTTCTTTGCTATTCCAAAATATATTTAAAGAGAATATTGCAAGCCTTATTTGACAGTAATTCTACAACTTTCAGATCTGCTGTTATATGGAGATCATTAAGTGTTTATTCTGTATTTCTGAGCAGATCTATTCTACAGTAGCTGAGGATAAATTAGAAGAATTATCTATTCGTCCATTTTAATTGTGAGACAACTCCTGGTCATGCTCTGAGAAGCATAAACATAGCCCTAACCTTGTATTGTCTATAATCTGTGTAAGCACTTATGGGAAGAATGTGAGTTCACTAGTTTTCCTATCTGTATTGGGAATTGATGATACAGGGCTTGGGGTAAAGATCTTTTACAGTTTTGAGCACAGTGAAGACTTCACCTTACTTTCAGCCTATTGGTACACATTTACATATAAACTTACATGAAATTAAGAAGAAGGGATGGAAACTATATTCTTATGCTGATACAATGATTGGCCAGAAGAATCTTGTCCGCACACAGTGAAAAAGTAAGAGTAGTGCTAATAGGGAAAGTGAGTAACTGCAAGGGAGACAAGGCAAGGCTATTTAGACCCATTCAGCTGAATCAAGCAGAACAGAGATAGCTGTACCAACTACTGTTGTTAAAAAATAGGAATATAGAAAACTGCTATAATTATTTAGGTGAAGTTTTTTTATAGTCACATATTTTTAGAGTAAAAAATTTGAAAACTCTTAAGACTTGTTTCATATCAGATCACCCTCTCAGTAAGCATTTTGTAAAAAGACTGAATAGGAAGTGAATATGAAAATAGATCATGAAAGATTACTTTAAAAACTGA
This sequence comes from Tympanuchus pallidicinctus, assembly GCF_026119805.1. Classification (NCBI taxonomy): domain Eukaryota; kingdom Metazoa; phylum Chordata; class Aves; order Galliformes; family Phasianidae; genus Tympanuchus; species Tympanuchus pallidicinctus. The sequence continues at coordinate 37,232,078 of NW_026294758.1, forward strand.
AAGACCTTTGGTATAATTTTCATCTCTCAATGCCTTTTACTTGTTGTATGTAAGTATATCAAAGATAATTTCTCAGTGTTTTCCCTAAATGTAGTCAAAACAGTATATTTTGCTACATTTTAGTCTCTGAAAATCAATAATGGAGTTTTGGTTGTCAATTTTTGTGCTTCCTCTAGTCTTTCGATGCAGGACGTCAATTTTCACATGATTATAAAATGGCTGATTTGGGTCAGAATTGCTTTCAAGTACAAATTGTGTCTGAAGGATGAAAAAGCCCTTATGTTCTGATTTTTGCTATATAGTAACTACAGGTACAGAAAAGAAAACATTGTTGTGAAACACTTGCTGTGACCTGCAGTTTGCACATAGTAGTGGAGTCTTCCCAAAATCCTGCATTCTATTTGGCAGATGACAAAAGACCAATTTCATTTTTATAAAATGAGAAACATTGCTGTTTGCCAGCTTGTTATTGTTCACTGCTATGTCTTGATCTAAATAAAAGTTGCTCTGTGGGTCCTACAGTCTCTGAAGGCTCTACATACACACGTAAATAAGTAGTAAGGACTGCATAGTAGAATTACAGCATTTGTGTTTGGTTCTCATATTAATATGGTATTAGACTTCTAAAATGAATAGGTAGAAAATTGTATGTGTTATCATGAGAACATGATCAACCTATGCATCTCTTTAAGATTTTGATTTTTGTTAACTTCTCAGGTTGATACAAGATAATGTAGGAATGGATATTTCCTTTGCTGAGGGTGTACTGAGCCCCAGTTCTACAGAGATGAGGCCTGGTAAGAGAAGCCATTACTCATTTTCTTAATTATAGCTTAGTCCCTTTAATTATGTCATAAGAAAGATGTTTTTGTGCTGCTAAAAAAATAACGAAATAAAAAATGTTAAATTTGTTATATCTAGTCAATTTTTTTCTTCTTTACAATCATAATTGTACTAGGCACTTTCCTCTTGTACGTCATTGCCATTGCTTGTTTAGTCCTTGCAGTGTTTAAGTAGCTGCTATTATTTATCTTGTATGTGAATACTATAAGTGAATTAAGTTATTATATAATTGAACTAGGAATATTTCAAGTACACCTTGAAATGTGGCACATTATGCAGTGGCAAGGGGCAAAGCTATACCTAACTTCTGTTTTTTTGAAGACTACTTTAGTTTAAGACTAGACTTGAAAGTCAGGGTTTTATTTGTTTGTTTGTTTGTTTGTATTGTTTGGTTATTTTATATTTAGTTATGTCTAAAGACATAGCTCCAAGACATAACTAAAGACATATATTTAGTTATGTCATAAAAGCATACTTACAAATCTTTACCTCTTGCATAGCACAAGAGGCATAACAAAACAGGCAAGAGATTTTAGCTTATATCATTTTCATTAGGATTCAGCCATGTGTTTGTGATTTATATATTTTTCTTTTAAATTTTAAACCTTGTGGATCAGACTGTGTGCAGAGCTTGAGTTTTGGTTGGTAACTCTAAAATAGTACCTGGGTTTCACATAATTTAAATGCTTCTAGCTACATCTGCAATCCCTGTACACGCTTGTTGTATTTTTTTAAATATTAATGTGTAATTTTTTTGTGTAGTAGTAGTAGTGACAGTAAATGGTCTTTAAGTGGGTTGTTGTTTCTAAAATTATCTTTCCCAGTGTGCTTGATAGTGATTCGTAAGTGTGCGGGAGACAAATTTCACGTGGGAGAAATAAAGTTCTCTTTTTTATCTCTTTTTTCAGAACCTCCCAATTCTCTTGATCTTAATGGTACCCATCCCAGAAGGATAAAGCTCACGGCTCCAAATATCAACCTTTCTTTGGATGAGAGTGAAGGTTCTATACTTTCTGATGATAATTTGGATACACCAGATGAAATTGATATCAATGTGGATGACCTTGACACTCCTGATGAAGCAGACTCTTTTGAATACACTGGACAAGGTAGTTTTCTTGAATGTAGAAGTAGAATACATCTCTGTTTCTTCGTTTACTGCACTCTTGTCCATTGGGCTATCAATATGTTTAGTGTATTTTAAATAGAGTTTGAGGTTTCCAGATTTCTTTTTCTGCTATTTTGTTCTCCTGTGTAAAATAATACATTTGACCAATGCAGACTGCGGAAAGAAATAGTACAGCTAATCAAGTGACAGAATAAAATAAGAGCTGTTTTCAGAGTACCAGAAGAACCATATAGGAACTAAATTCCTATAAAAATGTAAAAAATCATAACTTTTTTACAATTTACAACAGAAAGAAACTTTAAAAAGAAATACATTTAGATTTTCCCTTGCATTTAAATTCTTTGTTGCTAGTTAGGTCACTACTGTTTGAAAACTGTAGTTGCATTAGTTTAAGTTGTGTTGCTGAAGAGGCTTTACAATGTAGTCAGTCATGCAGAAGCATTTCTAATGTCATTTCTCATTAGAAGACAAATTTCCTCATGGGTAGATGCAGAGGATCTGATGAATTGTTAGATGTTCGGAATATTCTGCACCAAAGGATTGATCTAACACACGCACAGAGTTTCATAGTGTTGTGACCAATGTGAGAGCCAAAATCTGTCTGCTGTGTGGCACATTTTGCCTTTTTGCAAGGCCTGAAGTAAGCAAATTCAACTACAGTGATTTTGGTGGCATTTATATTTATTGAAAGGATTTATCCCCAAACTTTTTTTTATATTTTCTAATTGTGATTATTGGTAATATTTTTACAGTTGTGCAGTTTGACTTTAGATATACTTTGTTGGCAAAGCATCCTTCAATCACTTGAGTCACAAGATAATAGAAAAGGAGAAAAACCACATATTTTATTAAAATAAGCTCTTGATAAAATGAGGAGGTTATGCATTATGGATCAGATAGCTAACAGTAGCCATAAGGGCTAGAGCAGAATGGTTTAAATGCGTGGTAGCTAACCTCTGTTAAAATCGTTTTCCATTCTGTCACTCTAGTGTAACCAGTACATGCTGTGCTGTTACAGATTTCATAATCTCCCCCACATCATTGTTTCTGGAATACTGTGACAAATCCATGTAAATACTAAGAAGACATTGCTGTTGAAACTGTAAAGAACAGTGACTTTCTAGCTTGTTACCCTCAAACTGCTAAGGGCCCATTTGAAATGTAAAAGGCAACTGAGAAAAGCAAGACTCATTGCTAGAAAACTGACAGTTCTATAGAACAAGAAATGCTGAAACCCCCTAGTGTAAAAGAATGATGAAAAAGAGTCAGTACATGCAAGAAGCTAGATGAAAGTGGAAACACTGAAGTCTTAAACTAAGTAAGTCTTAAAACTGATTTACTTAGGGATTGGTAAACATCAGTTTCACAGTTTTGTGACATCTGAACCAAGAAGAAACTGTGCTCAACATGTATCTTTTGTTCTGGGGAGCATCATATTTCTATCAAATTTTGCGGAATTGCTGAGAAGTTTTATTGCAGAAATTGGTTTTACAAATTAATAATCATTGAATATATATGTGTGTTTATGGGTAAGCTTCATGTGTGTTGACACATGGTTTGCACACACAGTCCTTTTATTTCTGGCTTCATAAAGATTATTTAATTCATATGACAAACTTGTGTGGTTTAAGGACCACGTACTTCTATTTGTGTATTTATATGAGCAGCATTAATCAAAGAGGAATCCAAAGACAAAGCAGTTTGTAGAAAGATTTGAGGGCTTTTGTTAAGAACTGTGTTCTTAACATCTCGTCAAATAACGTATCTTCCTCTAATTAACTACCAAATCTTCTTGTGAATCTCTTTCAAATAATACGTCACATGTGTCACAGTGCATTTCACTATATCTTTATTGCTACCTTATTTCTTGACTTATGTCTTTAGAACCAAAATGATGCTTCATAGATAAGAGTTCATTTCACTGGTTTATTTGAAATGTATATGAAGGATAAAACATGCAGGATTTTTACTATCTTTACTGCTAGAATAAATTATTAATAAACCAATAGACTGACTAATACATGTTCTTCAACAGGAGTAAGAGAACAAAAGAATATATATATAAAATGTTTAGGGGTTTTTTTCCTCACAAGAAGACACTATGTTATAATAACTAAAGGATTACATGAATTTTTTTCTACCTGTAGACAGAACCAGCTTGTAACTAGCTATTGAGACTGAAAAACTGGAATGAGGTTAAATTTATTGTGAGAGCCTCCTTGTCAGCGTGCTATGGAAGTATAGGTTTTGTTCATAAGCTTCAGGGTTTTTCTGAAGCTAAGAGTGTCCAGCAGAGAGGCTATGCTATGAGACTATAATCTCCAGTCAACCACACAGTTTATTTCTTGTGCACTTTCATACGTCCTGGTATGAACAGGCCAGATTTCCTGGCTGCTTCTTCTCTGGAACAGAACTGAGAGGGAATTTCTGTTCAGTCTTTCACATTCTGGAAGGGAATTCAACCTCGGAGAAGAGATCCTGAGGGATATGAATGCTGCATTTGAGGCATGCAGGTAGTCATTACCTTATGACAAAAGCAGAGGAACTCAGATGTACTTATGGCTATTGGATGCAAAGAGATTGGAGGAAAGCTGGGATGGGATGGAGGAACAAGTTCAGAAGCTGTAGCTCTGTAGTAATTCCTCTCTAGACAGGAGACATCCCTGTGTTCTTTTTTAGTTCCAAAATTTTGCATTTTAGCATAGTTCTCATGCCAGCAACACGAAGAATTTTTAAGATCTGCAGGTCAATACCTACAGTAAGCAGCTGGTGACTTGTATGTACTTACTGAATGTTACTGGATGTACTTACCAGGTGTATGATCAATGAATATACAGATGTTATAATTATGAAATATACAAGAGAGTTTGGCTAAGCAGGTTATTACACCAAAAAAGAATAGATGGAGTGCTTACCCTTGTCCTAGGCTCTCTGTAAAACTCCAAAGGAGGGATCTCCAGAAAGAGATCCTTCCCTGCTTGTGGTCAGCTCTTAATTGTGCCTAGGAGAAGTGGAGCCAGCTCCATCTCTTCCAGCAGCACAGGTGAGTTGCCTTCACTTGTGCTCCAAGGGCTGACTCATTGCTCATCTCAGGTGATGAATCAGAGGTTCAGGCTGTGATTTAGCAGTTCCCATACACCAGGCAAACACAAAAATTCACTGCTGGTATTGTGCACAGTGGTTATTGCTGTTATTCTTTCTACTATCATAATGATGAAAAGTTAAATAAAAGCAGAAATATAATTGGTAATTGGTATCAACTGGATTTTTATAGCCTGGATCTGTGCTTTTGTAAGAAAAGCAGAATTTCACCAGTCAGTAAATGATGTTCAAATGAATATAAAAGGTAAAATATTTAGAGCCTGTACATGAATATGTAATACATAAAATGTTATTTTTCAGAAGAGCGGAATGCTGCTAAGGATGCTTCCCAGGAGGAGTCTGAATCAATTCCAGAATACACTGCTGAGGAGGAGAGAGAAGACAACAGGTTATGGAGAACAGTGGTTATAGGGGAACAAGAGCAAAGAATTGATATGAAAGTCATTGAACCTTACAAAAAGGTTATTTCACATGGAGGTAGGAAAAGTTGGAATGTATTTTTTAGATTGATGTGAAAAATCATACTTTGATAATCATGATTTACTTCTATTTTATTTAGGTTATTCTACTAGCAATAAGATTTTATTTTTCAGCCATAGCTATTAGCAATTAATTGGCAAACTCTGTCAAATTACAGAAGTGTTATTGTGTCTTACAACCCATAATGTTATCAATAACAAATTTCAAGCTTCGATTGGAGTAGTAAATGAACTACTGACATAGCATCAAAGTGAGCCATCCTATTTTCTGGTCATTCGATGCTGATTCAGAAAATAGTTTGAGTAGATATTATCAGCTGGAGACCCCAAAAGGCCTTCAAAAGATCTGAAGTCAATTACAACTTTTGGAAGCCTAGTGGGAGAGTATTTTCAGAAAAATAATATTTATCCTTGCAAGTCTTTCCTACTCAATTATAAGATCAGCCAGTGTTTATTTCGCACTTTCCTGCAGTTGGCTCTGTACCTATAAAAGTGGTGGCTGACACAGGAAGACTGTAACCTTCACAGATAGACCTGGTCTATATGTGTAGCACGGAGCTAAATTTTTCTTGGAAGAGATGGAGAGCCTAATTTTGATCTGCATTACATTTCTATTGGCAGTGACTACATAAGTGAAACAAGTAACAAAGTCAGATAACCAACATAAACCAGACTTTTCAATCTGGCAATTGATACTTCAGATGCAAAGCACTTTCATATGCAACAAATAATCTGACATACATGTGCCAGTAACAGTTTAGTCATTGTCCCACAGAATTTTATTTTTTTTTTTTTAAACTTCATTTTCTTGGTTGTAGCATACTTACTATATCAGAGAATCACAAAATGGCCAGGGTTGGAAGGGACCTCAAGGATCATGAATCTCCAAGCCCTTTGCCACATGCAGGGCCACCAACCTCCCCATTTAATGCTAGACCAGGCTACCCAGGGCTCCATCCAATCTGGCCTTGAACACCTCCAGGGATGGGGCATCCACAGCCTCTCTGAGCAGCCTGTTCCAGCACCTTAATACTCTCATAGTAAAGAACTTCCCCCTGACATCCAATCTAAATCTTCCCTCCCTTAACTTAAAACCATTTTCTCTTGTCCTGCTGTTATCTACCCTTTCAAAGAGTTGATTCCCCTCCTGTTTATAGGCACCCTTTAGGTACTGAAAGACTGCTTTTAGGTCACTCTGCAGCCCAGCTCCCTCAGCCTGCCTTCATAGGGGAGGTGCTCCAGCCCCCTGATCATCTTTGTGGCTTCCTCTGGATCCTCTCCAACAGCTCTCTGTCTTTCTTGTAGTGGGGGGTTCCAGACTTGGACCTAGTACTCCAGAATGTATGAATGTATGAAGAAGTATGGTGCTCTATGATTGTAGATACATAGGTCTAAATAATTGGAGTGGCAAAAGAAGAAAAATAGTTTTCCTTTGGATTTCTATTGCCATGGTAAAGATCCTTGTGTTATTTTTCTGCAATTTATAGTCGAAGCACAATATAAATTGTCTTGAAAGTCTTCTAAGGATTTTTAATCTATGTAATGGTAATCTCCTCTGTGTTTGTAAGGCATAGGAAAAAAATACTGCCTTATTCCATAATATTTTACCAAAGGATAGATAGGTTAACTCAGTGCTTTCTCTTTGAAACTGCGTGGGACTATGTCAGAAAAAGAAGACATAACAGAGACTTGAATTAAGGGGTGAGTGTGTGAGATGAAATCTAGTTTTCTTCTTTTTATTTCTTTTAAGAAAGTTTTGAAGTTCCTACATGTCAAGCTCTTAAAAGGTGAAAGAGCTGAAAAGTGGAATGGAGCTTCCTCCCCTTCCCTGCATACGTCTATGCTAAGAATGTGATGTTACTCTCCATATTTGACCTTAAGATCTTTGCTGTTAGACAAGTTCAGTTAGCCATATCTATGTCTAATGCAGTACTACTTGTTAGTACTGCTGGATCCTAACATCAGTTGGAGCTGTGCCACCTCATGCCATGTCACATGCCTTAACATGGTTTTACCTGCATTCTTCTTTGGCTTGAACTCATTTGCTAATTCTCAAGTCTGTTTTTTCCCAGTCTGTGTTTTCCAAAAAGATGGGGAACAAGTCAATAGTGTGGAACTGCAGAAAACAGTGGACTTGCTGGGTTGCTGTTGTGTGGTGGCTTCTGTAGCTGCAGACGCATATCTATAGATTAAGTAACCTCTGAGACCAGTGAGATATTACTGCACGGAATTAGGACATCCCTTCGGAATTATGGAAGGAATGGAGTTTAGGCTAATGATAGGAAGCTGTCTTCAGTGTACAGACTGTTCTGAAGTGGATGAAGTCTTGGTTTGCATTCTCAGCTTGATGTTAACAAAATAAATAAGTACTACTAGCTTGTCTAATACATTATATTTACTCAAACCTACCAAATCAAATCCAGAAGGAAAGAAGTCTAACATCATCCTTTAGCAAGCTGCTTTACCAAATCTTCTAATGAAGTAAAATGGCCAAAGGCTTATTTCTGACATGCAGGTTTTTGCCTCAGGGGCTTATCCTTTCTTTGTCCTCTTTGTAAGTGTTGAGGCAGTGGTGGTTTTCAGGCCTTTGAGGAACAGCTGAGGGTTCTGAATGAAGAGTGCCTTTGTGCTTTTTTATGGGTGGGATGGTGTCAAGACTAAACAGCTGTAATTCTCTTTGACATGCTCAAGGAAAGACCTCATGGGCATATGCCTTGAGACACTCGTTTGGTCTGGGATTATGCATTTTCCGAAGTCATAAAAAAGTGACTTCCTTGTCATCAATGTCATCTGGTTTTCCTACTTTCAGCTACTTGAGACTCAAGTGCTGAGTGATAAAGGAGAAAAAACAGTCTCTCAGTGCTTTCCCAGTTAGCGCACACAGACAGTGTGCCTTTCCATGAAGTATTCTGTTTTGTTCTGCTGCTGCATACATGGAATCATAGAATCACAAGGTTGGAAAGGACCTGCAAGATCATCTAGTCCAACCATCTCCTCATCACCGTTGCTAGCACAAGCTACTAAATCATATCTCACAGCTCCTCATCCAGACACTTCTTGAACTCTGCCAGGGACAGTGACTCCACCACCTCCCTGGGCAGCCATTCCAGTGCCTGACCACTCTCTGAGAGAAAAAGTTCTTCCTTATATCCAATGTAAATTCCCCTGGTACAACTTGCAACCATTTCCTTGGGTCCTGTCTCTTGCCTGGGAGAAGAGGCCAAATCCCTTTTCACCACAGCCTTCCTTCAGGAAGTTGTAGAGTGCAATGAGGTCTCCCCTGAGCCTCCTCTTCTCCAGACTGAACAATCCCAGCTCCCTCAGCTCCTCCTCATAAGACTTGTGCTCCAGACCCCTCACCAGTTTCGTTGCCCTTCTCTGGACACATTCCAGGGTCTCAATGTCTTTCTTGTAGTGAGGGGCCCAAAACTGAACACAGTACTTGAGATGCGGCCTCACCAGTGCTGAGTAGAGGGGGATGATCACCTCCCTGCTCTTGCTGGCCACACCATTTCTAATGCAGGCCAGGATGCTGTTGGCCCTCTTGGCCACCTGGGCACACTGACAGCTCATGTTCAGCTGAGCATCAACCATCACCTCCAGGTCACTTTCCTCTTCACACTCATCCAGCCATTCATCTCCAAGCCTATAGCGCTGCACGGGGTTGTTGTGGCCAAAGTGCAGTACCTGGCACTTGGCCTTGTTGAACCTCATCCCATTCACCTCAGCCCAGCAATCCATCTTATCTATATCCCTCTGAAGGGCCTCCCTACCCTCAGGCAGATCAACACTACCTCCCAATTTGGTGTCGTCTGCAAACTTACTGAAGGTACACTCAGTCCCCTCATCTAGGTCATCAGTAAAGATATTAAGCAAGATGGGCCCCAGTACTGATCCCTGGGGGATGGGGACACCACTTGTAATGGGCCACCAGCTGGATTTAACTCCATTAACTACTACCCATTGGGCACAGTCTAAAGAACTGCCTGTCCAGGCCATGGACAGACAGTTTCCCAAGGAGAATACTGTGAGAGAGACCATGCCAGAGGCTTTGCTGAAGTCTGGATAGATTGCATCAACAGCCTTTTCCTGGTCTACCAGTCTGGTCACCCAGTCTTAGGAGGAGATGACGCTGGTCAAGCACGACCTGCCTTTCATGAACCTGGGCTGGCTGGGCCTGATCCCCTGGATGCCGCCCACTTGCCATGTGATCTCACCCAAGATGATTTGCTCCATAACCTTCCCTGGTACTGAGGTCAGGCTGACAGACCTGTAGTTCCTCGTATCCTCCCTACGGCTCTTGTAGATGGGAGTCACATCAGCAAGCCTCCAATCCTCTGTGAGCTCTCCAGATATCCAGGAGCAATGGTAGATGGCTGACAGCGGCTCAGCAATCGCCCCCGCCAGTTCCCTCCTCACTCTAGGATGGAGCCTGTCCGGTGCCATGGACTTGTGACAGTCCAGATGGAGGAAGGGCTCTCTAACTGTCTCCACCTGAATCACCAGGGTGGTATTCTGTGTAGCATCCCAGACTTCCAGAGCAGGGCGTAAAGTGTCCTGAGGATAACTGATCTGCCTATTAAAGGCAGATGTAAAGAATGCATTGAGGACCTCAGCCTTCTCCTTATCTTCAGTGGTCACATTCCCCACTGCATCAAGTAAAGGATGGAAATTCTCCTTGGTTCTTCTCTTAGTATTGATATATTTGTAAAAGGATTTCTTATTTTCTTTCACAGCAGTGGCCAATCTGAGTTCAAGTTGGGCTTTTGCCTTCCTGACTTCTTCCCTGCCTACCTTAGCAGCTTCCTTGTAATCTTCCCAAGTAGCTTGTTCCTTCTTCCAGACTCTCTTTTTCTTCCGAGTCTCAACAATAGTTCCCAGTTCATCCACACTGATCTTTTTTCTCTACAGCTTGCCTTACAGCATTCAGGGACAACCTGTTCTTGTGCCTTTAAGATTTCCATCTTGAGGACTATCCAGGCTTCCTGGACCTCCTTACCCCTAAGGAGCAACTCCTCACAGACCTGTGCTACAAGCATCCTGCACAGGTCAAAGTCTGCCCTCTTGAAGTTCAAGATAGCAGTTTTGCTAGTCACCCTTCTGACATCTCCAAGTATACAGAATTCTACAATTTCATGGTCACTCGTTCAAGGTACAAGGTGTTTTATGAGTATTTCATTGAGTCTTGAGTACTATTCACTAGTATCCAGAAAACACTGTAAAAGTTTTCAGCGTCTTATGAAAGTGGTGCAAGGGTATTATCCTGGAATTTTCCTGGGAACGTGTTTCTATCTCTAAGGGAGGTGCAGAATTTCCTCCACAAACACTGTCTCCTTTGTGGTTAGTTTTTCCTAGCCTGTTCTGAAAACCTTTCAAATCTTCTTTCTTAATATATCCAGCCTTTATTTCTGTATTTCTTTAGTGGTATCTACACGCAATATTTCTTCCAAATCTGCATAGATTACTTTTTCTTTTCTCTTATCTTTTAAATAAATCCCAGACTTTCAGCTGAAGTGCAGAAGTATTTTATGTCTGTTTTGCAACAGTATAGCAACTGAAAAGAACTTTGAAGGAGATTGACCAGTATTAATATATCATGAAAAATAGCATATTTTTTTTCAGGTAGCAAGTAATCACCAAGGAGCACAGAAATGTAGCTGTAGTTGTAGCTTTGAGAGATTATCATTAGGCAGTGGTGGAGACAGGAGAACACAAGTACAGGGCAATTGGAGTATCCAAGATAAAGAAATACTTTATACAAAACTTGCAGCAAAGTATTTAACTGATCCTCAAGAGTTCTTAAAACACAGTGTCATGCAGACATACCTATAATATCCCGAGGCCTTTGAAGCTGCACAAGCCAGCTGAAATTGGATTTCAAGTCCTTAGTAGTCATTATCGTAAAGATGCAGTATGGCAAATGGAGGATATTTTCTCTACTGCTTTATTCCTAAGGCTAAGGCGAGCGTTCAGCACACGATTGAAATTGAGATGTAATGAGCCAGGAGTGCAGGTAACATTGTATTACTTACAAAGTAGAATGATGGTTTTTTTCTTGCTCTGTTCTATAAAAAAGTTTGCTTGTAGTTGTGTTAAGCCTGTGTTCCAGGAATTAAATGTTACTGACTATCCTTCATTATCACTTGATAGTCATTCATTTATTTTGCATCTTCTTCAGCAGTAGATATAATCACTCTATTCCAAGACTTAGAGATTTCTTTTTAAATCTATCTTGTTAGGAGCCTTTGACAAAGATAAAAATGCCTTTTTGTTTGTTCTACAGGCTACTATGGTGATGGTCTGAATGCTATCATTGTGTTTGCTGCGTGCTTCTTGCCAGACAGCAGCCGAACTGATTACAACTATGTCATGGAAAATCTTTTCCTGTGAGTGTTATGTGTACAGTATGACAGAGTTGTCTCAAAATTCTGTAGTGAGAGATAACCTGTCTTTAATGAAGAGGTAATGTGGGTCATTAGAAGGGATGTGATTGGAATGACAAGGAGAGTAGCAGTTTTAGGCATGCCTAAAACAGCAACTGGTCTATCTCAATCCACAGTGAATAAGAGCTGTTGTGGAAAAGTACTTGAGATAAATGAGATCTGACTAAAATATCACAAAAGCTTCCTTCTTGTTGCAATATTTCTCTTTATTCCTTATTATGAATGTTCATTATTGAAATCGATTGTTCATAATATTCATAATTTCCTTGTGGCTGAGTAAATAGGGGCATAAACATTTGTCAGATTTTTTACTTCAACTTTTGTCTCTTTTACTTCAACTAGAAGGGTGGTAGTGTTTTTCCAAAGTACTTTCTTTCTCAGTACACTTTTCTGCATGTTTCACTGCCTAGATTTGTTTATAGCCCAAGAAGTTGCCTTTTATGAGAAGGGCTGACTTCATAACCTGTCAAGTGGTCAGTAGATTCATTTAAATTTAGCGTTTTTTAATGAATGTGTTGTGCCCTGGGCAGTGGAGAGCTGTGCTGCACAGTGAATCCAGATTTAACCCTGCACATGCTGGACCAGCTGCATATTGCTGCTTGTTAGTAGGCCTTGTTTTTCTCTGCATCAGCTACGGCCTTGTTTGAACAATCCCACTCTTTTGTACTTCAGTGTAAGGAGGCAGAAGCAGCAAATGCACTAATGGCAGGTAGGAAAGAGCAATGAAAAGCATTTAGTGAGAAGTAGTCTAGATGGATTTATCAAATGCATGACACTATTCAGTCAGTTGCTGCTTACCTCCTGTCCAGTTAAAATATTATCTCTCTGATGAGAACCAGATTTTCTGTTCTTGTTTTGAAGAATCTGAATTGTGAGGAGTTAAAGGGTCAGATTAGATCATAAGTCACGCACATATACCTGATAAAAGGGTATTGTGGTCAGCGATGCAGCTGCCTCTTACAGTGAGAACTCTCAGGCATTCAATTTTCTGAGTATTTCTCAGTATTTTTTCACTGTAGTTTTTACACAAACATACCTTGAGACTGGCGGGCAGAGAGTTCAGTTTGAGCACACAAGTGAGGCTGGCACTTCTGAAACTGATCAGAATATTTGCATGTGGACAAGAATTTAATGCTACCATTTCATGTAACTCAATAGTCTGCTCTTCTGGTGGAGTGTATTTTGTCCTGAGAGTAATGGTCAGTCTAAATACTCTTTGCAGACCTGATAAATTTGGTATTCGGAGTGCTTTGCTCACAAAATGCAAGAGCTTGAACTGTTCTGTCCCATCTGAAGACAGATTGACAATCAAGTTCTATTAGCTCTGAGAATCTAAAGGCTTGTAGCTGACAGTCACAAAGATTCAGCAGTGGTAATCTGAGGATCATAAGAATTATAGACAGGTATTATCCCAACCCTTTTAATTTTGCATTGAACAAATGTGGTGATTAGTATTGAAGAGATATTTCTCAACAGTTGATCTTATAATGGCCTGAAATTTCAGTCAGTCCATCCATGCTCTCCCTCACAAACTCTCTTAATTTCAACATGTATTAAAAATAAATAAATAAATAAATAAATTCTACTCATAGTTATAGTGGTAGCATTGCGACCAGTTCTAAATTTCTGCTTTAGGTTTAAAAGAAAATAAAACTCTGTCTATAAATTACTGGTCTGTCTTAATGTATTCCTAATAGATGTTTTTTTACTGTATTTAAATAGATAAATATGTGCTCACTTCTATTCTTTTACCAGGTATGTAATCAGTACCTTAGAGCTGATGGTAGCTGAAGACTATATGATTGTATACTTGAATGGAGCTACACCAAGAAGGAGGATGCCTGGGCTGGGTTGGATGAAAAAGTGTTACCAGATGATTGATCGTCGGTGAATAGTATTTTTCTTTCTGATCCACAGCCATTGTTTTAAGCACTGTTCATTTCTGTTGTTCCTCAGTATGATAGTTTTCATTATATATTATTTTTGTGAATGGTTTTCTTTTTTATTAACCTTTTAAATAAACTATTTTTTTTCCTAGTTTAAGGAAGAATTTGAAATCGTTCATAATTGTCCATCCGTCATGGTTCATCAGGACAATTCTGGCTGTGACACGACCTTTTATAAGGTATGTAGTGAACACTAGTTATTTGTTATGTCCCAGGAATTCAGAATACAGAAAGAATACAGAAACAGCCTAAGTAATTCGAAGTGGTTGTTGATCTGTCACTGATACAGTTCAGTTGAAGGTGACTTCCCTACAAAGAGTGGGAAAAAAGTTTATTTATTTGACTTTTCTGTTGTTTAACTATATATGCACATGGAATTCTGAATTTTTTTTTTTTTTTTTTTTTTTTTTTTTTTGCTTTGTCTGAGCCCATCAGAAAGGCTTGAAGAAAAGGTTCTCTGGACCCTTTTCACTTTGTGGAAAAAAAACTTGACTAGAGGAAAGATTAAACTATTGTTCTGGATTTAAAAAAAAATAAAAAAATAGTAGGTGCTTATTCAAGAAGACTGCCCTGAGATGTTTGAGAATGTAGAAGAGTTGTTTCCAAAAAAAGTTCTCTACCACCCAAAAAACTCAAAAGAATTGTTAGACACTGAAGACCTTAAAAATGGGCAATTGTATGTCTGGAACCTGGAGATCAGGAGCATACACGGTCAGACATGAGAAAGCATTGCTCCATGCAAAAGAAGAGGCATCTTGTCTACAGAAGCCACGCAGGGAGTATGTCATGGCAAACTGGCCCTAGACTACAGAGGTGAATGCTGAAGAAGTCTGTCCTATCAGAGTGTTCTGTCCTGACAGAGTAACCTTGAAACGATGAAGGAAATTACTTCTCCCATTGCTGCCAAAGTGTGATAGATTGAGCACCATAGCAGAGCTTCTTCCTTCAGATGTGATGATTTTAGTAGAAAGTGATAACTGAAAATACCAGTGTGACATGGAAACAGTGCTTGGAATTGTCAGCAGTAATAATAGGGGATTCACTAAGTGAAGTACCAGTGGGAACTGGAAAAAATATGGGCAAGACGTAATGCTGGTGCAACTTTAAAGAATCACAAAATGGTTGAGGTTGGAAGGGATCTGTAGATCTCATCTTGTCCAACTGGTCTTATTCAACCTGGCAACCCACAATATGTTGCCCAGGCCCATGTCCAGGCAGCTTATGAAGATCTCTAAGAAGGGAAACTCCAGAATATCCAGGCAACCTGTGTCAGTGCTCCATCACTCACATATTAAAAAAACTTCCCAATTTGTAGATAGAACCTCTTGTGTTCCAGTTTATCTTGTTGCCTCTTACACTGTCTCTCGATACCACCGCAAGGAGCATGGGTATATATACATACACATGGTGTCGCATTGATGATGTCTCTCTCTGAGCCTTCCCTTCTTCAGACTGAACATTCTCAGCTCATTCAGCCTCTTCTGCCTTCATCATCTTGATTGCCGTCTTTTGGACTCTTTTCAGCATGGCAGTTTTCTTCTGTAGTAGGCAACCATGAACTGGACTCAACACGCCAAGTGTGGCATCACTAGTGCTGATAAGAGATGAAGCATCATATCTCTATCTCCTAGTGATGCTTTGCACAATCAAGCCGAGAATACCATTAGCCTTCTTAGCAGGAAGGACACATTGCTGGCTGATGTTCAGCTTGTTGTCCAAACTCGTTAACTTAGAAGATGAGTTGAAGATAGGAGAAAAATGAAGCCGTTTGGTGGACAGAGGAGCACTGTGAGAAAGTTGGGTAAAAAAATTCTGGGAGAAATAAAAAGAGACAATCAATTCAGTAAAAAGCAATGTAAGGAGAAATAAACTTGATAAACTTGATAAGGCTGATGGATATAGCTCAGTTTTCTAGCCTAAAACAGTTCACTGAATGACTGGCAAGTGCTTTGAGAAGTTTGGATGGATAAGTGAATTGGTCCCAAGGCAAGGAGAAAATGTCCCAAGGCAAGGAGTAAATGTCCTAAGACAATGAGATAGCTAAACCATTTAATTTTGATTCCAAATTCCATTCCAAACCTGATCTGTACTCATCTAAACAAACGTGAACATTCAGTTGTATTATGTTTGAGAGTCATAGTCGAATATAAATGCCAGTTTGTTGTGATTACAAGGGTAGATAATGATGGGACAAAGGGGAATGACTTCAAACTGAGACTGGGGAGGTTTAGGTTAGATATTAGGAGGAAGTTTTTCGCACAGAGGGTGGTGACACACTGGAACAGGTTGGCCAAGGAGGCTGTGGATGCCCCATCCCTGGAGGCATTCCAGGCCAGGCTGGATGTGGCTCCGCGCAGCCTGGTCTGCTGGTTGGTGACCCTGCGCATAGCAGGGGGGTTCAAACTAGATGATCATTGTTGTCCTTTTCAACCCAGGCCATTCTGTGATTCTATGATTCTGTGATCACATGATGTTAATTTATTATGATAACTTTAATGAATTCTTTCCATATTTTTATATGTATTTATGCTTTAGAGAGTTTGGTTCTCTTTAGAATTTTTATACATCTCCTTGAAACTGTAGAACTAATCACATTGCTTTACAGTTTTACACAGCATTACAGTTTATGATACAGTCTTAAATCCTATTGTGCTTAGCCAGAGGACAGCAAAATGTTTAATCTTGATTTCAGCCTCATTAGAATTAAGGTATGCTCATGGCCAACCAAACTCTGTAACTGAAATATAAATAACCAAATGATATATAGTTATTTAATACATTAAACAAATGCCTTCTCTCCCTCTCTCTTTAAAGTATTGTAAAAAATATTGTGAAAAAAGTCGATTAACAGATGTTTCTGTGTCTCAGCTCTAAGTTCAGCAGTAAGATACAGTATGTCAACACATTGGCAGAGCTTCGTGAGATGATTCCAATGGAATATGTGCACATACCAGAGAGCATTGTCAAGTAAGTGATGCGCATAAAATGTGTATTTGGTCTAATAGAAGTAATTTTACAAACTAGGAACAGTGTTTCAATGTCTGTAAGAAGAATAGAATACCTCTACCCTATACTATTTAAGATGTTTATGTGTTGTTCCATAAGAACTCCACTATCAAACTCTGAGGTAGGAAACAGTGTGTTTTTGAAACACAAAACACAGTAAGTATGTAATCCTAGGGGAACCAAAGCTTATAGGAAGAAGATCTTGTATTGGACCAAATGATACAATTTGTAAAATGAAGACGATCTTTCCATCTCAGTTCCTTCATCATCATTTTTTGCTGAACAAAAAAATCAAATGATTATAAGTGTGCCCATTGGAGGCAAGTATTTTTAAGATGTCACAGTATGAAGCAGGCATGTACTCAAATCAGTGGAAAAAGAGCAGATATGTTCAGCTTCATGTTGAGAAAGATTATTGTAGAAAAAAAATACCAAATGCCACTTTAAGCAGTCCAATGTCTCCACTAGCAAGAACAGAAATACCACTATGATCATGAGATGTCCCACCTGCAGCAAGCGTATAGATTTGTGCCAGGATTTGGATTATGTGATTGTTTGGTAGTTTTTACTGAAGTGAGATACAATGTGCCAGCTGTATCATATGAATCTGTATGTCTTTTCTCTTCCTTCACCCACTCTTGTAAGGTATGATGAAGAGAAGTGTATTAAGAGAAGAATGAGGTAAAATTTGCTTTCTAGCCCATGCTGCAGCTTATAGCGGAGTAAACCTGTGTGACAGCCAGTCACCAAAAGGTGACCTCAACAGCAGAATGGGAGAGGCCTTGCAATGGTTTGGTATCCTGCTTTCCCCTTCAAGCTGTTGAGATCAGCCTTCTTTGCCAGCGAAACTTACCTATCTATTAATGTCCTTGATTTGGCCCAAGCTGCAGACATTTTAATTCTTATAAGCAGTTGTATGCTTTCAGCTCTATCTACTGGGCATGCCTCAGATCTCTGCTGCTTTTATGTTTCTGCCTCCAAATAATATAAAAAATGAGCTAGATATTAAAGGTGAGTTGAGAACAGGCATAAGTATTACCATAATGACTTGAAGAGCTTTAGGGCTAGTGCACAATACTGTGTGCCTATTTTATAAGCATGTATTATATTTCTTCTTTGCTCTGCTATTGCTCTGCTTCTCTCTTACGCTCTGCTTGCTTCTTTGTTTCTTTATATCAATAACTTTTACTCATGCAGACTGGATGAAGAACTGAGGGAAGCTTCAGAAACAGCTAAGTAAGATAGCTTTCTGCTGGTTGCTGGCATTGTATTTATTTGGTTCACAGAGATGGATTGAATGCTGTAGTATGTTACATGTTTGGTACAGCAGTCTGTTCATAATTTCAAGTACTGCGGAAGTTGCCACATTTGTGAATTGACTTCCCCTCTCACTATAGGCAACCTGCTATATCTTACAGTCTAAGAAGTGATACTCTTAGACTATAAAAAAACCCACGTTTTTTGCTACTTCTGTAATTGTTTCCATAGTCATGGGGAAGACTAAAGTTACTTTTTTACACTGCCAAAGATTTTTATTACATATTTTCCCTCCTTTGTATGTTGGATGATTAATATAAACTTGGGAAAATAAATCTTCTTTAAAACTTGTTTTACGATTTATGAAGGTAATAATAGCTATTGTACTTATTTCTCAGCTTTTTCTGTATCTTTTCCTGTCTTCCTGCTATTGTTTGGAAGGGCTGGTGGATTAATGCTTGATAATGTTATATCACTATAAGGTACCTTAACAAGTCAGTGACAGATGATGATCAGCTATTTTAAACATGGAATTATACTCCAAGTTTGAGATGCCTTGTAAAATATCTTAGAAATCTTTTATCTGGAAGGACACAGTCTTTGATTCATTAAGCTGAACTTACAAACAATTTGTGCATTGTACTTCTTCCATGTGTGTGTTGTACACGAGATACCAGAGAAGGGAGCTCTGCCAATCAGTTCAAATATGACTTTTTTCCTATAATTTTATAACAACCTTTTGGAGGTTTAATTTCAACCTCCTTCTTTTAAATTATGGACTTGAGAATTTTCATCTTACAACTTCTTCATTGTGTTTTCTCTCCTTTTGTGTGGTACATATTTTCCTCAACATCTCCTCAACAATGTACTCAGCTTTTAAAATGACCCTCAAGAAATGTTACAAACTCTTGCAAATACTTTTTGATTCTAGCAATTCAGCTGCCTCAGAAGCAGTACATTCATGTAGCTAGTTATCTGATATCACCTGGATATTTTATTAAACAAAAAAGCACGCAACTGCTTTCTATTCAATCATTTTCAAGTACACTGAACGTGATAACTGTGGTGAAAAGCTTATTTCTTGTTAAGCTTCTGATATAAAACAGTGCAGGCTGCAGCATAACAAGTGAAAGGGGAACTGAATACTCACACGAGGCAACACTTGCTATTATTACGGTTGGATGTACGAGGTAACTGTAGTGCTTTTCCCCTCCCCAGCTTTAATGGCTTAAAAACTTAATACACAAACTGATTGGTGTTACTAAGCTCTCTAAATTTCTATCAGTAATGTTTTTGTGTTTGTGCAGTCAAAGTTGCTTGCTACAGTTAAGTCATTACATCCCCTAAATTTGTTTTTGTACTTAAATAGAGAAATAAACACAGAAGAAATGTTTACTGCTTCCTCTTTTTCCTTGTGCCCAGAACTAGCTGCCTCTCAAATGATCCAGAAATGACTTCAGTGGAGCAGGAGTAAGAATTTATGTCTAATACAATCATTTCATTACAGCATTATTTCACAACCATGCTTCTAGGAATAGAGACTGGGTAGACTCCATAAAGTTTTCTGGAGAACTAAATCATTTTACATTTGTTTTCAGGAACTTGATTCAATATATCCAAGTAAAAAAAGCACCACAATTGAGATTTTTTTGTTTGCATTACAGATGTCTTTGAAGTGTTCTTGGCCATTTTCAAACAGAGATAGATGTAGTCGTTATCCTGAGGATATTCAGGTTGTGTGAAAGACTGAAATAAGAAGTTCAACATGATAAGGGGAAGTTGATGTCATGCATTCTTCTCAGTTAAAGGGTGATAAAATTGCCTTTCTTACTAGGAAGTTTGAAAAGTCTAAGTTTTCTCTTTAATTTCTGGATTATACCCTCAATACCTTTCTTGTCTTTTCTTTATGTGCTTAAAAGCTTGCTTCCCCCCCCTCCCCTTCCTTCCCCCCATAAAGTTATTTCCCTAATGACATCTCCATTATCTTCATTTTATTAGTTTTCAAAGCCAAAATGATTCCTTTGGAAATAGGAACGTGTCTGTCTGTCCTCTCGCAAACTCTTCTGTCTGATGTCATGACTAAACATGCAAGTGAAAAACCCTGGACTGTTTTACTGTGCACTGGTGGGACTGTTTTAGCCATAGCTGGTCACAACACACAAAAAGTTTGTTTGATTGGACAGCAGGAGGACTCATCACTGCAGTAGTCTGTACATTGGTGATGAGTGTCTCCACAGAAGTGACTTGACTTTGCTGTCCCTACCCCTGTGTCCTGAATTGAAATACTGTTCAGAAAATAGCAGGCACCTAACTCTTCAGTAAAAGATCCCATCAGGGAGTGAATTTGAAGGAACCAAGCAATTGACTAGAAAGCAGACACATAAATAACATGGAGCTTCTTTTGTCTCTTTTTTTTCAAATAAAGTTGTGTGTCAATCAATCAACCACCACAGGTCAGAACTATAAATTAACATTCTGATTCCTAGAGCAGTTGACATAAGATCTCTAAAGTTCTTTTTCCTTTTCCCCTCAGACACAGTTTATTCTGTAATGAGTCAATATGAGAAGCATTTTTTGTAAAGAGAATGGAGAATAAATAACATATTGAAGACTGTATTTATGACTTAAGCTTTTTGATGGCTTGAAAAAATCTTCTGAGACTAGAATTTTTACTTAGCTCAAATAAATACAGTTGAGACTGAATTAACGCTAGTTGTTTTCTCTCTCTAAATATGTATCCATTTTCAGAAGTGGCAATGATTTCTTCTGCAGTCGTATCACTCATTTGTGGAGTAGTTTCTGTGGGAAATAAGATTATCTTCACAGTGATCATGGCAGTTTTACACAGCTTTTTTGTCTGTATGCTTTCTGCTGAAATCTCTCTGGAGTCTGCCCAACTATTAGTTTTCTTCTGCAGCCTTTTTTTTATGTTTCTTGTCATCCTGTGTGCTATTTTGTTTTAACATCGTGCACTGCCTCATGACATTTTTTAAAATGTGCATTATGAAATATTCCACAGGAAAGAATTACACGTGTTCTCTTCCCAGGTGGTGAATATTCAGAATGTTGTTTAAATAGTTACACATTCTAAGAGGGAAATGGTGTTTGCAATATTTGTGATGACAACTTTTTATTGTATAGAAAACTTCAAAAGAATTTGATGATGTTG
Organism: Tympanuchus pallidicinctus; assembly: GCF_026119805.1. Taxonomy (NCBI): domain Eukaryota; kingdom Metazoa; phylum Chordata; class Aves; order Galliformes; family Phasianidae; genus Tympanuchus; species Tympanuchus pallidicinctus. The sequence continues at coordinate 37,253,452 of NW_026294758.1, forward strand.
TTTTTACTACATGGCAAAAACATAATCCTGGAGATGTGTTTACAGGCATCCACTTCTTACCATACAGTTCTGTCATTCCATCAGCGTGTATTTCCACATGTCCAGTGCTACTCAGATTGAAATTGCTGGAACGTAGTTACTGAAGCAAGCTAGAAGTAGCAGTTCCTGATGTACTTTCTACATGAGGCAGATAGGATCTGTGTAAATTGACACTGACATATTTAATGTAAATGAGAGATGAGGATGCCCAACCTTTTATGGGAGCTTACAATTGCAGAAATGACCAACCATGTTTTCTATCCTACTGATTTATTTTCTTTTTCATTTCTTGTTGTTTTTTAACATATAGGCTTGACATGACCCTGAAATAAAAAGCATCACTGCCAGATCTTTGAAGAAGAGGACTTTCATCGCTCAGACACCCATGATCATGGTGTACAATAGGAAATTTGATTCATTTTGCTTGTGATATAATTTTTTGGTGCCATTTAGCAATCCAAGAAGATGAAGCAGGCCCATCGTGTTGCCTTGGAAACAAGAAATTTGGAGCTGGCTATTTTTTTATTTTCAGAAATAGAGTTTTTGTTAGAAAAGCTATAACATCTAGTATTGGTTTCTGTAAGTGTATGCAAATTCTGTTTCAGATTATAGAATTTTGCAAACATTATGCCTCATGAATGAGTCAGTGAGGACATAGATTTTTATTTAATTTTTGTCTTCAGCATAGTACTGTTTCTGCATAACAGAGCAAAATAGTTATTATTACAATAAATATTAGCATAGTTGTTTCACACAGCAGCAGCAACCTTATTGTTCCAGAATGATTCTAAAAATGAAGCAGGATTTCAGTGAGTGTGTTTTTCTCTTGGTTTATGAAAAGTTCTTCCATACTGTTTTAAACCTAATGACTTTTTATTTGGCCTGTGTACTAAAAATCATAAGTGTTTAAAATGTTCCCCAGATCAAAAATTGCTGACATAACTTAGTTTCATTTTAATAATTTTGTTCAGTGTCTTTATCTTAAGGACAGGTTTTACAGAAGCAGCTAGTCCTTTAAAAGTTTATCAAATGATCTAAGATCCTTGAAAGATTGTTTTATTATTGTTGTTTTTTAAAGCCTGTTTTTCCAGAACATTTTAAGTAATGAATCTCCAAATGGCATCCTATCTGGAATCACAACAGTTGCTAATGCTATGAATACAGAACAATTACTTAGTACTTCTCACAATTATTTATTAAGAGGAGATGTCAAAATATTATTTGGAGTCTATTTAATATCAAAAATACTTACTGCAATGCCATTTGTTGTCTGTAACACCAGTATAAACATGAAAAGGAAAAAGACCCAAGCATTTCATCTTTTGCTGCTGTCCTGCACACATGAAATGCACTGCATTAAGTTCTGAAGGCAACTTCAGTGTCTCAGACTATTCCCCTGCAGAAGAGTACAGATCAATACTTGAGCGAATGCCGCTTGTCTGCTTTTGAAAGTCAAGGGTCAAAAGTATAACTGATGCTTTCTTGTTCCCAAATGGACATATGCATGCACTTGCCAAAACTCCTGACTCAGTTTCCTTTTGAGATTAAAAGTAGTTTATCATCAGACTTTCTATATGAGTGGATAGTGATAGGATATAGGGGAATAGTTCTAAACTAAAAGAGTGGAGAGATAGGCTAGATGTGAGGAGGAAATTTTTTCCTCAAGTAGTGGTGAGGCGCTGGCACAGACTGCCCAGAGAAGGTGTGGCTGCCCATCCCTGGAGGTGTTCAAAGCCAGAGCGGGGGGGGCCCTGGGCAGCCTGAGCTGGTGGGGGCAGCCCTGCCCCCTGATGAGAGCTACTGTTCTCATGCACCCAAGAATTGTGTCTTGCACTTGCAGAAAGTGGTCTGCAGGGAAGGGAGCAGATGTATTCATCACAACATGCAGAGTTGTTCAGCTATTGTAACAAAGAGAGACTAAATTGTCAGAAAGACAGGAAGTTGCCAAATGCTTACTTATCTGCCAGCAACTAAACTGAATTATCTGTAAAGCTACAGTCCTTCTCAGTACTGACAGGCTGTGCATCATGTCTGTCATTCTGGGTACCCTGTTTTATCACATCTTTCTGTCAGTTCCCTCTTTCACATTTAAGCAAGGGACAGATCCTGCTGACTGTTGTTGCTGCTCTATATCCTGATCTTATCATCATTAGGATCTGATAGGTTTCACAGTTTCTCAGATATTTGAATCTTGGCTTGTGTCTGCCTTATAAGTGCTGTCACTTAGAATATTGGGGATAATGCTTTATGTACAAATAAATATTTGTATTACCTTCCAGATGCTATTTAAGCTTGATCTAGATCTGAAGAGCATTTTATAGCATGAAGCCACATCTTCTGTAAACTTGTAGTTCCAGCAGTTGACATGTATAAGGCTGTAGATGAGAGAAATGCATCTCTTTGCCAGAAGAGACATTCACTGCAAAGCAGAGTTCAGCAGAAATCTTCATGTCTTTGACATGTCTTTGATATGTCAAAGACATGAAAGATATTATGCCCCATTTTATGGTAGATGTCAGCTTGGAGGTGAATTTCAATCTAAAGACTTTATATAAAATCATTAAACAGCAAAATTACATGTGAATTAATTTGATTAATGGTGGTAGACTAATAATGACAACCTGAGACGGTAGAAGTTTGTTTAAGCCAAATGTCAAATTATCAATGTGATATTGCGTAAATGATTGCAAGAACAAGATGTGGTTATCTCTGCTTATTAATGTATTTTAAAAAGTTTTTTTTAATGTTATGATATGGCAATTATATATTATTTAACAATAATAAACCAATATTAATAAACGAGTAGTTTGTTGAGAAGGAAACATAGTACATGTAATTGCACAGATATAGTCTTTTATATACAGATCTTTTCTACTGTATACGAGAGTGCTCACATAAAATATAAATTAATAGTTGCAACTTTCTTCTTTTTTTGTTAAAAGACCTATACTGTCTTCAATTATAGATTAAGCAATACAAAGATATCTGATATCATTGTATGCATATATTTATGTGAATCAAAAATAAAGAACTGCAATCTGCCACTGGAAGTGTGTATTTTCAGCTTGAATTTTTTTTTTCTTTATTCCTTGGGCACATGGAAACATTTGACAGTTTCAATTCACAGTTCTTTGCATAGTAATAACTATAACTATAACTATAACTATATATATGTAAATGTACTGCTTTTACTTGTTGTTTCATAGCTTAAATTAAGGCAATCCTATTTCTCCTGACTTTGCTTTCTACCTTCATGCATAATGTCTTTGCTTTGCTGATAATAGTAACACAGTTCTTGAAAACATCTATGAGGATCTCCTCAAGTTGCTGTCTAGTTTCTGTCTGCACTATTATCTAAAAATGAAATGCATGAATAATCTCATTCCATCCTATATGATAGACAGAAACCAAAACTATGTCAGAAATGTGTAAACTGTAGCACTTCAATAAACTTTTTTACTTCACAGTGGAGGAGGCAAGTCAGGTAGAGCTGATGACTGTTCAGTCCTCCTACCTAGCTGGTCTCATACAACCATTCCTCTCCCAGTCTATTTAAATCTCAAACTGGTCAGTTTACACTGTCAGTACTTTAGAGCCTGGTGACTATTTTTACAATTGGATCAGAGCACTGAGTGGTAATTTGCACCAGGTAGGAGCTAAAAGATGATGACCTATGGCTTCTTAATTGCCACCCACCTAGCAAGCAACTCTATAAATGCTCCTATAGACTAGGCTATTTCACTGTGAAGTCTTTGATAAGTTTGAAGAATTGCTAGGTCTGAGGATTGATCATTTAGTGCTTAAATTGGACATCAGAAGCAGGCTTAAGTACTGCCATGTCATACACAAGAGTTGCTAGATTTCAAGAATGTTTGCTTGTGTTTCGGTTTCTATGATCTTTCTGCAGGTACTTCCAGTATAATTCAAATGCACCTTAAATGTTTTGTTCTGGTGATCCCCTTGTCATTTGGAATCTATTTATACCCTAAACTGTGCAGATTTAAATGGTTGCTCTTAGTTCTGCTGTTGCACTGTAGCTGGGAGAGCTGTGGGTCATCCTAATACCATCAGTCATTGTTGTCAGAGCAGTCTAGCAGCTGAATGGAAAATACATTGCTGAATGGTAAATTAACATTGCTATTTTCCTGAATTTTTCACTTTCTGCTTCCCTGCCTCTCAAAGATTTATATTCCTGTTAGCTCAAGCCATCAGAGCTGAAACAGAAATTGATGTTGTGGATTGTTTTCTGTATTAGAGAACTAGTTTAATAAGTTTGTGAAACTGTGTGTAAGAAGAGAGCAATGGCTATTGTCTGCCTGGACTGCAGAAGGAGTGATGATTAGAGAGCATCCAAAAGATGGCAATGAAGATGGTGAAGGGTCTGGAGGACAAGATGTGTGAGGAGTAGAAGAGGTCCCTGGGTGCGTTCAGCCCACAGCAGGGCAGGCTGAGGGCAGGCCTGATGGCGGCTGCAGCTCCTCGCAGGGAGCGGAGGGGCAGAGCTGAGCTCTGCTCTGTGTGACTGCGGCATGGAGCTGTGTGAGGGGAGGGCAGCTGGGGGTTGGGGACGGGTTGTGCACCACAGGGCAGTGAGCAAGGAACAGCCTGCCCAGGGCAGTGGGCACGGCCCTAAGTGCAGTAGATTAAGGAGTGTTTGTATAACGCTCTCAGGTTTTGAATTTTGGGTGATCCTGTGCGGAGTTGAACTCCATGATCCTTGTGGTTCTCTTTCAATTTGGGATGTTCTGTGATTTACCAGAGGACCATGCTGCTATTCTGAGAGACCTGGAAAGGTTGGAGGCATGATATGATGATAACTTGGGAATATTAACAAGGACAGTGCATTGTCCCACACCTAAGGGGAAGAAGTCCCAAGCAAATGTAGATGCTGAGCCTGCCCAGAATGGAAAGCAGTTTGGTAAAAAAGGCCCTGGGATATCCAGGTGGATGCCAAATTGAACACTGGCTGGCAGTGTACCCCTCTCACAAAGAAGTTTTGCAATATCCTGAGACGTATCAAGCAAGTAGGTGGAGGGATGTGATCCTTCCCCTCTGCTCAGCACAGGTGAGGCCACCTGGAGACCAGTTCTGGGGTCTACAGTACAAGAGAGACATGTACATATTGCATAGAATGCAATTAAGAGTCACAAGAAGGTTTAAGGGACTGTAGTATTTCCAGGAGATGTGGATAAGCTGGCTGAACTGTTCAGCCTGGAGGAACCTAGAGGAGTATTATCAGTGTTTAATACCTGAAGGGAGGGTGTGAAAAGGATGGTGCCAAAATCTTTTCAGTGGTTCCCAATGGAACAGAGGCAATGGGCATAATCTGAAACACATGAGGCTCTGCCTCAGCATTAGAAAACACTTATTTAGTGTTCAGATAACAGGGTACAAGCACAGGTTGCCCAGAGAGATTGTGGAGTTTCCCTCTTTGGAGATCTTTAAAAGGCTGGTCTTCAAAAACGTGATCCTGGGCAACCTGCTCTGGGAGCTGTGCATGAGCAGAGAGCAGGGGCCACATGATGTCCAGAAGTCCATTCCACCTCCAATCGTTCTGTGATTCTGTAAAGCTCAATTAAGGTATAATGAAAAAAGATTTTTTTTTTTTTTCCCCACAATCTCAATTAAGTTGTGCTCACCTGCTCACACTCCTTTTCTCTTAGCTTTCATTCACCCAAACTATCATACCCACATACACAAAAGTACCAGGATTTAGTACTGAGGTGTTCTAACCATGAACAGTTGTTTAAGACAAGTCATTAAGGCTACCAACTCCTCATTATGCTCCATTTTTATTATAATTTACTTTTTTATTACTTTATTTATTTTATGTTTACTTCAGAGGGCAAACTAATTTCTGAATGTGGTGATTTTGACTCATCTGTACAATTTTGGAGTCAATAGCCATTAGTGTGTGGTCAGTCTGCCCTGTAAAAAATTTGGGATGTTAAAATTGCACCTCTGAGACTTAAACATGTTAGTACTGAGGGCTTGTGGCCTTGCTAGCTGCGTATTTTGTGAGAAATAAAAAGTCTACAATTGTGGATTGACAGGTTTGTAGTTTCTGACTGTTAGAAGTCCTCCTCAATTTCCTATTAGTACCACTATTAGGAATACAAGACAGGTCCCACATTCTGATAGCTGTATCATCATATGTAGTTATTTTTTTAAAAAAGTGTGCTGCCACTGTTGAAACCAACAAAGTAAGAGTCAGAAATTCTGCAGTTGCAGTCCTTGTTCATACAGCTCTTCGGTGACAGTGTTTGCATTGCAAAATTAACCTACCCTGCAGACAGATGCTGATAATTAGCTAAATTTACAGACCTTTAAAATAAGGCTCTAAGTTCACCAGGAAGGTCATAAATCCCTCTAATATCTGAAGAACTTACAGAGGACTTCAGACCACTGCAATATTACTGAAAGCATTTAATATTTTTTAGTCCTTTCTTTGATGCAGGTTTGCCCTTTACTGCATCTTCTCACTCGTTGGGCTTGCTGTCTGTGAACAAACACTTTGAAGTTGGTAAAGACAAACATTTATGACGTTGGTGTTCTGTTCAAGCTTGTTTTAATTTCTAAACAACAGCTAGTGATTTCCTATCCAGCTGGTTATCTTGGTTATTGTAATGCTTTCATTTAGTGGCTTACTGGGAGTGGAAACAAAAAAGAAAGGAAGAAAAAAGAAAGGAAGAAAAAGGCTATGTAAAAGACAGAATTTCACTTTCAAGATCTAAAATGAAAAGAAAATTTAAAATATAATGATTTTGGCTTCAAGAACTATAATAGCATCATTTAACTTTCATTTAAAAATCACATCTTGGTAGAAAGCAATATCTAGTAGGGCCCATTTTACTTGCAGATTCTGTTCTGCATGAGTAGTTGCCTATGTGCAAGGCAAGGCCAGAGAAAGGGGCTACACAGATAAAATTTTGGCTGATCCTGTTTGCATGCATGGTTTACAGTTCTGCAGTTCCTGCCTTGACAAAAGTCCTTCCACTGCAAAATATTATCTCTCACTCAGAGAGATTAAATAGCTAGTGAGCCAAAATGAGTGAAGTCTCCCTGAAAATCTTGTGCTCTGTTCTTCCCATTGTTCTTTTTCCTAGAAGGATCCATGAATTTAAGGAAGAATAATTATGTGCTTTTTGCAAAGACTAACTTCTCTGACAGAACCTGTGATAATTTGTGTTTCTCAATTCAGAGACCAGTGGAATTTGCTGCACTGAGTACTGCCAAACTTGACAGTCTGAAATGAAATACAGCCTGAGGCTGGTGCCTCTTTTTCATTGCTTTGCTCTTCTTAGCTCACGATAACCTTATTTAGTGCACCTTTATTCAGAAGTAAGGCAAAACACTGCTCAAGGCTGATAATAGAAAAGTAGGACAGGCTTTTTGCTAGCTCCTTGCTGGGTGTTTCTTAGTGACAATCGCTGTTATAGAAAAATACATGGGGCTTGCAATTTCTTAGTTTCTCTTTGATATGAAAAATCAAATGTCTGACTATTCTGGAAGGAATAACAAAGTAAATTATTATTTTTTATTTTTATTTTTTGAAGAAGACTGTAAATCAGATTTCATCTCCTTAAATAAATGATTTCTAATAGACATTTCATGAATACTATTAGAAAAGATAATTTCTTTAGCCAAGGTGCATGTGTTAGCACTATCTCTTAAGCTCGCATCTTGTCTGGATTCTAAGGATGAATAACTTTTGAAATGAATATTTCTGCTGTGAACAAGCAATTTGAATCCAGCATAATGCCTTTTATGAATGTTTTAAGTGCCTACTGGTCACATATCTACAGGCTCACGTCTCTGCTCTGTCATTAGCTAATAACCCACAAGCAGCCTTCAAGTAAATGTCAACCTCAAAGAATGAAGTTTCTTTTGTGTCTGAGGTGAGTAACTGCAACTTCTGTGATGAGCTACGTGCAGAAAAACTGCAACTAATCTGTCAGAAAATACATTAGACTCTAGAGTTTTCAAAGCTCACTATTCAAAGCAGTAAATTCGGATGAAGAGGCTCTCTTGCTGATATAATCTGTGTAGCAGGCACACAACTTATTAAAAAGAAAAATAAAGAAAAAAAAAACCACCACAAAACAAAACAAAAAAACAACCCAAAAGACAACGGAGCAGTTAAAAAAAAAAATTAAAACAGAAATCTCATCTCTTTTCTCCTCTAGTTTGTACTTCAAGAGGCAGCAAGCAAAGCAGCCTCCAGCAAGAACGAGAAAAAAGTCCACAGAGTATTTTCCGCTCTGCTCCCTGAAGCCTGAAATGTAAAACAGACTCCCTCTGTGAGAAAGTGACTCAGAAAATGAAGTGCTGTGACAGGCCTGTGTTAAGCCATCGTGACTGTAAACCATCTCCTCCTTCATCCCTTTGAAGTATTGGCAGTGTTGCATTAAACAGTCAACCTAGGAAGCACAGAGCAGATGAATGTGAAATTTGGGCTTTTTAAAAGGAAAAAGGAAAAGGAACAAGCCAAAATTATCAGTCTGGCAGAGGGGCAGGAACAATAGTTCAGATAAATGACTAAAAGTTAATGCTACAGACATCCTTCTGCTTGGGTTTCCAGCCCTCTTCCACATGCTGGTTCTCCTTAGGAAGAGCTCCTAAAATGCAGCAGTTCCTGTTTGCCTGGGAGTCTGGAGTCAAAAGAAGTGCAAATGAGTTCTGTTCTAAATGTTTTCTCCTCCTCTAAAGAAAACGATCCAAACTGTGGAAACAAATCCATCTGACCTTCAGCAACTCAGAACTGGGGAATATTGCAGAAATTTCAAAGAAAAAAAAGACAAGATACTTTTCTATTTCCCAGTGACTTGCATGGAAAAAGCATGAATCAGAACATCATAGGAATTTCTAATTCAGCTAATAAAATATTGAAAGAGCAAGATCTAGTATGGAGTCAGATGGAAAATAATATTTCACAGGAGAGAAGAGATTGAGGAAATAAATGACGGGATAGGAGATGAACTATACCAAGGATGAAAAGAGACAAGAAATTCACTGTAAAATGAATAAATGGTAATTTTCATGGAAGAGAATTCCTGTGATGTTTAAAGAGTTAACAACACTGCTCAATGGAGAAGCTGCCATCTCTTGAAGGTGTCTGGTGTATGATATAAACATATTCAGCCATCAAAATTCTCAGTTTGTCCATTTCTGCCCTGTCACCATGGGAAGAGGAAAGAAAACCAATGTGGGAGAAGCGGTGGTGCAAATCTAGGAGCAAGCACCAGAGTAAGTAAGACCTCACTCTTCCACTAAAGCTCTCCTCTCAGCCTCTCCTGAACTAAAATAATAAGTCTTTATAGTTCTATAGGAATTCCCGCATGGTGATATTTCCTGAACACTCACCATTCTCAAAACCCAGCAAAGTGACGCAATTGAAGAGGTCATTGTATTCCCAGGGTGAAACAATCGTAGGTCCTGGACATTGACATTTTCTTTGAAAACAATTCTGTTTGGAATACTCATCTTTGCTATTCAGTTGTGGCTTCGGAATCTCTGTTCTGTCTCCAACCCTGGAAGGATCTTTGAGAAAATATTCTCAGCTTCCCACTTTTCTTGTGTATCTCACAGAAGAACAAATCCAATCTGCTTTTAATGAGTATAGTTTTGACCTACCATACCTCTCTTCAGGCATCTTTTTCTTGAGGTGTTCTGCTATACGTGCAACAGCAATCAGCTAGACAGCGGACTAAGTGCTGTTGCTGTCAGTAGACATCTCCAGTTTCATAGGATGATTGTCAGTCAGGTTCAATACATGCTGCAGAGTGCTTTCCCATTTGAATAATTGCAAAATGAGAAAAAATGGATGAAAACAGTGACAGAAACCTCCTTCCTTCAAGCAATGTGGTTACTAATTCAGCTAACTTAATTGCTAGGTCACTTCTAACAAGAAAGAATAAGGCAATCCACTCTTTTTTTTTTTTTTTTTCCCAAAGCTAAATCAGACAGGGACAAACCAAAGCAAAGTGCCCTCAGAATCCCCCTCTTGAGACACTTGCAAACTCATTTCATTTTCCTCTATGAATTCAGCCTCAGCACTTCCCACAAAGCCAGTACTCCACTCCCTTCTGTTTTGAGCAGAAACTGGTGAGAACAGGAAAGAGAATGAGATGAGATCAAGAGCAGGGCTTTTTTGTCAGTGCTGAATGTAATGAGAGAAACTGTTTATCCTCAGTTGCATACTTTAGATTTTTGTCTCAAGTTTCTTTAGCCTGAAAACCTTTTTTTTTTTAAAAAAAAAAAAATCTGACTATTGCAGAGTAATTGTTATCACTTCTGAGTAACCATTCTGCAGCACTTCTTCCACTGATAAACTGTCTAAAATTCATCAAATGAATGGTGACGATGAAAAGGCTTAGTCTTTTCATGTTTTTAATTTGAACAGTACTGTTGTGAATTGCTTTTTCTTTTAAGTAGGAATGTGGTTCAACTGGAATGTAAGGAGAGAACAAGAAGATTCTATGCAGTCTTGAATCTCTTCGGCTAAAACAGAGGGTGAGAGGGTGATGACAGCTCACCTGGGTGGGTAGATGCATGTGTCAAATATAAATATGCAGGCAGTCGTATGCACCTATATGGAGAGATGCCTAAATGTCTAAGAACAAAGCCAGAACTCAAGAATATTGTGTTATATTCAATCTTTTTTTACTCTATTGCCTTATGCTGTGCTGGCTGCTAAGTTGACTGTTTCAGGGATATAACAGTTAAAACATCAGCCAGTCTAAACTGCTTCCTTGTACAACGTGTGGATTGTTTTCTGGTGTGAAGATACAATCAGTGAGTTGAGAATCTTGTCCTTTGAAGTTACAATGTCAAATCTTGTTGTGAGGAGACAAGTAACAGCAAATGTTTGACATCTTAATATTATTCACAACCCCCTTAATGTGTTCCAGTATTTAGTTACCTGAAGGAAAATGAAAAAAGAAAAAGAAATATGTGTGTAATTCTGTCTCCTATTTTAAATTCTCGGGACTTGCCTTCTTTTCACATTTAGCTGAGCACTGAAGCTTTACGTTATTCCAGAGTGACTTCTACTCAGATGCACAGCTTTCTGCTTAGCTATGGTAATGCTACTCTTTACAAGTAGTGCAAGAGTGGGCTGGTTAAACCACAAGGCAGTATAACTGATCAGTTGCTGACAGGATAGTTTCAGGATGCAGTCACAGGACAGGATAACTTCCATGACATAGAATCATTAAATCATTAAGGTTGGAAAAGACATTTAAGATCATCTAGTCCAACTGAACTCTCCAGTGGCTTCCCACAGGTCTTCTCCCTACAGAGGGCCTAGGTAAAGAATTCAGCATCTTATTCTATATATGTACAGCAGGGCTTACAACGTGGGGATTTGTACATTTGTTGTGTAGTGAAGGGCAGTGCAGAGATGTGGTAGAAGAGCTGTGAAATTGCTCTGCAGCTGATACTGAACCTGACCTCTGCCAGGAGAGCATCCTTTTTTTGCCATTATACCCCACAGGATAAATTTATACAGCTCTTTAGGTACATGGCAAAAATGCATGTTCTGAGGTTTTAGTTCTAACATCAACTCTGACAATTCACCATCCGGAAAGATATCTCACTGCTACTAGCTGTCTCTTTAGGAACTATCACTGCATCTGCTAAAGTGATTTTTTTTCCCATCTGGTCTTTCAATATACACTTTCCTTCTTTCCTCTTTACTTGCACTTGCTAAATTTCATGCCTCACTTTGCTATTTCATTCATTTATGTCCATAAGGAGCATCACTTAGTAACAGTGATTACAAACTATCTTTCATGTATTTTATTATACCTATTGTGAACTATTGCTCTGCAGATAGCGTTGACAGAGAATATAGTTGGTTGAAGCTATTGGCTCAGCATGATTTTCTGATTAGTGCTGTGAAACGTTTGCTCTTCAGTTTCTCACGTACGCTCAAGGCCCTTGCTCAGGGCCAGTTTTAGTGTAGCATATGTTTTGTTCCTCCACTAGCTACTTTTCAAAAACAATTTCAGACAGGAGTCAGCTTTGTTCTTTTTTTGTTGTTGTTTTATCTCCTTCTTTTCTATATTAGTGGGAATAGTTGGCAATACGCAATAGTCCTTGCATATGAGGCCAAAAATCTTTGGAGCAGATTGGCGTTTCCACACAGTGAGATCTGCCCATCTGGTGGCCATGAGGTGACTGGAACTCATTCTGGTGGGAGGACAGGGAAGAGGAGGAGGTCCACCTCCCGCAGTTTCTGAGAGGCTGTTACAAGGAATCTGCCTCCTATTCTAGCAGCTAGTACAGCCAGCTTGACCTTCATACCACTAGGATTTATTAAGCAGATACATGACAATTGACAAACACTCAAGAATACTGGGGAGGGGAAAAGAGAATATCTTCTCAGATTTTCCATGTTTCCACATGCTCTTGTATCCCACTGAGTGGCCACCTAACCCAAGCAGTGAACTGCAGTGTGTCATCCTGGGCAGGAACCACATGCTATAAATACTATTCCCATCTCTTTAGAATTTTGTTAAATTATGTGTTATAGCTAAACTAACTCTCAACCTGTGTTTCTGCTATGTTTTACTTGATATTGTGAAGGATTCAAGGTCTGTGTGAGGAATATTCTCTGTGTGCATGAACAGCAAAAATACTTAAATGAGTAAAATAAATAATACTATCCTAATAATGGCAGACTAATAGCTCTGCTTTTATGTATGCTCTTACACTCCTACATTTTCACTAAATACTGTCAGTGGAATGAAAAAACAAAACGTGTTTTGTTTTCTCTCATAGGGCCTCAGTAAATAAACAAAGTTTTGAAGTTCATTCTTCTTTGTTCAGAATAGTTGGGTCCTAATTAGTGGGATGAACAGGTGTCTCAGTTTCAGAGAACTGGTGCACAGCACTCCATTTGGTAAGGACTACTACCAAGTATAATAGCTTGTTGGGCAGTAGGTTATAACTGAAAACAAATAATGCAGATATGTGAGTGAATGGGAGAGAAAATCTTGAGCTATGCTGAGCTACTTTTACCCAGGACTTTGTTTTTGCATATTGCTGAGTCTTTTGGGTGCCTGGATACTTCCTCTCAACTAAGAAATGCAAATAAGGAAGTAAGTGCAAGCAGCTGACAACACCTCACAGAGAGGATGGAGGAGAGCAAACAAGAGTAACTGAGAAAGAAGGAGCAACCCAGAACATGTTCTTACTTAATTAAAAAAAAAGAAAAAGAAAAACTGAGGTTACTTAAACATCCTTCTGGAGTTTTAAATTAAATACAAATGTTTGAACTACCATAAAACTCTACTGGTCTTGTTTGTTTGTTTGTTTGTTTGGTGTTTTTTGTTGTTGTTGTTGTTTTGCAATAAGTTCTGTCCAAGAAATTCAGCAGGAGTCCAACAACACATTTCTTTGAATATTTTTTGAAGTTGGAGGTGCTCCTATTCAGTATCTCTGGTTTGTTCTTGGAAAGTAGCTCTTAGTGATGCAGGCTGCAAAGCTGAGATTTTCCTCACTATGAACCACAAGGATTAAGATCTCATCTTTTTATTTGCCGGCAGAAACTTCATTTAGAAGAAGACCAAAGTTTAAAAATAAGTACATGTTCTAAATAAACTTTTTTTTCCCCCTGTTCTTTGGGGTGCAAGGACCGATCTTTTTCTGTGTGCCTGTATGAATGTGCTGAACTTGGCCCTCAGGACAGGCAGAAACCTTCCCTGAGGCTGCTCACCAGCAGCAAACCATGCACAGGTCTTGCTACTTATGCTTACCCAGGCAACAAGTGGAAAGGCAGATACTTGGAGGAAACATTTCATCTGAGCACCACCTTCAACAGTTGCTGGGCCCTCTCCTGCCTGTCTGCACACCTCTGGCTGCTACCCTACCACCACTATGTGCTGTGCTCTCCTTTGGCCTCCTGCGTGTTCCAAAAAAATGATTCCTGTCAGGGTTACCCTTCTTTTCCCTCCCTCTTGCAATCTGACGTTGCACATAGTGGGTTAGCACCAGTAAAAAGTCACTATTACAAACTATTAGCATCAATAAAAAATGTTGTAATGCCAATATTATACATCTACATTCTCTGGCCATGTTCACAGCAATGCAATAGACCACTGTGCTGATAATTAACTCTTGGAAGGACTGTAGTCCTGTTCCCTGTTACTCTAAGGTTCCTTCAGGAGAAAACTGCTAGCAGACACAAACTTGTTCTGGGCTGGTCTGGGTGATACAGATTTAGGCTGCTACCTGATTATTACTGCTACAGTAATAAATGTCGATGCTTTCCTGCACATCTTCACTTGAAATGTTACCCACTATCTATCAACTCCTGTAGTGAGCTCAGGAATAGTATTAATAAAACTACCCAAGCTCCTTTCAGCTTACAGTTTCGCTGAACTGTTTTTCTGTCTGGAGTCCTGGGACAAGTAGGTCATTATGAGGTGGGAAAATACAGCATGTAACAAATCTGAGGTAGCTATTGGCAATGATGTTGAATTCAGACTCCTTGGCTCAATTTCTGCAGCTTATACACATCCCCCAGGAAAAGTCTGGTTTGAAAAATTTTCTGCTCTTCTCTAGTGAGACTGTTCAGTTTCATACTTCTCCAATCTCAATACTGACCGTGCAGTTTTCTAACTACTTGATGAGTTGCTTTCCCTTATGCTTTCTTATTCTTGCCATTTAATGCCTTTCACAGATTCTTTACTTCTTCCAATATGAGGAGAGTGGTGGGAACAGGACTCCAAAAGCCCCAGCACTGCTCAGCCTGAGAAGTCCTCAGGGTTGATAAGCTTTGACGCAACTGGGAAGGTCTGTAGCTATTCCAAGTGAAAGGTGTATTTAGTGTAGCACACAGAGTAGCACACACTAAGACAGGGCCTGACAAACACCAGCACACAAAGGCCTTGCGAGCCTGCTCCAAGTCCAGCCTAGGTGAGGCGTATGGCAGCCTGCTGCTAGCACCATGCAGACCACAGTCTGGATAAACACCCACAGGCTGCTCACTGTGCTATCACATTGGAATACTTACTTCAGCTCGTGCTAAAGAATAAATTTCTGAGTTGGAAGTAGCACTCAGACTTGGTTAGCAAGAAGGAGAACTTTATTGGCAGTTTTTTCCTCCTGGTGCCATTGCAATCCTCTGATGGTTTACTCATTATTATTTTTATTATTAATCCTCTACCTCGGAGGCAAGGATGAGCCATCAATTATTGTTTTTATTAGTTGGCTCAATGTGCTTAGAAATGATTTGCAAGTATTTCTACTACTGGTATGTGGGGAGCACCCTGAAAAGTAGTGAAAATGAGCAACTGGATACTCATCTTGACAAAAACTGTCCATAATGAGTCAGTGCAAATGTATACAGCTGGGAGCACCCAGCTAATATCTCCTGCTTTCCAAAATCATAGAATCATAGAGAATCATAGAATGGCCTGGGTTGAAACCCAGGACCACAATGATCATCGAGTTTCAACCCCCCTGCTATGTGCAGGGTCACCAATCACCAGACCAGGCTGCCCAGAGCCACATCCAGCCTGGCCTTGAATGCCTCCAGGGATGGGGCATCCACAGCCTCCTTGGGCAACCTGTTCCAATGCATCACCACCTCTGGGTGAAAAACTTCCTCCTAATATCTAACCTAAACCTCCCTTTCTCAGTTTAAAACCATTCCCCTTGTCCTATCACTATCCAGCCTCACAAACAGCCGTTCCTCTCCTGTTTATATTCTCCCTTTATACCGGTGAGTAGCAGCTGTCTGTCTGAATTCTACAGTGAGGCTTTGCTTCACACTGTACTGCACTGATCATGTTTGTAGTTCATCATTCAAATAATGAACAAAATTTAACCTGCAACCTCAATATCCATGAATATAATTTCATAAGTACTGAAATGGTCAATTTACAACATTTGAAGTTTCCTAAACAGCAGTGAGTACAAGTGAAAATTTAAATCTATATGTGAATTTTAATGTATAAATTTTGGTAAAGTTGTGCCTGTGGTTTTGTTCTTTGGTGTAAGTGGGATGTGGGTGGTATGAGTAGCGTGAAAACAAAGCTACACAAAACAGTTTAGGGATTCAGTGCAGTCATGGGAGACTTTTTGCATGGGCTAAACAGTGTAAAAAGGTTCATGAAGATTAAGCGAGCATGGTATTGGCAAAGTATTAATATCCTCATGCTATGATGTACTATAAATTTCTTTTTTAAAAAAACAGCAGTACTGTGACAAGCACATGTGCTGGCATAGGATATAAGCTGTGGCAGGAGTGTGAGCCCTGGCATCCTGCTGCCCAGCACAGAGGCAGCCCAGGTGTCTGACATCTCAGAACATCCAGCCAGAAGGCCTTGGCATGCAATTGTTTTCACTCACGTGAGCCAGTTTTCTCTGCAGAGATTTATTGTTTCTGCTTGCTGTTCTGTTAACCAAATTTGGAAAGTATTTCTTCAAATTGGCAGATGTAACATCTTCTGAACTCCTCTTCTGTTGTACTCACACCCAATCAATACACAGCACTAATCACAGACTGGCTACAGCCTCTGCCTGTATGTGAACAGTCATAATGACTGCCTATTAGGAGTGCTCAGTTCTGGTGAGAGCACCTAATATTAATTTGGCTGAGTATCAATTTCAGCCTCTGCAGTCTCAAGCTGAGAATAAAAGCCTCATTCACTCAGATGGTCTTATTTATTGGCCTCTTAGAAGTTTCCACAAGTATGCACTCAGGACTTTTCAACAGAACAGTTATTTTTATTCAGTTTTAGTCCTGTTCATATTTATTTAGAGAGGAGGAAAGTCTGTGTCATTACAGTCAGGCCTATATAGCTGTTTTTATTTATTTCAGATATAAGTGAATAAAACTGACTTTAGGATCAAAACCTAGTCAGGTGGGACGCTCTTGAAGTTCGGTGAGTGCCCTTCAGGTGAATACAGATGAGACTCAGCTGGGCTAGAGATTCAAACATGGAAGTGTTGGGCAGCTCAACAGTGTTAAGCTCTGAAGCTGACTGACTCTTAAGAGGCAGACCAGAAACACTGGTGAAATTCCCAGATCTATGAGATGAGGGCTTTCTGCGGTTCTCTGCTCTTGTGCAGCTCGCTTCCTGTAGAGCAGGATGTATTTCCAAGATAAGGTCATCTTTCTTCCTGAGGGGATGGGGTATGGAGAACCTATATTTGTCTAAAACGAACAGCAAAGAAAGTTAACTATATAGTGTTTCCTCCGTTCAAACAGTAGCTCACATTTGTCTCACTCACACATTTCCTTAAATTATTCACAATCACAGCATGTGGCAAGAGTCTGCAATGCTATGCCCAAAACAGCTTAGGAAACACTTGCAGTCTGATGACTCTGATGGAATGCCAAAAAGATTTAATATATCGTATTAAATATATTAATATGTCATACATTAAGATTTAATATATAATACAAATATATTATTAAATAAGAATAGAGTTGATGGCCATTTTTTCCTTTAATTACTCCCTTTCGGGGGAAGTAGTCAATAAAGCTGTATTTTCCCTCTGGGAAGTTTCAGTTCATGAAAATAGACCTGACAAAATAATGGGCAGCTGAGGGCTTAAAACAAAATTAGGATAAGGTGCTCAGGAAAGTGTCTGCACAGATACAAGTTCAATTATTCAGAAAGCAGAGAAAAAATCTGCAAGAGGCTCTGGAGACTCAGCAGGTGGTCCACAGAACTGTGGTTGTTCAAATATCTACATCCTTAAGGAGCACAGTGCTTGACACTTGTTCAGTGTAATTGCAACAGAAACAGTTGCTAGTTGCTCTAAAACAGCCCTTTCTTGGCATGTTTGAAACCAGTACTGTAATACATTCTGTTGCGCGCAATTAGTTTTAAAACCCATTTGAGACTTACTACTTGGTGCCTGTGTTATTCTGATTATAGGCAGACTCCAAGCATCATTTCACACTCAGGTTCAATCTTACGTCTTCCAGGACACCTGTGTTGCTGCTGCTGTTCGCCTCACCACTGGGAGAGCACCAGTGCTTGTCCAGCAGCACCAGCGCCGCTGATCCAGCTTGCCTGCTGTACCTGGCCTCAGGGCTTCACAGGATCGGGCTGTGCTGACAGCAGCAGTGCCAACGGCTGGGGCAGCTGGAGGGCCTCAGGACAGAGGAGCCCGAGGGCAGACAAGGCTGTGCCCTGACACCGCTGTTTTCAGGACAGGAGGGGGAGTGCTGAGTGACCAGGGTTCACCATTAACCGTAATAAAAGGAAGCCATTGAGTGATCAGTGTGTGAGAACTCCATTTGACCTGTTTGTTAGGTGTGGTTGAAATAAAAACTGAGGAAGGGGACCATCCATTCTATTCAGATAATACACCTTCTTTGAACACGAGACTCTTGTCAGGAAGTGGACACCCATATCTAGCACCTCTAACATCTAACTCTACTGTAGGATAACTTTTTGCATGTGTGTCTCTTTTGTTTTCCTTTTGTATGCCACTTTGTAATCAAGATGATGAAGTAAATTGCAGTGGCTTGCAACCGTGGCCGGCAAAACTCAGACCTGGTTGTACTTCAGCTAGCATGCTTTGCAGCATTCAGAAACATTAACTGCGGTGCTCAAGTATGGGATTAAATGATCTGTTAAAGCTGGCCAATGCTGAGATTAAGCCTATCACTAAAGCAATTGATTTTCCTTAGCAACATATATCAAGAATCACCTGAGAAAGACAGAAATTCCTTCATAAGAAGTTGCATCTACAAGATGTCTAAGAACACATATGTTTTTCACACTGTTCTTCCAAAAATAAGAAATGAATGTTGATTAACGTGAAAAGTTGCTATTAGTTACAATCCCATTCAAAGTCAGTGAAGTTAAAGCAAACATTGACCTTTCCTGTGTTGGTGGAACATCTGTGGAGCTGGAATTTCCGTGTTTGGGCTTGCATTAAACTGAAACTGAAATTTACCAAATAGTCTTGCAGGGATTTTTTTTTTTTTTTTTCCTTCTCATTTTGTTTTCAAAATATTATCTGGTACAATTACTCTAAACTTTTCATATACATAAGTATATATTTAATATTAGTAAGTTCTCAGCTTTCTTTGCCTATGTCTGTGCTAGCATGATCTTGAAAGAAGTGTGGTGACAGATTATGCTGTTGTAGCAGTTTGTCGTGCCAAGAGAAACAATTGTAACTCTCTTTCATTAATGAGGTTAAATACAGGAATTTGTTTAGACAAGTCCTTTTCTGTTTGTGAAACGGTAGTGTAACCCACGGCTTGCTGCAGAGTTACTTTCCCTTTAAAATGAAGTCAACAGTAGGGATTGATTTCATGAGTGCTGCTATAAATCTCCTCAGGTTCTAAATGAAAATTAAATAATCAAAGCAAAACAATATAAATGGGAAATAAGCCATCTTTTAAAATACTGACTGTTCTTATATTAAAGTGCTTTTTTTTTTTCAGAAAAGGAATTTCTACTTCAGCAAAGAAAGAGTCTACTAATGATAAGATTCCAGTCAAAAAGTCATGGAATAATGAAGTAAGAAGAATTTGTAAGAATTCTGGCTTTAGTTAACAAGCTTACACATCACGACTGCCCTTGATTTGTTTGTTTTAAATTAAACCAGTTGCATTGCTATTATTTTCTGCCACTGTGTTCAGTTCTGCCTCTTTTATTCTCATATGGATAATTCTCTGTTTATGAAGTGAGTAAACTCCAGAGAACGCAAAGAGATCTCTGACCTTCTGTACACTACCCAGCTGGAACCCATGCAGGTACTGATTTCTTGTTCTCTGCAGGTGTATTTCTTCACCAAAGATTCAAAATAAGGTTGGGAATACTGAATGTTCCTGCAAAGGAGAGGAGGGGAATTCTTCTCTGTTCAGCCTATTCCTGTGAGCATGAGATTTAGAGCTGAGCCCAGAAGGTCTTTGAACAAGTCATCTGTCATCATAACAAATTACAAGTGAGTAATATATTTGACTTAGGCTCCAAACGTCCCAAAGGTGTTGCAACTGCTGGTATGACTTCCCATCATTTATTACCAGATGGAGGGAGAAAAGAAGCCAGCAAGAAGCAAAAAATTGAGGAAAAAGAAATAAAAAAGAAATTAAAAAAATAAGCAATTAAGCTGTGTAGTTTTCTCTGAGGCTGCCAACCAGTCCCCCTAAAGACAAGCAAGGAGTTGATACAAAGCCGAAGTACTGCTGAAACAAGTGGGGTTGAATTGTCACTACAGTAGCATCCAGACCAGGTTGGCATAAAACTGCTATGTTGCATTGTAACCAGTCACTGTGACTTTTGGAGACAAAAACAGTATCTCAGGTGTCCCCAGCCATCCTAATGAGGTGGTAGGTGAGACGCTGTCTGAGATCAGTTTGTTCTAGACAGCTTGTTCCTGCATTCAGCACAAGGCTAATATATAAAGAACTGCAGAAATATGAAAGGAAAATGTGTTTGACTGAAGTCAATGGCAGCTGATTCAAAGTCAACTAGGAAAAAAGAAGTTGTCATGCTAGTGCTTTTAGGACAGTGTTTCTCCAGAGGACCATCAATCTAATCTTGATTTAATTTCACAAATGATATGTCCAAGCAAAGCAGGGTGTAGACATGCTGTTGAATGACCCCTGAACTCCAACATGTTTCTTTTCATGACTGCATCTCAAAAGGAAAACCCACTGCTCTGTTGCCACCTAAAACTACTCAAGCCTGAGCTGCCTAACATTTGTCTGTTTCTTGAATTCATCCGGGTTGCAAACAGGCAGACACAAATCCTAAGGATGGATGCTTTCTTTTATGTTAATGTAAATGGACCTTATCGACATGCAAGATCTGTGAATAGAATATTCACCTACCAGCGTCCTTTTCAGGCTTTGAGTGTTCTGCTTCATGTGTGATAATATCTGGCATTTGAAGGATTGTCCTGCTTGGTGTAAAGTACAGCACAACACAGTATTTCAGTTTTTGTGTTTGTATTTTTGAATGTTTTGTGTTTACACAGTTAGGCAGCTAAATAAACATATCCTTACAATGCATTTCTTCTCTTCCACTTCTCTGTCATGAAAACAGATATGGTGATTGAATTTATAATGATTGAATTTATAATGATTCAAGTATATAAATGATTATGATTCTGAGCTAAATTTATGATGATAGTATATCTAAAATATTATCATCTGAGAGTGCATGTATTTTTAAATCACCTACACAAAGGCATAAAAAACATCCATTGTTTTTACATGTGAGAATAATTAATTATTGCATTTTAAAATATCAAACTTTTCATTGCTATGTGTGGGTCCTACCACAAAAAATGTACATATCCACAAGTGATGCTTAATGATTCTTCAAGGTTTGAGACAAAGATAAATGGAGGAATTTAAAAAATAAACTGTTGATGGAAGCATAGAGATGAGGCAGATGGGTGCTGTTAGCAAAAAGACTTCTGTTTAAAAGTTGCCTGGTACTGTTAGTCACACAGTATATCTGGTTCTGTACAAGTCAGTCAGCCCCCCACCTGCATTCCATCTCGTTTGACAGCTAGCATGTTTGCTAAAGAAATAATCTGTGGTTTTAGCGTTTCCTTACCATGGTAAGAGGACTAAAGATAACGTTGTCCTATCTTCATGGCAATGCTACTGAAAAAAGTGAGCAGCCGAAATGAAAGACAGTAATATTTTGTTATGTAAAACCAGTGGCTGACTCTACCAGTACTTGCTGCTGTTAAATTTTTCCATTTCCAATAAACACAAACCATTTAAACACTTATGGTAATTCTCAAGCTATCTAGTACTCTCTGATATATAAGTCTGGCAAGTTGAGTGCCTTTTCAGAGTGGAGGGAGGGAGAAGTAGATTGTAACTCTAACACCAAGTATGGTGCAGCATTGTGGCAGGGAAAAGTGGAGGTGCCTTGTTTACTCACTCACGTACCCTCCTGCCTTGACTAAATAACAACAAGCATTGTACATCTCTATCTGCTTGTCCCTCCAACTGCCAACATTTCCGTATGTTGTTCCAGTGCTCACCAACCCCAGGTGGCCATCACCAATCTTGTGAAGGGCAAAGTGCTAGGGAGCAGCCCCACATCCAAAGCTGCATGAAGATGCCAGATCTGCAGAGCTGGCAAGAAGGCAAGGGTGCCCACCAGCCTGACTCAGCAATCTCTTGGATATGGCAAAGTATTTTCTTACCTGTACTCAGAAGGAAGGGCTTCTGAGACCCGGAATCTATTGCACTGATGCAGATTTTTTTTTGATGCTGTTTTTTGTGCTCTTGTAATTCAATACTGATGGTCTGACACCTTAAGATCTCCTGGATACGTAGAACAGCCATAGAATCATAAAATGGCTTATGTTAGAAGGTACTTTAAAGATCATCTGGCTCCAAACCCTATTGCCATGTGCAGGGCTGCCCTTGAACAACTCCAGGATGGGACATGCACAGCTTCTACAGGCAGTCTGTTCCAGTGCTTCACCACACTCTGAGCAAATAATTGATTCTCAGCATGTAACCTAAATCTTCCTTCATTCAGTTTACAACCATTCCCCCTTGTCCTGTCACTACACTCCCCTCCAGTTTTGCTGTAGGCTCTATTTGGGTACTGGAAGGTTGCAAGTAAGTCCCCCCAAAGCTTCTCTTCTCCAAGCTGAACAAATCCAAGTCTTTCAGCCTCATTTTTTTCTCATTAGCTGTTTCTATCTTTCCAATTTTTGTGACCCTGAGATGATTTTCTTGAGTTGTGAGTACGTAATATAATTTAAACTCTGTTTAGCATATATGAAGTGTCTGAAACGTTTTCTGATAATAATCATCCTGATGGTACTACACATGATAAAAAGCCTAGATTACAGTATCTCATAAATACCTAAAAACTAAAAACTCAATTTGTATTACATTTAAGCCTAAGGAACAGACTATGTAGACTAGATAGATCTCTGTTATATGATGGTTACTAGATGGCTTCCTGCTATGACTTTGGCAATTGCAAACATTTGGATTTCGTGTTGAGGGACATGGTTTAGCGAGTGCTATTGGTGGTAGGTGGATGGTTGGGCTGGATGATCTTGTAGGTCTTTTTCAACCTTTGTGATTCTGTGATTCTGTCAAACCTTCTGGCAATTCCTGGCATCATTTACATCAAATGAAGTGTACTACTCTGCAGGCTGGAGATCATACAGAGGCTGCACCACAAGCAGTATCTCCTTCTTGATGTTAGCCTACAACATCAGAGATGGATTTTAGTGATATGACAGTAGGGGCTGAACCTTCTCAACAGTATTCCATTATGTGTTGTTGCTGTGGAACAGATGGCACCAGAGTGGCAGTCTGACAGAACAGTGTCAGACATGGAAGTATGTCTGAAGCAAAGGTGTCACTGAGTTCCTCCACACAGAAAAAAATGACATCCATCAACACCTGCTGAACATTTCTGGAGATCAAAGAGTGGATGTGAGCACAGTGAGGTTGTGGGTGGTGTGTTTCAGCATTGGTGACAGAGACAGTGCAATAGCCAACAGTCTTTAGGAGCAGCCTACAGCTCTTCTGATTCTGCAACCTGCTGCAGCTTGTCCTGTGGCTATGGGACAGCACAGGTCTGCACACACTTGAGTTAACTGAGTCACTGTCACCTTGATGTATGATGATCTCCCGACCAGGATCCATACAGCTCCTTGCTACCAAAAACTTGTAGTTTTCCCTGGATAATTCATCTGTAATAATGAGGCACGCCGGTGTACAGGACAGACAGAAATTGGCAGAAAGAAAGGACAACTTCTTAAAAACTCAGAACCTTATGTCGCCAGTTTCTTTCACCACATCCTACAATTTAACAGTTATATGCCCTTCTACTATTCCCCTTTTACTGCTCTATTTTCCTGTCTCTAGTTTCAGTATATGTAATTTTACATTGTTTCCTCTTTTTACATGTCAGTGTAAAAAACACAGTCTTTATCTCACTTACCTTTTAGTACTTTGTCTTATGATTTTTGTGTTGCTGGTTCTTCAGAAAAGGTGGTCGGTCATCCTATTTGCTTACACAGTACTTATTATGGTAGGGCATTTGAATAAAGTTACAATACAATCAATAAACCAGTGATACTTGCTGCCTTTCATTTCCTCTAGGCAAGTTAATCTTTAACTCTAGTAACAGCCATGCTGCTAATATTCTCCCCCTCATGTGTGCACTGAATAAAATACTGTGCCCAGACTGCAGAAAAAAATGAATATTTTCTTCTCTGTCCCACTGCATTTTTTGTGTGCTTCTCTAGATACTCTCAAACACCTGAAGAAGGGAAGTGCTTGTGCAAGCAGGATCTCATTGATGGTTTTGCTTTTAATAGCTTGTTAAGACTTTTTTTTTAGCTTTATTAATGTTAATGCAGAGAATTCCAATTTGCCTAGAGAAGTCTCTGTGCTTTCTAAGTTTTGCTGACGTTCTTTGACTAATAAAAAATGTACCACAGGAACATGCTTTTGCTTTGCTGTAGAGTACTGTAACTACGTCATAGAGTAAGCAGCTGGGCTCCTTATGGCAAGAGCAAACTGACTAAATGGGGCTGAGCCGTTCTGCAGCAAGAACGTGTGGATGAACTGCAGCTCTGGACTTGATTCAGAGAGAAAAGGTGCCAACAGTTTCTTGAAAATTACTTATGTAGTATTTTATTCAACAACATAATCCTTTCCAGCAGATTGCCATTGAACACTCAGACTCAGATATTTTTAATGTATCAGCCATCTTTTAAATACATTTTCCATCTGACAATAGACAAGAAGTAGAAAAGGCAGAGTAGTGTTTGGTTGTTTTTTTTTTTTTCCTCAAGCTGGGGATCATTTGTCTAAGAATTCTGAGGGTGATACACTTTTTTTTTCAGAATCTGCTCAGAGCTAAGAGAACCATAGTTCTTATTGCTTTGTTGTGCTTTCTCAAGGTTGCAAGAAACCTGAAATCAGGCAGATATCAGAGTGGTGTATTCTCCTTTGGTGTTTTGGAGGGCTGGTAGTCTTCAGTATCTGCACACTGTAAACATCAGTGAAGGGGTACACATTGAGTTGCACTTACAGAAAGCACGCAATGTATTTTCTTCAAAAGGGCTTTGGAAGATCTTGCCTGAGACTTGCAACATTCTGGCCTTTTGTTACTGAAACCTATCCCTTGTTCAGAGCTTGTGTGCTCCTTGGCAAGGATGAACAAGAGGCACAGGTGATGATCAGCTTCAGCCTGGGGTGATGATCTGATTCAGCCTGGGGCAGGCCAATGCACAGCTGCCCAGAAGGGATTGTCTTCAACCAGCTTGTCCCTAGAGAGCTCTTCAGAGAAAAGAGCTGTTCATACAGAGATGTGCATTCCCCATTCTTTTTTTTTTTTTTTTTTTTTTTTTAAGGAGTGTGTGGCTCTTGTAAGGCAAAGAGAGTGTAAGGGAAGGAAAGATTTTCCTACAGACATTTGTGCAGACTTAAAAATGAACAAGGCACTGAGCTTGGGCCAGTCCAGAAGGAAACATAGATTCACATCTTTGGGTGACGCATGAACGATCAAAGATAAGAGCTTGGTGGAGTGGAGATCTTCTAACTTTATGTGCAGCTGGGCAAGGATGTCATGTGATCTTGGACAGAATTATTCAGGCTTCCACTTTAGGTGTTTGCTGTACTTTTCGAAAACAAAAACCGAAATACAAAATATATCATTGTAGTTTACTGCAGTTTAGACAGAATTACATATGGGAAAGAAAATTGGAGCTGGTGCTGTTAACTGAAAAAAGAAACCATTCCATGGTCACTTTTTGTTACTGTTATTTTTCCTTCCATTACTCTTGCCAACAAATGACACAGAGCACCCGGTAGAATGTGAAATCATTTTGATGGAATTATTTTCCCTTTTTTCCAGCAGTTAAACAGAGCAGCACTCAACAAACATTAACCATATACTGCCTTCTGCAAAAAAGCACTTATGCTACTATAATCACAATGCCCATATATAAAAACTAATAATTCCATTTATGTATTCTGATGTACCAATACTAAGAAAAGTATTTGCATAGGACTGTTAGATACATCTTAGCTATCAAATATCCACTAGAGGTCTACATTGGGAGGTTTCATTCTAAACTATTACAAGTTCTTCCCATAGTCCAAAGAGATGATCTCCATCTATCCACTCAGACACATATATACTTACACCAAACCTTTTTTCCAACACATTCTAAAGCATCATGCAAGCCCAGAAACACAGGCAACAGGCACATAGAATAGTTGATCCTCAGAAATACAACTATCTGTCATGGACAGGTGTCTTTACATCACATGTATTAAACAGCCTGCCCGTCTCAGCCTGCAGTCTTTCTATTAATCTAAACAAACTTTTAACTTAAATTGCAGTTAGATGTAGCTGGTTCTTGTAAAGAAAGTGCTAACTTAAAAATAACACCATGGGTGAAAAAGGGGAACTACTTGGGGGTTAATTGGGGCTGGTATTTACAAAGGTTGCTAAGGGGATATGCCTAACAGGGAAGTGAGTTCAGCAATCCCCAGATACTACATATTATTTAAAATATTTAATTCATAAGAAATTGGTTATGTGTCTCCAGAAATATTTTGTTTCATCTCTTATTCATTTGGAGTGATTTTATAAATGTACAACTTCTGGAGCAATAAAGAAAGTATTATTATCTGGTCAGGACCACAGGGGTCAGTCAGATCAAACCCCAGTGAAAGATAAGCTGACAGTAAAGACAGGCATGGCTGCTCAGGACTTTAGCTGGGGTTGAAACCTCCAAGGACAAAGATGGCACAGCCTCCCTGGGCAGCCTGTTCCAGTACTTAGTTATCTTGTCAGGGAAGATTTTCCCCTTCTCTTCATCTGGAAACTCACCACTTTCAATTTGTGGCTACCACTGGCAAAAGTTATGGCACCAGGTAACCCCTTCAGCAGCACAGAAAACATTTCCAAAGTGCTCTTCCCCAGCCTGGCTCCCACAACTTCTCCTCACAGCATCTGTCAAAGCCTTGCTGGTATGCCTGTAGGCAGTGACATCCTTCTCATTCTCATCCAGAAATCTAGACCTTTTATCATGAAAGGCTGTATGGCCACTTAGCCATGATAAATCCATATTATTTGGTAAGTCCAAATGATTTAGCCTTGGTGAATCCTTCCTGACTATTTCTAGTCATCGTCTTTTCCCTCACAAACTTGCAGAATATGTGCTGCATCCACGGTTTTCCCAGAGGGCAAAGATGAGGACAACCAGGATGAAGTTTCCCAGATCATTCCTTTACCTTACTCTGAAGATGGGTGCAACATTTGCTATTCTCTGGTCATTGGGAACCACCTCTGATCTCCATGACCTGTCAGAGCTAATGGGCATTGACAGGAAATTGGCCAGCTCAGTACAATTGTGTGCAGCCCAGTTGCCCCCAGGGGTGTGGGTAAGTCAAGAGCACCAAAAAAAAAACTTCAACCTCTGTCATTAGATCATCCCTTCCACCATTCAGCAGCTGGCCCAGCTCTGCTGGCTGGAAGTATCTGATGACTAGTGCTGAACTACAGACTTCAGTCTCTCAGACAGAGCTACGTGAAATATTGTGACATGCTGAGTGTCATTCTGTTCTTCTCTGATTATCACTTTCCACTATTTGTTGCTCATGAATATTTTCTGTTTTTTGAGGGAGTGTTTAAGCCTGCGTCATTCAACTTCAGTTTGATGAAAGACAACGTTGTGGAGGATTTTCCTTCTCATTTAAATAATGTTCATAAGTTACTGTTTTTAATGCTAGAAAGATGTTTAGTTAGTGGAAAATGGTGATAGTTTCATAAAAATGAATGAAGTACATGGACTATGCTGCAGAGCTGCCAGTCTAATGGACATCTTCTGAGTGTTCTTCAGGTTACTGGTAAAAATTCAGTCTTTGGAAGATGGGAGAAAGCCTATTGTTGACGATAGATTTTGATATATTCACGATAATATGACCTTGGAAAGAGATAAAGCCTCAGCTGTATCTTGTTCAATACCATTTTAGTTGAATTTGGTAAATACTGAGACAATGTGGACTTCAAGATTTTTGAGACCGCATGAAGATAGAACAGAGACATTTAGAAACCGCTGCTATTTCCCAGAGCATTTATTTCTGAGAGTTCTAATGAAAAAGAACCTTGTAGTTGCAAAATGAGATTTTAATTTTAAAATAAAGCCACCAATTGTTTTCATCATTCTCTGCCAGATAAATGTCAGCCATGAAAAAGCTATTATTCTTAAGAGAGCTTGAGATTCTGAATTTCAAAAAATGTAAGGAACCAGCCAGCTGAAATCAGTGTCACAGCTGAAATACATGATCCAATCCATTCTCTAGGTCCCATTTTCTCTTCACTAGTTTGGCTTCAATACCACATCCACCGAGAAATTAAAACCTGGATCAGGTAGAAACACAGAAATGATTCTGCCCATCCTTCCCCTAAATAAGCGATTGATTATGCCCCTCTGTTAAACAATAAGGCAAAAGTGACTGTATTCAATTGAAAACATTCCTCTTTCTTTGCTTCTTATGGAAGATCCTACTGAACCTGGAAAATATGTTCAAAGTGTCATGTTAAAATAGTGAGAACTGTTTCTAAATGATAAAATACAATCTACATTCACAATTCAACTTGCTATTTTATCCTGAATGTCAGGTTATCAATATTAACATTAAGTAAATTTATCAAAAAACATGATGTATGTAGTAGTTCTTATTTTGAATTCATAAAGGAAAGAATTGTATGTTTTCAAGTTTTGCTGATTTGGAGGAACCGAGAAAGATTTCAGCTGGTAGAAGAAAACATCTTTTATTTTCCCTGTGTGTCTGACTGCTGTAATTACTTTAATGGTTTATTTTTTTCTTGTTGTTTGTTTGTTTTGTTTTTTAATAAAAGATTCAGTGCATATTGTGAAATAAATTTTGACAGAAAATCCAGTAACAGATTCTTCTGACAGCGTGTGATTAAAAAGTACTTTGTATCTTATTTTCAACCTAGGTCCCACTGTGACTTAAGGGATGGGAAGCTGGAGTTAAAAAAAAAAACACAAATCCCAAAGCAGTAAGCCTCAAGTAGGCTCTGTAACCCCATCTGAGCTTCACTTCTCCTTGTACCTTGTTCAGCTGTACCTGAGCTGCGCAGTCTGGATATTATATTTTTATTTTTATTTTTTCTGAATTCTTCCATTTTGTGTGTTGTAGATTTGTTGTCCGGTTCTTGTGAAGGAGTGGCTATGGGGCCATGAGCACCAAAGAGATAATTAGTTCTGGTCTCAGCACCCCAAAGTAGGTTTGGAGTTTACTATGGTGTAGAAACAAACCTCCCCTGTAGCAATGGGAATTGAATGTGTCAGGATGCAAGGACTATAAGAACGTGACATTATTTCTAACAAGCATCTCTTTGCTCTGCCCAAGCGCAATGCAGACATGCTGTGCAGGTAGCTTGGGCAGCACTGCCTGGTGCAGAACAGATGAGCTCA
The DNA here is from genome assembly GCF_026119805.1 of Tympanuchus pallidicinctus. Taxonomy (NCBI): domain Eukaryota; kingdom Metazoa; phylum Chordata; class Aves; order Galliformes; family Phasianidae; genus Tympanuchus; species Tympanuchus pallidicinctus. Next base: position 37,282,936 of record NW_026294758.1, read on the forward strand.
CTGCCTCCTTTTGGGCTCAGAAGCCCCATGCAGGCAGGGGGGCAATTGGCCAGCAAGCGCTGGTGTGTGGTCAGCAGCAGGTCTGCTGATTTTTGCAGAAGGTACGAACAGGCAAGAATAGTGGCTGGGATTTAACTCCAGGTTAAGGAGTTTGCACTCCTTCTTGTGGAGAAGGTATTACAACATCGTCCTGATAATCCAGTGGTTCTAACAGTTTATCAAGGTTCAAGAGCCTGGCACAGGTAGTGATCTAATTACTGTAACCCACTGTTTGAAAAGGTTAAGAGTATTACCTACACAGAGGTGGTGGGCAGTCCTATAGTGTTAGTCTTCCATGCCAAAGAAATGTCACATCAACACTGAGAAGTCTGTCTTTCCAGCACCACTAGTGCAATCCAGATAACCAGTGCCAAATTAAGAACTAACTTACAACCACTGATACTGAGCCACAGCTTTCCATTTCTATCAGACATCAGTCAGTACAATGCAGTAAAAAACTTAGAAGTCATATGGTAACTTCTGCTCCCCACCCAGACATGCAGCAAAGTTGATTGAAAGGAAGGGAGATAAAAGGGATTGCTTCAGGCAAATTAATATCGGTATCACTAGACAGACTGTAATAATTAAACATTTTCTTCTGCTATAATTTCTGAATTACTGCTTATCTTAACAAGAGAAAAAGGCTAAGGTCAGTACCTGATGTTATTACTAATGCATGACTGGATCTCCCAGTAGAACCTGGTTCACAGATCTAAAATAAATTATTTTAAGAAAGAATAATTAGATCAGTGTCTGTCAGAAGGAGTTCAAACATCCTGTCTCTTGGAGTATAGTACAGAAATTTTTAAGATAATATCTGCTTCTTGACATGCTGTTCCTAGCTGAATATTTTTCAGTGTAATCTTTTTTTTTCTTTTTTTTTTTCTTTTTTTTTTTTTCCTTCACAACATGTGCTTGGGGAAAAAAAAAATTAAAATACCTCACCTGGACTTCAAGTGTTTGGTTGTGTTCTTAACTTCTTCATGTTAAGCTCTGTTAGCCAAATGAAAGGAAGTTAATTTGAGAAGAAAATTAGCTACTAGATTTCTGAAATTTTAAGCTGAGAATGGCTGGTATTGCTAATTAGTGGAAAGCCATTCTACGTAATACAGTTTCTAAAATTTCAACTGACTGAGGAGATCCTCACTACTACTTGGACTTCAGTGTATTCTATAAGTGACTAAGTAATCCACTACTAATTTTTTAAGATTAAAATAAACTATTATTGGGAAACTGTGAAATATTGCGAGGAAATCTTGAATCACGTTCATTATTTTTATTGTTGCCATTCTGAGCTTGTAGCAGCACTGCATCTAGAGGAAGGGATTATATCCTTATCAGTACAATGCAAGGGACAACCTCTTCTTTCTTTTTCATTTTCTAATGCATATGCATTGCAGTTATATGTTATAGTCCAGGCAGCTATTGTTATTCGTCATGCCACTTAAAAATGCACCAAGTCATGGCAATCTGGTGGTTAATTTGATCATAACTGCACTGTTCAGCTCAAAGTTTTCCTGTCACCTTCTGATGTGCTAACTAGGCAGCAGTCAGGCAACCAAACACATCCTTCCTGTCAAACCAAACATAACACAGGAAGGAGGTTTTGGATGAAAGCATAAGTAATTATGTTTCTGGAACAAAATCAGCCTTTGAGCTTGAAAATTTTTGGCTTAGTGACTCCTAGGAATAAGGATATTTGGTTACCACAATTACTTAACTGTATGTGTAAAGCAACAAATTTGCTATTGATGAGGCCACCCAAAATGCTTAGATAGAAATTTGGGATTGGGGCTTGTTCCATTTTTATGGCTGAACCAGAGCACTACCCCCAGTTCACTAAGCTGTTCTGGAAAAATCAGGAATGGAAAATTGAAAGACACAATAAGAGAATTTGAGAAAGGCATATATTTCTTCAACGACTGTTCATCTGGGTACTCCTTACATCGCCTAAAATCTACTAAATTGGAGCTTCCCTTCTACAGTTTAGTTTGAGAGTGGTTGTTTTTGTGGTTTACGTTCCCCAGGAGAAAAAAAGAATTCTCTGTACTGGAGAATTCATGCTAAACGCTGAGCAGTTCTTGCATTTTTCCTTCTGTATAGAACAGACCACACCATGAGTATACACAGGATCTCTCTTGACTCTGTCCAAATAGTAATGCTTGGAGTACCTAATCAAGTACAATCTGCACCATCTACAGTAGCAGCATTGTTAGAAGATAGGTATTGTATTATACACGTTAGTATATGCAAAACACACTGCAACAAGTGAACAAGCTGATGTCTGGAGGATTTCAAGCAATTAAATACATCCATGCTGTGCTGGGAACTTCACTATCATCTTTTCCATCATTTTTGAACTATGAGCCACAGTGTCATAAAAGCTATTTATACAGTTTGTCTTTAGGTAGAAATTCTTTAAAAAAAAAATGAGTTGAAAATGAAATTTCCTAACATTTCCCATGACTGCACAGTGAAGTTCCTCCTTGCTGTAGCTTGTGCAAAGGTGGTGAAGTACTGCTGCCTGTTAAGACCATTCTTGTTTGAAAGCCAAAAGTTGGGGAAGACAATTTGGGTTACCACAGGGTATTTCCCTCCTGTGCTCATCTCCCAGGCCACAATTACATGCACCAGGTAATTATGCACCACGGGAGCGTCTCTGAACTCTTCCTGAACAGCTTTCAGGTGGTTTTAAAGATGGGGTGGAAAAGAAAAGGCCTCATTTAAGATTGAATCTGTAGCGCCCTTAAGAGCTTATATGATCAAAGGGTAAGCTGCTAAGCTGCTCATCCTGTTCGCACCTAAATATTTCCCAGAAGAAACTTCATGACAAACTACGTTTGTGAGAAACTTATACTGCCTTCACAGCAATCCAAGAAACACAAACAACAAAAAGATGCGGTGTCTGCTATGTCACTTGGTAGTGCTAATAATAAATTCCAGGATCAGATAGTATACCTGACAGTAATCATGCATGACGAACTAGAAGTCTATGGAAAGAAATAAGCAATAGCACCATTTCTCATGCTGTCCTGTTCACTGGTTGCCATGCTTCGGTACTGTTTGTAGTAGCTAAGCCCTGTAGGGAACTAATCTGAAGCTCTTACAGATTTCCTCCTTTCTACTCTACCAAAAGAAATAAGTGAAGTAGAAATAAATAAATAAGCAAGCAAACAAAAGAATATGTAACATCTGCACCAGATAAATTTATATAATCATGGATACATGAATGAATGGATGTGGGAAAGGTAGGACTTGCCTCCACTGCAGCTTATAGCAAAGATAACATAGCTCTTCATGATTAGAGTTTTTGGCAATGCTTTTTGCAGGAATTTACTTGTAGGAAGAGACAACATCATTCAGAAAAATAACTTTATTTTTTCACACCTAGTGTTAAAGTTGTCTGGAATGCAACTTGAAGTTAACAGAATGTAGAAATCAGCAGTTGAATCAGTAACATTTAGACATTGCTGCAATTCTTTTAAGTTTTTGAGAATGACTATCTGAATCATTCTAGTTCCAAAAGCAAGGCTCGTGATACAGTAAGTGTAAAATTCCAACTCTTATCAGGCACAAAACTGAAGTTTCCCTGAGAAGATACAACAAGGAACTAATATATAAACTTCTTATCACATTACCAGGGAGGGCTTAAGAGTACAAAAGCAAGATCTTGTTACAAAAATAGAAATACAAGTCCTTAATTTTCTTGCTGAAGATTTCCAGAAGGACTCAAAATTACATATTGCAGAACTGCAGCATTCATATTTAAGTTAAATGATGACCTTTGGCTTTGGTATATCCCCTTTTGTTTAATTTTCAAATCAATTCATTGTTAAGTTCCTGAGATCTTCCAGCACTCAACATGAACTTCATGCAGGCCAGCTGCTGCTTTCCCCTATTTCTCCTCACTTCTCCTTTTCAGCGAGCATTACATTCTTGAGAAAACAAACAAACAAACAAACAACAGCAACAAAAAAGCAAAATACCAGCAACTCAGAAATAATCATGAACACTTTCCACACGTTCAACAAATAGTTTTACCCAGGAAGCCCAATAATTATATTGAGATAATAAATATTCAAATTAGTTGAGCTTCCAAACTCTACTGTCTGTGATTTTGTATCCAAGTTCCAAGCCCTAGCATGCAACACAAGGCATTCTCATCTTCATCTGAGGCTTCTGTCTTCTTTCCTCCTTGTCAGCACACAAAGAAGGGCCACATTATCACCATACCAATGTAGCGATAATCATCATTCCCATCATCACCACCACCACCATCACCACCAGCGTTGACTGCAAAAATTTACAGCTGTATGTTCTTTGGTCCTGCGTTTCACAACTGGAGCATGCAGCATTTCAGTTCTTTTGCAGATTCAAAGCTTTGTGTCGCAAATATTCTTCCAAACACTTCACCGCAAAAGGATCAACATCAGTATCAAACTTATTAGCAAAGAAGTGGTGGTTTCGCAGCATCCAGTTCAGGTCTCCTACACCAAACACACAGACAGAGCGAACATGAACTCCACTGCACGGTGGGTAGGGTGCACCTTTAGACACATCTCCTTCGAAGTACTGCCACTTGACAAACCTAGCCAGTGCATTCATATCAGAAACGTCATACTTCTCATTAGAAGAAACAGCGCCTGGGACGTCGGGGATTCTCTGAATCGTTGCCCATAAGTACTCATCAGGACTGTAAGTGTCTTTTGCCCACTCAATAAATTTGAGGATTTTGCTATTTTCTAATACGTATTCTACAAATCTTCTGCTAACTACAAAATAGGCACTACCAGAAAAAATTGGAGTATTGAGAGGCGGTAGTTGTTTGTCTATACCTGTGTTTTTCACTTTACCATCAACAATCTCATAGTGTTTTTTCCACCTTACTTCTTTATAAACAGGCATTTTTTCTGTTTCCAAGCTGTTTTCGCCTTTAAGGGCTTTTAATTTCTCTACTATTTCCTGGTTGGTCTTTATAGGAAAGTCCATGCCACAGAGGTTTATTAGATATTTCCAGTTTGAACTTCTTCTAAAGAGATCTTTCATGCAATTAATATCTGCCTGTACCCTGCTCCATGAAGCATATACAACACTCTCTAACTGGCTGGATATAAAGACATTATCAAAACAGGAGACTATTCCTTTCACAGCTGTAAAAAAAGATTCTGGAGATTTTCTATCAACATGGATACAGTAAAAATTCTGAGGAGCATAGATTGATCTCAGAAGTCTGTCAAGCATCTCTATTTTGTGATAAACCACTATTGAGTAAGCAATTGGAAATTCTGCTTCTTCATTGCTGAGAGGTTCCATAATGTATTTCCTCATCTTGATGAAAGAGGCACAGTCTGTTGTCATGTTAATATAGTCATTGGTAGTTAGCTTGGGACGTTTCTTAAACGACATTGATAAGGTCTCAAGCTTTACCTTTTGAATTTCTTCTACATCACCCTCCAGTACCTTGGTGCAGTTAATGTCGCCAATAGGGTCCTCCTTAGTCAGCTCAAGATGTCTTCGATTTAAGAAGTTTGTTTTCTGGTTAACTTTCAAAACCGAAATGATTACTAAAATCAGAGTTAGACCCAAGAAAAGTCTGAATCGTAAGTTGTGGAAAAAACGTAGTTTCCTTTTCAGCATTTCAAATACCAGGTGGCTTTGCAGAACTAAAAAAAATTGCCCTCCACTCTGCTTGTGTAAGCCTCAACAACGTCAGAAAAAACAGTTCATGGTTTTTGGGAACTTGGAGCATTTGTCAAGGAGATGGAAGGAAAAGTCCTAAAATAAAATGAAATATCATAATCACTGCCGTTGCTAAGATTTCTTTAGAAGACAAAGGGATAATAATGGCATTGCTATTAACAGACTGTAAAGAGCAAATATTTCAAATAAAAATATTTTGCTGAAAATGAGAATTTTTTTTTTTTCAATAAAAGTGGAAAAGAGGGAAAATACAGCTGGTACGTTATTTCCTATCTTTTATCAGCTGTAGCACTAAGGATACAGACAAAAAGTTCTGACAGAGAACAGAAACACGTTTGACTTCATCTGACAAAATTAAGGTCAGTAAGTCAGATTTGTTATTGGCATAGCAAGCACTTGATGTTAATTCATCTTCAGAATTAGACAAGAGCATTTTATATCTAGTTCAGCAGTGACACAGATTGCATCAGAACTTTAACTTACCACTAACTTCCTAGATGCTACTGAATGCTACTGATGATCCTTCTCCTCAGTGGGGAGACAGTCACACAAGACTTTCAAGACTTTTACACGAGGTGCACTCTCTTCAACATCCTTAATCTTAGAAATGCTATTAGGAAAGAGCTGATGAAAAGAGGAGAAAGAAATTAGTAAAGCAGAGTTCCTCACCTTTGTGAAAGGTGCTGTAGCTGAACTGCTGAAGCACTTTTTCAAGGTAAAAAGGCAGTAGTTACTGCTCATTCTAAAGCTGATTTGTGTTAAGCCCCTGCCTCTCTTAGTACTGCAGTACTGCATTACCATTGTCTAGACACTCTCCATTTTTACTATTCAGCTGTTGCTTTTGATGTTGAAACATACCACAAGGCTGAGTTTCATCAAGATTTATGACTTGCCAATCCTATCTTCATCTTCACTTAGAGACAATAAGTTATTTTTCTGGTCCTGCTTCTGTTCACACAGTGTTGAAATACTTTCATTCTGTCAGCATCTTTTGAAGGTTGCACTACTGCAATACTGAAGTGTTAAAGGACTAGAATTATTTTTTTTTCTAAATATCACTTCAAAGACTGCTCAAAGCCAGGAAATTCTTAAACAATTTACACTGCTACACAAACGTCATTTCTGATTACAAATTCATTGTCTGAATAATCCAGTGCAGGTATGAATTTCAAACTAAGCTGTAGTTGCAAAAAGCAGTATAACATATAGCAAACATCTTCCAACATTTCAGTCCGCAAGTCAGAGAGTTCACCACATCCCTGAATTGGAGAAACACATAGCTCCTTTCATTTTTATTACTTTCAGTACATTTTTTTGTGCTATGACTTTTTTGTCCAGCTCTAAGAGTAATCACTTCCCAAAATAATTGATAAGAACATTTGTTTAAGAGTGAACTGTATGTCCTTCGCAGCTTTACTATAGGTTCAGCATAAGATCTTTCTTTTTTTTCCTCTTTTCCTTATGGTACCTCAGTATTACTTTAGCTTTTAATTCTCAAACTATGGATCTCAATTTGATTTTAACTCAAAATGTATGTGTAAAAATTTGAGATCCGATATTATGAAGATTTTTGACAGCAATGGTGCCACTGGGATACACTATGTTTTGGGTCCACTGTTGTGCCCACTCTGCAAACTGACTGGGGGAATAAATCCAGGTGGAGAAGGTGGCTGGAGGGTGATCTCACTACACAAATGTATAGTACAGCAGTAGGGATCAGCAAAATTTTCAGGCAGTACTATAACCAGAAAGGCAGATGTTTGTTCCAAGTCTGTCTTAGGTGCATACTGATGTCAGGCTGGAAGAACTAAAATTTAAACTCTTAATGTAAGTAGCTAAGTAAACGTGCGTACAATTGCAGATGAAACTGTGCAGTGGTACTGTCTAAGTAATTGGTCTCACACTTTGAATTTTAATTAAACAAAAACAAGCAAAAAAAAAACCAACCGGCTGTGGGGGGGAATTCCACAATTACCACATTTAAATTGTGATCTAGCATCAGGCAGTTTAGAGTAACTTTTAACGTGCCTTATAACCTCCTACATACTTATTTCCTTGACATTCTTCCAGTTCTGACTGGTAGATCTGATCTAACAAAAATAATATTCATAACAAATGAAATTAATAAAGGAAGGAAACCAACTATGCCGTTGTCTTCATAATCTCTATCAAGAATGTATTTCCTTAAGGTGAAGCTTGTAATATTGGTTAGCCTTAAACTACTGTTCTACGCTTACCAAGTTATAAAAATGCCTCATTTTTAACTGTGAATTTTTAGCTGTCAGAAGCTGGAATTTGTTTCTTTAGAATGAGAGTTAGGGTTGCTACTTTATTGTATTCTCAGTGTACGTAGGAACACGAGCATTATCAAGTAACATGGTGTATATGGTTTGCCCCTCCTCCCCAATTCTATACGATGCAGGGAGCCAGAGCCTTAACTGAAAGCTACCATTGTGGTCTCCACCTCCTAAGAACTTCTGAAGAATAAAGCTTACTATGAAAAGCTCCTTACACAACTGAATACAACGTAAATAACCTGTTTCAGAATGGTCATCTATACCAAACTGGATGCAATTCCTCATTTGTTTTGAGCTCAAAATAATGGAAATCTGCATTTCTTTTACACCAGAGAGAGAGATCTGTAAATGTTTACAGGTTAACAGAGCTCTTATTTTTAGGTGGAGTTTTTCCCCTACAGTCAAATTTCTCTCACAGACACACTGCTGCCACAGAACAGACTTAACAATGAACTTTTTTTTTTGTTTATGCTTGCAATTCCTCACTAAATAGTACTAAACTCTGGCATATTCTTTGTAAATACTGACCTTTACAGGGCTAGGAAAGATTTGTGACCTGTCACCTAATTTATCACCTAAATCTATTTTAGAATTTTTTTGTTGTTGTTTTGTTTTTCTGTTTTAGAAAGATTCACAAGCCTAGAATACTCCCTAAACTGGTTTCAAACTACATTTGACAAATGTTTACCACCTTCTTCACTTCTCTGGACAGCTTTACTCTGCACAGTGAAGAACACATTGCCAGAGACACAACTTTGCACTGGAAAGAGCAGGAGGTTTGCAAAGCCACATATAAAAGGCTTCACACTGAAGCTTTGGGTGTGCTCTCACCCAGGATTTAGTCTCTCTTATGGACTTGACCCACTTCAATGTTCTACATTTACTCCTCATTAGAGATCGCGTTTTTGATGTAGGCAGTCATTCAAAACAGAAACTTACAACAGTTGCTAGTGCTGGAGCAGTTGGTAGAAAGGTGCGGTTAGCTGCCTGCATCACTTCTTCCTGCCACAGTTATCTTCAGAGCCACAAAGAGAGAGTAGAATATGACTAAACAGAATGCACCAGGTATTTACAGCTTGGTATTTAGTACAGACTATTGGACATTTACACAGGCATTTGGGAAGAGAGATTACTGTGCTTAGTTTTGGTCTTCTCTTCTGACACCTGTTCTGCGAGGGCACATAGCTTGGATCAGCTGCATCTGCTCATCTGTGAAACAAGTACTCGTTCCCTGCCAGTCTGGGAGACATTTTGGGAAGAGTAAGTCTAGATCACATTTTTATATTACTGTAAAGGTGCTACTGTAAAAAAAAAGATCTGGCTTTGTTAGTGATGTGTTTACCTGGTTACTATATAACTGCTAAGACAACCAGCATTACTGACTGAAACAAGTCAGAAAGAGACTGCATGGGTGTTTGCGCAAGTGAAAAGACTCACTTAGGAAAGGCTGCAGCCACAGACAGGAGGGAACAGCGCTCTTTTAGCCCTACTCAGCAAGTGATTTCAGATAAGTATATCTTCACCCATCCTTAAAAGCAAACATAAAATCCAACAAGAAATGTAAGTCTTCAATAATAAAAAAAAACCACCAACCCCACCCTTTCCCCTACATCTCAAGAACCAACCTAACCACCCTTAACAAGATTACAGCTCAGCTCTGAGGGACAACAGAAGCTCATTTGGACATTTTATGCAGACTGTTGGCTTGGATCTGCAGCAGGTAATGGCAGAACTGCTAGTATGACCATGGTACCTGCACTGTGTGGCAGCACTTGTGCAAGGGGCGTTCTGTGGTGGTAAAGAGCACTGTGATGTTACGCCAGCCCTGCCAGCAGCCCCGGAGAAGCCAAGTCTGAGTCAAGCAACAGCGATCCCAGCCCTCTGCTGCCAGCACAACAGACCCCTTTGGCTGTGGTCTCACAGTGGGAATCGTCTGACATAAACAGCTTCTGGAGTAAGGAGCAGTTCCCTTCCTGCCTTTACTATACAGGCCACCCACACCCAGCAGCTCCTCACTCACCTTGATGCACGAGCAAGTTTCAGCTGCCTACTGGTGGGGCCCAACGATCTCGACAGCCCAGCCTGCCCCCACCTCAGGAGAACATCAATGCAGGGAGGAATGAAGAAGAACCACACCTCAGCTGCACACCTGATGAAGTAACAAGTTTACTGTGAAACTGCATCCTTAAAAAGGGGGGAGGGAGTTAAGGAGGAGCAAAGAAACACAGTACACAAGACCTGGAAAAGGGTGTTTGGAAAAGCCTCCCTTAACAACGGGGTTTCAGAGATCTATATGATCACAACACCTGCAAACTCAGTCTCCTGGTTTGGCCTCGGGCTTCCATGTTTGGACTGATAATAAGACTGAGAGTAGGAGGCTTGTCTTTCCCTAAACTAGGTTAAAAGCAAGAGCTGCCTTCACATTAGGCTGGTATCACCCTTGGGGAGTATTCATTTTGCCCAATTACTGTCCTTAGGCTCCTATCTTCATCATTTTTCTAACAGCAGTTACACACATTTACTACTCCGGAAAACAAGCAAAATGTAGGTCCACACAAGGGCACCATTCTGCTTCCCCCTCAAGGGAGTGTAAGAGTGTGTGTGGCTTTGTTAAGCACTGCATTGCTAAGCCTTGCTGCTGACCAATGACACAGCACACAGATTGTCAGTTCTCCTGCATCACACACAGGGCCTCCTTCTCCACAACCAGTTTAATAAGGCTTAGAAAAGAAAGTGAAACCATATGCTAACTATATATATTTTTTGTATTTAAGATATTAATACATATTTTTATGCTTACAGTTATTACTGTTTTTTGGATTTTAAAAAAAGCAAGTAGGATTTGCTATGGAATGGTATACAGACCCTTCCCTTGATGACAGGATTTGGTGGCACAGGGACAAAGAATTAAATGGCTTGTGACTTTGGCACCTCAGATTTTGCTTACAGCAGTAGAGAAACTGTTGAAGCAAGATGCTAAACATCAACTAAGCAGTGAAACAGAAGGCTCCAAAACACACTGTGAGCCAGTACCAGCACCAGAAGCTCAGGAAGGGTCTAAGGAGAGGGTAAGATTTTAGTTTGGGGCACTTGAGGTGTGACAGGAAGGAGCTAAGATTTGGGTAGCACCACAGACCAAAATCAGCTACACGTAGGGCACACAAGACCTCGCTGGTGTTATGCATCCATCCATAAGGCCTTAGTGCCTGTCACTGCTTTCCCAGGCCACTGAGCTAGAACGTACCTCACTGCCCCTCTCCACTTCCCCTGTTTTCCTTCCTCTAAAAACAGCCAGAGGAAGCAGACGTGAGTGCTTCCCCACCTGTAGTTGCTTCAGTGACATAGATTCAGTTGTTCCTGGCACACAGCTCTTTAGAGATCTCAGAAGCACAAACATGACAGGTGCCTCTAGTTTATGTCCACAGATAGGTTAGCTTTCCATCCAAGCTTTACTTCAGGTGCTTGAAATTTTTCTGGCAACTTCACTACAATCTTAAGTGCAGTCATAACAGTCTGGAGTTCTTATTTTTGTGGAAACCTATTGAAGTAAGCTGAGTGGAAAATGTAGTGCTGAGTACACCCATTTCTTAAGTGGTGGTTGGGATGGGCCACAAAACTAGTAATGCTTTTGAAGGGTGGGGAAGTCAGGGGCAGAACTGACTAATTTTTTCCTTTTTTTGCTTCAGTGGGAGGGGAAGGAGATACAAAGAGAAGTGAGTTGCCCATCGGAACAGTATGGAAGCAGTGTCATCCAGCCCTTCACTTCTCCCACTCAAGCAGCATCCAAGGTGGAGCACAATGATGATGGTTGGAAAAGACCTCAAAGGTCAGTCCAACAGAAACTACGCAACTAGTCCGTGACACTTCAGCAGGTTCTCCACTGGGCATGGACTTACTGAAAAGCCCTTGAGTTTTCACAGGGCATACCATCCATACCAAAGTATGCATGCCCTGCGAGCTGTTTTTCACAATTAACCTGCTTCCATTCAGACTCAGCTATGCAGAGCACTTGCTCTGAGGAGGAAGTGATTTTTAAAACAATAAGCAGCTTGCATGAACACCAACATGCACAAGCACAAAGACAGACTGTGTAGATGTGGGGTTATTGGAAGAGATGTGCTACACACAGTGGAGACACAGTTTACTCAGAGTTTCCATGGTAGCAAGCAATGCAACCTTAAATGTAGATATGCCCTTAAATTGAATGAACAGTCACATGTTTATTCCATTAGTTGTCAGTCTTATGGGCACTGGTCAGAAGCAGAGTGTTTGGGTCAGACTGTGGGATAAGACCTGAAATCTGGAAGTCATGCCCTGACAGCAGTGCGGATGCATGTGGGTACAGAGTCTGCTCATTAACAACACTCCACAAAACCAGGACTTTTTTTTCCAGAGATACTTGTAAGAAAAACAAAACAAAACAAAACCATTTATTTTATTTAGAAAAAAACCTAGTGTTTTTTAGCTTAGAAGGCAGCTTTACAGACATTGCTACACCTACCCAGACACTGAATACTGAGAGTAAATGGAAGCAGAGAACTGCTTCCCAGGAAAATAAAATAATTTGAAAAAAAAAATAGTGAAAATAAATTCAAAACCACAGTTACTTTGAGATTTTATGTTCAAATGTCAGGCACCTGGCACTGTAAAAATGTCCCCTTAAAATAAACAGAAAACAGTAAGACCCACACAAATAGACACTTAGTGTGTGAAATGGTGTAGAAAAAATGTAATTTTTGGTAAGCTTTCTCTTGTCATGCACATCTTGTCCAGAACTGAGTTCTAAGTCTGATTCCCATATGTGTTCACAGAGTAGAACTAAACAAAGGAAAGCCACTATCACAAAGACTTTTAGTGAGTTTAAGACTGTTAACACTGGAGACAAAAATATGTTTTACCTCAAGGTAGCTGACATGGTACACTCACAAATCTCAACAAAAAACCATCAAAAATTTTTTAAAGTAATACTGCCCAGTTTAACACACTGTGGAACTGTGTTGTGCTCTGCGCTGGCTGCCTTGAAGTGAATTGCATAGGTATATATTTTTCCATTTTTCACCTTGAAGCAGGAGCTATAATTTTACCAGCAGCTGAGCAGGTCTGCAGTCCTTGTGCCCAACTACAGTGCCTGCTAATGGCTGCCTTGTGAAAATGCTGCATTTCAGGATGGAGCAAACTGGCAGATGCAGTTACTGGGAAGGCATTACTACCTGTCAAACCTAGCCTGAATCTGAAAGGGGAGGGAAGAAGTTATCAAACTTCTGAGTACTTTCATCCTTCCTCAAAAACACCTCAAAATATAATTCAAAGGAGATTTCAGCTCTGTTCCAAAGGCAATATAGGCATGCCTACAGTTAAATTTCACTAGAGGTACCAGAAACAACAGTGTCCCTTGCTAATAAGAGATCTCTGATAGTTACAGCACTAATATGGATCAGCATCACGCTCTGGTACACAGGTTTAACTCTATTGTGCAAGTCAACAAAATAGCATTTCCTGGTTTTAGTCCACAACTATAAAAGTACTACATGCTTTTTCTTCCCCCACTGTTCACTTCAGGTGAGATGAGTTTAATCTGACCTGAACGAACTCTACACAAGAACACAGATAAAGAGTGCAATTCTTTTTTGTCAAAGACCAGATACTGGTCTTTGGACCAGACAGTAGACTCCATTGCAAGAATATACAAAAAGATAAAAACACAACAAACTATATTTTACAACGCTTTCTCAGGAAGTTCTGAACAAACTTAAGTGGAGAAATTACTACTTTGTGTTGGGCTTCAAAGGAAAGCCAGGAGAACATTATCAGCAAAACAGAAATAAATCTCTTCACAAAACTAGTAGCAGCTTTTCCATGACAGCAAAAGACAGAGAGCAGAATTTTGCTCAGCAAATTGTTATATTTTCAGCAGAGCAGACTGTGGATCTTTACCATATATATTCTCCTGTGCATTTCACTGAAGTTTAGAAAAAGAGTACAGACTTGGCAAAGGTATTCACATTTTTTAAGAAAGTTTTGGCTCTTATAGCTTCAGGAAAGAAGTACTGCCCCAGACAATTCAGATTCATATGGAGGAGATTAATGCAGCTTACTGATGTTTACTGTAGGCAGAGTTGTAAATCACAGGGAGGATCAAAAGAGTATTATTTTCCAATGTATATACCTACAGTGTACCACTGTAACTGAGCTCCTAGCTGAGCTCCTAATATTGCATTATTTTTCTCAACAATTTTCAAGTTGAAGTCGAAAGCCTGAAATGTTAGACTCCTCTTATTCTGACTCCCGAGGGCTGTCATCTGCCAGCTCTGAGGTCACCTACATCATAATCCGTGAAAAAAGAAATTTAAAAATTCAGGCTCCGAAATGGCAATTCCTTGCTGCTGCCACTCCTCTTTCCCACAAAGAAGTCTACTTTTCTGAGCAGCACTGAAAGGGGCAAAATGCCAGACTCAACTGAGCCTCCTGTCAGACTTCTAAGCTCTCCCACCCAAAGTGGATCACAGAAAACTATTTACAACCTTCTAAACAGATTTGCTGTTCTGAAATAAATAAATAAATCATGTTTCTTCAGCGTTTTCCTAGTTTCAGCAAATTAAGAAAAACCACATCTTAGGATTGCAACTCAAGAGCATGAGATGTGCCTTGTCCCCGGGAACAGATTTGATGCCAACCCAGCACTCCGAGGCCAGCAGCCTGGTTTGGGTTGCTCTGCATCCAATGGTGGGGCCAGCCTTGCATGCAATGCCAGGGGAAAAGGCAGAGGGGGGACGACAGAAACACTGAAAGAGGAGAAAAAAAAAAAAAAAAAAAAAAGCAGAAATGAAAGAAAATAACAGAGATGAGCAGAGGAGTCCACAAAGAAAAGAAAAAGAAAGCAAGAAAGAGAAAGGAAGAAGTTAATGAAATAACAGAAAAAAAAAAAAAAAAAAAAAAAAAAAAAAAGTAAAAGAAAAGAGAAAAAAGAAAAAAGGAAAAAAAGTAGCCAGAGGAGAAGAAAAGAAAGAAGAAGAGAAGAAAGAAAAATGAGGGGAAGAAAGGAGAGAGGAGCACAATGATGAGCAGTGCACACAACAGCTGCGCCTCTCCTGCCCTCTAGAGCCGCACCTGCCCGGGTATCCCCGGACATCTCGGGGCTGCGAGCAGCGCTCTGGAACCGCCGGTTTCCTCCGCTCGCCCCGCGCCACTGCCGCCCTCCCACTCACCCACCTGCGCTGCTGCTGCCGCGCTCCAGGCGCGGCTCCGTGTCGTCCGTGAGCGGCGGCCCGACGGCGGTCCCGCAGCCCTGCGCTTGCCCAGCGGCCAGCAGCGCCGTGCCGCCCCGCACCGCCCCCTGCAACACCTCCCCTCACAACCGCTCGGCACGGCTCTCCATGACGCCCGCCCGCCCCCTGGCTGGCTCTCCCCGACGGTTCCGAGCTGCCCCCTCGCAGCGGATTTTGTACTTTTTACGCCGGGCTTCCCCTGCCCGTGTCGGCTCCACATTAGGAGTCTGCCGTCCGGTCGCGCCAGTAATGGTCTGCGGCTCCGCGGTCTGCGCTGGGTGCGGCTGCCGGCCACGTCCTGCCGTGCTGAGCGGGGCTCGGTCTGGACAGCCGGGGCGGCGACGAGATCAGCGGGAGCGCGGTGCAGAGAGGGGAGTGGGGCTGGGATAGAAGGAGACCCGCCTGGCTGGGGTAGCCAGTTCCAAAACTGCAGCAAGCGTGTCTTGTCTAGACACGCTGCGTCTAGAGCAAGGAAAACTTGGATTAGTTTGTGCAGTCAGATGTCTGCCTGAAGATAAATGTATTTAACAGGGTTTGGAGAGCTGTGAAATATGAAGGTTGATTTCAGATTAAACTTCTTAATGCATCATAAGCCATGCAAGGACTTCTTAATAAGAAAACAGGAAATTCAGTTACTTCTTCCCCACTAAAAAAAAAAAACAAACCCAAAGGCTGCATCCTGCAGCAGCTCACAGTGCAGTACTAAAGAATCCTAGGAATCTCTACAGATCAGCATTACCTGCAGAGCTCTGAGGCCTGGCAGATCGAGGCATGCCTGAAAGGTCTCTTTTGTCACATCTGCGCTGTAAGCAGGGTCAACTAACCAGAAACTGAGATTTGATTTCCAAGTTGGCACTAGGAAACAGCAATAGGTGAAGAGAAAATTGTTGCTGCAGATGGTCGGAGAGGTCAGAGGTCTGGGAACATGCTGCTAGGCCTAAAATCTGCCTCTTCATCTTCTCAATAATTTTTTTGTTGTGTTTGTGCCACCTGGGTTGAGAAGTTGTGTGTAACTATGTGCTGATTTGGCAGTTCTTCCCTTCTCCTGACAGATGGGGAAAAAAGGTTACCCTTCTAGTGTGTCTGTAATTGATGGACTTCTGATGGAGGGCAATGTTTAAAGGTCTTATCTCAGGAAACCCAGTGGTGACAGAGATTCCCAAGGGAGTGAGAAATCTGGAGGTAAGGAGACAAGAGTCTTTTTTTTTTTTTTTTTTTTTTTCCCCCAAGGACAGTAACAGTCTGTGATTACAGCTGATGACTCTCTTATCTTGTTGGTTCTGCATGCAGGTATTTAAGTTGGAGTAATGAGAGAAGCTATAGAGTAAATAAGTATTGCTCTTTTGTTCCAGCGTCTGCAAAGCAACACTGCAGTGGTGCTGCAGTATGAGTAATTGAACTTTTAGATTCATGAGGGTGAACAGGTCTTGTTACAGGTAATCCCTGGAAGCAAAAGTTTTCATTCATCATTTTTCACTTCCTTTGCCTCATTACTCACACAAATGCAGAAGCAAAGAGGTGTGTAGGACCAAAATAAACCAGAGATTATATATATCATTGCTGTAACAGAAAGTACCTTCTGAAACAAACTTCTAATAGAAGGGAAGAAAGCATTTAAGTCGTTATTGAAAGCAGTTATTTAAGATAAATACCTGAAGTTCAAAGCAGGTTATTCTCCAAGTTTTGCACAGCTGGAGAGTAGACTGACATGATTAGGAAAGCTAATCCTTAGCCATTCTGGCAGAGACTCGTCATTTGTTTATTGATGCTTTGTGAAATTGCAATGCATGTGTTTTGTTTATGGTTTCTTTCATGTATAGTTTCTGTCATCTGATCCTAAAATAAAATGGATGAAGTGTGTTTGCACCTGGTTTTTCAGGTTGGAATGCATGGTTGATGATGCACAAGACACACTCCTGCTATGGGATAGACTCCTGAGAGGTGTGACTCCATGGCAGCTGTGAAATAAAATAAAGTATAAGGAAGAAAGAGATGTAATTGGAATTTGTGGAACTATTGCTTAGGGAATTAAATGAAACAATGAAAAGGGTGACAAAATAAAAGCAAAAGTGGAAAAAAAAAAAAAACAAACAGGTCAAAAATGTGGGAATTAAAAATGTAACTTTTTGTTGTAAATCTTGACTTGTTTGCATTAATTCCATTTACATGTGAGTATTTGATAGCCATGGTAATATTTTGCTATTCAGTGAGAACAAGGATATGAAAAATTAAGTTTCAAGAGCAGAGTTTTCTGTGCCTTGCTGAATTTTTGTAGTTATGGTTAAGGAGAGTATAGCTTAAATATGTATTTTCTAAGAGGACATCTGTCTCATAAGTATGAATACTCTAAATTGATATTAGTATCTCATCTGTCATTTGGCATCTACCTCTAGGCTTATAGGTTTTTTTTTTTCTTGGAATAAATTCCATAAAGAATATAAAATGTTGTCTTACAAGCTTTGTTCTTCTTTCATGCTCTGTCAAAAGTTTGAGCTGTAAAGTGTTTTTTTAAGCCTAGCAATTACTGCTTATTCATGTATTTTTTCCATTTCATCAGCTTTAAAGGAGTAGAGCTTTCTAAAAAGTCAGACATCAGTTTAAATTTTTGTAACAGTAATAGCTTCTCCTCCAGCATTTTCAAAAGGCACTTGTCCAGATTTTTGTCTCTAATCATTGTTATTTATTTATTTATTTATTTATTTAGTGGAAGTTCATATCTAACTAGGAAGGCATCAGATCCTAGTGTCTTACCTCAGAAAGGTAGAGGATCCTAACCTCATTTTTCGAATCCTGCTTTAAAGGACGTAAAAATTACTTTTACTGCATTAACCTTCCACAAGGAAAGACTTGCTACTGTGCAGAAATTTGTGTTGTCTTTTCTACTGGCATTCTACTCTGTCTTAAAGTGTATGGGAGAAAACATACTTGCCTAGATTCTCTCCACCGTTTGCTGTGTGTCTGAGTGGGGGGAGGAGGAAGAACCTGATCTTCAATTTGAATAAAACCTCAAAAGCTGAGCCGCTGTTAAGTCAAAAGAGTGGTGCCAGAAGTACCTGTGTGGCAATAAAAAGTCTGAAGAAGCTGACCATTCCTGCAAACAAAACAAAACAACAATAACACAACAACAACAACAAAAAAAAAAACGCCCAAAAATGAATAATAAAAAAAAATCCACTTTAACACTGCTGTGCAACAGAAGGAAGATCCCATTCTTATCACCCTTTAAAAAGCCTGTCTGAAGCCCATTGTAGCAGCTCTCTTTGGAACAAAGTGTCTTCTGGCATGGATGAGTGCCCATTTGCAGATATGAATGTTGCTCGTGGCTAGAGCTAAGAAGGGTAGGTCATGTTTACTTCTTCTGAATTCCTGTGATACACGTTAGAAGTAATCTTTAAAATTACTCATCGTGCTGTTTTCTGTTTGTTTGTTTGTTTGTTGAAAGTCATACTTTCTGAGATTCAACTTTACCAGGTGAGTGTAAAATAATTTTAATATGAGTAAACCAGGCCTGCACTGGTTGATCAATGCAGCCTAGAAAAAACTTCTCCCAAGATGGCTAGCAGTTAGTACTAATTACAGAATCAAAAATAGGAATGAAGTGAATTGCTGCCTTGAGTTGCTGAAAATGGCTATAGAATGGCTACGTTAGGTAATCAGGAGCCTCTTCTTGCAGCACAGTGGTGGTACAACAAACAAGTGCCTCTCCTGTACCTCTCTCATCCTGGCAGGCTGCCAGTTTACCCAGCTACTCTCATTCTCCTCCTCAGCAGGGAGTGAAAATATGAGGGAAAGGCTTGTGGGGATCACATTCCAGTTGTCACCAAAGTGACCAAAACTCGTCCTGCTGGAAACAAGATGACTTATTCTACCCCTGTGACCAGTCAGTCTTACTGTGCACTGCCTTTGTAAGAATACCCTACATACGACACCTGAGAAACTGAATGAGACCTGAATACTGGAATTTTCCATAACTTCTCTGAGTTTTTTTCAGTAATAGACTAGATGCTCCATTCCCAAAGAAAATTGTTATGTGTGTATTTCCAAGATTATATTTAGCTTGTATATTTAGCACACATGAACCTGTGATGAGAATTGTCCACCAGTGTGTGACCTCATTACAACCTGTGTGTGAGCTTACTGTAAGTTTAGATGTCACATATTCATATAAGCTGAATATGACCATATAAATAGCATCCAGTTTTTTAATATAACTTGGATACAACTAGCTGTGGAATGGAAGTTGTTGGAGTCAGTATTTGTGTACTGTATTGCAAGGGTATATTTACATTCTTAATTTACTTTTACTTTTCAAATAATTTCATCTTTGTCCACTGGCTTTTTCTGATGACTTAATTTCCTGGAAATGTAGCATTTTTATCAGAAGGGTGGATACTTCTGGGATGTTTACTGCAAGTTTTGTATAGTCTTTCACAGTGTACTTTCCAAACTAATCCCATTGAATTTTGCGGGCATTTCCAAATCTGTCTTGATTGTTCCGTCCCTACGAGTTTGTGGTTTGGTCAGGTAGCCCATTATTATTCCGCCCTTGAGGGTAAATACAGGGTCCTGATTACAGGCTGGTCTATTTACATTCTGCAGTTTACCACTCCTTTAATTTGTGTAAGTTTAAATCTGGGTTATACGTAAGTATTTTCTTCACATTTGAATGTCTCATGTCTGTCAGAAGCAGATGTTAATGAAGAATTTCCCCAAGATTTCTTTCTAGATTAAGAATACTTGCTATTTTCCATAATACGGTTTGAAAATGGTATAATGTCACTGCAGTTCACTTATATATCAATTACTGAAGTATCCAAAAGCAGGGAAAATAAACAAACGATTTTTTTTTCATTCATTCTCACCTGTTCCATTCATCCTTCCTGCAGAACAAAATTCCTGGCAGATTTCTGAACACTTTCAGTTCTTTATTTTCTTAAGTCTAGTCCTATCGTGTAGAGTTCACTGGCAGTAGTAGATAAGTATTTTAGAAAACAAAAGGTAGGAATTGTTTACTCTTGATAATGAGTTACAAGTATGAATCTTGTGAGAAAGAAAGCTTGGCCTGAATTCTCTGGCAAGACCTCACATAAGCACTTTTCTCTTAAAGGACTTTTAGCCCTCAGAAGAACAAAACATATGAAGAGTGCCATACCTTTTTAATGCAAGGAAGACCTTAGTACTGTAGATTACCTCTTGAAATAGTGAAACAAATCTGCAACAGCAAGAAGTCTGTTAAAATATATGAACAAACATGAAAAGAAGCAAACAAGCCTGTTTTCCAAGGAAAATTTAGGGGTTTGCATCGTGTTATAACAATTTATTAATGAGTAATATCATAATCAAATATTTTGGTATGGTTTTGTGTCCTAGCTTTCTGACACGTTCCTAAAACTCATCTCTGTAGCTCTGCTAGGAAGAAGGAGTATTGCCACCATGAAGAAAAGCAATTTGTAATGCATTCTCAGAAAGAATCACACAGAATCACAGAATCACAGAATTGTAGGGGTTGGAAGGGACCTCCAGAGATCATCGAGTCCAACCCCCCTGCCAAAGCAGGTTCCCTATAGCAGGTCGCACAGGTAGGCATCCAGGCAGGTCTTGAACATCTCCAGAGAAGGAGACTCCACCACCTCCCTGGGCAGCCTGTTCCAGTGCTCCGTCACCTCACTGTAAAGAAGTTCTTGCGCACATTTGTGCAGAACTTCCTATGCTGCAGTTTCCAGCCGTTTCCCCTTGTCCTGTCTCCACTCACCACTGAAAACAGTCTGGCCTCGCCATTCTGCCCCCCACACCTTAGATATTTATAGACCTGGATCAGGTCCCCTCTCAGTCTCCTTTTCTCAAGGCTGAACAGACCCAGTTCACTCAGCCTTTCCTCATAGCAGAGATGCTCCAGGCCCTTCACCATCTTCGTGGCCCTCCGCTGGACTCTTTCCAAAAGATCCCTGTCTTTTTTGTACTGGGGAGCCCAGAACTGGACACAGTACTCCAGATGAGGTCTTACCAGGGCAGAGTAGAGGGGGAGGATCACCTCCTTCGACCTGCTGGCCACGCTCTTTTTAATGCACCCCAGTAAGCCATTGGCCTTTTTGGCCACAAGAGCACACTGCTGGCTCATGGCCAACCTGTCATCCACCAGGACACCCAGGTCCCTTTCCACAGGGCTCCCCTCCAGCAGGTCATCCCCCAACCTGTACTGGTGCATGGAATTATTCCTCCCCAGATGCAAGACTCTACACTTGCTTTTGTTAAACCTCATCTGGTTTTTTTCTGCCCAGCTCTACAGCCTGTCCAGGTCTTGCTGAATGGCAGCACAGCCTTCAGGCGTGTCAGCCAATCCTCCCAACTTCGTATCATCAGCAAACTTGCTGAGGGTGGCCATTATCCCCTCATCAAGGTCATTGATGAAGATGTTGAACAAGACCGGAGCCAGCACAGACCCCTGAGGAACACCGCTGCTTACAGGCCTCCAACCAGACTCTGCACCACCAACAACAACCCTCTGTGCTCTGCCAGTCAGCCAGTTCTTAACCCACCTCACTGTCCACTCATCTATCCCACACTTCCTCAACTTTGTTATAAGGATGTCGTGGGGGACAGTATCAAATGCCTTGCTGAAATCAAGGTAGACTACATCAACTGCTCTCCCCCTATCCACCCAGCCAGAGACAACATCATAGAAGGCTACCAGGTTGGTCAAGCACGACTTCCCCCTTGTAAACCCGTGCTGACTACTCCTGATAACCTCCTCTTCTTCCAGTTGTCTGGAGATGACATCCAGTACAAGCTGTTCCATCACCTTTCCAGGGACGGAGGTGAGGCTGACTGGCCTATAATTGCCTGGGTCTTCCTTCTTGCCTTTTTTGAAGACCGGGGTGACGTTGGCTATCTTCCAGTCTTCAGGCACCTCCCCCGTCCTCCAAGACTTCTCAAAGATGACAGAAAGCGGTTCAGCAATCACCTCTGCCAGCTCCC
The DNA here is from genome assembly GCF_026119805.1 of Tympanuchus pallidicinctus. Taxonomy (NCBI): domain Eukaryota; kingdom Metazoa; phylum Chordata; class Aves; order Galliformes; family Phasianidae; genus Tympanuchus; species Tympanuchus pallidicinctus. The sequence goes on from NW_026294758.1 coordinate 37,305,212, forward strand.
TCAGCACCCGTGGATGCATCCCATCGGGTCCCATGGATTTGTGAACATTGGTGTTGCCTAGGTGCTCCTGAACCACGACTTCCCTGAAAGAAGGGAGGTCTTCCATTCCCCAGATCCTCTCACTAACCTCCAGGGTCTCAGATTCCCGAGGGGGAGCTTTTTCACTGAAAACAGAAGCAAAGAAGGCATTCAGTATCTCCGCCTTCTCAGCATCCCCCGTTACCAGAACACCTCCATCACTTAGCAGGGGAGCCACATTCTCCCTAGTTTTCCTTTTACTATTAATGTACTTGAAAAAACCTTTTTTATTATCCTTTATCCCCTTTGCCAGATTTAATTCTAGGCACGCCTTAGCCTTCCTTGTCACATCCCTGCAGACCCTGACAACATTCCTGTATTCTTCCCAAGTGGTCAGACCCTTTTTCCACATTTCATGGGCCTTCTTCTTTCCTTTGAGTTTGTGCACGAGCTCCTTGCTCATCCACACAGGTCTCCTACCACTCTTTCCCGATTTCTTCCTCACAGGGACGCACCGATCCTGAGCTTGGAAGAAGAGCTGCTTAAATGCCAACCAGCTCTCACAGGCCCCCTTGCCTTCCAACACCCTAGCCCATGAGACAGCTCCAAGTAGGCCCCGGAAGAGATCGAAGTTGGCTCTCCTAAAGTCCAGGATAGCAATCCTACTTTTTGCCTACGTTGTCCTGTTCAAAGGCTTCATGCTGAAACTTATTTTTATTTAATCGATATATCTGACATTCTGTTTACTTTTAGAGTATTTTGATCAGCTATTTGGCATCTGTCTATGAAGTAGGTCGGTGTTCACCATAACACTTTAAGCCAGCACGGGAAATATGTGGACCTGGTTTTAATTTACCAAGATTTCATCCAGTAGTCAGACGTAGCATGTTCATCCCCACATTGTCTAAGTTACAGAAAATAAATATCATAATCAAGTGTGATGCTAAAAACATGTACTCAAATAAACAACAAGCCGTGATGATGCAAAGTGACACAACAAAGACATATTCACACATTTTTCATCCCGTTTCTCTTCTCTCCTAGAAACACACCGAAAAAAACTCAAAGCAAAGCCAAAAAAAAAAAAAAAAAAAAAAAAAAAAAGAATAAAACACCTCTGTCCTGTCACAGCACAATATTGCATTGCACATCTGCTTCTGAAAAGGCATAAAATAAAGTGATAGATGTTGATCACATTAATTAATACTGAACCTAACAAGTCTCTGATGATGAAGCTGGATTACATCAAAGAATTTTTAATTTTTTTTTTTAAGTTAAACATGATTACTAAAAAATTCATTCAGGACTGAAAACTGATTGAATATCTGTATGTAGGCAATGCCAACTAAAATACAGGAAATTATTACCTTAATATTTGAATTTCTGAAAATATATCAGTTAGATTTCTTTCTAATTTAGAATATAATCCACATACCTGGCAAACAAATATCTGGACATCTAGCCCACATAGGTAAGAATTCCCAGTGTTTCATTTCTCTGAGGAGAAAGGAAAAATAGAGATGTCATTCTTAGGAGAGTGAAGATGCTGTGAATGTGCTACAAAATCTGACATATTTTATGACTTTATCACAAAATGCGAATGATGAAGATGTCAGATACCAATACATCTAGCATGTGTACTTGCCGATAAAACGAAGGATGATCTTTATGTAACTGTCTAGTTTAGAAATATTCTAAGGACTGAGATGGAAGAGCCTTCAGTTCTATCGTGAAATTGACTTCATTTAATGTAGTCTTGAGATTTATTGAAAAATTACCCAACTGACATAAACAATTTGACAGAATTTTTAAGTGCTTAGGTAAACAGTCGGCTTTTGCTTGCCTTTAGTCTCTTAATTCACTAATCCATGCACTTGGCACAAGCCTACAAGAAAGCTAAAACAAAAGCAGATGGAGTGGTTGATTAAATTCCTTCACAAAAAGGTAAACTACAAGCATGTTGCACTGTTTTGAAAGAGCTACAGAGCTTTCTTGAGATCCCTATTTCAAGCTTGTGTACTTTCCATCTGGTTAAAATGAGAGTGAATGGGAGGTACCAAATAAAATGATCTCATTTACAGTGAACTAAATTAGACAAAACTCACACTACTGAGGGCTCTCACTGAATTGAGCAAGGCAATGAACTGTGAACCTGAATGTTGTGTTGTGAAGTTTTAGCCCCGTGCAGAAATAAACAGGATGAAAGGAAACTAGATATGGTGACAGAAACAATCCCTTGAAGATACATTTGGGCTTTCTCCATAAGCACTGCCCTCAGTTTGTTTGTTTGACTGATTGATTGATGGTTGATTTTTGAAGTGAAATGAAGGCTAGCAAAAGCAGAGGTACACTTTGTAGTTGGTAAGCATTATTCTCCAGCCGCTCCTCAAAAATTTGTCAAAGTATATGTAACTTCTGAGTTATTTGGTACCAAGTTCGTCCAATAGGCAGCAGATCTGGAAACTAAAATTTTAGTTGACAGATCTACTGTAAACAGTAAAACTGTATTAAATATTTAGCATAAAGGCCAGAAAGATCTTCAAAACAGACCTTTGCATAGGTTCTCTTCCATGGCTCGTTTACGCATTGCAAGAAGACAATGTGCATTTACTCATTTTGTTTATTTCTTTATGTACTTACTATGTGCTACTATACTGTAGAGTAAGACAAAACAGTTTGAATACTCTTGTGTGACTTCCTTCTACTATTTATTTCTTACCTCTAGAAATGAGTGTGCAAGTCAGTTGTCTGATATTAGAGAATACCAATCAAAAAATTAAACAGACATGTTCTTCTCTTCTATTAAAGAAGAAAGTGAAAGATTTATATTCAAAGCATGATGCTCTTTTCCACCACCCAAAAGTAGATCACTGCAACATCTCAAAATATCTTTTCCAATTTACTGTATTCTAGTTGCCAAATACAAGTTTGCCAATTTTCTGATGGCCTTTACTGATGCCCTTCTTGCTAATACTTTTTTTGCCAAAGCACGTTACGTGAGGCCAAAATAAGCAATCCAAGGCTGCAGGTGGTGATGTTAACAATGTGGAAAAGTTGGTTAGAACATCTCCACACAATCTAGTAGGCCTGTTTCAAGCATTTGCAGGTTGGGGTGCCCTCCTGATAGTAAACAGAATACAAAATCTTCTGCAACTATACTGATTAGGATGCTGACGACAATTATTATTATTCATGAGGTGGGGAAGAAACTGCCAAAGAGCAAAACAGTCACTATTTTCATTTCTGATGGATGCAGCTTAACTGGGAGATCTGAAGGAGAAGCACACAGTGCATCCATACTGTAATTAATTTGTTAACAAACATCATCAATTTCAGGATTTAAAATAAGGTATTTCTACTCAGGTGAGAAAATGATGCAGCAGCAGCTTGGAGAGCAGGTCTGTCAGATTTCACACATGGCTGTACAGGATCTGACTGGGATATTCACTTTCTCCACAGCAGCCCATGAAGTGTTGTGCTATGTTCTTGTAGCTAGAACACTATTGATACAGCGAGTGTTTTTTCTATTGCTGACCAGGACTTCACAGCATCAAGATTCCCTTCAAGCCCTGCCAAAAATCAGTAGGCTGAGAGCGGGCAGGAGGGCTACAGGGCATGTTGTCTGGGTATCTAAACTAACTCAACCAAAGAGACATTGCATACTGTGTGGTGTCACACTCAGCAGCAGAATCTGTGAAAGAGGAAGGACAAGGGGGCACACTGTTGTTAAAACACCTGACCTGAGTGATCACTATGCATATTAGATCTCCCTACACAAGCACACAAGATGTGGCTGGCTGTTGCTTGTTGATGGAAGCAGAGAATAACTGTTTTTTCGCTGTTTTTTTTTTTTTTTTTTTTTTTTTTGCTTGCTTGTTTTGTTTTATTTTCTTTTGTTCTTTTCTCATTTTCCATTAATTAAATTGTCCTTTTCATCACACAATTTTTTCCAATATTTATCTCCTCTCCATCCTGCTTTCATGAGAGGGAATGACACAGCAGTGTGATAGAGCTTAGCCATCTATTGGTGTGAAAACACTATGGTTTCATATGAATTAGCTTCTCATATTGTTACCAACAGCCAGCTCCCATTGTCCATCAGGGAACCTGCTGGACAATAGCAGATTTCATGTGGTGTGGAAGTCAAAGCAAAGGTCCATACTGAAAGGAAGCATGAAACACAAAGTGGTGATGCAAAAGGGAATCATCAACATCTTCAACAGTTCATAATCTTCATCAATGACCTTGCTGAGGGAATAGAAGCCACCCTCAGCAAGTTTGCTGATGATATGAAGCTACGAGGATTGGCTGACACACCTGAAGGCTGTGCTGCCATTCAGTGAGACCTGGACAGGCTGGAGAGATGAGCAGTGAGAAAACGGATGAGGTTCAGCAAAAGCAAGTGTGGAGTCTTACACCTAGGGAGGAATAATTGCATGCACCAATGCAGGCTGGGGGACAAGCTGCTGGAGGGGAGCTCTGCAGAGAGGGACCTGGGCGTCCTGGTGGATGACAGGTTGGCCATGAGGCAGCAGTGTGCCCTCGTGGCCCAAAATGCCAGTGGCATTCCGGGGTGCATTAAAAAGAGCATGGCCAGCAGGTCGAGGGAGGTGATCCTCCCCCTCTACTCTGCCCTGGTGAGGCCTCATCTGGAGTACTGCGTCCAGTTCTGGGCTCCCCAGTACAAAAAAGACAGGGACCTCTTGGAAAGAGTCCAGCGGAGGGCCACAAAGATGGTGAAGGGCCTGGAGCATCTCCCTGTGATGAAAAGCTGAGTGAACTGGGTCTATTTAACCTTGAGAAAAAAAGACTGAGAGGGGATCTAATCCAGGTTCATAAATATCTGAGGTGTGGGGGCCATAGTGGTGAGGCCAGTCTCTTTTCAGTGGTGAGTGGAGACAGGACAAGGGGAAAAGGACGCAAGCTGCAGCATAGGAAGTTCCGCACAAATGTGCACCAGAACTTCTTTAAGGTGAGGGTGACGGAGCACTGGAACAGGCTGCCCAGGGGGGTTGTGGAGTGTCCTTCTCTGGGGATACTCAAGTCTCTCCTGGACGCCTACCTGTGCAACCTGGTGTAGGGAACCTGCTTTGGCAGGGGGGTTGGTCTCAATGATCTGTGGAGGTCCCTTCCAACCCCCACAGTTCTGTGATTCTGTGATATTGCAGTCTATCCATGAGCGTGTGTCACGGTGACGTGATTTGTAGCTTACACCGCACCAAAGGCCCAGGAGAAGGGTTTATGGGTGCCACAGCCACAGCGGGTGCAGAGAGCACCGGCTCTCGTAGGGCACGGTGTGCGTAGGGTGCGTGCGTGAAGGATGAACCTCGGAAAGGACAGACACTGGGAACAGCGCGTGCTTCTGTGTTCTAATCTTTTATTGGAAACGCGTAAGCCCCGCTAGTGGCGACGGGGGCGCCGCCTCTTGCAGGGCGGAGGAGCGCGCTGGGCGCTGCCGGCCCTCCTCTTCGTGGGGCGCCGGGACCCCCCAGCCGAGCGCTTCCTGCGCCGGCCGCGAGCGGAGGGGCCGCGGCTGCGGCCGCGGCGCTGAGCAGAGGGACCGGGCTCTTCGGGAGCCGGCTCCTCGCCAGGACCTGTGCCGAGGGCCCCGCTGGACGTGCCGGGAAGCTCCTCTGCGTCGGGACCCGCGGAGCTGCCGGAGGGCACGGCGCTGAGAGCGACGGCGTCTTGCGGGGAGGCGGCGGGACCGGACGGGGCCGCGGGGCCGTCCTGCTGCTCCTGGGCAGCGCTGGGATCTTCGATGCCCAGCAGCCTGCGGGCCCCCTGGCCGCACCGGCTCTCGATAGCGGTGATGAGGCCGTCGATGAGCGGCGCGGAGCTGGGTCCCAGGGCGTGCTCTGTGCACTCCACCAGGACGTCCCGGTCCGGCCCCACCTGGCACAGGAATGCCAGGATCATGCCTTTGAGCCAGTTGATTTTCCACCAACGCAGCTCCCCGTTGCGGCGCAATTCTTCCTCCAGCCAGGGCAGCACCGGGTCCAGGATGTCTCGATGGACCCTGAAAAGTGCTGCCCACTGCTCCGGCAGGAGGCCGCCCACTCGCTGCAGCTCCTCGGCCGTGGGTTCAGGGGACGGCGGTGGAAGGGGTGGCAGAAGTTCCTCCTCGCCGTCAGGGTCCGTGGCAGCGGTGGCGCCGAAGCCGGCGGGCACCGGCAGTGCGGGCGGGGAGACGATGCAGTCCACGAACTGATTGTCTCCCCGCACAGAGACCCGGATGGTCTGCATGGCCGAGCGGCAGAGCGGGCAGCTGTCCCTCAGCCTCGCCCACCGCTGGATGCAGCCCAGGCAGAAAGTGTGATTGCACGGAATCACACGGGCCGTGTCCCGCCGCACGTCGCGGCACACAGGACACGTCCATGCCTCTTCTGCAGCCATGGTCTTCTCGCTGCAGGGGCTGGGAGAACCGAGGATGACCAGCTGTTCTCCCTCAACGCAGCCGCAGAGGTGCTGTCTGCCCTGCAAGAGGAAGGAAGGAAGGTCACGGTCACTCGCTGTGCCAGGGTGTGCGAGTCCTCTGCACAAAGCCCTCCCAAGGCCACGACTGGGCCTTCTCGTGCTCCCCGCTGGCACAGGGCCAGGCTCCCCACGGCTGCCCTGAGGGACCCAGGTGTCCCCGCACCACTCACCTCCGCTGCTGCGGGTGCGCTCCGTAGGGTCCCGGCTGCCTGCACGAGGCAGGGCCGGGGAAACAGACGCGATGCTGCGGGGTCAGGCACTGAGATGCTGCGAGCAGCCCCAGGCACGACCCAGCACAGCACAGCCAAAACCTTGCTCGACCTCCAAGCCTCGCAGAGCTGCTCAGCACGGTCCAGGAACGAGCCAGACTGAGCCAGGCGCGGCCGGCACCCCACTATGAGCAGTGAGGGCAAGGCTGTCACAATCCGCCACTCGGCGACGTCACAGCCTGTTGCTCGGTGACATCACAGACTCATCCCGATTGGCAAAGACCTCCAAGATCATCAAGTCTAAACTCTAACCTAGCACTTCCAAATCTACCGCTGACCTGTGTCCCTAAAGACCACATCTACATGTCCTTCAAGGTTGGGGACTCATTTTCCTACCTGTCCAGGAAGAAGAGACATAGTAAAATACCTTCTCCTGGAAGGCAAGCAATCTGTCATAGGCACGAATTGGCCAACAGCAGTCACCAGCACTGAGAGGAGAAATAAAGAATGTCATTTTAAAACAGGCTTACAGGGCATGGTCTCCTACTGCATAATGCCAGCTCGATGTCACTGTAGTCCCACTGTCCAGTCTCACAGCAGCTTTATTCCTGCACATGCAAACTGTCTTACACATTCTGCACATTGCAGTTTCTCAAAGGTAGATGATGATACATATTAGTTTAAGTGTTCAAGGAGCACAGTGGTGAAACGCTTTACACGATACAACATCAGATAACAATTGTCAGTTCCAGGAGGATTATACACTGATAGGTATTTGCTTAATTAGTCACATGCATATGTAGCCTTCTGCATCATGCTGTAGGATGGATGCATCTGATGATCACTTATCGTGCACTTTGAGCAACGTGGTCCAAACATAAACATGTACTTTAGTGGGAAATTTAAATAGCACAGCTATCCTGTAGGCTTTGTATAACTGTATAACTGCCCCAGCTGGGCAGTTTTATAGGAAATCAAAGCAAGCCTTGAGTTACTTAACTTTTGGAAACCTTGCCGTAGCAACTTTAGGAGGAAAGAGGGAAAGGGGGAGGAATGGAGAGAGATCGCCAGTCCTGGATCCAGCATCTGACCTGCCAGTGCGGTGTCAGGCATGGAGGGAAAGGGCCCCCCTGGACTTGTACATGTGCTTACCTATAGGCCCCAGTACCCAGTACTTTTGGAGCCTTCTCTTGTCCCAGTTCCAGGACTGGCTGAGACAGCTATCAGATGAAGAGAAACTGTCAGCTGGATTGGGCTACTAGGACTGAAGTTTCTCAGGAATGGCAACATAACGGTGAATTATCTTTGACTTGGTGGGCACATGAAACGGCTAGGAAGAGAAACAAAACAGAGATGAACTCAGGACTGAAAAGTGGAGGTGAACATGAATGATATCCACCCTCAGCAAGTTTGCTGATGATATGAAGCTACGAGGATTGGCTGACACACCTGAAGGCTGTGCTGCCGTTCAGTGAGACCTGGACAGGGTGGAGAGATGAGCAGTGAGAAAATAGATGAGGTTCAGCAAAAGCAAGTGTGGAGTCTTACACCTAGGGAGGAATAATTGCATGCACCAATGCGGGTTGGGGGACAAGCTGCTGGAGGGGAGCTCTGCAGAGAGGGACCTGGGCGTCCTGGTGGATGACAGGTTGGCCATGAGGCAGCAGTGTGCCCTCGTGGCCAAAAAGGCCAGTGGCATTCCGGGGTGCATTAAAAAGAGCATGGCCAGCAGGTCGAGGGAGGTGATCCTCCCCCTCTACTCTGCCCTGGTGAGGCCTCATCTGGAGTACTGCGTCCAGTTCTGGGCTCCCCAGTACAAAAAAGACAGGGACCTCTTGGAAAGAGTCCAGCAGAGGGCCAGGAAGATGGTGAAGGGCCTGGAGCATCTCCCTGCGAAGAAAAGCTGAGTGAACTGGGTCTATTTAACCTTGAGAAAAAAAGACTGAGAGGGGATCTAATCCAGGTTCATAAATATCTGAGGTGTGGGGGCCATAGTGGTGAGGCCAGTCTCTTTTCAGTGGTGAGTGGAGACAGGACAATGGGAAAAGGACACAAGCTGCAGCATAGGAAGTTCCGCACAAATGTGCACCAGAACTTCTTTAAGGTGAGGGTGACGGAGCACTGGAACAGGCTGCCCAGGGGGGTTGTGGAGTGTCCTTCTCTGGGGATACTCAAGTCTCTCCTGGACGCCTACCTGTGCAACCTGGTGTAGGGAACCTGCTTTGGTGGGGTGGACTTGATGATCTGTGGAGGTCCCTTCCAACCCCTACAATTCTGTGATTCTGTGAATGGAATAAGGCTGATATCCCAGTTAGAATGCACAAACTTCTAGGTGTGGATGTAACAGACTAGAATCAAAGATTGAGCCGAACTACATATTCTCTTCATTTGTAGCCCTGTGTTTGGCATTTCCCATGTCATCAAATCCAACATAAGCAATATTAACATACTAGGTTTTGCACCACTGAGTAAAATCTGGGACCACATGTGCAATTGTTGTAATGCAGCCCTAAATGGAAAGTGGAAATTATGGCTAACTTTTCCCTCACTGTTGTGCAAATATTTATTGTACTAAGACAACATGTGGTTGCAGACAAGTAGTGTGCACTGAGGAGGGTCTCTTTGCAGGGGCAGGCACGAATGATTTTTAGGGCTGTTTTTTAAAAGCAGAATGCAGACTGCTAAATGAAGAAGTGGTTGCCTTGTATAACTGGCAGTACTATAACAAATGCAGGCACTGCCTTTGTAAACATGGAGCATATTATTGATGTCAGTAATATTATAAATTCTTGTTTCCATTAGAAATCTGTAATTACCACCACAGTCTATCTTTTGTTGTTGTTGTTGTTTGTTTTGTTGTTGTTTGCTTGTTTGTTATTTATTAGTGTGAGAATAAGCACAAGAAATGTAAGAGAATGATCTTAAAACCTGTTAATTAGCAAGAAGGAAGAAATACTTCAGGCATTTCCTTTATTTCCTCCTCCATGAAATGTATGTCACTAGAACTATTTTCATCATCTTCATGATAGTATTGTACCTGTGGAAGGACTTTCTCCCTCGGAGCTTGAATATTAATAAGGCTTTCCAAAATAGAACAGAAAGCAGAGCCTATGCAGGATATTCTTGGACATAAAAAATGCAGATCTACCACTGGGGCAACATGACATTTTGAGAGGGGATCTGTTCTGCTCAGTACTTCTATATAAAATCTGCAAATGACTCTACTAGTGGTCACTGATTCAGTTTTTTTAAACATTTGTTGTCATTGTGAAACATGTTCTTGTGGTGAAGGCGATTTTGAAAATGTGCCTCTCTCTATTTTTTTCTTTTTTGCAACATGTTCTCAAACATCATGAAGTATTATCGTAAGCATAAAATAGTCTTTAATCTCCATGCTCATTCACACTCAAGCTAATTTCCATTTAAGAAGCTCAGACCTTCTGCTTCTTGTCTCCCTTTCTTCACCATGAAAAGAGTAAATTAAGAATCAAGTATTTTCCAAATCAGAAAAATGTATTAAAAACAAATATTTAGGAGGGTTTAGTTCTCTTTTTATTTCTTTCCTCTTCTTTTTGTTGTTGTTGTTCTGACTCATCAGACTCCCAAGTGATCCAGCTTCACCAGAATTTGAAGTAGAGCTCCACTTTAGGATCAGTTTTCTTCACAGTTGTAAATGATCCTGATGTAGAACTGGAATGCATAATAAATGAGCTTGTGAATGACAGTAAATTAGGGGGGACCTGTTGATTCCCTCCAGAGCAGTGAAGCTTAGCAGAGAGATTCTGACAAACTAAAGGTTGAGCAATCACCAACCGTACAAATTTAACATGACCAAGCATCAGATTCAGCGCCTGGGAAGGATCAGCTCTGGAGGGACAGTCGTACAGACTGTGCGATAAGAGGCTGGAGAGTAGCCACGTGGAAAGGGTTGATGCCAAGCTAAAGACAAGTTAAATGTGAGTCAGCAGAGTTTCCTCATGGCCAAAAAGGTCAAAGGTACATCAGGCTGCTAGCCAGTCAGTGATAGGGATTGCCTGTTCTGCGCTGCACTGTGTGGCTTCACCTCCAGCACTGTGTGTGGGTTTGGGTGCCACAACAGAAGAAAGCCATATAAACATTAGAAAGCACCCAAAGGAGGGCTACAGAGAAGAGTGTAGAGGGCAGGATGCAAGAGAAGCAGCTGAGGTCCCTGGGTGCGTTCAGCCCACAGCAGGGCAGGCTGAGGGGAGGCCTGATGGCGGCTGCAGCTCCTCGCAGGGAGCGGAGGGGCAGCGCTGAGCTCTGCTCTGTGTGACAGAGGCATGGAGCTGTGTGAGGGGAGGGCAGCTGGGGGTTGGGGACGGGTTGTGCACCATGGCGTGCATGGAACAGCCTGCCCAGGGCAGCAGGCATGGCGTGACAGTGTTCAAGGAGTGTTCAGACAATGTTCTCAGACATAAGGTATGGGTTTGGGGTGGTACTGTGTGAAGCCATGACTTAGACTGGATGGGTGATCTTTGTGGGTCCCTTCCAACTCAGGATATTCAATGATTACGTCATTCTGTGAAGTTATTTCTGTTTTATTTTATTTTGTTTTCTTGATGGTTTTGTTGTTGTTGTTTGGTTGGTTTTATTACACTCAGTGAACTGGAAAAACCACAGCTTACCCAGCTGTATTTGTTTACGATTTTCTTAACACAGCTAACTTCTTCCTGTAACATGTTATTCCTTCTTACATTCCATTTTCACAGGAATACTGATCAGAAATAACTAACCTCCAAGTTGCCTAGTATCTATTCATCCACAAAGTATTGCACAGCTCCTGACAACACAGGTCTCAAATGATTTCACAAACATGTGAACAATCTTGTTTTTCTATATTTGACTGTGGTAGCACTGTGTTGTTTGCTGAGAAGTACAAAGTAATTTGGAATGCAGGCCCTCAAAAATATAATAATCTTATTTACTTATATTTAGAACTGGAAGTTACCTAAGATACCTTGCCTTGTACGTCTATACTTCTGCTACCAAAGCCTCTGCGTGTAGGATTCCCTCTGAACATTGCTACAAAATGTTACTCAGTCTGAACTATGTCTGAATTATTTAGAAATCTAAATAAAAGATTTGAATTGTTTTCATACATGTGTGCAAACTAGCTACAAACATGTTGATCTGGATCAGTGGTAGCTGAAAAAAAAAAAGTGATGTGCAAATGGCATTCACTGTGATTCAGGGCTAATTAGATCATAGTTGCTTAAATTGAGACACATATTAAACTGCTCCTGGAAGACAGGCAAATAGGTCCGTGTAATTCATGTAAAGGCTGTGAATAAAACTTACGTTCTTCAGTAGCTTTAAAATGTACACAATTTTAAGTGCTAACCATGGAAAATACTCATATGGCACAAGGCAGTGCTGTGTAGAGACCAGGGAAAGCAGGTAAGCCACTGAAAGTAGCACTGTGCATTTTTGATGCCAACTGGGGGCTCAGTGGAGAGAGCTAAGAATGAAAAAGCTGGGAGCAAATTTTGAACACGACAGACTTGTAAGCTAGATACGAAAAGCATCAAGACCTACATGTCTGCTACTTCTGGATTGCACCAGTAATGAATCAAACAAGCTTTGCCACTCACACACTGCTAGTAATACATAAGTTGTAGCTGCTGGAATTTTTTGCAATTGCCAGAAAGTGTACAGTAGATAATATCAACGATGCCTTATTTTGCTGACACTGACTGTCCTTGCTCCTTCAGTGTTACGTAATACCAGCCACCACGTACATCTGCATCTTTTTTCTCTAGAAGAACGTGGTCTATTCAAACAGAATAAAAAACTTCATACTACAACAGAACAAATAAACAAAAACAATAAAACCTCCCATGTTTTGCTATTCCAGACAAAAACTCAGAAAAATAATTTTGAAGCAGGTGTGTTTATTAGACACTCTTGCAAGAGTGCTTTGTATATAACTTTGTACTCCAATTTCACCACCTGGTTTCAGCCCACTAAAAGTAAGGCATGCCAATGTCCTTGGACTGAACTCCTGAATCAATGAGAGTTTTGTCATGCTGGGAATGGAAACTTCCAAGGAGCTGGTTAAAATACTACTAGTTTTACTACAGTACTCTCTTTTCTCTGAGTCACCTCTTGGATATTTCAACAGAGCCCAGTGTAACCAGAATTTCCAGCTTGGCCAGAATGGTCCTGGAATATCACAGTATCCAGCAGTATTATACTGCTGTTTTCCCCAGCTTTACATAGAAGAAACAGGATATTCCTGCTTTCACCTTAAGCCATGTCTAGGAAAATACCCTTCTGCAGTATTGCAGCAGGAAGCCGAGGCTCTGGCACAAGGTTGTGATGTGGTACAAGTCATGTGATCTATTATGAAATGATGAACAGAGCACGTTCTGCATTGCATGAAATACTGCTTGGTACACTGAGTTCACAAAGCTTCTGTTTGATCACGTAACCTGACACAGCCCTATACAGATGACTTAACACGATTCTCTTTATTCCATTTTCTATGTTTGTATATATATACACTAGAAAATCTAGAAGAACTTTCCACAAACAACGATTGTTAAAGATAATCCAGCAAAAAGCAAGGAAGTTCCTTTCTAACTGGCTGGAATAGTGCCTTTCAAATCCCTGGCAGGTATGAGCTACTGAACTTGTTTTCTGGCAGTGCTAGCAGACATGATCACCCCTAAAATTGTTTCACTTTTTTTTTTTTTCTTTTTTCTTTTTGGTGTGTGTGTGTAAAACCTCCACTAACTCTACTAACTTTCAATACAGGTAACTAAATACTAGTTATACAAGATTGCCCCCTCAAAAACTTGAACTAAATGCAATCAACAGCAAAATAAACACACATAGTGTCAGGGATGCCTTGGATTTTAGCTGGATCACAGCAGTTCATCACTAGAGGAAAGTGAACAGCAGTATCACTGTTCACAGAATGCATTTGATAAATAGGAGTCATCAGGCTTCTGCAAAAATACTAACCAAGTAGTTCTTAAATACTTTGTGGACTTGCTATTTTGCAAGGTTTTTTTTTTTGTTGCTGAGAGAAAATTGTAAATGTTATGTTCATACCTACAGATATGGAAAGAGACTGTATGCCATCTTGTGGATATCAAAAGAACAGCAAAAATAGTTCTGAAAAGCAGTCGTCATTAAGGAAAAAAAAGAAAAAGAAAAAAACCACCGCAAACAAACAAAAAACCAAGAACAGACAAACAAAAAAACAAGCGTGAAGTACAACTCCTGGCTGCTGCACACAGCACCACCCGAAATTCAAGACTTATGTCTGTCCCAACGCCCCTGATCTCCGGCAGCTCAGGGCTGTGCCCGCTGCCCTGGGCAGTCTGTTCTGTGCCCACACCGCCCTCTCGTTCACAATGCGTTCCTCATATCACGCCTGACCCCCCAGCAGCTCTCCTTGCTGCTCCCTCGTTTCCTGTCAATACTGTGCTCAATATCCAAGATGCTTCTGCTATCAAGGAATAAACGGATGTGGCAGCAGCGCTTTTCTTCTTATATGCACTACCACCCCTCGACGTTGAACAGCTGCGATTACAACAGTGAGAGTCTCTAAGTCAGCCAGAGCTTCTGACACTGAAGTAACGAGTGTCACAGACAAAACGCAACCGGCCATCGGCAGCGGCCGCGCTCCGGCTCTGACGGGAGAGCCAGCGCCCGGCTGTGGGCGAGCCCATCCGTGGGGGAGGCCGGCGCCTGGCAGAGCGTCCTTCGTCTCGAAAAAGGGGGCACTTCTCCTGCTCTCCCCTCCGCGTGGTAGTGCCCAGGACGAGGAAGAGGCGTGGGCCTGAGGCAGTCGTCGGCGTCGAGCGGCTGGAAGGTGGACGCTGGTGGCGATGCGGGGCCGGTGTGCGGCCGCCATGAGGCACCTGCCGTACTTCTGCCGTGGGGAGGTGGTGAAGGGCTTCGGCAGGGGCTCCAGAGAGCTGGGCGTACCCACCGGTGAGCGGGACGGGGCCGGGCTGGTGCGCGGCGCGAGGCGCATCGCGCTCCTTATCTGCAGCGGCGTCGGCCGCCGTCTGACAGCTCTTTTTTTTTTCTTTTCTTACGATGGCCGTGGTGATTTGCGGAGTGCTGAACGGTGCTTACAGTGCGGTGTGCGCGGAGCTGCGATGTGGCAGTTTGGTGCAAACCTGTTTGGCCAAGCTGGAGCGTGGAGATAGCTGTGAGAAACGTAAAGATGGTGATTCAGGGGTTGAAAAGCAGAGCAAACGGGTGTACCCTAAAGAGGGCCGTATGTTTCACGTGGCTGCTCCCTTCTCGATCTAATTACCAGTGAAGATGTAAATGAAACACATTTTGTTCTCATCTAAAGAGGCACTGAAGCAGCTGTGTGGTGCCCATCGCAGTAGGCAAGAGAACCTGAAGGAGCAAGCCTGAAGTATCTTTGAAGTATATTGCAACGGCATCAGTTAATAGAAACATGTTATTTTTCTGTTATTTGCATCAGTGCGAGTTAATGGAATTCTGGAGGGTGGTGTTCTGCAGTGAGGGAAGTTAGTGGCTGCTTGTGAACCAAAAGAGATCGCTAACAACGTTCTTTAGCATTGGCCTGAAACCCTGTATGAAGAGCTCTGTGCAAAGTTCAGGAGGGCAGTGGTTTGGGGTTCATTCCCTTCACTCAGGCAGGAGTTTATTTCAGATTCATAGTTTTCGAAGAAAATCCCATAAATCTCCAGTTGTGGGTAACCTGAAAGGCAGTGTGGAAACTCGGACAGGTGACTGAAATCACCATGTTTTCCCATGTTTTGTCTGCTGCAGGAAGCGATACTAGCCCTTTGGTGCATAATTCTGATGCCACTCAGAGATTTGATTTTTCTGTTCTTTGACCATATTGAAGCAGTGATGCTTCTAATAGTGAAATGCGGACATAATGGTTAGTTTATTATTTTTCATTGTAGAATAGAATGTGTGTTACTCTAAAATAGTATGCATAGGTGATAGGATGACTGGTATCATCACAGGACTACTTTTTACAAAGCTGTTTTCTTGTTTATACTTTGCAAATAGTATGTTGTATTGCTGTCATCATTATACATGCACAAAGAGCATGTAGGCAGAGCTTGCCTTGTAAGTATTTGAAAATTGCATTGTTATTGACTTACACAAATGTGCACTTTTTAAAATTTTTGCAGCTAACTTTTCTGAACAAGTAGTCGAAAGCTTTCCATCCGATATCCCTACTGGTATATACTATGGATGGGCCTCTGTTGGAAATGGAGATGTTCATAAAATGGTTTTGAGCATAGGATGGAATCCTTTCTATAAGAATATTAAGAAATCAGTGGTAAGAACTTTGCTTTGTGTGGTACTTTGACTATAGTAAATGAGCAGGACATTGACTTTGAAAAAGATAAGCAGAATTTGGGCCATAAGTGATATTTAGAAATTTTGTCTGCTGTTAGAAATGTGCTCAGTGTACATGTGTTTGTAATCTGAAACTGTAACTGGACAGTGTGCAGCTGTATATAAATAAAGTTTAAGTAGAATTGTTTTCTTCCACCACCACTTAAATTCTTCTGGAGCATGTTTGTGTTCGTTGTTTTGACAGGTAGATAAACGTAACCATTAAATTCAAAACCTGTATTAAGGTTATGAGAGCCTTAGAATGAGGTAGAACATACTAACCTTTTGCCCTCCATTATTCACACAGATTAAAAATAAGAAATTTGAGGACATTTTAATTACTAGTGGTTTTGCATTAATTTTACTCTTAAATGGTGTGTGGTTCTGTGACTTAATATGCAGATTCAAGATTCAAAAGTAAATAGTAACAGGATGGAGCTTAAATCCCAAACTGTGGCATCTTTATTTTTCTTAGTGTCATGTTTTTGTGCTTTTCTTGAGTCTTGCAGAACTTGGTTTTAATTGCTAATACCTGGAAGCAATTTTGTTTCACGATGAATCTCTGCTTTGAAGACAACTGCCTTCACTCCTTTGATAGTCTTAACATTTAGTTCCTCTGTGAACTAGCTGAGAAGGTTTTCTTAATATCATTGCAATCAAATTCATCACAGTTATTTGGAATGTAACGATCATATAAAATTTGGGATTTTATGCATCAAAAAATCTTACGTTTGAGATAAGGGGTGAAGTGTTTTTCCTGACTTTAACAGTCAGAATGTCCATAAGTGAACAACTTCTCTTAAATGCCTCACGAAGTGCAACTGCTGGTGTTATCAAAGGCTCTATCATCTCAATCTTGTATCATACATGTTAGGTTAAGTATCTTAGTTTTTCTGATAATGCATAAGAGAGAATTTGAATTAAGTATGTTAACTGAACATCCTTGCAAGAAAGGAATTAAACTCAAAATTCACCATGACAACTGACAACTAATTTCTCTTCTAGGAAACACACATTATCAACACGTTCAAGGAAGACTTCTATGGAGAAATTCTTAGTATAGTCATTACTGGGTATATTCGATCAGAAAAAAACTTTAATTCTTTAGGTCAGTATTGCAGGTTTCTGTTAAACTAATCTTTTGTTTGTCATACTCTTTCACATTGAAAGTTCTGTGTCATCACCTTCTGTCTTCATAATTAGCTATGTTATGTTTTAACCTTTAACATTTCAGTAAAATGTTTTTAGAAGTGCATCCATTAGTTGAATTAAAAAGGTAAAACCCCTCATCTTTTCAAGTATATCAGTACTTATTTAAGTCTAATAATTGTGTTTTCAGTAATTCTGTTTTGAGTGTCGTAAAATCATTGGTCTAATCTTGCTACATTTTTAAAAAGAAATAGCATTGTTAGAACTGAAGTTGTCCCAAAGATTCTGTAGACTTTTTTGCTAACGTGCCTGGAAGCAAGCAAAGGGTAATGCTGTAAGCACTGAAAAGTGCAATTCTGACATTAAAACCAAAGCATTTTAAAAACAAAGATAATGTCGCCTTTCCAACTTTGTAATGGAAATCACATTCTGTGATGTGGTGGTATGCCTTGCTTTATTCTGTATTCAGAATTCAGATGACCTTTTCAATACTGCTATTCTGCTTTTTATTTTTCAGAGACACTCATTTCGGCAATTCAGGAGGACATTGAAGAGGCAAAAAGACAACTAGATTTACCAGAGCACCTTAAACTCAAGGACAACTTCTTTCATCTACCAGAAGGGAAAAACCACTGAGCAAAAAACCTTTTTTTTTTTTTTTTTTTTTTTTTTTTTTCCCCCCTTGTTATAAACTATTCTTGGCCTAGTTACATATCATATATCGTTTGATACAACATAGACTTGTGTGGTTGATCTGTGTGGAATTAATTCTCTTCACAGCAGCTTGTATGGTGCTGTGTTTTAGATTTGTGACCGAGCATCCTAATGCTTTATCTGTACCCTAACAGTGTTTGCATAGTGTCAAAGCCTTTTCTGTTTCTTGCTCTGATTCAAGTGCATCCATTTGGGCTTTGCAAGAGGTCAGGAGTGGACACAGACATGCAGATGACATGAACTAACTAAAGAGATGTTCTTTATCAGTGTCATGCTCTGCAATAAAATGGAAGGAGAGTGTGGTTCAGGTAGGTTAGCCATCTTCTCTTGGGTAGCAGCTTGGCAGTGGTCTACCCATGCAAGATGGTGAGTAATAAACATTTTTCTCTTATTACGCTTCTTTGCTTGTTAAATTATCTTGACTCATGAGTTTTCCTGCTTTTCCTTTCCTCTTTTCTTTCCCACTGGGAGCGAGCAGGACTGAGTGAGGGATATTTCTCTGCCCACCGGGGTTAACCCATAACTGCTTGTTTGTGTGTCTGTGATTGGAACTAAAGGCTGAAGCCACACAATATGATTTAAGTTTTCTTGTGTTGACTGGTCATGAAACAAGTCGTGCAGAAGGAGGTGGAAACTATTTTAGGTCCTTACAGATACAAATCTGTATCGTACTAATTGTTATAGAGATTTTAACACATGTGGAACATGACCAAAGTTAATTCTGACCTCTGCTTGCTCCAAGTATAGACAGTTAAAACATAAATGAAGATTTTCAGTTTTTCACAGGCAGAATATCATTCTAAACTGATTTCCCAGTTTTATGTCATCACATCTGACACATCAAGCAGCTTAGAATAAATGAGTCAAAAATTGACTTATCATGCAGGAAGCCGAAGATTGGATAACAATATCAAGAATAATTCACTGTAATTCTTAATTTTGATTGCAATTATTTATTAGCCTTGATTGAAATTAAGGAAGTCTCTGTTAGTTACTGAATTACTGGAATATGAATACTTCTGCCTAGTTGACTGCACATACTACAATGTGTAATGCAAACATCAACCTTCTGATGAAATGTTTCTTTAAAGTTCTGGAAATTAATGATGTGGAGAAAGCTAATGTATGTCAAAGTTTTAGGATGAAAGGATAATGAACAAGTCTTAGCAATGTTTCTAAGACAGAGAAGGTAACCAAAACAAATTTGCATTTCAGCTGCTGCTGCCTTAGATAAGAAGAAACTTTGGATTAACTATTATACTGACAGTGAAATGACTCAGTAAAATGTTGAATTTAGAATGTAAAGCACAAAAGTATCTTTATCTGCACAAAGTAGAAGCATAATCCAGACTTTTCACTGTAGATCAGTGGAAGTCTTCAGAAATTTTTAGAATAATGTACCTTTAGTAAGTACTGAGTTTTTAATATAAAAGTTGCCTTTTCTGTGGCGTTCTCTTTTCTGAAATGTTTACACAGGTAAGTGAAGGATGTACTGTCAAAATTCATTATATCTTGAGAAAAATCTGTTAAAATATAAATACAGGTGGTAGAGGACACTATATACTTGGAAGCCTGTGCTTATGAATCTACTCCCCCTGCTCTGTGACACAATTTTCTGACTTTCCTGCTACTTTCCTCCTATTTTATTCTTTTATTTCACTCTAGCAGTTTAGAGAGCTTGGACAAAAAAAAGCTTCATGAGAATTTCTTGAGGCAGTATCAGCATGCCAGGAGTTTAGTTCAACTCCTTTTATTTAAACTTCATGCCATTACCATGGGATACTTTTGGAAAAGACATTGAACAACGCAAGGAATCTTTATTGCTGCATAGAACTTTAGCAGAACTCACTGATAGGAATTGCTCATCATTCCTGTTGATGGCAAGAAAATGGAAGTACAGTTCTTGGGGGAGGAAAGAGTGATTTCTTAATAAGAACTTACTGGACTAAAGTATGTTTTGGCCTGCATTGCTAAGGTTGTTTACTGATTTAACTCTCCAAAGACACTGACAGTTTTTCTTGTCTCTTATCTGGATATTTTCAGCATGCTTTAATCTTCTTAGTAAGAAAACATAAAAAAAAAATATTTGCATGAAGTAAAAAAAAAAAAAAAAAAAACAACAAAAACCAAAACAACAGTTTAATGGACTTTACTGGATTGCATATTGGAAATATATGGGAATTATCTTGAAAGTAGTAGCAGCTCTTTTTTTCCTCTCTAAAATAGGGAGATGATGAGGGGATATTTTCACTTTTTTTTTTTTTTTTTTTTTTTTTTTTTTTTTCCCCTCCAGTGGGATGCATTCTTGAGTTTGTAACAATGCCAAGTTCTTATTTCATATTTTATACTTCTGGAGGAACGACGGAAGCCATGCTTGTCAATGAAGTATGTTTTAAAAGTGTTTGAAGAATAAATCTTTATTCATTGTAGCATTATGTCTAAGCTCATTGTTTTGTTTTGTTTTTTTCTTTTGCCATGAACTTCCTGTGTCAGTTGTGAAAACCATGGTGCCTTAAGCTGGTTGTCTCAGTAATGCTGCTCTGTAACTGCTAGTGAATGTTACTATACAAAAATCTGCTCATTGTTTTCGGAACAGCTGTGCTTGATGATAGAAAGCAGTTGCAAAGGGGAAGTTTGAAAAACTTATTTTGCTCAGAGCTTTAACCTAAAGTGTGAAGAATATTAACAGTAAAACAATAGACTCTGTGTTTGTCTTCACATTAGAGGAAATGTAATTGCATTCACTTGGTTGAGTGTACCTATTTGTGCATTATTTAAAATCAGATATTTTATATAACTTTCTAAGTTCAATTCATGATCCCTATTACAGTATAAATTTAATGATGTGTTCTATTTTCGTATTATGTGCAGATAACTTGAATTTGTTGTGGTACTGTACTATTAATAAGAGAATGTAATTAAAAAAATTGTAATGCTGCTTGCAGATTTTCTGATTGATTTTTACTGTGCGTATAATCTGCATATTCTTTAGCATAGAATCATAGAATCACAAGGTTGGAAATGACCTACAAGATCATCTAGTCCAACCATCTCCTCATCACCATTGCCACCACAAGCACTAAACCACATCACGCAGCACGTCATCCAGATGCCTCTTGAACTCTGCCAGGGATGGCGACTCCACCACCTCCCTGGGCAGCCATTCCAGTGCCTGACCACTCTCTGAGAGAAGAAGTTCTTCCTTATGTCCAACCTAAACCTCCTCTGACACAACTTGTGGCCATTTCCCCGTGTCCTGTTCGTTGCCTGGGAGAAGAGGCCAAATCCCTCTTCACCACAGCCTCCCTTCAGGAAGTTGTAGAGTGCAATGAGGTCTCCCCTGAGCCTCCTCTTCTCCACACTGAACAATCCCAGCTCCCTCAGCCACTCTTCATAAGACTTTTTCTCCAGACCCCTCACCAGTTTTGTTGCCCTTCTCTGGACACGTTCCAGGACCTCAACATCTTTCCTGTAGTGAGGAGCCCAAAACTGAACACAGTACTCGAGGTGCGGCCTCACCAGTGCTGAGTAGAGGGGGGTGATCACCTCCCTGCTCCTGCTGGCCACACTATTTCTAATGCAGGCCAGGATGCCGTTGGCCCTCTTGGCCACCTGGGCACACTGACGGCTCATGTTCAGCCGAGCATCAACCAATGCCCCCAGGTCCTTCTTTTCTTCACACTCATGCAGCCACTCATCCCCCAGCCTGTAATGCTGCATGGGTTGTTGTGCCCAAAGTGCAGGACCCGGCACTTGACCTTGTTGAATCTCATCCCATTCACCTCAGCCCAGCGGTCCAGCCTGCCTAAATCCCTCTGAAGGGCCACCCTATCCTCAGGCAGATCGACACCACCTCCCAAGTTGGTGTCATCTGCAAAGTTACTGAGGGTGCACTCAATGCCCTCATCTAGGTCATCAGTAAAGACATTAAACAAGATGGGCCCCAGTACCGACCCCTGGGGGACACCACCTGAAATGGGTCGCCAGCTGGACTTGACTCCATTCACCACAACCCGCTGGGCACGGCCCTCTAGCCAGTTCCTTACCCAAAGAAGGGTAGACCTGTTCAGACCACAGGCAGCCAGTTTCCCCAGAAGAAGCCTGTGAGGGACCGTGTCAAAGGCTTTGCTGAAGTCTAGGAAGACTACATCAACAGCCCTTCCCTCATCTGGCAGACTGGTCACCCAGTCATAGAGGTTGGTCAAGCATCACCTGCCTTTCACGAACCTGTGCTGGCTGGGCCTGATCCCCTGGACACTGCGTACATGCTGTGCAATCTCACCCAAGATGATTTGCTCCCTAACCTTTCCCGGTACTGAGGTCAGGCTGACAGGCCTGTAGTTCCCCGGATCCTCCTTATGGCCCTTCTTGAAGATGGGAGTCACATCAGCAAGCCTCCAATCCTCTGGGACCTCACCAGTTAACCAGAAATGCTGACAGATGGCTGAGAGGGGCTCAGCAATCACTCCTGCCAGCTCCCTCAGCACCTGTGGGTGCAGCCCATCCAGTCCCATGGACTTGTGACAGTCCAGATGGAGGAGAAGCTCTCTGACTGTCTCCACCTGAATTGCTGGGGGCGATTCAGGCGATTCATATACTGAAAGGTACTGCAGAATTCTTCAATTGCGCTGCTACTTTCAGTTTGAGGTGGCAAAACTCTTCATCTTGCTTAGAAATGTTGTAGCATAACATCTATGTTTCAGATGCTGCAGTGTTTTTTTTATAATTAAGGCAACATACGAACGCCAAGTCAAGCATGAAGATCGTTCAAGTTGTTAGAGTTCAAGCAATACAAGTATTACTGTAGTTTCAAGTACTTTTTAAAAATTAAGCTTGTGTTTTTTCATGCAATGCGCTTTTTGATTGACTGCCACCTCCCAGAGTCTATTACTCTTGTGGTAGATTAATCAGTGCGAGAAAGACAGTGTAAGAATTGTTTTGAATGCTAATGGTCTTGTTTGGATAACTGACCTTAATCTGTTTAAGTTCTGATGACCTGAAGAACTCATGCTTGGTAGCATATTAAAATGCAGCATGTTCAATATCTTCCAGCCCTGTTAAGTATTTTTATTGATGCTCTGGATGAGGGGTGAGTTTGCAGAAGTCATCAATGTGGGGGAACTATTGATCTGCCTGAGGGAAGAAAGGCTCTACAGGGGGATCTGGACAGGCTGAAATGATGGGCTGAAGCTGACCATATGAGGTTCAACAGGACCTGTGACTTTTGTTAGGGACCCTAACATTGCTATAGGTTTGGGGCAGAAAGTTGCACAGAGTAAAAGGACTTAAGGGTGTTGGTCAATGCTCAGCTGAAGATGAGCTAGAAATCTGTCCATCTGGCCAAGAAGGTCATCCAGACATCATCAGACATCAGAAATGACTCAGCCAGCGGGACCAGGGAAGTGATCGTTCCCCTTTACTCAGTTCTGGTGAGGCTGCACATTGAGTTCAGTTTTGTGCTCCTCAATACAAGAAAGACTTAGAGGCCTTGAAGAGTGTCCAAAGAAGGGCAATAAAACTGGTGAAGGGTTGGAGCACGAGTCTTATGATGAGCAGCTGAGGGAACTGGGGTTGTTTAATTTGGAAAAAAGGAGGGTCTCTACAACTACCTGAAAGGTAGCTAGTGACAGATGAGAGGTAACAGCCTTAAGTTATGTCAGAGTAAGTTCACGTTGGGTCTTAGGAAAATATATTTCTCAGAAAGAGTGATCAGGTACTGAAACGGGCTGCCCAGGGAAGTGGTAAATTATGTATAATCACAAAACTTCTGTAGGTGAACTTAGCACTGAAAGACATGATCTACTTTTATGTCTACAATACCAGATTTTGATAACTTTGGTTGTTCTTTTAGATGGCTATTTCCTGAGCGCTATATAGCAGAAAGCCTTTTGAATACTTATTCTGCTGTAGACCATCAAGAATTCTTGGAAATAGTTTATTTGACTTCTTATCTGTGAGAATGACTGCTTTGGTGTATAGTAGAAAGATTATTGCCAATATTACTATTAAATACATTTTTGTTTAAGGAGGGTTCTGACATTGATTTGGTCTAGCATGCTTAGCACAATTAGGTGTCATATTCCTCTGCAAATCTTTGTAAGGGTGATTGCCTAAAAGATTCTGGAAGGAAAAATGTGCAGAGATTGTTTAAACTAGTTAAAATTAAACTGTTTCAAAAGTAACCCATCTGTTTATTTGTTTGCTTGTTTGTTTGTTGGCGCATGTGCATTTTTTTTATCTAGGACTTATGGGAGATATGTCCTCAGAATGTCATGACCTCCAACTGGATCTGTATTCTTTTTCAAAATCTAAAACTACTTTGTTCTCTTAGAAGTCAGATAGAAAGAGTTGCATCCTCTTCTTTCGTTCTTGTTCACTTGTTTAAACATTCATCTAGGTCAGGTCAAAAGTCCATCTGCTACAACTGCAAACAAATCAAACCTGTATCTTGAAACACATTAATCTGTCCCTGGTCTCATAGGGGAAACTTTCTCTCACTCTTTCATGTTGTTTATATGTTGATCTTCATGTAACCTTTATGTGATATCCCTGAATTCCCACCACAAAAGAACGTAATAGACTGTGGTGATGTGGATATGCCATAAAGACTTCTTTTTTGTATTAGATGCAGTGGACTCTTCAGTGTACCTCAGAATTTGTCATGGATGAAGCTGTTCTACTAGCAGTGTCTACTGACTGTAAGTGTAGACATAAATGTTAAATCCTCAAGTACGTAACACTCAGGTTTTTTAATGGCTCATCACTGGGGCAAAGTATCAAAGTATCCAGTTGTTCTACTGGTTTTTTTGTTTGTTTATTTGGTTTCTTTTGTTTGTTTTTTTCTTTTTTTTTTTTTTTTCCTGGAACTGATATGAGGTATTGAATACCAAATCGTATCAGAATTATTTTGTAATTAATATGGTCTATATAGGACTATATCCTTTTTTCCTAATTTGCTTGTGTTTTTCTGAAATAAGAAAGACATAAAATAAACAAAAAGTTGTATTTCCTAGTACGATAGCTAGAAGAGTTATATTATCTACTGTCCCAGGATATTATTTGGATATATGTGACCTCCTAGGATTTTTTTAATTGGGAAGAGTTTTATAAACATTGCTGACAATGGCAGTGACAATACAACTAATTACATAGCTTAGGATACTGACTTCATGTATTGGTTATCTTGTTATGGCAGAGAATTTATTTTGCTTTATTTTTTTCTGTCTCAGATACCCACATGCTGGGTGTCTTTTTCTGCAAAACTTTCGAGGTTTGTGGACAGCTTGCTTTTACATAGTATAAATGACTAAGTGATACAGTGCTTTTGAGCTGTTTGTAAAATATCCCCCTGTTCCTCATCAGGCTGTATGTCTTATTACTTGAAGTTCAGGCTTGAAATCACATGTACACATAAGATGCTGAGGGAAATTGAAAAATTCTATCATTAGTTCTAGTTTATTTTCTGGTGACCTAAGGATAACCAGATTTTTTCTATAGGTAAAATTTAAACTTGGAAATCTGATTGTAAATACATTTTTAATGCAAAAATATGTATTTTGGGGGGATATTTGGACTGGGTGCTTTTATGGGACTTTTCCAACCTTGGTGATTCTATGATTCTATGATTTCTCTTGAAGCACGCATTATTTTTCATGAGAAAATCAAATGCCTCAATTTCCATTTGAAAGACTACTACATTAACTGTTTTAAACTCGTTTACCTTCCTATTTTAGTTTGAAACTCCTATCTAAGTCTTCAGCCACTACTGCAGTCCACATGCAAGACCAAGAAGCAAATACGTGGTAAGCTGTGAAAGTGGTTTAAAGGTCACAGCCAGAGGGTGGTGCTCAATGGCTCTATGTCCAGATAGAGGCTGGTGATGAGAGGTGTCCCCAGGGGTCTGTCTTGGGACTGGTACTCATTAATTATCACTGACACAGACAGTGGTATCAACTGCATTCTCATAAGTTTGCTGATGATACCAAGCTGACTGGTGCAGTTGATATGGCAAAAGAAAGGGCTGCTATCTAGAGGTACATTGATAAACTCGAACAATGAGTCGTTGTGAACTTAAGGAGTCTCAACAAAGCAAAATGCAAGGTTTTGCACTTGGGTTGGGGTAATCCCAGATATGTATACACATTGGGAGAAGAACTCCTTGAAAGTATCCCTGCTGAGAAGGAGTTACGGGTCCTGGTAGATGAAAAACTTAACATGAGCCAGCAGTGTGTAGATGGCACAGAAGGCCAACAGTATCCTGGGCTACTTCACAAGAGGGGTGGCCAGCAGGGTAGGGGAGTTGATTGTCCTCATCTACTCTGCCCTTGTGAGGCCCCATCTGGAGTACTGCATCCAGGCCTGGGGCCCCCACTACAGGAAAGATGTGAACCTTTTGGAGAGGGTCCAGAGGAGGCTAGGAAGATGATCAGAGGGCTGGAACATCTCTTCTTTGAGGACAGGTTGAGGGAGTTGGGATTGTTTAGCTTGGAGAAGACTGTCGGGAGACATCATTACTGCCTTCCAGTATTTAAAGGAAGCTTATAAACAGGAAGGAAATCAACTTTTTGCTTGGGTAGATAGTGAAAGGTCAAGGGGGAATGGTGTTAGCCTAAAGGAGAGGAGATTTAGATTAGATGTCAGAGAAGCATTTCACTGAGAGGGTGGTGAGATGCTGGAGCAGGCTGCCCAGAGAGGTTGTGGAGACTCTGTCCCTGAAAGTGTTCAAGGTTGAATGGCATCCTGGGCAATCTAATCTAGTACATGATCTAATGATTGGCAACTCTGCCCACAGCAGAGGAGTTGGAATTTGATGATCATTGAGGTCCCTTCCAACCCAAGCCGTTCTGTGATTCAACTAAAACGTAGTTTTGTCAGGAACAGCCCACAGATGAAGGAACCTTGGGTCTCAAGATACCTGAACAGTGGCTCCTTCAATCCACTTTCCTTCACTTCTTTTCTAGCAAAACTTCAGGGTGAAGTCATGGAAGACTAAAATTTTTCTGTGTTCTCTGGAAAGAGGGAGGCTAAAGAACCCTGATAATCTACTCATTCCTTTGAATAAATATACCTGAATTACATGAGAGGTAAGTGGTGGTAGACCTGCACAAAAGATGCAATTTTCACAAAATCTTTTTCAAAGAGCTTTACTACTAGTAATCAGAAATAGTTGCCTAGCAGAAAGGTGGATAAAATAAAAGTAATCTGAGAAGAATGAAGGTCTTTAGAAACTCCATGGATTAATAGGAATGGCAAGAAGATACAGAGTGAAGCCTGAGGGCAGGAGAAAACTGAGGGGCATTGATGTGAGGAAAAAAGACTCAGAAAACGAGAAAGCTGTCATGGTTTTATGATTTTTGATTATCGGTATTCCACATCATAACATCATATAGTGCACTGGGAGTTAAAGAGTGCACTGGGAGTTAAACTGCTCCATGTCTGGATACTTGTTCCAGAAGAGAAAAAAACATTCCCCAGAAGATTATTTGTTGTTCTGTTATCATTTTTGTTCAGGGGGAACAGATACAAAGCCTTGGAAGTTCACCTGACATGCTCTTTTCCCTTTTTCAGCTCTCCTGCCTGCTGCTCGACCCAACTATGATGAGCCCTTTCCACCTTTTGAACATTCTCTCTCATTACATTTGATTTATTAACTTCAATTCTAATTATATTGTATTATAGTGTGTTATTTTGCATTCCGATACCATATTTAGTAAATTAGTTTGTTTCTCCTCAGATCATTGCCTCTGTTTTTAATTATTCAGGGTCTCCTGCTTCCCCTTTCTGGAGGCACGGATCTACAGATCCTCCACCCCACTAGTCATGGAACCAGGAATCAGCCCATAAACCATTGACAAAAGTGGGAGTTTACTGAAGATCAGAAGAATTCAGGCACATTAGAAAAAAAGAGCTAGAGAACAGATAGTCAGATGCAAGAGTTTCTATAGCAGCCTTGTGTTTTTGAAATATACTAGCTCTCTTTGGAACATCTTTCTTACTACGGTGGGTGGAGGAGGAAGTAAGACAGAGAATTGGCTTTGTGGGTATATGCACCCTTTGGCTTATTCAAAATAGTTAACCATTCAGAGTACAGTAAAATTCAAGAAACTTCATTAAAATGATGGAAATGTTAGAGTGATTGCGTACACAAGGTACTCACTGCATTTGTCAAGTGATTTCTAAATGCTCAGGTGCAGCTATGATTAAGCCTTTGAAATGTGATGAGGAGATTCCAGGTTTTCATAGCAAATTCTTACAATTGTTAAATACATCATTAACAATGATGACAAAGCATGTTAATCCAAACAAGGTTAGGAGAGCAAAATAAGGCAGTCTTTCATTCAATATGACCTTTCATTCTGATTGTTCACTCTCCTTTCCCCCTCCCCCCCACCTCCCCCCCCCCTTTTTTTTTTTTTCAGAACTACTTCAGAGAAGAACTTGAAATAAAGTGCCAGGTAAGATGTATCTTTCCAGAGCACCTTCCTCTTGTGAAACTTTTGATAAATGTAGGTCCTTGCTTTGACTTTTTTGAACTCACGTAATTTTGCATTCTTGTTTAAGATGTAAAGATTTAAAGATTAAAATTCAAAGTGGAAACAATGGTCTTCTTAGAACTTCTTTGAACATACAGATGGAAAGATCTGAAGGTATTTATAAATACTTTTTGCAAGAAATACCACTTAGGAATCAAGCTATAAAAATTAGATATTCTCACACACTTTCTTTGCAGCCATTAAATGTAGTTGATTTACAGGTCCACAGTTATTTCTAGTTACAAAGCTCCAAAGGAGCTGAAAAGGAAAGAGGAAAACTTGATAAATAATGACATTTTCAAAATGATTTTGTGCAAAGAATTTATTCTTTCACAGTAAAGGGCCATAAAGAGCATCCTTTAGTACAACGAATTAAATTTTCGTAGTAATACAAAAATCACATTACTGTGTTCCTTTAAATTACATTACTAAATAAATATTAGTTATCCCCTTTGCCATCCTCCAATAAACTTGAGGCATTTACATCAGAAATGTTAAACTTACTTGAACAAATGTTATTTAAATCATCTGTAGCTTGAGAAGCTAATTAGAAAGGAAAGGAGTGCTGTTTTGTGACTGTATTTATAGACCGTATTTCCCTTTGCAGTAAACCAAGAAGCCTGTGTGTGCAACAAAAGACTATCTAACAAGCTCTTGAATAAAGAGTAATCAGAAATTGCTACATAAAATATTTTCAATATTTTTCATACAAACCATGAGTACAGTGAAGCAATCTGGAGCAGTCACAATCTCAACTCTTAAAAATCACGTAATTAGTGCATAATTTCATTGGGAACTATGCCACAAGATTATAAGCAGAAATGCATTGGCTTTGAGGAGCATAGCTGCACCAGGTGACATCAACAAAGAAAATCTGGCTAGAATCAGAAACCTTGCCCGTGCTATTACAAAAGTCTATTTAACTATAATCACAATGTAGTAAACTACTGGAACGCTACTCCAGAGATATTTGTCATGTAGACAAATACAACAATCTTGTTTTTATCTGCACCATTTTAAAAAAGAGTAGCAAAGTTTGCAGTAAGTACATATGTACGGTTTGAATGGATGTTTGTGCTTATCACAGTGCATGTGCATACACATTGGGAAGGGATTTACTGCCCACAGAAATGCATAGGAATGTATTCTTTTAAACAACATACACCTGGAGTGCAATTTAAAAGCCTAAGAGGGATTTATGTAAAGCTTCAGGAAGAAAATGTTTTTAGAAACCATTCTGCTCTCAAAATAAGTGTTAGTTAAAATCTTAAGTTCAGACTAAAAAGGAGCAAATAGACATACTTAACTAAATTGCTGCAATTTCATAGGAAAAGCAACAGAGCAGAAAACCCATAAGACAATAGAGTTATCTAAATGAATAACTTTCATCATCATATTCAAGCTCATCTTCTTCATCATCCTCCAAAAGTCCATACCTAAATTTACGATAGACTGTGCCATCCTGACCCATGTATACAATATCATCTTCTTCATCATCATCTTCGATATCTCGATCTCTGTATTCAATCACTTGGTCTTCCTGATAGCTTGGGCTCTCATGATAATTGCTCGCATAGGAAGGAAGGGTTTTGGAGTCATTTGTCAGCTTCTCATACCTACCTTTACTGGCAGTGCGTGGTTTTGATTTTGATTTTCTCCAGATGGCTACAATGGCTCCAATGACAAGGATAAGTAAAATACAGATAATGACAAAGAAAGCGCTCTTGTTTTTGCTTGCTGGTGGTGACGTGGTTCGTAGCACACAGTCATCTGACAGCAACAATAAAATAAAATAAAATAAATTAAATTGTGTTTGTACATGAGAGTTGCTGAGTTTGTTTTAAAAGGCTAAGAATGCTTTGAGTGTGATGGTGTAAGTAAGCAAGGTTGTTGAGACAGCTTTGTTTCCTTATTAGACTAGCAGTATCCTGAAAGAAGCTGAGAAGCTAATAAGTAGACAAATACAGTCTTTCTATCTGAGAGTACGAAAGAAATGGACGATCTCTCCCCTTCCCAAGATATACTTTTCACTATCAAGCACCTAGAAAGACTTGAAGACAGGTTGTGTGCCCCGAGCCTGTTTTTCGTAATTGTATCAGTTTGCTCTATAAAAACATTTTTCTACCCTACAGATCATCAGTTGTATAAAACACTACAGCTGTTCTGAAGTTGACAGTATGATTTTGACTTAGGAGCTTAAAATTATGTGTTTCAAATTGCTATTCAAATTGCTATTTATTGAAGGCAAGTGTTTTATGAAAAGCTTGGCAACTTGGCACAATAGATGGGAATGAGAGAGGGTGGCAACTCCTGCACCAATTGCAATTGTTGTTATTTGGGTAAAGTCCTTCCTATTCTAGTGATGGAGCAGTAAAAATACACCACATATTTGTAGCTCAGCAGTACATTTTTGCTGTTTTCTACTTTTCACCATTAAAGTCAGCTTAATCAGACATAACACCCACCAGCAGCATTGCTGCCCCTCAGGATGGTCATACCTTGTGTTTCATTGCAGTCACAGCACTCTGGGATGTCTGCTGGGTCAGTGTCACTGCAGCAGGGTAGGCAGCGGCCTTCTTCCAGATAGAGCTGCATGCCAGCTGGGCAGATGGTACAGTTGAGAGGTCCAGGCCCCTTGCACTCCATGCATGTGCTGTCACATCTCTCACACTTTGTCTCATCCCCCTACAGACACAGAACAAACAATGCACCTTTCTTTTCATCTTCCTTGGCCCTAGATGTGACAGTGCTGTCCTAGATTCACTGAGTGGTCACATCTGGATGCCAAAGGTATCGATTTCAAAATACTGGAAGGAATAGGAAAACTGAAATTTTGTTAATACTTGTTAGGTTTGCACTGATCTACTTGTAGGAAGACGGATGAAGACTTGTATGAGCTTAGAGATCCGACTAAGCAAGACAGCTGGCTAGAACTCACTCCAAATATATGCTTTTTGTCCAAAAAGTGTTCTTCTTTTGCTAGTCCTGTTGTAATAGATTTGGCTCTTTGGCACTAATGATGTCAAAGCAGCCTTCAAAAAGTGTATTCAAGAATATAATTGGAAGTACTGAGATGGGAGAAGCAAGTGAAAATACATTGAGAGAAGAAAAATAAAAATAAAAAATAATCAACAGAAAGGAAAAAAACTAGAGAATTCATTCCTTTTCAGATTAGGAAAGGGACGGAAATAAGGAGTAAAGCCGGCTGGAAATTTTGTAGCAATCTAAATTTTTTTTAGTTCTCATTGGTTCTATTTCGCAGAAACACAGTGTCATGTGTGTCAATGGCTTGGGTTGGAAGGGAGGTTAAAGTTTACTTTGTTCCAACTCCCTGCCATGGGCAGGTCTGCCACCCACTAGATAAGGCTGCCCAGGTCTCCATCCATATTTGCCTTGAACATCTCCATGGATGGGGCATCCACATCTTCTCTGGGCAGCTTGTGCCAGAGCATCTCTACCATCTGCATAAAAGATTTCCTCATAATGTCTAATCTAAATCTTCCATCTTTTAGTCCTGTCACTATCAGACTATGTGAAATGATGGTCTACTTCTTTAATATAAGCTTCCCTCAAGTACTGAAAGTGTCCAGCGAGATTTCCTCAGAGCCTACTGAACAAGCCTACCTCCTTCAGCCTTACTTCATAGGAGAGGTGCTCCAGCTCTCTGATGATCTTCCTGGCTGGACTTTCTCCAACAGCTCCTCATTTTTTCATGTACTGAGGGCACCAGACCTGGACACATTACTCACAGTGGCAGAACAGACAGGGACAATCACCTCCCTGTCCCTGCTGGCTGCCCCTTTGTTGATGCAGCCTAAGGTACTGTTGTCCTCCTGGGCTGGAAGAAAATCTCCAGTTTTTCATTGACGAGATTATACCAGATTACCCAAATCGTTTTCTGGATGGCTCTCAAATGCTTCCAATCTGTACACACACCTGGGATTACACCAGCCCAAATGCAGCACCTTGCACTTGACCTTGTTGATTTGCCCACTTTTCAAGTTTGTCCAGATCCCTTTTGATGATATCCCTTCCTACTGCCATATCAGCTGCACCACTCAGCTCTGTCACTTGCAAACTTGCTGAAAGTGTACTCAATCTCACTATCTAGACCATCAATAACGATATTGAAGAACACCGGTGCTAAGAGGACAGATTCAAAAACTTCTCAAATTCCAAATACTACTGGTGCTCATCACTGTCATAGCTACTTTGCTGTATGTTGTGAGGCAATTCAGAGCTTCCAATGTTTGTATTTCCTGGCCTAATGGGAAATATGAGCTATTTTTTCTGCCACAGGACCAAGATCAACAAACCCACTGTAACAATCTGAAATGCCAGAAATCTTTCACCACTCTTAATCTCAGACCTGCAGGACTGCTTGTCCTGAATCTAAGAGGTTGGACAAAATATGGGGAGACAGCAGTAGATCTGGAGCTCTTAAAAAGAACTTTGCACCTCTGTGGTCCTCAGCTCCTAGGCTTTTTTTCAGGTTCACAGGTATGGAGCAGCACTTGTATGGGAAATTTCAAGCCAGAGACTTCAGGTTATGCAACGCCATTTTTTTTCTTTTTTGTGAGGCACTCAGCTCTGGGGCACACATTCTGCACCAAAGCAGAGAACTGCCTCAATGGGCAAGGGACAGCTCATTTCTGCTGGGTGCCATTGCCCTGCACTTAGAGGCAGATCTCTGATGTGTTGGGGTGGTGCCAAGAGCAGTGGGGCCACACATCAAGGTACAAAGGTGGCAGCTAGGGAGCACAGAGAACAGGATGGGTGAACAGAGCGTGGTGTGGCAGTTTGCTCAGGACAGGCAAGCAGGGCATGTTGCTCCTTTCATTCAGGACCGCAAGAAGAGAGCTCTATTAACACCAACATGGTGTTCACCCGGCGTGGCAGACAGGCTGAAGCAGAAAGGCAGATATGGGGCCCGTAGCTGCATGGGCTGGGGAATGCTCTCAGACAGATCTCTCAGGGACCTTCGGCTGTGGGGAGTTACAGAATCTGGAATTTACTCTTTGGCCTGAGGGAGGAGGAGGAGGGGCATGGATATAATTGATATAGGTGTGCCCTGCTCGGTGAATTTCCTGAGCAGATGCCCAGGCTGGAGAAGAAATCAGCAGGCTGAGGCACCTGGGAATCAGAGAGGGGGACTTATGAGGAGGTCTGAACTGACACATGATGGCCTGCAGTCTTCTTGTAAGTCCCTGCCTGGAGAAGCAGCTAAACCAGCTTCCCACCTGGAGGCTAAAGAACAAGATAGCACCCAATGCAAGGGGTATGGACCTTCATTTCTGCATGGAGCGGAAGGAGGTACCTTCCTCTTAACCTGACAGTTCCCCCCTGAGCAACAGGCACAAGACTTGGGTTGGAAACAAAAGTGTTTGAATGCCAGGCAGCCCAGGAAGCAGCAAGCATGTGGAGAGGGGCCAACCGAGGAATCTCCTTAGAACTAGGGCCACCAAAAAGAGGCAAAGAGTCTTAGTAGCTGGGGACTCCTTGCTGGGGGGCACTGAGGCCGCCCAGATAACCTCTCCAGAGACATTTACTGTCTTCTGGGGCATGTGTCAGAGATGTTAAGAAGACTTTACCACTTCTGATAAAACAAGAAGACTATTACCTACTTGCTGTCATGCATGTTGGGTCATAGGATGTGGTAACAAGGAAATTACAGAACATTAAAAGGATTTTGCATCCCTTGGAAAGGCATTAAAGGGACCGGAAGCACAAGCAGTGTTCTCCTCTGGTCCTCCATGGACTAACTTTTAGAAGGTAGGGAGCTCCTTGAGAGTTGGTTGACACTTAAACATCACTTCTTCCAATCTCAAGATCAGTGCATCCCTAAGGGAAAAAAATTGGGGAAATTCAACAGGAGGCCTGCATGGATGAGCAAGGAACTCATAGATAAACTAAAGGGAAAGAAGGTCCATGAAATGTGAAAAAGGGGGCTGTCCACCTGGGAAGAGTATAGGAATGTTTTCAGGGCCTGTAGGGATACAACAAGGAAGGCTAAGACTCTCTTTGAATTAAGCCTCACAAAGGAGGTAAAGGAAAACAAGAAAGTTTTTTTTTGTTTGTTTTGTTTTTAAATTATGTCAGCAGTAAAATGAAGATTAGAGAAAATGTGGGTCTCTTAATAAATGAGGTGAGTGCCCTGGTAACAGAGGATGTGGAGAAAGCAAAGATTCTGAATGCTTTCTTTGCTTGGTCTTTAATGCTAAGACTGGCTCTCAGGAATTCTAGACCCTGGAGGTAAGAGAGAAACTAATACTTGCTGTTGGTTGAGGAAGATCTGGTCAGAAAGTGTCTAGCTAAAATCAACACAAATATATGGGCCCTGATGAGATGCATCCACATGTGCTGAGAGTGCTGGCAGAGGTGATTGCTGAATCTCTTCCTATCATGTTCAAAGAGTCTTGGCAAGTGGGAGAGGTGTGTGAAGACTGGAGGATAGCCAATCTCAGTCACTCCAGTCTTCAGAAAGGGCAAGAACTACAGGCCAGTCAGCCTCAACTCTGTCCCTGGAAAGGTGATGGAACAACTTGTTCTGGATACCCTCTCCAGGCAGTTAGAAGAGAAGAAGGTCATCAGGAGTAGTCAATATGGATTCACCAAGGGTAAAGCATGCTTGACCATCCTTCTATGCTGTAATCACTACCTGGGTAGATAGGAGGAGAACAATGGATGCTGTCTGACTTCAGCGATGCATCTGACATCGTCTCCCACAGCATCACTGTAATGAAACTTAGAAAGTGTGGGACAGATGAGTAGATGGTGGGGTGGACTGGCTGACTGATAGA
The DNA here is from genome assembly GCF_026119805.1 of Tympanuchus pallidicinctus. Lineage (NCBI taxonomy): Eukaryota > Metazoa > Chordata > Aves > Galliformes > Phasianidae > Tympanuchus > Tympanuchus pallidicinctus. Next base: position 37,340,480 of record NW_026294758.1, read on the forward strand.
GCTCAGAGGGTTGTCATCAGTAGCACAGAGGCCAGTTAAAGGCTTGTAAATAGAGATGTTCCCCAGGGATTGGTGATGGGTCCAGTCTTGTTCAACATCTACATTAATGATTTGGATTAATGGATAGAGTCCACCCTCAGCAAGTTTGCTGATGCTGGGAGGAGTGGCTGATATATCGGAAGTCTGTGCTGTTAGTCAACAAGACCTGGACAGACTGGAGAGTTAGGCAGGCAGGAACCTGATGTGGTCTAACAAGAGCAAGCGTTAGGAGGAGTAATCATGTGCAGCAGTGTAGGTTAGGGGATGAGCTGCTGGAGAGAAGCTCTGTAGAGAAGGACCTGGGTGTTCTGGTGGACAACAGGTTGACCATGAGCCAGCAGTGTGCCCTTGTGACCTGAGCTGCATTAAAAAGAGTATGGCCAGCCAGTCAAGGAAGGTGACCTGCCCCTTCTACTCTGCCCTTGGTGAGGACACATTTAGAATTCTGTGTCCTTTTCTGGACTCCCTAGTTCAAAGAAGACAGCGATTTCCTTGCAGAAATCCAGCAGAAGGCCATGAAGGTGGTAAAGGCCCTGGAGCATCTCCGGTGTGAAGAAGTACTGAGGAATCTGTGTCTGTTCAGCCTGGGAAAAAAAAAGACTGAGGGTGGATCTGATAAATGTCTATAAATATCTAAATGGAGATGGGAGCAAATGGATGAGGCCAGGCTCTTGGTGGTGCATAGAAATAGAACAAGGAGTAATGAACTAAAACTTGAACATAGGAAATTTCATATTAACATGTTGAAGAACTTCTTTACAGTAAGAGTGACGGAGCACTGGAACAGGTTGTCCAGAGAAGTTATGGAGTCTCATTCCATGGAGACATCCAGACCTGTCTGGATGCCTACCTATGTGACCAACTGTACTTGCTTTGATGGGGAAGTTGGACTCGATTTCCTTTCCAACTTTTGCAGTTCTGTGATTGTGAGATTCTGTGATGTCCAGCCAGTTGTCTTACTTTGTTGCTATATTCTTGAACAAACATCTTTGAAAGGCAGTTGGTGTAGAAACCTGGAAGCAGACTAGCTGCACAGACCCAAACCTGATTGTGATCCTATTCTACTAAATATACAGCTTTAACTTCAGCTTCTCTTTTCACTAGACTTCTGCTAGCAGAACTGCCTATCAGGAATGTGATGTGATTTCTCAGATGCAGAAATCCCTACGGAAATCCAGTTAAACTAGGATAAAATAAATACTCTTTTACTAATATAATTGATTTTGTTCACATGAGTTTGGTATCATCTTTGACAGAGTAGTATCTTTATATTTACTCTTAGAGAAATATTCTATAGTAGAAAAACCCAAAAAGAGAAACAATGCTTCCTTTGTCAAAAGAAGAAAAAAGTATACGTTTTTAAAGCCTTGAAAACTCAAAGAAGAACATTCTGTGTTTGTGCTGTGTTCAGAAATTAAAATTCAGCATACTAATCACCGGACCAAATGCCTATGAATATTACCTCTTGTGCTGGTGCCTCCTGGACTTTGTAGTAACCTACAAAGCAGTCTGAGCTGCATATTCCGTGCAACAAACTGTAGCTCCATACACAAGATGTGCAGCTGAATCCTTCCTTTCCTAAAGAGGCAAATAAAGCAACAATATTAAAACAACAATAAAACAACAATGTTAAAACTGTAAAAATTCTCATCTAACTTCATACTGATCACCAATGAAAAGGGATATTGTTAATTTCAAGCATCTTAAGTGGCAGCTCCAGCTTGAAGAAACTGGTATTAAAATGGTGTTGAGCAGCTTCTACATGACGCTTGAGGTTTTGTGTGCCCCAAAACTGTATTTCTTAATTCATGAAAATATTCATGACAATGTGATTAGGGAACCCATTGTACAGGGTTGCATTCAGGAGGATCATTTAGAATGGTGCGTGTTTTGTGAGTCTTTTTAAAGGCAGATGCTGCCCACAGTGTTTCTGTGGAGCATTAAAGTGAGTGGTTTCTCCTCCATGTTACGATGTATCTGTCAGTTTCCCTGCAACTAGGTGTTTTCTTCCATCATCTAAAAGGAAAAAAATGTACTAATTAAATGTTAGCAAAAGTTAAATAGGTGAAGTTAGCAACTTTCTATGGCTCAGTTAGTTTACTCTGTCTTTTCTGGTCTTGAGAAAGAAGAGACTTCTTTTCCTGTGCATAAGCAGTGCAGATGCATTTCAAAGCAGCTACAGTTTTGTTATTTAAGAGGATGAGCTTGTATTTTATCTTAGTAGTAACTACAGCAGAAAATGTCTTCTATAGTGATTTTATCATGAATAAAACAAAATTCATGATTAGAAATGGTCTATAAGTTAAATGACAACATCTTTGTCCCAAATCCAAAGTAAAATATTTGTTGTAATGTTAATATATATATATTATAATATAATGCTGCTATGCAGTCACATTTTAATAGTTCTTGAAGTTTGCTTTACTCTTGGAAGCATTTCCACAATTTTAAATATTGTTATGTTGCAGTTAGCCATCTGTGCTATCCAACATATCCACCATCCAACACAACTGCTGTACACTGCTTGGTGTAGTCTGAGCTGTGGAGCAGAAGCTGCCAGCTATCATCTGATGACATTCATTCCAAGTGGACAAATGCTGCCCCATTCCAAATTGCACACAGTTTTATAAAGGAAAGTGAAGAAACTGAATATGTGAGGGTGTCATAGAAGAGAACATATCTCAAAATAAATGTGGTAAAAAACTTAACTGCATTAAAAACAGCAGACATCACACTGGTGTTTTTTCCCCCACACTGAAGATATGCTTTATGGTCTTAAGTGCTGTTAGCAGTTGATTTTCTACTCTTTCCTTTACTGACCACAAAGATCTGAGGTTAGATTTGAAACCCTTGGCTTTCACAGAGTAATACATAGTAAGTTAGCTCAGAGACGGAGATATTATTCAGTGTTTGTGCAAGAAGCAGAGTGTAGCTGTGAAGGCAATATAGCCCTTTTATTTTGAAGTGGATGAGCATCTTTGTGTGAGGTCTGGCTGACTGAAAACTTAATTACCATCGTCAGTTTATTTCTTTTCTCTGGGAACTCACTCTCTGTGCTCCCCTCTATGGCTGATCTGTGGTTAGTGCCTGCAGGCGGCCTCATGGGGAGCCTGCTGGGAATTCATATTCTTGCTTTGATCTTAGTTGATTGGTACTTTAAAGGCAAGGTGGCAACATGAAGCAGCCAGAAGAGTGAGAAACCTTGGGGTGCAGGAGAAGCTGGCAGCTGCTGGAGAGGCCTTAGCTGCCTGCTGTGGCCAGAGATCATTGATGGCTGGCAGGGTTATGCACAGCACATCGTTTTGTTGTGTGCTTACAGATCTTGGAGCAGAGAGAGGTAAAGAAAGGAGACAGAAGTGGCTCGGTAATCTTGGCAGGTGTTTTGATAATGTCTTTTATGCTGCCAAAGCAGAGTGTATGCTTTTACCTTCACAAGTTCGGCAGAAAGGGTGGCATCTTTCACAGACATTGTCATCCTTGTTTTCATAGTAATATTCAGGACAAGAGCTAACACATTGGTTCTTGGAGTGCAGCAGGTAGAAGTATGTATCACAGAAAAGGCAGTCTGTTGGTTGAGGCCCCATGCACTCCTTACAGCCCTTGTGGCAGCGCTCGCATGACCCAGTGGAGTTTTGTGCAAAATAGCTGAAACAGATTTGATAGTTGTGGCTGTGCAACATGTCTAACAATGGCAGGAAAACCAGAACACCTTTCATCATGAGCAGTTTCTCTGATTACATGAAGATATAACAGTGATAATTATGTGATCACAGTAAATATTTGCAGTCCCAGTGGAAACAGAACAAATATTCTTGGCCATTGGAATTTAGCTACGAAACAAGTCTTTGTAAAATTGAAAGTATACAATGAAAGGCTTTCTAAAATTGTAGATGAGTTCAGGTACAAAATAAGTATGTAAATGGGCAGAAAACATAAGTTCCATTTTGATTTTGCCAGAGATGTCTTGTGAGATATTGATTAAACAGTAAGAGTTTCTCACTACCCTGATGACCTGTTGTCAGATGGAAATTCAGCAAATTCAAGAAATTCAAGAAATTCAAGATTTCTTTCAATCCATAAGCAGGTTTAGTCAAAGGGTTCCAACAGAGGGACAATTGGTTCACCTAAGTTGTACAGTCAGAGGAAGAAGGGGAAGAGCTGCTTTGTGGCTGTGCTGAGACATGGCCATTACAGACTTCCAGTTTAATAGAATGATAACTGAATTTGAATGCCAGCATGACTGCATTACTGCAAAATTAAATGGATCTGAGCCACAAATAGTAAGTCCAATTTCCAGATTTAAATTTTTGTCACAAGAATTAATTGAATTCACATTTTGAAATTGAATGTACTCATATTAATGAAGTTGCTGTCCAGGAGTTTGACTACTCAGTTAAAACATCTTTTAGTGGTTAGTTTTATTATGATTGGTTATAAATATTTGCTTAATGCAAAACAAAAATCATCTCAACTAAATTTCAAGTTAGGCGGAGCCTGCAAGAGTGCTTGCTTCCTGTGCTGAAGCTGATAACTTACAATATTTATTCTGCTCCACTCTTTTCTATACAAATATAACCTAAGAGCATCCTCAGAGAATGAGAATGACCACATAATGTCAGATAGTCCCAGTTCGGGAGCAAACATTCTAGTTTTTATACAATAAGGTGAGGTTTTCCTCTGCCTCTGTATTGGAACAGCATAAGACATTTTTGCAAGAAATGAAATATAATTCTCCCTGGCTCTAAAATAAACAGGAGAGAAACAACATCTCAAAATGTTCTCTGTGCTGTAGCTCTCTCTTTGCTAAAGACCTTGGACCTTACCCTGTTGGACACTGGCTTACGCATCCTTTTCCTTGCCGATACAAGCCTGGTTTACAGGAAAGGCACTGTGAGCTGTGTTTTCCATTGCAGGTGGCACAGGTGATGTGGCATGGGGAACACCGTCCTTCATCTCTGTCAGCGTAGTACCCAGCTGGGCATGCTTCAACACAGGTTGTATCTGCACAGAGAACAATGAGGAATAGCATGTCATAGTATTTGCTGCTATAAAATGCTCCTAAATTAGACTCTAACAGGAGATGCTATTAACGCTTGTACCAGAACAAGAAAAGGGAATGTTGGGATATTAACTTGGGATACTAATTTCTTCTAAGCCTTTTCAGTTAAGTCGTCCTCATTTCTGTACTTCGTGTACAATACCATGATTTTCAGAGTAGATAATTTTTTTTATCTTTAGAGAACATAAATGCATAGTACATGATAATGAACAGCAGTGATTTCATTTAAAATACAAGAAAGAAGAAATAATAATGAAGAAGTTCTCTACAGGCAAAAACATTTCCTATAGTTTTCACTCTTAAAAGTGTCGATCTCATTGCATTCTATATAAATCATGAATCTGAAATTTAGTGACTTTTATTTGCTGGTCTTTACCCCTGTACGTAGCTGATGCTTTGTGTTACGAGAATAAATGTCTCCAATACTACCAAATGTATCAGGTACATCACACTGATTGAAATATCAAGGGGTCGTTAGCAGGACAGGAATCAGAAACAAGAAACTAAGTGATCTGAATAACTGCAAGCTTGTCAAGATAAGAGAGCAGTGACCATCTAGCTAGTAGCTTAATACTTATTATCTCACTTGTTTTTCACATTTTGATGATTAAAATTGGGAAAATAAAGATACTTCCTTTTTTTTTCACCAATGGTAATTGTGCAAAACAATTTAATGCGATGATATAAAACACAGATCTAATGCAAAGCATCCAAAATTTAAGAATGCAAAATCTGCATCAGATTAAACATAAGTATCTTGGGGTCAGTTTCATCTTGGGCTTTCTTTATGTGTTTCTGGCATGAAAGATCATTTTAATCAGTTTCTCTCCAAGTGATTTTCTAAATTTTGTCTTGAAAAAGTTACAAAGAATTGAAGTTTAAGATTTAATATTTTATGCTCTTTATCAGTGTGTTCCTGAGACAATAGACTTTTACACCAAGTCTCAAAATTAAAGTAGTTTTACATCTCAGCCATCCACTTGAGACTGGCATTGTGATCCAGGAACGATTTTTAACATTTCTACTTAAGTATTTATGGCTCATCAGATTTCTGCTGGAATTAAAAAGTCAGCCTGAAAATTGTGATTTCTTTGCGCTTACAAAAAAAAAAAAAAAAAAAAAGATTGTCCCTCTCCTCTTCTTAAGGTCTTTATAGAAAGCAACAGTGACAGTAAATAGGAATTGAATTTAAAAAAAAAAAACAAACCATTTTGTTTAGCTATGGGATTTGTTGCTACTTAGAAGTCTGTGAGTGGCCAACCCCAAATGATGATTTTGTTTCCAGGTAGCTCTACAGAAAGTTGTTATCACTGAGCAAGTCTTCTACTTACCAGATCTACATTGCAATATTTAGATAGTCTAAAGCAGTCCTAAATGTTTTATGAATGTCACATAAGCTGGTTTATTCCATGCTGTCAGTGTGGAATAAACAGGAGGAAAGCACTTACTGAAAAGATAGCGGTTATTTGCACAACTAATACACTGGTGTTCAGTTGGTCCTGAGCAGTGAAAACATTTCTTATGACAAGTTTTGCAGGTCTCAGTTTTGTCATCATAGTACTCGGTGCGAGAGCAGTGTCCAGATAGCACGCAGTGTCCGTTACGATTCAGGATCAGGCCGTTTCTGCACGTAAGGCAGGCAGTGGATGAAGAACAAGTCTTGCACGTCCTATTGCATGCTGAAATGGAGAAACAGTAGGAATGTCACCATGCTACTTTTCATATGATTATTTCAATACAAATTTTGCAAGGAGCAGTTTCCATCTCAGAGTGAAAGGCTGAGAGAAACAGAGAAAAATCTCTGGTTCTGTGTAGTCAAACCATTCACTATTTTTGAGGTCATGCAGCCAGTTCCTTAGGTTTCCTTTTTCAATGACTGAGAAGTGATTTTCAACTTACTGTCTCCAGCAATGCTCAGTGTTTTACCAGAGTAGTTCAATAAACACATTCCAGTTTTGTTGCCTTCCTCTCTTGGACTTTCTCCAATTTTTGTAAACTGTGCTTGATATTTCTTCTGCCTTTGTTATCCCCTCCATTTCCAAAACATAGATGGACATAGTCAGGAAGGGCAAGTCTTTTTAGAATAGTGTTTTGCTAGTCTACTTCTATCTTATTGCCATTCTGGAGAAAACAGCAGCTACCAACCTTGACAGTCTTCAGTCTCATCTTCATAGTAAGTCCCTTCAGGGCACTCTTCAGAACACGTGCCATCATACAGGACAAAGTAGCTGACTGCACACTCAGTACAGTCGTCTGAGTCTGGTCCGTTGCAGTTCTTGCAGTCTCCATGGCAGGGAAAGCAGTGACTGTCTTCAGCATAGAATTGGGTAGGGCAGTCCTCTACACATTTCCCTTCATGCAGGAAGAACCCATCCACACACTCTACAGAGAACAACAAACAGAGTAAGCAAAAGTGCTTATGCTGACTTCAGTATGTGAGGGAGCAGTGCATGTCATAACAGGAGACAAGCAGATGGCTTGGAACATATGTTCTCTTCTAACTTTTCCTCTCCAACTTGCCCATCATAGCCTAGCTCTCACTGAGCATTTATGTTTCTTCTCAAGGGTCTGAGAAGTGAAATCAGCTATTCATTTTGTTATTGATAATAACCAAACAATTCTGCCACTGTATACTGGTGGACATAGTTGCTTATTTCTGAACTTCTGTTTGATTTGTTATTATATGAATCTGATTGGAATATTTGGTCAGAATGTTTGGCTAGAGCTTGGATTCATCTGTTAACTTTCTTATGAGTACTTGGTTTAATAGTGTTGTTTGATTTTCTTTTTCCTCTATGTTTGTGTATAATTTGCTAAATATTAACTATCCTGAATATTCTGGCGTGCATTCAGACTCATGAGCACATTGAAGTTTTTCCTAAGCATGCATTACTAGATAATGTTTCATTACAAAGGTTTTATTCTCTGCCGTGAGTAGTATTGCAAAGAGACATAAAGTTTAATCAAACTAGGAAAGAAGCATTCTGTATTTCACAGTGGTGTGCATGTGTATTTAGGTATTTAGACATGAATACAATAAGCTGGCATCAAACCAATATAGATATCTGAAGAACAACAGGAACACACTAAGCAAGATGAAATCACTTTACAGGTGCCCAGTTTAGACTGAATTTCCTCATAAAGCACCATTTGCTTAGCCTCTGTCTTAGAGGAGTTTTTCCTTGGCTTGGTTTGGTTTGTAGAATTTCTTTTCAGGTCTGTTATTCTGTCAGTCTGCTCCTAGACTGATCTAGACAGACTGTAGCCAAGTCACAAGCAGTTCTTTGTAATACCTTTGCACGTTTCACTGTGAATGCACTCCAGACACATAGCAGGGCAATGTTTACAGATTCCATCAAAGGCAAAATGTTTCTGTGAACAGGTAGGTTTACATTCCCACTGCTCCAGAAGCAAAGGACTTTTGCATGACTGGCATTTGGTAGCACTTCCCTCACATGTCTTACATGAACCACTGCATTCCTTGCAAATCCCAGAATCGTTGAAGTATCCCCTATTGAGTAAAAATAAAACACAAAGCAAACTGTTGGTCAGCATATTTACCACAGTCCAGTCCATTAAGAATTACGAGCATATGTGAGTCTATCGACTTTGCCAGTGCACTTATTTCATTGGATCTAAAGGGTTTCTCACACGTTTACTTGTCCTCCACTCAATTTACACCTTCTGTGTCTGCAAGCAGAAAATGTACATGGCTAGTACCAAGAAGGGTATTTGGCTTTCTCTTATTTTTACACCTACACTAAGGCATATTGGACTTCCTTTCCCACCACTTTCTTGGTTTGCCACTTCCATAAAATAGGAGGGTCTATAGTATCTAGGAAAAGAAAGACTCTATACTCCCATGACCAACTCTCAGTGATGATGGCAGAGAAAGAATGAGACACATCACCTCACTGATCCCAGATGGAAGAAGGAAGAAGCCCACAAGTGTCAAAGCTAGGAAGAATAAGGAAAGGCTGGATTAAACGGACAATAAACCCACAATGTTTAAGCAGCTGTGTGCGGTGACAGTAAGACAGGAAGGAGGAGCAAGTTTCACCAGCATCTATGGTGTGAAAGCTGCTGTAGGCAGCCCAGGTTGAGGCAATTAGTCATGAAGAAAACAACAAGAAAGTAGGCTTATGTTTTAGGAGAGGAGGGATGCAATCCAGTCTGCCTATACTCTCAAAATGAAAATGTTAGAAAATAGAGGGAAAAGCAACTCTCTATTTTCAGATGATTATTAATTTACATGTATGCAAACATGTATTTCACTTAAACAAATCTGGTAGCAGGATATGATTTCCTAGAGATTACATTTCCACAGAAGGTGAGGGGAGGTGTATTAGAAGCAAGGCTAGAGAAAAATTAAGAAGAGCTTTTCCTGTCATCTATTCTAATCTTCCTTCTTTATTTTTTTTTCCCTAATCTTAATTCATAATCCTGCATCTATTTCTGATAGTCCCTTTTTTAGTTCCAGTCTAGAGTGCTCATCTAGCTCAGTATTTCAGTGTCCTCTGTCAGAAATTATAAAAAGATCTCTAAAAAATTTCCTTCCCTTCCCTTCCCTTCCCTTCCCTTCCCTTCCCTTCCCTTCCCTTCCCTTCCCTTCCCTTCCCTTCCCTTCCCTTCCCTTCCCTTCCCTTCCCTTCCCTTCCCTTCCCTTCCCTTCCCTTCCCTTCCCTTCCCTTCCCTTCCCTTCCCTTCCCTTCCCTTCCCTTCCCTTCCCTTCCCTTCCCTTCCCTTCCCTTCCCTTCCCTTCCCTTCCCTTCCCTTCCCTTCCCTTCCCTTCCCTTCCCTTCCCTTCCCTTCCCTTCCTTTCCCTTTCACAGTTTTTGATTTCTTTTTCCTCCTGTAATGCGGCAGATACTTTGCATTTGTTCTGAACTATGCTAGTCAGAATCTGTTTCACTGCCCCTTGTATACTTATATGACAAAGTTAGCATGAAAATTCTGCCAAAGAATTTGTGATAGTAATAAGAAAAGCAGAAGGTGGACATTGTTCTTAAAAGAAAGATTATTCAAGTGAGAGTTTCGTATTACATAGCATAGATTTTATACATATATATGTAGCTTTGATGAATACTAACAAAGAAAGCACAGAAAACAGGAATACTTGAGATAGTGAAGTTAATTCCATTTATTAGAGTAAAAATTATATGTTGTAAGCCAAGAATAGAAAAACCTAACAGGCTACTTTATTTCCATATCAGATCTCTGAAACGTTCACTTTCTTGTTTCACAGAATCACAAAATCATTGGAAGGGACCTCTGGAGATCATTGACTTCAACCCTCTGCTAAAGCAGGTTCTCTAGTGTAGGTTGTACAGGAAAATGTCGAAATGCCCAGATGAGTTTTAAATACATCCAGAGATGGAAACTCTACAGCCTCTTTGAGCAGCTTGTTCTAGTGCTCGGTCATGCTCAAAGGAAAGAAGTTCTTCCACTTCCTTATAGATGGCATCCTAAATAAGTTGTTCACACCCTCACTCTCTACTACTCTGAGTAAAGGACAGGTTAGGAGGAGGACTAGACACTTGTTGTCATTCCCCATGAAGAACATCCTGAAACACTGTGGTCCTTTTGAAGACAATGGGAGCAGTAAAATCTGTCATAGCATTACATATCTAGTTTCACTTTTGACTTTTCACTTCTTCTCTAAACCATAGAAAATTTTATTTACTCAGGCCATTTGAAAATGACTTTTACCTTGTGGTATTTTTTAATACCCAAGTTACATTTACCTTTCTTTTAAAAGGCCAAAATTAAGGATTTAGATTACAAAAAGAGAAGGAGCTCAGTGAGGAATGTAACAGGGGATACTTACTCAGGGCATTCCTGTAAGCATCTGCCATTGTGGAGGAAGAAAGACTGTCCTTGGTCAGCCTGACACTTCTGGCAGTGCCAGGGATTGGAGCAGACCTCACAACTGTCCATGCACATTTCACACTTCCCACTTCCAACATCGGCAAAAGTTTGTTGTGGGCACTGAGAGACACATGTATTGCGGGCAAGAAATTTTCCTAGCAAAACAGAAACCCAAGTGGCAATAAACACCAATTAGAAATATATCCAAAAGATTTGCCTTTGGTGGCTACAAAAATGCTTTCATCTTCATGCAAGTCTGACTTTCTGATGCCTGAAAGCATGAATAAAACATCCTTTAAACATTTTCTTGAAGGAGCTGGGAAATGTAGTAATTCAAAAACTTCACCAAAATTTAAGGTTAGAAAGAATCATCAGGTTTATTTAGTACATCTCTCTGAATAAAGCCCTCTTCAGTAATACCTTCATCATGTCTACAAATTTTGACTGAAGAGAAATAAAAGGAGCAACAACCACCCTTATTTATAAGGGTATGTGATTAGATCCTAGCTGATGTCTCTCTTCAGCTGTTGATTTACCAGACTGTGCCTTAAGCTGCTAATGGACTTCCTAGTGATCATGATTGCAAATATTCCATTGAAGTATATAACATACAGTATATTTTGTCTTTTGCAAATCTTACTCAAAGAAGCTTAAGTCTCTTACCTTCTGGACATGAAGTGCACCTGTCAGCAGATTTGTCACAGGTCCTACATGAAGGATCACATGGTTGCAACTGTTTTTTTGCAGCTGGAATTAAAAGAAAATACAACCCTTTTTAGACTGTTTTGCTCATTTCACCTCACTCTGGGAAGATTGTTCCCTTTGGCTTTTTCTTAAGCTGTTGTTAGAGTGTCTCCTTGGATTTTTGGGATTAGAGCTCGAAGCTGGAAAAGTTGATTACTGTGTTAAACTCCACGCTCTTAAATTAAGAACAGTAATAAAGGAAAACAGAAAAATTATCCTGAGAGTCACTAAAGCACTATTCTAGACTTCTTATCACAAATGAGGACAGTTTAGCTAAATATTTTTAGTTTCAGAGCAGTGCTCCAAATCCAAATTCCAATCTATACTCCTGAAAGATTACAAACAAGAGGAAGAGGAAGGTATGTAAATCTGGGGGACTTGATGTAGTGAGGTAGTTTTGTTGAGCTTTTGTACTAGCTGCCTGTCAGACCATTACCTTGTATCTAAGGGAGAAATCTCTGAGAGGGAAAGGGAAACGTCTGGAAAGATGATAGGTAAACTAATTCTCCCCAGTGATATTGCCTGCTATTTCCCTCCAAAAAAAAGAATCTGGATGTATTTCAAATTGAATTTTTATGCCTTCAGGAAGCTAAGACCTTAGTTATGCTTTGCATAGGCTCAGTGCCAAAGATATTCAAGGATTGTACTAAAAGCAAATAAATTCTGTTGCCTCAGTGTGTGAGACTGCATTTTGAGCCAAGCAATTATAACGAAGGGATAATGAAAATGTGATGAGGAAGTAATAATGAGCAGAAGACAGTAGTCTTTTAATGACAGAAGACAGTAGTCTTTTAATTTTTCTGGAAACCTAAAATAAAGAATGAAGCAACGGACACAGACAACTTAGTACCTCAGCACATCCAACTCGTTCTACCAATTAAATGTGTTTGGCTTGTATAAGTTGAAGGACTGACTAACACTATCTACTACCATCTAAATGGTGTTCATACACTTTTTTTTTCTGCCTGTTACAGAAAAAATTATTTTGGAACCTGATATTTTGAATGAAAAACAGAATAAAAAGCTTTGACTAAAAGGAGGAAATAGAAGAGCTGGATTGTACATACAGCTGCTTCCCACAAGGAAAAATGGTAGGAATTTTACACAACAGAGAGACTATTAGTAGAAATATGGTATATGTGTAAATAAATTTGAACAAGAGAGTGAATGCCTGTAATGTTTTAAATCTTGATGACTGGCACAGTACCGAAGAACTAGGGATATGGTAGGAAATTACTAAGGCATTATCATCATTCTGGCTGTAGCATCTCTGCTCTCTCTGAACAAAGGTCTAAGAGAATTTCAGGGTCTAGGGACAGGCCAGAGGATCTGCAGTAAAATGTACATATAGGAGTAAAGCAGCACGTTATCAGGGCTGGGACTCTCTGTAGTCAGATTAATGCTGTTGGGGTTAGATTCACAGAGTAAAGAAAGATTTCTTGAAAAACCCTGATTTGGCTCTGTCCCTTGTGTTACCTATGCACAAGCTGTATATTTACATATGGATTAACAGCCATGTGGTCAAGAAAGTAAAGTACTAGAGCTGCAAGTTAATTTTAAAATAATTGTTTTAGTTGCCTATAAATTTCATCCTTCTTGAAAAGAATGAACATGTAAGTTTGCTTTTCTTAGCCCTTTAAATTAGGAAGGTGTGGTTGACTTGTGAGGCTTTCCGTAGTGGCATTTCCTGTGAATGTATATCCTTGCCTTCACTTGTCAATGTATTGATGTATTTTCTATGGCTTTTTCCTCTGCTGAAGTTCTTTTTTTTTTTTTTTTTTTTTTTTTCTTCTATTTCAGATTACAGTATGCTCTTTCAGCAGATTAAAGTGTGTTTAAATGCCCTTGGGTGTTGAGGCAGTCCAAGCCTCTGCCAGATCTGTAGATGCACCTAACCTTACCAGCATGCAAATGCTTTCACTTTTCTTATCTAAATAATACTCAAAGAAACCTTCCAGTTGATCATTGCTCATTCTGTGAGATGCAAAAATTACTGACAGATTTTTTTCAAGGCATTATTTCCTAGCTATATATAGTTGTCCTTACTTAATTATTGAAAAAAATCCTTACTGAATTCTTGTCACCTCTAAGAATATAAGGAATACTGTGAGAAAGCTAAATTTTCTTAATTTTACTGAATTGAGCAGCACTCAGGTTTTTTATTCTCTTGTTGTTGTGAATCATAAAATCATAAGATCATTGAATCATGGAATAGCTTGGATAAGAAGAGACCTTGAAGATCTAGAAGTTCCAGCTCCCTGCTGTGGACAGGGTTGCTAACCCCCAGATCAGGCTGCTGAGAGACCCATCCATCCCGGACTTGAACATCTCCAGGGATGGGCATTCACAGCTTCTCTGGGCGGCCTATGCCAGTGCCTTATAACTCTCTGAGTGAAAAAATTCCCAATTACATCTAATATAAATCTCCTCTCTTCTAGTTTAAAAGCATTCCCACGTGCCCTGTAACTATCTGCCCAGGTAAAAAGTTGATCTCCTTCCTGACTATAAATTCTCTTTAAGTACTGAAATGCTGCAGTTAGGTCTCCCTCAAGCCTTCTCTTCTTCAAGCTGACCAAGCCCAACTCCCTCAGCCCTTCTTCATATGAGAGTTATTCCACCCCTCTGATCATCCTTCTGGACTCCTGTGTATTTGCTACAACAGCTCAGTATCCTTCTTGTAGTAAGGGCTCGAGACCTGGATGCAGTACTCCAGATGGAGCCTCACTAGGGCAGAGTGTGGGAGAGGATGTCCTCCCTGTCCCTGCTGGCCACATCTCTTTCTGTCCCAGGATACTGTTGTCCTTCTGGGCTGCAAATACACTCTGCACACTCGATTCTAGCTTTTTGTTCACCAGATTTCCTAAGTCCTTTTTAGCAGTCCTTTTAGATCTAAATGAGTTGTTTTTTCAGACTGTGATTGTGTCTGCCCCAGTCGAAGCACCTTGCATTTAAATTTGTTGAGCCTCATTAGGTTTACATAGGCCCACTTTTCAAGTTTGTCCAGGTCCCCTTTGATGGCATCTCTTCTTTCTGTCCTATCAGCTACACTACTGAGGTTGGTGTTGTGCAAGCCACAGTCCCCACTGACCTGTAACATCCTCAGTTCCTTTGTCAGTTATTTGATAAGCTTTCAGGATTTTTCCATTCACTGGTCTTTTATAAATATGCATAAACAAAAAAAAAAAAATGAAAAACAATTTTTCATTTCCCTTCTCAACAGCTTTTCATCTAGCTACTTTTCTCTGCCTTAAAAGTTTTATTTTGTTTCTTTGAAAATCCCTACTGGGCAGTTTTAGGTACTGTAATTTAATGCCATTTGTGTGTGGGAAGAAGCAGCTCAGAAATACTGCTGAAGTATGTATTGCCAAAGGAAAAGAACCTTGATCTTGGCAAAAGAGCTGGTGCAATATAGAAAATAAATAGCAGTAATATAAAGTTAAGAAGACAAGTTAACTATTGCTGAAGAATGTTTAAATGAGTTCACAGTTTCAAAATATTTCAACGCTTACAATTGAAAAATAAGGAGTTTGTTTTTTTTTTTTTTTTTTTAAAAAAAAAAAAAAAGAATTATTTCCAGTTAATCTTACCCGGTTTGGCACAGCTTACTGCTTTCTGCAGTGTGTGCTAGTTACCACCAGAGGGGAATGTACACAAGCAGTTGTGCTTCTGTTACTTGGCTTAGGTCTACCTTTTCAGCCAAGTATAAGCACTCCAATGTCTCAGCTGGGGACTGTTAGGAGAAATATGAAAATCTTAAAATTTATGAGTTTATTCTCTGATTATTATGAGTTTTTCCTCTGATAGAACTCTCATTGACTTTAAACAGGATTTAATTTACTGAAGAACACCACAAAATGCAAGTTCAGAATAAAGAGAACTCATTAAATGTAACTTTCCTGCAGAGAAAATGTTTCCAAAATGGATAAATACGATGCAAAATATTTTGCTACAGAAATCTGTGCATATTACTTTAAAGAACAAAGTTTCCCAAGAACAGCCCTACAAAACCATCAAGAAAATTTGTCATGCAAATCATATTTCTTTGGCCTTTGGAATAACGATAAATGAAAACTTTAACTCACAGTTTTTAGCTATTAAAAAGTCTTCAACTCATCAGTGAAAACTTCGCTCAGCACGCTATGACAAGTGAGGCTACTAATATATTGGAAGAACTAATTAAATTACAAATAACAAAGTTGTCTGTCTTCAAGGGAAGAATTTGGTGGCCATCAGAAAGAATTGCCAGCTCAGACATATTGTATGTCCTTACCCAAATGCAAGTCTTGTGTAAGGACAAAGCTCATGGCGCACCGTGATCTGCTTTGTTGGGTTTTGCCTTCCTCATGACCCCTAAAGGCTACCATTATGTACTTGTGAGTTCTACAAGATCTCCATTAATTTTTTTCTTACGGTTGTGAACAAAACTTTTAAATGTAAAAGCTGTAAGTCTGTGATGTAGAATTGCTAACCATCCATACTATTATTACCCTTGTTCTGCTCTACTTTTTTTTTTTTTTTTTTTTTAAGGCCAAAATGTATGACCTTTTCAGATCTACTGAGCTGTTTTTATCATTATACTAATATTCCTTTTTGGGTTTTCAACCCCAAACATCTTCTATTTAAAAATACTCAAGCCAGAATTTGACTAAATGTCACATTGATTCTTGTCTCTTTCTCAGAATCAGTAACAACTTTAACATATGCAGCTCAACCTCCCCAGTTAAATAAAGGCATGCCATGCCTTTATTTGAGCTAAGCCTCACTGCAGCTCTGCAGCTACCAAGTACTCTGCCTATTTAGTCTGTTTGAGGGCTTATCAAATTCAAAGATTGAGGTTTTGTCTTGGTTTGGTTGAAGTAAT
The DNA here is from genome assembly GCF_026119805.1 of Tympanuchus pallidicinctus. Classification (NCBI taxonomy): domain Eukaryota; kingdom Metazoa; phylum Chordata; class Aves; order Galliformes; family Phasianidae; genus Tympanuchus; species Tympanuchus pallidicinctus. Next base: position 37,357,051 of record NW_026294758.1, read on the forward strand.
TTTCTTCATAGTAGCTCCCATAATGCCATGTTTTGGATTTGTGATGAAAACTGTAGTTCATTTAGTTGCTGAAGAGCAGTGTTTTTGCAGTGCCAAGGAGTCTTCTATTTCACACAGTGCTGTGCCAGGCTGGGTAGGGCAGCTGACTCAACTCTCCAAAAGAGAAACTCTCAATTTCTCGCTATGTTCAGCAACAAAAGCCAGGGTTGAGTTGGCTGTCGGGTCTTCCATTACTCAAGGGTTGTCTGTGCATCGGTCATCTTGTGGTGAACAATTGTGTTGTTTATCAATTGCTTTTTTTTCCCCTTGTTGAGTTTTTCTTTTCTTTTATTCCCATTTCCTTTTCTTCTGTTCTTTCTTTTTCTTATTAAAGTCCATTTATCTCTACCCATGTCTCATTTTAGCTTTCTGATCTTCTCCTCTACCAACTGTGAGGGGTGAGCGAGTGGCTGTGTGGGGCTCAGCTGCAGCTGCTTGTGTTAAACTACAACAGTTTTCTTTCCTCATTTGAGCTTGTGAATGAGACATAAATGAGACAATGGCAGAGTTTCTTTAAACCTAATGCTGTAAGATTTTACCTCTGATCTCCAAACAGAATTAATGAAAGAAACCTCTACCATCTCATTTAAGACAAGGAACCCATATTTCTCTTTCATTTTACTTAAGTATTTTTTTTAACTGTCTCCCCCAGTTTTTCTATTTGATTTGAGTGAAAGATTAAATGAGTTCTCAAAAGTATTCAGGGTGAAAAATTTAGGTCTTTGGGGAAACAAGTGTGATAGTCTTCACATGCTTACTGCTTGTTGTGGAAAATGAAAGTCTTACTACAAATAAACTTCGACACAAAAAAGCCCTCCAAAATCTCAAGGCATATGAGCTGAGAAATGGCCATATCTTAAAAGATTTAGCTTTGAATGTAATGCCATTTGAAACAGCTTATGGTCCATGCTTTAATTTGTCTTAAGTCATAACTGCAGTATAACAGTTCTTGCTTGTATATACTCATGTTCTCTGCTGTCCGTCTTGCTCTCTCTATCCACTCATAATGGACAATGGACTTAATAAGTAATGCAAGCAATAAGTGTTCAGGCAGATAATAGCTGGCTTATTTTCTCTAGTTTCAGATTCTTTTACTCATGATTTTCTCTAAATAAAAGGGAGGCCTAACAAAAAATTTTTACTTCAAAGTTGCTATCAAAATTGCTACTGGTACACATTTCTAGTTCTGGTTCACAATGGTTCACACTTCCTTAGCTTATAGCTTAAAAGACAGAGTTCTATGAAGAAGAGTACTTTTGCAAGTTATTTCACTGTTGGATCATGGCACAGTTCTAGAAGGGAAGAATACATAAAGAAACATGCGCACGTATTTTTGCACTGTGTAGTGGGATGTGATTTGAATATAATCCAGCTGAGATGCTACCTAGTTTGTCAGGTTTTATGCTGTACATGGAACTGGCTTAGCAAAACTGATACGATCAGGGAAAAAAGACAAAAAACAGGTTACATATCTCCTTGAGGTAATTACAATTGCATACATACATAAAACATAATGAAAACAATATATTTCTGTAATAAAATACTAGACCTATCCCATTTCAAAGACTTATATGAACTGTAAATCTAAGGGAATTTTAGGAGTGCTGAAAAGTAAATTACAGTCTGCAACAACCATTAATTCTGAGTCTGGTTATCTTTAAACAACCATACCAGTACTTTACAAATAGCTAGAATATGAAATCAACATGCCTCAGAATGTATGGGATAGTGAATCATTTTTATTTGTGTCTCTAGCACCTCAAATTTTCACATCTGGATGATGCTTAAAAAGGCCTCCTAACTCTTTCCATGATGTTCTGATTCTATACACTAAATGTCATAACATTTTCTCATTTGGGTAACTGTGATCTCTTCTTTCCTGCTGCTGATTTCCCTACAGTCTTCTGCTCATCTCATTCCACTTTTTTTCTTTCCTTCTCTGTTCTGAGACCTCTGTATGTATATCTGCATAGCTTCATAGCTGCATTAAGGTGAGACAAAAATAATAATTCTTTTGAAGCCCAAGTTATTGTTTTCTCTCAATCAGAACTCTTCTGGTGCAATGCATTTTTACTGGTTTTGTTTTATTCTGTAATTAGGAAAAGGAAAGTACACAAGATGGATGCAGTTAGTCACTGTTTGTAGGAGATTGCTCTCATTGGGACTGGTATGCAATAGTAAACAGAACCAACTGCTATTTTGCTGCATAATTTATTACAGCATATATAATCTACACGTAAAGAAATATATATTCCATTTTGTGTTTGCATCAAGAACAGATCTCATTACACATCTTTTTTTTTCCTTTTGTAATTTGTGGTAAATGAATGAATGAATTTTCAAGATGCTGTATATACAGTATACAGGTAAAAGGAAGACCTGATGTACAAAACTTCTAATCTAGTAGAAACAGTGTGTATTCAGTTGGCGAATCAAGTTTACACTGGTGTATCTCCTGATTTCCAAAGTCATTTTATCATCTGGTACATGAGATAAAATACAGATGTTTTATACTACAAACACAAGCCCAATTTCTTTCGCTCTTTTTTTTCTCCCTTCTTGGCTGACCCTGTCTTTTTGAAAGCCAGGATACCAGATAAGGTCTGTTTCATTATTTCAGACCTTTATGTGACTTCTTAAAGATTCTTAATATGAATCGGACTGTTTGCCCAGTAGAATATGCCCTCAAAATAAATATAATTTTAGAAAACTGTTTTTTATAGAATGTTTTGGGTTTCGGAGTTTGTGCTCATAAATATTCATAAGATTGACCCATTATTTATCCTTGCTTAAAAAAAAATGTATCAGTGAAAGCTTACAAGTTGTGGTGGAGGGAGAAGAGTATTTCACATTCACAAAGATTTTAATCCTTTCTTAGATGGACCAGTCTCTCAGTTGACAAACTCTGTGTTGGTTTCACTGCGGCAGGCTGTGACATACTGCCCTTCAGTTTATGTTCGCCTAAGAGCCGTAGTAAAGCAGTAGTCTTTGTTTCCAGAACCTCATTTTGTCCCGTATGGTAGGTCAACACAGTCGCTAAAACCACAGTGAAGCCCACTGAATCCATATGGCTGGATGAGCCAAAGGAAAATGGATTCATTCTTTGTAAATACAGTTCAAGGCTTAATACCTCAACTTTCTCTTGTAGCATTTCTGAAGAAAAAGAGTAAATAGAAGACTAACATGGTAAAAACTGACGTAAACTACTGGATTTGGAAATTTTGGCTATCTTCCTAGTTGCGTTGTCTTCCTGTGTTGTCTGGAGCAGTGTATGTGCTGAGGATGAGCTTGGTGCAATTTCATCCTTGCTCCCATGACAGGGGCGAGGTTGTTTATTTCATACTTGTCCCCCCACACCCAGGTCAGTCCCCTACAGTGTGAGGACTAATAATCTTCTGGCCTACATTATTTAATTAGATCAGCTCCTTGGGTCACTAAAGCTCAGAGGTAGCTCTGCCATGGTGCTGTGCTGGAGTAAATGTATTGAGGAGTAGGAGCATCCAGTGGAAAAAGCACATTTTGATAAACAAGCAGAGAGAGCCAAAATCCAACTCGCAGTTTCAGATTTGTCCACACAGGACTGGTTAACAAACATGGAATTACTGTAATATCCTCTGAAGAACCCACACTGCATGACAAGTTCCCCTTTGAAAGTGAGTTTGACAATGGATGGGATGGAAGAACCCAATATTTTACCAAGATGAAATCACCCTGGAGACAATCGAAGTATCTGTAAAAAAATCCTGAAGAACAAAAATGTAAATTGTGATAAAGTGTTTGGAGATCTATCCCGGGGAAGCAGTGGAAAACTTTGGAAGCTGCCATGAACTGGCAACCATGTGGGGAAAAAAATAATCCTTAGTTCCCATAATCTCCTTTCAAATACACAATGGAAAAGAAGAGGCCCTACAGAAATGTTTAAGAAGATCTGTAGATGGCCTGTTACTCCTATCAGTCTAGAGAAGAGCAGGTAGATTTTAATTTTGCTCATTTTTATGCTGTATAGACTACGGAATATTGTTGAACACTGCAGTGAAAGACAGTGGCTGCTTCATCTATATTTTATTGGTTTTCAGAAATCTTATGACAATTAAAAAAGTCATTGTAATAGATACTGAAACTGTTTTTATTTTTGTATTTGTGTTTTGTTTTTCTATGCTTTATTTTCTTTTTAAAATTATACAGGTGATTTGAACCCTCCTTTGGGTGTGAATTGTGTTGCAATTTCTATCTAGCAACAATGTTGGTGTGTGGAGTATTCGTGGAGTGTGGAGCAAGAGTTTCAAATATAAATGACACAGTTGGAAATCTAGATTCAACTGGTATCTTCTTGAATGCATCAGCAAAATAAATGACTGATATAAAAAAAATTCAACTATTTATATTTTATTGCTAATCAGCAAATAAAAATATTTTTTTTTTCAAGAGCCAGATAATCCAACAGTATCTGAGCAAGAAAATTCATAGACTGTTGGTAATGTAATTATCCAGAGTGTAACTTCAATAAAGATAGGGACGATATCGTCAACATTTCTACTTGAAAAGTACTACTATTGGAAAAATGATCCAGTGGGGCTCACAGCATCACCAAGTTCATTGTCACTATCTCAGCAGCTACACATCGCTGCTGCTGCCACATACCAGCAAGTCTATTTGAGAAGGGGGAGAACCTCCAGTCAGGTTTCATGGTCCCCTGTCACACTGCAGAGCGGGAATTGTTTGGCTTTAGAACAGTTGCCAATGCTTAAGCCAATACGGCTCAGGGAGAGATGTGTCTTGAAGAAAAGTCTCTAAGCAAGGAAGGAGATACAGAAGGCAATGTGGAGAAAAACAGTTTCCACAGCACAGTAAGGCTGATGCATAGAGACCTACATCAGGTTCCTGCTCAAAAGAAAAAGGCTAACATTTGACAGTAGAAGTAGTAACTAATAGATAGACCAAACTACAGACGTTCTTGCCCAGCACAGAATGGGAAAATTGGGAAAATACTCATCTGGGTGAAATACAATGAAATGCATGGAGACCAACTTTCTGCTATTATCTCTCCTTTATAGGTCTCTCTGATGTTTTTCTAATGTGAAGAATCTTTCTTTTTGATACAGCATTTCTTCCTAAGTAGGTAATGACTAGAAATGGTCAATATTTTTTCTGAAAATATTTTTGCTATATTTTAATTTTTAATGCAAGAGATCCAAGGAGAGTTATTCTTTGAAGTATTTGAGAAAATAAAGACATAGAAATCAGAAAAAAGTTGTGCTTGATAGAAAAAGAACTTGAAGGGACCATAAATAACCCAGTCTCACACTCTCCTTAATAACCACTCCCGTCAGATGTCTTTTATGAATTATCAAAGACTTCTACTGATGCAAATTACAAATGGTTCTCAGAGAGTCTATTAGTCCATTATTCCATTTGAAAGTGTCTTTTTCCCATGTCAAATCTCATATTTTTTTCTGCATTTTAAGTTCTGTTTGACTGCACGTAAAGAAACTTGATGTGCTCCATTCTTTGTGATTGTGTTTCTCTTGTGACTTTCTCATTCAGACCCAAGACCCTAATTTGTCCCAGTTTTTATCTGTTAATATTTTCTTCTCTGTCGATTTCTGAGCATCTTCACTGTTTCCTGTCTAACTGACCCACTTCTTTATACACTGCACCCCAATTGAGTCTGTTATTCCAGGTGATGCCTCTAACTCTAAGAGAAAAGATTGTATTAGTCACTCTTCTCTTTGTTTACAGTGACCAGCTATGCAGACACTGAAACTCTAGAGGAAATCCTACTATGTGTTGGAAGGCATGGTGTGCATACTGTTTAAAAGCACCAATTGCAAGCCTTGCTGTCTAGATTCATTGTACTCACAAGTCAGTGCAGCTTTGCATTCTGTATTCACTCCTTTGGACAGTGCATGTGTAATGTGGAATGCATTTCCTCTTGATTGGGAGAGGAGGAGAAAGAAGAAATGTTGCTGTTAAGTAAACCACAAACATACATTTGGTTCTTTTTTGTTTCCTCCAACTTATATTCACCAATCTGTAGGGAATCAATAGCCAAAGTTTTGGTCTCAAATATAGCCTGAAGGGCTCCCAGGGACCGTTTTCTTTTTTATCTTTTTTAATGGGAGGGGAGAAAAAAAAAAATTTAAACCTTCATATATTTAGATAAAATAACACTCAGTATTTCAGATAAGGCAATTAAAATGTCATGCTATTTGCAAGGAGATGGATTTCTGTTTGTGATGAAAGCAATGTTTTTAGTCAGTATATTTTTTTAAATGATAGTGTGTTGAACTGTAGTTTCACTCAGATTGCACGATGCTGATGTTCTCTTTTTGAAGCTTTTAGTATTTTCAAAGAAAAGATAAAGGGGTCTGTTGCAACTTACCACTCCAGAATTTCCCACTGGGTGGATAATTTCTTGGATTCAGACACTGTCCATGAGAAAGCTGGAAATCCTTTGGGCATGCAGTGCAATTCTCATAGCTGTATCCAACACATGTTGTGCAGCTCTTGTGACAAGGTTCACATTCTCGAGACATGTCATCAGTGAAGAAGCCATCTCCACACTCTGTCACGCATGTGCCACCTGCAGGAGAACCAGAGCCCAGCACTGGGTTGTCAACTGACCCCAGCCAATCAGGACAAGAAGATACCTCATCTAGAGCACATATCTGCCTCCAGCAATAAACAGATTAAGACAAACAAGCAATATATATTGAAGTAGTGAACATTTTGGTAGAAACTAAATTTGGTGAATCCTCAATTCAGTTCAGCTGCTTCTACAAAATTTGAGGAACTTTGAACCACCTGCACTGAAATCAGTATGCAGGTGGGTTTTCATCCATACCTTAAATCCTGTATATACACATCTAACACAAATCTTAGTGTGAATCTAAGTTTTGTGATTAAATACAATTTTTTTTTCTATTGACTCTATAAAATCTAAATGTAGAATTCCCTAAAATTGCTTGATGTATACATATTTTGAGGATTAGATGAATCTCCAGTATCTAGTGAATTCAAAGCTTAACTCAGATAAGTCTGATTCAGCTCAGGTGTTTGAATGCGTTTGCAAATCCTTTGAAGTTGTTGCAAGGATAATTTTTCAGTTAAAAGAAAAATAGGCCACTATGCTACTTCATGTTGTGATCACAGTGTTCTGTAAATGTGCTGCATTTTTTAGCTCACTTTTGGGCATGCACAGAAGACAATGCATGAAAACACCATAACCTCAATATTACCTGACTTTCATATTTGGCACTATGTCTGAACTAGACCTGACTGATTCATATTTTCCTGATAAAGTCATCGGATTCAGAGTCTTGTGTGAATCTGATGTGAAACTTTGTAACTGAACAGAAGTCTTTTGACAGTGTTTAAGAATCATTACTTTAAGTGGACCTTGAAGTCCACAGTAAGGAAATGTTTCTGTGTATGGCTTTCTGTGAGTGGAAAGCCTCTCCTTTCACACAGACTGAATTAAACAGATTTGAGTTGATATGTATGTATATATACATATGCATCATATATATATATGTAATACATATATATATACACAATTAAAAAAAGGGAAAAAATCCCCACCCCCCAGCATTGGCTATTTGTTGTCAAATATTTGGAGTGGTATCTTTTATGTATATATACATATACATCCCTGGCTTCTACTCTGTGCCATAGGAGAGATCTTTGAACTCACAAAGTTGAATACAGGCTCTTTCACTAAGGAAAACCTCTGATATGCTTTCATGTATATGCCACATATTATTTTGCTTACCTGAGAGATAAAAGCCTTCCTTACAAAAGTCACATTTGTTCTTGTCACAGCTATCACAGTTGCTAGGACACTCTTTACATTGCAGGGAAGTTTCATCACTGTAGGTATTGTCTGGACAGTGTTTATAACAACTCTGTTTATACCTATAAAGTAAAGTAAAATTTGAGGTTATTTAGTTTCTTCATTTTCTATGTACAGTAATGGAAGGCTCTATTATCATTCTCATACACAGAAAATATTCCTCTAATGAAGGATTCAGAATGTGTTTGTTGTTATCTCTTCAGCCTTAACAAGTAATTAGCATTTTTAAGTACAAATAATTCAATTTTTTAGAAATGTTTACACAAAAAAATGCATGCATACTTAGAAAATACCCATTTCATGGCTATAAAGAATCACAGAATCTTAGAATCATGGAATGTCCTGGGTTGAAAAGGACCACAGTGATCATTGAGTTTCAACATCCCTGCTATATGCAGGATCGCCAACCAGCAGACCAGGCTGCCCAGAGCCACATCCAGCCTGGCCTGGAATGCCTCCAGGGATGGGGCATCCACAGCCTCCTTGGGCAGCCTGTTCCAGTGTGTCACCAGCCTCTGAGTGAAAAGCTTCCTCCTAATATCTAACCTAAACCTCCCCTGCCTCAGTTTAAAACCATTCCTCCTTGTGCTATCACTGTTCAGCCTGGTAAACAGCCATTCCACCTCTTGTTTATATTTTCCCTTCAAGTAGGGAAGGGAAATGATGTCTCCTGGGAACCTTCTCTTCTCCAAGCTAAACAAGCACAGTTCTCTCAACCTTTCCTCATAGGAGAGGTGCTCCAACTCTCTTAGTTGCCCTCCTCTGGGCCTGGTCCAAGATCTCCATGTCCTTCCTATACTGGGGACCCCAGGCTTGGATGCAGTACTCCAGATGGGGCCTCACAAGAGTGGATTAGAGGGGGATTATCACCTGTTTCTCTCGAAACCACTGCTTACAGTGAGATTAGATAGCTTTTTCATAGTAGCTTAGACAGCTTTTTCATTTTTTGTCGTAGTAATGGTTGCAGAGATCTCCTGTACATCTTTTTCAAAAACTGTTGCATACTTGTTTCCCTTTAGTTAAAGTTTCAGTTTCACTACTTTCTCTTTCCTTGCTTAATATTTTTACATTTTTAAGTTCCTGCTTTAGTAAAACACATAACACAATAAGTGCACACTAGTTCTACACCCAGAAAAAGTAATTTACTTGTCTACACCTCCTGTTCATTGCTCTTTGTCTATACAAAGATCACATCAATATCTGAGCTGTAGAGCTGTAAATGGTCTTGACTGTGTATGATTGGTTAGTTTTTCAGCATTTCTCAAGCTTTTTGCACAGTTACTGTTCTTGGATAGGCAATACTTGGTAGGAGAGGGACAAGATACGTGTCATTTTTGTACTGATTTATGTGATATATGTAGTTAAGCACATATTTTTGCATGGAAGGCTATACTCACATGTAGTAGTTCGGAACACATGTCTTGCAGATTCTTGGGTCATCTGAAATTAAAAATGTAAAATTATGTAAATAAAATCCAGAGTTAATGCCAGAATGCCAAAACTTTGCATTATTTTTATATTAAGATTCCTTATACTGAAATAACAGTCATATCTTCTTATATCTAGAACATTTTTCTCTCAGGATCCCTGCTTACACTTTTTAGAGATATTGTCTTCCATAATTAATTCCTTGACTGTGTTTTTTTCCAACGATTGGTAATGTTTTTGTCTTCAACACAAAGTACTTAGAAAGTGATGAATAACTGGGAAGTGATTTTCTGAAGTGGAGAACCGTTTCAGGAGTTCAAGCTGGGCAAAACGAATCTTAAAAGGAGAAACTGAAGTATTCAAATCTGTAGTTTCAATATATTTATTTGTTTATTGGCACTTCTAAAAGCAAACTTTTCTGGAAAAAAAAATGTAAGTAATCGTTTAATCTTAAAAAATCTGAACTAGAGAAACACTTTTCTTTATTCTGTGGAAACAAGAAATTTGGGTGAACATTCTCATCAGAAAGTTAATTTTTGCCTTCAGAAATTTTGATGAATGAACAAAAAATACTATAAAACTCTTTAAATCTTTTACGATGAATGACATAGCTTTGTGCTTGCATGAAGGGAAGACTGTATTCTATAACCTTTCATTATCTGGTGTTAGCTTCCAATTTCTTTTACCTTACTCAAGTATCCCTAAGGGAACAGAGTGGAAGGAAATGCAACAACCTAGGCAAATGTATTTATAAACTCTTCAACCATGAAATACCTGTAAATCATTTTTGATATTATTAGTACTCATAGGGCAAAATATTCACTGAATCTCTTTGAGTTGTGTCTACAATAAATCACACTTTACACATGCAAACTTATTAGGCAACATGCATTTGGTTTTGTAAGTAGCTCTAGCAATTTATTTATGAGGTGTAAAGTTTTTCACAGAAATGTTTCAGATTTATGACAATATTCTTGTTACTGTTTAGGGCACAATCAGAAACAGTAATCACCGAATCTAGTGTTTCTTGAATTAGATGTTATGTTAAGGCAGGAAATGTCCTTTAAATATTAAAATATTTTCTATGAAGTCCTCTTTTACCCTTTTACTTCCAGATAAAATACATATTGTTTGTCCAGAGATTCTTTTTGTGGAAAAACATATTTTTTTTTACAATGCTTACAGAGACTGAGTTGTAGATTACTCAGATAACTGAGTAATCATAAGCAAGAGATCAATGTAGAGCAAAGTGCATCAGTGTCCTAACTACCTTTTGAACTTTATTCTTGCACATACAGTTCTTATGGTATATTCATGGAAAGAACAGAGTATGTACTGAAAAGACTTTGTTAAAATTCCTGGAATCAGTTAGTTTTAGTAACTAACTCCGTTAACTTTCTAGCTTTCATGAAGAAATGACTCTCTCCTCTTTTGCCTATGGCAGATTCTGATGACCTTATTCTTTCCTCCTTTACTGTCAGTTTTTGCCCATACTGTTGAGTACATATTGTGACAGATTTCGTCTGTGACTGCAAATTAAGGCACAATGTTCAGGTGTCCTGTGGAAAGAGTTTGGAAAATGTATTATTAAGAGATCTTTAAGCAAAGCCCCTTGTGTTTGGAATCATTGAATCATAGACTGGCTTGATTTGGAAGTGATCTTAAAGATCATCCAGTCCAACTGCCTTTTGTGGGCAGTGCTGCCACCCATAAGATCAGATTGCCAACCATCCAGTCTGGTATTGAATACCTCCAGGGATGGGTCATCCACAGTTTCTCTGGGCATCCTTTGCCAGTGCCTCACCACTTTGACTGAAAAATTTCCTCCTAACATCTAACCTAAATCTTCCTTTTTTTAGTTTAGGGCCCTTCTCCCTTGTTCTGTCACTATCAGAATGTGTAAAAAGTCCCCCTCCCATTTACAAGCTCCCTTCAGGTATTGGAAGGCTGCAGTCACGTCTCCTTGGAGCCTTCTCCATGCTGAATAAGCTCATCTCCCTCAACAGAGCAGATGGGGACAGTCTCCTCCCCCCCTTCTTGCTGGCCACTCCTCATTTGATGCAGCCCAGGAAATAATTTACTTTTTTTAGTCTCAAGTGTATACTGCAAGCTCATATCTAGCTTCTCATCCACCAGAATCCTCAAGTCCTTCTTGGCAGGGCTTCTCTCAAGTGAGTTCTTCTCCATTCTGTACATACATAGGTTATCTCAACCAAGGTGCTGTGCCTTTCTTAAAAACTAATTTTAAACTGGTTTAGAATCTAAGAGAAAATATCTATGAATGAATAAAAATAGCTTGTTAAGACTGTAGACTGGGTTCCATGTTTATGAGAGGGCAAAATAACCAAAAAAGTATCACAGATATCTTGGTGTCTAATCACTCACCTTCTTGTACTCTGCTGCCCACATACAAATTTAGAAAAAAGTTCTGATGGCAAATATCGTATTAGATAGCCAAAGATGTCATGAGAACAGCTTGATGACTGCACTTCATCTGAGAATGAGTTTTTCTTCAAACTTGGCTTTGGAGAATATCCAAATTCCTTAATGATTTTGCAATGTGAAAACTTCATAAAATTATGTGTAGTAAAACTAAAATGATGAAAATTTTATCTCATTTAAGTTTACTGTAGAAATAGATTTTCTGTTGAATTTTGTGATCATAAAATAAAGGGGACTCTGAATTTCCTAGTTTGTTTCTGGTTCAATTACCTTGTAACCCAACAAACATCATGCATGGTAGGCTCTTCAGAGGGAGAAGCGGCACTCGCTGAGTGCTATTGCCAGTGTAAAATGTGGCAGGTATCAGGAATTTGTTTGCTTACTGCTGCTGACAGCTCTGTATGAAGTTATACATGCATCTTTTTCTGATTCCAACACATAGTCAGGAGCTAAATCTGACTGAAAAACTTTTAGTTTCTGATTTATTATTCAATAACATTTTAAAACAGAGGTTGATTGCAGGGGGCATACATCTGGCTTTCTGATTATAAACTGTGATCCTTCTGAAAATACATAGGCTTTAAGAAATATTTTTTCTCTGTCATTCATACTGCAATTGAGATTACAGTGTCAGGGGACTCCTATTCTTGCTGTGTCTCTCTTAATGTCTCTCTTACCTATGTAAAGACCATCCTAGAATTTAATTAGGTCTATATGATGTCATTGGGATTGGTCTAAGGCCATCTGCGAATTTGTCTACTCTATTATTTATCATCCCTTGTTGTTCTTTCTCTTATAGACATATCCTTTAAATGGAAGCTTTTATGTTTGATCTTGGTTTGTTAACTGTTAGGGAATAATGAACACAGCTTAGAAGGGAATGTAAGGAAGTAAACTGCCTGATAGCAAGATAGCAATCTTGGAAACAAATTTTAAGAGCAAATATAGGGAACTTTCAGGTTATTTCCATGTGGTTCTTCAACAGTGGCTCCTTTAAAATCTGCCAGTTTAAAATCTGCTGGTCAGTTCTTGGACTAGCAGTGATAAGTGCTTGCTGGGGCTGAAGTCAGTGTGTTCATCCTATATTCACTCAGAACTCACTTGTTCATGAAATGAATAAGTGTCTGTGACAAGAAGTGGGCTGCTTAGTATGTTAGGCTCCAAAAGACTTCTTGCCACGAGAACTGCTAATATTTTATCTATGTTTAATAGTTCTCATTTGCATTGATTTTCACTGCATTAGTCTGAGCAACTCTTAGAAGAAAGAAGTGATCTCAACAGCACTAGAAACAGAATTCAATCTCTTTTGAAATGAATGGCCTTCGACTCAACAAAACTGCTTGGTGACTTTCTGCTTTTATTACAGTTTTCTCAGATAAGGAAAGACCATCTGGAGTTCATACAGAAAGTAATTTGATTCCTTTTCTTTTATGTAAGAAAGTGATAGCCCTGTTCCCTTCTCTGCATCCCACCCTTCTCCAGTGCAATACATTTGAATGTGCAAAGTTTAAATACTGGTTAAAAACAAAGATTCTTGCTTTCTGTTAAAAGGAGTTAGTACTGTGTGCTTTTTACCTTCTCTATGAGGGACTATGGGCTTTTTAACATTACAAGCCAGGCATTGTGCTAGAAGGATGTTTCACTTTGAATATACGGAGGAACACTACAGGTGATTGCTGCTGTATTACCTCAGAGGCTTAATGAAATATTTACTATATAATCCATCCTAAAAATGAGCTCCAGAGCATTTTGAAAATCCCTGATTCTGTTTCACTGTATCTGAGTATTCACAACATTTAGACAGATGCAAATTGTGGAAACTTTACATAGCTAGCCTACTGTACTTTAGAGTAGCCCTCACCCAAAGTATCTCATATAATTAGACCCAGATCTTTCAAGGACTGGTATGTTTGCTTAATTTTATCAAATATATGCAATAAAGCTGAGAGTTGAAGCTAAGTGCATTGGTACATTTAACAGAATCTGTATTTAGACTGTAACTTTTATTTTTCTCCCTTAATCATTTTTAAAATTTTTTTTTAATATTAAATTTCTTGAAGTATTTATTGGATCAACCATGAGCCTAACATACAGACAATACACTCAACTACTTTTGCTCTCAGGAAAATTTGAGGATATTACATGTATGAAACTTAATGTCTGGTTTAATTTTCTTTTCCAGATTAATTAAATATAATAACCGCAAATGATTTTACATTACAATGCAGTTTTCCTTTAAGGGCCAGTCTGCAGTAATTGTTTGATTTCAACAGTTACTGTTAGATTTTATTTGCCTTTTACATTCCTATGAACAATAATTTACAATAATGTAAAAAAAACCTAAGCCTATAAGTAGTAATACATCACCAAGTGTTATTATATATTTTAACTACCTTTAGACCATTCTTGTTTTAGTTTTATGGTTACTCAATTAAAATAACTGAAGTGTACAGTCCAGCCACAGTGGGATTGCAACTAGACATGGGCCCAGATGAAATTTTTTATTTCATCAAACCTTGAAAATGAAGGAGATTTCATCTATTCTGGAGCCCAGAACTGTGGTTTGAATCTTTCAGTTTATGTGAAAAGCTATTTGTTGACCTATTTCTTTCTTTCTGTTTTTGTTTTTTTCTTTTTATGTATAGGGTTTTTGTGAGGAATTCTGCTTTGTCTTCTCAATTCTAACCTGTTTTTGACAAGTTATATCACCAAGAGGGAGGAAGAAGATAATGGATATTTTAACCAAGGAAAAACTGAATTCTTATGTCAGTTAGATTTAAAGGGGTGAAAAGTAGTTTGTTAGGCCAGAAAACATAACCATGATTTAATAAATTAAAAATACATTCATTCTTAAAGCAAAAAGGAAAAACTAAAAAACAAACAAACAAACACAAAAACCCACTAGACTTTCCTCTATTTTTGGTAAATTTTTGTTTTAATTTAAAGCTACTTTTAATTGGTATCCAAATGAAGAAAAACAAAAGCAGATCGTCCTGAGTAAATGAAATAGTCACACAGCTCTAATCTCAATTATCTTACTTTAAAAGAGAAATATTTGCTTTTACTGTATTTCATTGACAAATCAAAGGAAAAGAGGCATACCTTCCTGTCCAAAAGAAAATTTTAATATGTTGTAGGAATGACCTCCAGATAAAATGAAGTGAAACCAAATATCAGCATTATAACACGGATTCCACAAAACAGCTCCATGGTTCATATGACTGAGTTAAAATGTTGATAAATATGTCAACATTTGTACATATGTTTGTTGATACACGCATAATGTTTTGGAAGCAATTTCCAAGAATAGCTTAAGCAACTGAAAATATTTTTTAAAAAATTGTATGTGTGGTTGCAGTGCCCTACTTCTCCACTAAATGTTGTGGATCAATACTGTTGTGAGACTTACACCTCAAGCGAATGTCCAAATTGTGATACCAGAGATGTTATTATTTTACATAGCTTCAGAAAAGAACTTGTGTTTTATTCTCACTCTTCATAAAATAAAACATAAGTGGATTTCAACAGAAATGAAATTTGAACATCAACAATAGTACTATCTAACAGTTAAGCGAGGATGTTCAGTGTAGCTGTTTAGAGATTAGTCTGTTGTTCAGCTGATAAGTCATCTTTTGTTGTTATTCTATTGGCTGTTTTCTCCAGCTGCGATGTGATGATTGCAAGTGGTACGAAAGCTTTGTGTTAAAAGCCATGAACCAAAAAAGTGAACATCCTGTGCATTGAGCAGCATTGTCAGAACCGACTGAGATGGTCACTAATCTTTAAATAGTTTCTTACTGGGGAGATAATTCCTCTGGGTGAGTAGCATTACCCAAAGAGTGCTCTCCTACCAGTAGAAAAGCCAGACATCCTAAGTTTGCAAAATGGACATCAATACAAATTAGTTTTGGTATTGATTTGAACATCTGAATGCCACAGACCCCCTATTAACAAGAAAAATAGTACTCAGGCTATAATCATGTGGGTAACATCACAATGTGAGGATAATCAAAGATTTGCTTTGCTCCAGTGAATAAATTGTTCCCTAAATAGAATTCCTAACTTGAAAGATCAGAACACAGAGCTTTAGCCCTGTGCAAACCCAAATAATTGAAACAAGAACATATTACAGAATCACAGAATCACAGAATCACCTGGGTTGGAAGGGACCTCAAGGATCATGTAGTTCCAACCCCCCTGCCTAGCAGGGCCACCAAACGTACACATTCAGATCAGGTTGCCCAGGACCCCGTCCAACCTGGCCTTGAACACGTCCAAGGACGGGGCATCCACAACCTCCCTGGGCAGCCCGTTCCAGGGCCTAACCACTCTCCTTGTGAAGAACTTCCCCCTAACATCCAACCTAAATCTTCCCTCCTTCAACTTGGATCCATTTCCCCTAGTCCTGCTGTTGTCAGCCCTTTTGAAGAGTTTACTCCCCTCCTGGGTGTAGGTTCCCTTCAGGTATTGATAGGCTGCAATGAGGTCACCCCGCAGCCTTCTCTTCTCCAGGCTGAACAAGCCCAACTCCCTCAGCCTGTCCTCATAGGGGAGGTGCTCCAGCCCCCTGATCATCTTAGTCGCCCTCCTCTGGACCCTTTCCAAAATCTCTGTGTCTTTCTTGTACTGAGGGCTCCACACCTGGACACAGTACTCCAGGTGGGGCCTCACAAGAGCCGAGTAGAGAGGGACAATCACCTCCCTGTCCCTGCTGACCACCCCTCTCCTGATGGAGCCCAGGATCCCATTTGCCTTTCGAGCTGCCAGAGCGCACTGCTGGCTCATGTTCAGTCTCTCGTCCATCAGGACCCCCAGGTCCTTCTCTGCCGAGCTGCTCTCAAGGACCACTCCTCCCAGCCTGTACGGGTGCCTGGGGTTCTTCCGGCCCAAATGCAAAACCTTGCACTTTGCCGTGTTGAACCTCATTAGGTTCACCCGAGATATTAAAGTGAATTTGCTTAAATTGTTTGATTTTATTTATTTTAATTTCAATTTAACTCAAGGAATTGGAGGGGGGAGGGGAGAGAAATTTGCCAGCAAACAAGACAATGATTCACAGAATTATGGATTCACAGAATTGTAGGGGTTGGAAAGGACCTCTAGAGATCATTAAGTCCAACTCCCAAAGCAAGCTCCCTTCAGTAGGCTGTGCGGGTAGGCATCCAGAGAAGGACCCTGCATAATGTCTCTGGGCAGCCCATTCCAGTGCTCCCTCACTCTTACTGTGAAGAAGTTCTTTCACATTTGGTGTGGAACCTCCTATACTTCGGTTTATGGTCATTTCTCCTTGTCCTATACCCACTGGAAAGAGGTTGTCCTCTTTTTCTTTCCTACATAAAAGCTATTTATTAATGTTAGTTAGATCACCTCTCAGTCTTCTTTTCTCACAGAATAGACTCATTTCACTCAGCCTTTCCTCACAGGGAAGATGCTCCAGGACCTTTATCATCTTTGTGGCTCTATTGGACTCTTTCCAGGAGATCCCTGTCTTTTTTGTACCACAGACCCCAGACCCGAATACAGTACTCCAAGTGAGGCCTGATCAGCGCTGACTAGAAGGGGAGGATCACCTCCTGTGACCTGCTGGCCACGCTCCTTTTAATGCACTGCAGGATCCCATTGGCCTTCTTGGCAACCAGGGCACACTGATGGTTCACGGCCAACCTTTCTTCCACCAGGATCTCCAGCTCCCTCTCTGCAGAGCTCCTTTCCAGCAGATCGTCCCCCAGCCTGTATTGATACAGGCAATTATTCCTTCCCAGGTGCAAGACTCTACACTTTTGTGGAACTTCATCCGGTTTCTTACAGCCCAGAATTTGTACTACTGCCCTGACTGTACTACTCATAGGGGCATCTGTGCAATTTCAGCAGATTGTATGCCCGTACTTGTAAAAGTCATAGCTCAATCTTATACACGGATTTTTTCCACTGATCCCCAAGTCTGGATTTTGCAAAAGACATTTCCTTTCTCAGATAAATAAGATTTTCAAAGACATATGTATATACATCTTATACCTTCAGGGTGCAAATGAACCTTCTGCCTGTAGATGGGAAAGACAAATTTCTTATGTGATTTTCTGCCTTTTCTGAAATGTCAATACCGATAATCAAAGAAGTGTTCAAAATATTGTTGGGCATTCTTTTTGTACAGATTGCATATTCGCACACCAGAAGTCTGTGGAAATGAGTCCTATTATCTGCAAATCTAAAACCCATCCTGCATGATTGACCTCTTGAGGAAGATTTACTCTTGGACAAAAAAGAAATCTTTATCATAATTTTCTCTGGTATTCTGAAAGCTGGTCTCCAGTCATCATTAGGGAAGATTTGAAGAAATGAAGTTTTCCTGTGTGCCACTTATGTTTCTATGGGAACCAAACTATTATTAATCATGGACACAGCTGCCAGAACCCCAGTCTGTACATGTGAACTTGAATCTATTCACAGTGCTACACTTGAGCTATCTCATATATTCTTTAAATTTTCTCCAGTTATGGTTTTTCTCTCAAATGCTACCTTAAAGTCCATATTTTTTCTCCCACCTTGACATGTATTTTTATGGATCTTGTGGAATAATTTACTCAGTTTCACTTCCTTCCTTTATGGCTTTATTACCTTGTACCCCAGACTAAACAAAGTAGTTTGGTTCTGGAAGACCTTTGAGAGTTGCTGAGGCTTTATCTTGCTAAAGAGAAGAGTCACACTGGAGCCTAAATGCCTACTTTGAGGACTTTTAATCTCAAGGTTCTTGTGGTTTCACAAGCTTCAGAGTTAATATTTTTTTGTAAGATATCTTGAAAAGAGAAAAGCATGATGACTATTCTGAAAATCTTTATCTGCACCACTCTATGCCCACACTAAGGAGCATTTTATTCTCAGTGTTAGCCTTTGAAAACAATGCTGCTGTAAATGTTGCAAGAGCCATGTTGTGCTGTTCTCTGCAAAAACCCAGACAGATCAGAAGGAATGGAATACGTGGTATTTTATTACACAGAGATGAGGTAATCTCTGGGAAACCTTGAGAAGCATTCATATTGTAACATGTCATACTTTCTAATGTCTGGTGAGTTGAGTGGAATTGAATCAGACAGAAGCTGAACAGGAATTGGATCGGGAATATGTCACCCTACAGGAGGGCACTTCAGAAATGCAAACAAATTGAGACAAAGCTTGAATTTCAAAGTCCCCGTTGAGAGGAAGAATTATTATAGAATCACAGAATCAAAGAACCATAAAATGCTTTGGGTTGGAAGGGACCCCAAGGATCATCAAGTTCTAATTCCCCTGCCTCAGACAGAACCACCAACCTCCAGTTCTGTACAAGACCAGGCTGCCCAGGGCCCCATCCAACATGGTCTTGAGCACCTCAGGGACAGAGCATCCACAACCTGCCACGAATTTATGAGTGATATTGTTGAGCTTTGTGTGTTGAAAATATTTATCTCCACAATGAACTAGATGCTCATACTTAGCATTGTTACTTGTGTGTCTGTTTCTGCTTTTGAAGTGTACATACGCAAGTCAGTAGATATTTCATATCAAGGAAGTTTGTCACTTGTCTTCATAGGTATTTGTACTGCGTGTCTGCATGCTGTGCAGATGCAAAAAGGTAAGTAGAATTCAAATGATTAGAAAGAGATCTGAAAGAAGTTGAGAAAACACTTTGTTCCATACACTGTATTTTAGGCACAGCTAATAACAACCAGAGATTTTATGCTCTTCTACTGTGTTGTCTTTGCAATTCTCTTAAAATATTTATATTAAATGGCTTAGTAATCTGCAGTTTAAAGTTAGTGATATTCTCTTGTCCTGAAAGGGCCTATTGGTGATTGTTTTTTAAAAAGGTAGAGCTGACTCTGAAAAAATTCCAAACACTCATTAAGTTTTAAGAGTCTGAAGAAGGTATTGGCAACATTCTGAAGTGATCTAAAGCTTGGAGTGGGAATAACTGTGCTGAAGGGTGGAGTGCAGCTGCTGCAGCAGCAGCACGTTGTAAGCCCTACTTAATCATATTGTCTCAGATGATCTTTCTCTTTCAAATGATGACTCTGTTGAGGAAACTGGATGTAATTTTTGAGAACTCAAGGTGGTTTCTGGTGCCCATCAGAAGACAAGTCGTTCATATTTAATCATGGCCTGATGATCCTGTCAGATGAAGACGCAGTTCCTTTGGATCTATCTGAATGAGGGGAGCAATAACTCACTACAGGTCTAGACAGTAGGCTCAGAGTCCCCCCTGATTGGGATATAAAACTGATACCCAAGCTATAAGCATCATAATATTAAAAAGTATTCAGCACACTTTCTGAGGCTCATTTTTCATGTACTCACTTGCGAAGCAGTAGGAATGTATTTGAATGCAGATGGCACAAATTTAGGTTAAAACACAATAAAGTCACCTTAAAACTTCATTTATTGTTTTTGACTTAGTGTCTTACTTCCAATTACAATGCATGTACAAAAGCCTGCTTTCAAATCTCATGGGATGTGGTCTGCATGTTAGTTCAGTTAGCATGGCAGAAAGTATGGTGAGATGCTTTCAGGAAAATGTGGACAGAAGAAGGGAACCCTACTGTGCACAGCCACTGCTTTGGCAGTTGCTTTGTGCATACAAAGCCATAGGTCCTTACAAAGTTAGTGCAGATTAAGGCAATTTTCTAGTAACGTACTTTTCCAGGACTTGACAGTGTCTGTAGGAAGAATGGTGTCTGCCACAGAATCAGACAGTTTCTTCCCACCCAACTCGCCAGCCTGTCCAGGTCTCACTGAATGGCAGTAGAGCCTTCTGGTGTGTCAGCCACACTTCCTGGAGTTTATCACCACCAAACTTATTGAGGTTGCATTCTATTCCTTCATCCAAGTCAATCCAGATAATTGGTGAAAATAGATATTGAACAAGACCAGACCCAACTGTATCAAGAATGGTGTCACGAGCAGGACTAGGGAAATCATTCTGCCCCTGTACTAGGCATTGATGAGGCCCACCTTGAGTACTGTGTTCATTTCTAGGCACCTTAGTACAGACAGGACATTGAGGTACTGGAGCCAGTCCAAAGAAGGGCAACCAGTCTTGTGAAGGGTGTGGAGAATATGCCCTATGAGGAGCAATTGAAGAAACTGGGGGACTGTTTAGTCTGGGGAAAAGGAGGCTGAGGGGAGACCTTAGTGCTCTCTTCCAGCACTTGAAAGGTGATTGCAGAAAGAGCAGGGCTGGTCTCAGAGGTGACAGGTGACTGGATAAGGTAAATGGCCTCGTGTTGCTCCAGAGGAGGTTCAGGTTGGATACCAGGAAAACTTCTTTACAGAAAGGGTTGATAAGCACTGGAATAGACTCTCCACAGAGGTGGTTGAGTCACCATCTCTGAATGTGTTTAAAAACCTTTTGGATGTGGTGTTCAGGTGGGTTGTTAGAGCTAGGGTAATATGGTTAGGTCATGGTTGGACTCGATGATCTTTAATGTCTTTTCCAACTGAGCACTTTTATGATTCTATGTCTCCTGGGGATCACCACTAGTTACAGGCTTCTAAAAAGTCTCTGTTGATAATCACAAAGCACTGAGCTCTGACAAACAGCCAGCCCAGTTCTCAGTTCACCTCACTGTTCATCCACCCATCCTACACTTCCTAAGCTTACCTACAAAGATGTTATGAGAGACATTGTAAAAAGCCTTGGTGAAGTCAAGGTTGGCAGAACTTACTGCTCCTCCTTGTCTATCCATCTGGTCAAGACCTCATGTAGGCAATTAGATTGGTCAAGCATGATTTCCCCTTGGTGAATCCATGTTGACCAATCTTGATATCCCTCTTTCCATCCATTGCTTTGAGATGACATCCAGAGTAAGCTCTTTCATCACCTTTCCGGGGACAGAGGTGAGGCTGAACAGGTTCCCAGATCCTCCTTCTTGCCCTATTTGAAGATTAGAGTGACACTGGCTTTCCTCCAGTACTCAGGAATTTCTCCCATTTTCCAAGATCCTTTAAAGATTCTTTATCTCCTAAAGATTTGAGTAGCCCCCAAATTAATGAAGTGAATTAGAGAGAGAAGTATCCTCCAAAGAAAACATGAGAAAACATAATCTATATAAAGCAACAAAGACTATACCTGTCCTAGAGTTTGTCACTCTAAATGTCCCTTAGACCTACAGTCTTAGTCTAGATACAGAAAAGATGTATAGCTCTGAAAACAAACAAACAAACAAAAACAAAACAAAAACAAACAAACAAAAAAACAAAACCCAAAAACCACCAACAAACAAACTTGGAGGAAAATAAATAGTTTTTACATTGTTTTCTGAGGATCTGAGACAATATTATAGATACTGTTTATCTTCTCCAGCATCTTTAATGCTGGTGAGCTTGACTAGCAATGTAACTTAAATGGTAAGTTTTGCATACTTCTGTGAAATATATGGCACAGGATATAAAGTATTAAAGTGATCTAGAAGTATAGTACCTATGTCTTTATCTATCCATAGGGTTGCTATTGATCAAGGCTTCTCATACTACACATCTCCATTGTTTGCTCTGTCTGCAAAAGTTATCAGCATGATAAAACAGAGTAGATCTTACTCAGCTGTTAGTACAAAGCTGGACAATTGCCCAAAAATGATAGGCACTGTTGAAAATGAAGGCAGTGATTCAATCTTTTTTTCTGGTGCTACATGAAAAAAAAAAAGAAAAAAAAAGGCCAAAAATTAATTGTCATTTGGCCTACTGAAGGCAGCTCAGTTCTGAGACACCATAGCCATCTCTTCTGGTCTGATATCCCTTTTTTAGTTCATACAGTTTCTATAAGTGATCCTATGCTTACAACATACATAAAAGGATATCAGTTAATTAAATTGACTTGCATTTGTATATGAAAAACTAATCTTCAATGTGTAAACTATATAATTTTGATTCCAAATGTGTGTGCATATCAATTAATTAAATTGACATGCATTTGTATATGAAAAACTAATCTTCAATGTATAAACTATATAATTTTGATTCCAAATGTGTGTGCGATTGTTATATTTTTCCTTCCTCCCTCCCTCCCTCCCTCCCTCCCTCCCTCCCTCCCTCCCTCCCTCCCTCCCTCCCTCCCTCCCTCCTTCCTTCCTTCCCCCTTCCTTCCCATCTTCCTTCCTTCCTTCCCTCCCTCCTTCCCTCCTTCCCTCCTTCCTTCCTTCCCCCTTCCTTCCTTCCCCCCTTCCTTCCCCTCTTCCCTCTTCTTTCCTTCCCCCCTTCCTTCCCCCCTTCCTTCCCACCTTTCTCCCTTCCTCCCTTCCTCCCTATCTCTTCCTTTCTCTTCCTTTCTCTTTCCTTCACTTCATTTCTTTTACTTTTTAGTATTATTTTTTGTGCAATGGAATTTCTTTACAGTTTTCAAATTTAAACATTTTTTTTCGTAAGAGACAGGCAGCTCAGATGTTTCTTTTTACAGGTGTCTCTAAATGTATCAAGTTTCTTATGAGACATGAGAAAGCTATTACTGTCCTTATCTTATCTGTGAATTGTTACTGATATGCCAGAAATCACATTAATATTAAGAGCAGAAACACAAACAACATCTCTACTTGATTTGTTTTAAGCCTGAAGTTTATAGGTCATGCTTTATTTCAGGAACACATGGTAATTTGCAAAATCTGTTTGGCATCCTGGTTTTATATCACTGCTGTGTTTCTGTTCCAAATACAGCTAACATTAAACCAACCTATATAAACTCTCAGTAATATATACATCATAACTACCAAGAAGTTTTCTTAATAGCATGCCCTTACCAGACTCTGGCATTCTAACCCTTCTGACTTCACTTAGCAGTGGAAGCTAACTTACTAAGTCTTTGTTTTACTTACATCCATTCTGTTGATCTTTTAAGTTTTTGAAAAGAACTTTTTCAAATCAGAGGTTTGAATGTAAAACCTAGAGTAAATATGTAACAAACATTATGACTGGAGATGATTTGGGATAGGCATGTTCAACCTGTGGCCTGTGGGTTAAACACATCCTGGGACAGCTACTAATTAGCTCCACCCCTGCCCTGCACCATCATGACAGCAGATTTTCCCCACTGAGTGGCCCAGCTTGGCCCAGGCACATACACATTACTCAGCAACAACTGAGTGAGCAACAACTGAAGCACTGGTGCAAGACAATCCTTCTCCATTTAATGTGGGCCAGGAAAGCCAAAATAGTGGATATTCATGGTTTAGGAGACGATCTCATGAGGACAGAGATAAATTAGAACATGGTGAAGGTGAAATTACTGAATGTTTTCTTTGTTTCTGCTAAGAGTGGAAGTCAGGAATCCCAGACTCAGGTGATAAGAAAGAGAGCCTGGGAAAAAGAAGACATTCTCTTGATAAAGGAAGATCTGGTCAGATATCATCTAGTCAAACTCAACGCACACAAATCCATGGGCCACAATGGGATGCACATGTGAGTTCTGAGGGAGCTGGCAAAAGTGGCTGTCAGGTTGATCTCTATCATCTTTGAAAAGTCACGTAGAACAGGAGAGCAACAAGGAAAGTACAGGTACAGTCAGAGGAAGATGTTAGGCTGACAGAACTTTTGTGAAATGCCTGGTCACAAGGGTTGTCAAGCATTTTATCGTATGAGTTACCAGACCAGAAGTCCAGTAGAAAAAGATAAGCTGTGAACTTTAACAGCTAAACTAATACAAAGTCTTATTTAAGCTGGTGATAGAATTTAGAACTGATATAAAAAAAAAATAAATATACTGGAAAAATAAACAGTTTAGTTGGTAAGAGAATGCAATGGTGTCTAGTTCTCTGTGGACTAAAAGGCAACCAGGCTGGCAGCCAGTCACTATTGGGATCCATTTTGAGGCCTAGATACAGTACTTGAAGGTATTCTGGATAAGTCTGAAGAAAACATTACATTTGGAAGAGCTCCCTCAAGAGCAGAGAGGCCTTGCAGAGAGATCTTCGCAAATTAGAGGTCTGTGCAGTCACCAATCAGATGAAGTTTAATAAGAGCAAGTACCATATTCTGCACCTGAAGCATGTCAACTCCGGATATGTGTACAGAGGGGGAGAAAAGAGGCTGGAGAGCAGCCCTGTGGAATCGGGATCTGGGAGCTGTGGTGACAGCAAGAGGAACATGAGCCGGCAGTGTGCCCTGGCAGCCCAAAGGGCAACCGTACCTGGGGTGCAGCAGGCCCTGCACTGCCAGCGGGCGAGGGGAGGGGCTGTCTGCTCTGCTCTGTGCTGTGCAGCCTCACCTACAGCACTGGGTGCAGCACCGGGCTTCACGATGTAAGAGGAACATAAAACCATTACAGAGCATCCATAGGAAGGTTTCAAAAGAGGGCAAGGTGTATGAAGAGTAGCTGAGGTCCTTTGGTTTCTTGATCCCAGAGTAGAGGAGGCTGCGGCCTGATGGCGGCTGCAGCTCCCCACAGGGAGCGGAGGGGCAGCGCTGAGCTCTGCTCTGTGTGACAGCGACAGGGAACAGCGAGAGTCGAGTTGAATATCAGGAAAAGGTTCTTCACCAGCGAGTGGAGGACATGGAACAAGCTCGCCAGGGCAGTGGTAATGGTCCCAAGCTGCCAGAGTTCAAGAAGCATTTGGACAAATTTTGGGTTGTCCTGTGTGGAGCCAGGGGTTGGACTCAATGATCTCTGAGGGTCCTTTCATTCTTGAGACATTCTATGATTCTATAGCTACCTTAAGAATAAGGAGAATTGTATGTAATGAGACTACATACCCAACTGACAGTTCTGACATCCTTCTGAACAAGGCACACAGTCTTCAGTATCAGGATCTTCCAGTTCACCTGAATTTTGAAAGAAACAAATTTTTTGTTAATACTGGTAATGAAAGGCCACTGTGTGTAAGCACTCAGCAAGGCTCTTGGAAACAGATTTTATACAAATCCAAAAATCAGGAAGATGTGCAGGAATTTATTTTCTCACTTTTTCTTTTGTAAGAAAAAAAAAAAAAAAAAAAAAAGTTTTCCTACTCAATTTGAGGAAAAGATTTCAATTTTTCATTTGCACAGATTTAGAAGAGATTGAGAACAGGAGTTAAGGAGCTCAGGATCAGATGTGACTGTGTATTTCAAAGCAGGAATAAAAAACTGTATTTCTGTAACAGTTTGAAATAAGTATTTTTCCCTTCTACTGAAGGATGCTTACCTTCTCTACAGCTATGCTTCTGACATATATTTTGGTTAAGATAGTATCCTCTGGTACATCTTTTGCAGTGTCTAGTATTCAGGCACACTTCACAGTGACTAGAGCAGGGCACACAGGTGTGCTCTGAATGGTAGTGACCTGGGGGACAACTTTCTCTGCACTCCCCACGGTACAGAAAACGCTCCATCCCTCGTCTATCTGTGCACAAAGAAACAGAGAAGATGTCAGCAACACAGGACATTTGACAGTAGAAGCAGTATTAAGCCACCAGTTCTTTGGGTGATGGTGAATTAGTATTGAAGACTCCATGATGTGTTCAATTTTACACTAGATGAACTAAAATTTACAAAACTTTCAGGATCTCAGATATTCCACACTCTTGGAGATCTGTGACATAAAAATGTTATTCTAGTGAATCATCGCTGTTTACATCCTCCAATCTAATCAAATAAGGATCAAGAGATTTCCAATACTTGGTTCCCAAATTTCCTCTGCAGCAAACATAGTAGAAGGATTTGTACTATATTGCACAAGTAGATGTAAAATCACCATTACGAAAGCAAATCTGCCCACTTCACCTTTCAAAAGGATCAGTCTGTTTCCATA
Organism: Tympanuchus pallidicinctus; assembly: GCF_026119805.1. Classification (NCBI taxonomy): domain Eukaryota; kingdom Metazoa; phylum Chordata; class Aves; order Galliformes; family Phasianidae; genus Tympanuchus; species Tympanuchus pallidicinctus. The sequence goes on from NW_026294758.1 coordinate 37,383,558, forward strand.
GTAGATTAAAATGTAATCCTCATCCTAGTCACAGCTAAGCTCTCGAAATGTTTTGATTTTAATCGGAGTAGCAAGTGTGCATCTGTTTGCTATCAGAGAAACAGAAATTTCTACTGCATGGGAACTCAGCAAAGTCTGTGGAAGCACCTGTAGATCAATGTGCCACGTACTGCAACATGCAAAGATCTACTCTAGAGTAAAAATTGCATATATAGTTGTGCTAAGTGTATTTTATTACTTATGTATAAAGTCGCCTAGGTATTCACTTGTCATTATTTATTTTTGATGCTTCAGAGAAAGGAATTGCAATAGGGAATAGTTATTGTACCACACAAGAAGGACACAGACTGTGTCCCTTTTACATTTCAGGTACAAATATCCACAGTGATCTTTCTAGCTTCTTCAGAGTGTGAATTTCTTTGAGATCTTCACTTTTTGACACAGAAATACAGAAATTATATTACTGTTCACCACAGGCTTAGACTTGGGGAAGAATAATAGAAACTGCTCTGTCATGTAGAAAAATAGTTTGAAAACACGGTCTATTCACTTATAGGTGCAGTTCCCAAAGCAAAGAGCATCAATCTCATCAGTATGTCTAATTAGTACCAATTATGCTTGTGTTTTCTCATATCCTGGGCACTTATTACCAAACAAATCCTGGGGCATTAAGGACTCACAGTGTACTTCAAGAAGCAGCAAAAAAGGAAAAAAGGAGGTGAATTCCAAGTCATCCTGAAATTACAAATTTCTTTTTCCTAAATGAATTGGAGGTTAAATTCCCAATATTCATCTCCAGGAGTTTCTTGCTATTTGCATATAGCCTCAAGTTCTTTACCCATCAGGCATTGGAGAGGTGACAGGGAATAATCATTTTTATACTGTAGACAATATTGGATCTTCACAAGGAGAAGAGTAGCTTTTTAGAACAACTACATAGTTAATTACATTACTTTCTGTCTCAACTTAAGCTCTGTAAAACTGTCAAAAAGACAAATTACTGTGTGCGTCAGTGGTAATCTTTTTTTTCTAGGCCCTATTTCTGTAGCTGTAGAGACACAGTAGTAGAAATCGCCGTGATGGTTTCCTAGCCTTCTCCAAAACATGTTTTGGAAAGCACCTCGTCTCTCTGTATGATTGTGCAACAGGTTTGCCCTATTCCAGTGAAGCACATGCTTTGTAGAGGCTGGGAGAGGTTTCCTCATTTTGTAGAAGCAGCTTATGTAGGGCTTCTGTCCCTTTTTTAGTTGTTAATGCTTTGACTTCTATTACCACAGATCCTATTCAAAACATACAGAGGGGAATGAGTAAGGATGTAAGTACAATGCAGAGATGTGTTTTCTTACATTCTTTAAAAAGCAAACAAAGAAACAAACAAACAAAAAAGCTTTTAAGCTCCAACACTCCTCAGTGTTAAAACATGATAATGATGCAGACCAGTAGAAAAGCGATGTTTATTTCACTGGCTTTAACAACTGGCTCTGACAGCAGAGGGGAAAGGAAACCTGAATGCCAAGCAAAGGGGAAAAAAAAAGGCAAGATATCTTTCTCACCTGTTCCACAAGCAGTGCATTTGTTAGGTTCACTTCCACTGCAGTCCTGGCAGGTATGATGGCACAAATGACATTGCTTTTTGAATTCAAACTTTCCCCTGGGGCATTGCATAACACAACGACCATTGTCAAAGAATCTTTTGAGGAACAGAGAGGCATAATTAAAATTCGGCTGCAACTTCTTCTTTATGTTTAAAACAAACTTACAAGAAAAACAAGATATTCTTCCTTTATTCTATTACAGGTGTCTTCACTTCACTCCTTCATTTTCCCAATCGTATTCACGGTACTTGCTGAGGAAAAGGTCAATCAAGTTTGGACTTCAGGAATGAGTTGGAATATTTTCCTAGAAAAATTAGCCTTTGGTCTTAGACCTAAACGTCATTCTACCACAATCTCTGAAGTGGTCACTTATGTCTGTGGAAATTAAGACTAACTAGGTCTTTCTCTGTGAAGGAATGATCTATCATCTGTTGAAGTTTCCTATTAGTTTTGCTTTGAAGGCTTGTTGCGAACTGAACTGTGGCTTCAGTACATTGACTTTGCATATGAAATCAAGTGAGACCTAGCAGTTAGGAGATGATGTTTTTTACTCGCATGTCTGCAGATATTTAGTGGTTTTGCTACTAAATGTCCTGCTGCATAACAAAATATCTGCTGCAGTATTCTTTTTTGTGATAAAAATTTCTAGTCCATTTTTAACACTATTCAGTTTCTTCTGGTTTTATTTCGAGTGAAAAGAAGAAAAACATCAATGCCAACATAACTATTAAAAGACTGTAAAACAAGTAGGCTAGAATTAGAAAGTGCTTTCAGAATTGAAAAAATTAGAGAGAAGAGAACTCTCCCACTCTCAACTGCTTTTGCCCTTGATTAGTTTGCTTTTGAGGGCTTGGGACTCAATTTCCAGAGAAACTGAGAATAGTTCAGGATCTCAGAACAAATACTGAATCCATCTGTCTTTCTGTGCACTTCCAGGAACTCTCCATAAGATGTTACATACTTCCTAGGAGCTAGGCAGTGTCACTGAAAATGTCTGTAATACACCTTCATGGATTTGAATTGCTACGGTCAATGTAAGACTTAATCTGGAAGAAGAGGAGAAAAACATCAATACTGTCAAATCATTTTTTAAACTGTTTTGGATTTACCATGACTGGAAATGCCCAGGCTTATGAAATGTGAATTTAGAAGAATATCTCATCCTGCATAAAACATTTCTAAAAAGCATGAGGCTTGTCAGTATCTGAGAGAACTACAGAACTGATTAAATAGACTTGTGAGGTAGAAGGCAGGCTGCTGCACAGAAACAGGGAGAAGTTCTTATGGATGTACAGAATATTCTGCAAAGATATCACTCTGCTCTGGGGTCTGATGGGCAGAAAGTCCTGTGCAGACTGTAGTACACAGAGGTCTATTGGCGCTGTTGAAGATGGGTATTCAGATCTTGAAGTGGATTGCATTCTACACTGCTTGTTTTCTGTGCAAATGCAAATGTGCCATGACAGAAGCACAGGAGGTAGCTGGGCTATGTCACCTTGTTCATGTGTTCTAATGGTGGCACCAAGATCTTGAGTCCTGGATGCTTGGGGGGGAGCTAAGGATTTTTGCAAACTGTACGTTGGGGCTTGTGCTGCTATATACAGGTAGGAAACCTGCTTTTTACACAAGTGATAGGACATAGTAGGAGATGGTTTTAAATTTAAGAAGGGAGATTTAGATTAGATATCTCAGGGAAGTTTCTCACTTGAGAGAATGGTAAAGTGCTGGAATGGGTTGACTAGAGGACTTGTGTGGTGTGAGACTTGAGTTCCTTTCCAACCCAAATTATTCTATGGTTCTACAGTTTTTACCCCACACCAGGCTGCCTGTGCTCTGGTCAGGACTTTTCTGGAGGCAGCCCAGGTCACTGGTAATGCCAGCATCTGCAGGGTTCATGCTTGGAGTTAAATCCTTTAGTTTAGACATGCTTTGGACCTGTTAATTCCCTCCAAAGCCTTAGTTTGACCCCAGTTTGGCTGTGTTCTTGAAAAGCAAATCCATGCTCCTATGGAGAAAGTGGGGCGCTGGGGTCTATAGCAGAGGTGGTTTGTCCTTCCAGGATGTCCTTCGACATCTCCTTAGAGATGTCCCAGAGATATTTGAGATCAGGCTGGACAGGGACTTGAGCACCCTGATCTAGCTGTTGATGTCCCTGTTTGCTGTAGGGAGGTTGAACCAGGTGACCTTTAAGGATCCCTTGCAACTCAGATGATTGTATGATTCAGTACTTACAATCACATGTAAGTACTACAGTGTTTTCTCACGTACTCTGGTTTTAAGGATAACATGTTCACAAAAGAAAAGAAAAGGTACATTTTTCTTGCTTTTTGCTATATTGTTTCTAGTGACAAACACCAAAAGGTGAGAGCTTGTCACTAACCTTTGTAACTGAAACAAATATGCAGGAAGAGGAGGAATTTTAAGAAGATACTTTTTTTGTGTGGACAAAAGATGTAATAGAACTATTGCATAATTTTTGAAAAGAGGTAATAGCATTATGAATTTTCAGACAAGAAAATGATCTAACAGTGATTTTTAATATGAAATAATATGATAACTCCAGCTGAAATTTCAGTATTTACTCCCTACCCCCTATTTTTTTTTTTTTTTCAAAGAGGACAGGTGTTCCAGGACTGTTGGATTTTAGTCTGTATTATCTAATGGCCTCTCATTACTATTTTCAATAGGCACTACTGAAGACTGTAAAGAGCTACAAGATTTACAGTGCTGTTTCAGTTCAACTGGTTTATTTCAAGTAACTAACAAATAATGTTCATTGGAAGGATCTTTTCTTTAGCTTCTGGTTCCATCCCATAATGATTTCCCATCATTGTTCTTTCTTTTAATAGTGTCTGTCCAGCACAACTTCTAACGGCTTATGGTAATGTGGAGAAGGAAGCAGGGAGCCCTTGAAAACCTTAAGTAAAAAGATTGAAATCTGCTGGAACAGCAGTATACCTCCAAAAGGCTATAGAGACCTTTTTTTCTTTGCTTCAACATCTTTACCTAATGGCATTTTAACTAGTTTGTTCTACAACTTCTTTGTTTTACAGATATCTCTGAGTAAAACTCACAAATGACACTGTAGGAATTGCAAGGAAACAAAGACAGTCTACTTTAATGCATTTGGAAAAATCCAATCCTGAGTCCAAAATTCTGCCCCAAATCCTATTATAATTCCATGTCTGAATTAATACAAATTAAATTCACACTGCTTCCTCAGTGACAAATTTGTTTGGACTTCACTGTTTTCTTATGGTATGGCCTTAGCATAGACAATTGCACTGCATATTGTAGCATTGTTGAGGACAATTTTCCTGTGCCTTACAGGGCCAGATTCTGATTTCCTACTAATTCAATATCAGCTGACTGTAGCGCAAGGGAGCCAGAGTCACTGATGTGAGGTCAGAGCTATTGACAGAAAATGAGAATGAAAACAGGAGGCTCCTGTTCTTCAGGAAAAGCTTTGCTCTAGATCTACTCACTCCTCATGAGAAGTTATACAAGTAAGCACCAGGGACATATGTTTGAGTGCTACGAGCATCTCCTAGATTTATTGATTGATAGCTTCAATGCCCATATTTCACTCCTTGTTCCAATCCGGTAGGTATGCAAAACTGCAGATCCCCCAGACTTTTGCTGGTTAGCTTGTCATTCTTATGATTACCACAGCTACAATTTTGAATGGATGGCAATTAAAAGAAGACTGTTTCATGTTAAAATAACATTACTTTTTTTTTTTTTTTGTCAGTGGGAATAATCTGGTTCAACAAGGAACGCCTTGTGTAGCCAGCTGTCTTGTTTACATAATACTTGTCTTATCAGCTTCTAGGCTTGGTTGTTTACCACGATCATCATGCTTTTTCTGCAGGCCAGTGCTGATGTGAGCTCTTTGTGTTGCATGCTGTTAGGTGACACATACCTTGTTCTAGGGCAGCTGATGCAGTCATCCACCTCAGGTCCAGTGCACTTCTGACAGGATGCTTCACACAACTGACATTCCTGAGAATCATCAAGATATTCGTCTGGTGGAAAAAGAGATTGTTTATTTCAAACCCATATCTTTCATTTTAAAAGAAAGCAAAATAACAAACTACCAATCCATGCTGGTAAACTTCATGACTAAAAGAAATTAGATCCCCTTCGAATTACTGAAATGAGCGAATTTCCCTTCAGTATCAGAAAAACCAATATTATTTGTTTTATGTGTTTTACCCTTATTTATTTGTTGGTTTGGTTTGTTCCTTTTTTTTTTTTTTTTTTTTTTTTTTTTTTGGGAAGGGGGGGGAGTGAGGTTGGTTTTACTTTTATTTTTATTTTCCATATCAACCTGACAGAGAGTGATTCTTCAGGTTGACACTATTACTTTAGCACCAATAACAGTGCTACATAGGAGCATTCATTACCTAATTTTCATTTGTGTAGCTCCAATGTGCTCCTGATTGTGAGTTGAGACATAAACAGTGTATTCTCATGCATGTGAGGTATGTTATATGTGGAGAAAGACTTGAATATACTACATTAGTCAGACATGCTGGTGCTACCCAATCTCTAGCTATAGCACCTTTGTTTCCCTCTCATACCACTGTTCCAATACTCAGCTCCGAAAGACCAAGGCTCTTCTTCAAATTGAAAATTTGGTGCCCAAGTGCACACCTGGGCTCGAGGAAAATAAACAAACAAACAAACAAATAAATACAGTATGAATGGTTGCCTAAAAACTGAGATTTAGATAAAAACCACTTCAGGAACATGAATACCATGATATTACTTAGAGAGTTGAGGTGAAAAGTCTGTCTTTTATTTAGTGTATATTCTTTGAAGAATTATTACTAACTAGTAAGCTATACTTTCCATAAATCTCACAGTAGAGATATTCATTTCTTTCAACCCAAGCCATTCTATGATTCTATGGTTTGGTAATTGACACGAATACTAGATCTGCATATAACATAATGTGGGGACTGAAAATGGGTTTATCAAGAAGCTTAAAAAAACCACAAGATTGGGTGTTTTATGTCAGTCTCTTGTAGGAAAATTTATTCTAATTGAGCCTGTATGTTGGGTAGAACTGGTTGTCCCTGCATTCTTAAATAATGGAAAAGGTTGTACAGAGTCCTGTATAATACATAAATCTTGCAATTTCTGTGTCTACTTTAATATTGAGAAATTCTTCACTTGCACTTGGAAACACAGATTTGCTATAAACTATGAGTTGTAGGAGTCAAAATACAAATCAAATACAAATGTTCCTTGTTTTGAAAAACAAGAGCACTATCTGAGCAAATATTGCTGGATAAAACAACATAGGAAAGAAATAATTTATAACAAACTGTTGGCTATTCTCTCTGTCCCTTGCCTTTTCTACTTCATGTTAATCTGCATTAACAAAATTTATAATAGTTGATATCCCTGATACCAGATTTAAGCTGGGATAGTAATCATCATGCTTATGAAGACAGGAATGGTATAATTATGAAAGAAAATCATGCCAAAAACTGCAACAAAATGCGCCAAAGCTGACATACCCAAACTGTAGATACAGATGTAATTTTGATTTTGTAAAGGTTTATACATCTTCCTGGAGAAATGAATGAGGCAAAAAAATGAGCCAAAAGCCAGTGATAGATAATGTACAACAAGAATATGGTGTTCCATAGAAGCTGGTCTGAGAAGTTTGGAGGTGGGAGCAAATGAACAGGCTTTTGAGGTGACATAAACAAGTCCCTGTATTTTTCACATGTAAATGTGAGCATCAGACAAACATAGAACCTATATTATTTCTGCTGCTAATAGAAGCCGCCCACACTGCAAATTTGGTTACTCCTGTCAGAAGAGTAATAATACAACATGTTAGAAAGACACTGACAGTGAGAGGGGTCTTGTGCTACCACAGCATGCAGGCTGCAGCCTGCTGCCTAGTAGATCTTCAGGTCTCCGACAGCTTTCCTTGGCGAAGGTCTCTTGACGCTTTGTGATTTGTATTTAGAATCCCATGATCTCAAGCATCTTCATGAGATTTTAAAATATAATATGATGCTTATTGCAACAGAAAGATAATCGAATTCTTCAGATATTTTCTTACAAGCTTTTTGCTAGACAGTGCACAAACATGAAAAAATGTAGTATCTGCAAAATATTCCTCTTGCATGTCTGGTGGCTCAGTGCTTGATACTACTGACTTTATGTAGCTAGGAAATCTCTCTGTGCAATGCTTTTAAGTAATTTCTCATTCCATATTGTTTTCTGATTCATGCTGGAAAGGCATCTTGTTTCTTCAGTCTTGACTGCCTTCACTTCATTTGCCCTTGCTGCCCTTATATTTATCTGTGGGACCTGAGACACTAATTCACACACCTTGACTATGCCTTGTTCAGCACTGGCTATATCCCTCCCATATGGTAAAAGCACGCTGAGTTTTAAAAGGCTTCTGCTATTTATTTATTTCTTCTTTCACTGGAAGTTCTGTAATTCATTTTATCTGCCCTGGAATAGTGCCAGGAAGATAATTTCTCTGCTGAATTAATTTTTTTTTATTGAAGCATTTCAAAGCATGTGATTATAAGAATGTGCATCACACGTTGCTTACACATTAGATACTCTGAACGGCAATTCACATCTAGAACAGCATGTCTGCCACTGAATGCTAAAATAATATTTTAATAAATGTGTTTTTATATAATGTATCTGTATAAATATATATTTTAATAAATACATTTTAAATAATATATTTTTAAAAATATATAATTATTCAAGGTGTTAAGACAGAAGGGCAACCTTGGAGAAGAATTTTCAACCACTCCACAGGGCAGTTTAACTGCCAGATTTCATTACAGATCTTGCTAGATAATACCACTTAATGAAGTCTTGTCACTTATTTTTCTTTCTTTCTTCTGTATTATTTCTTTTTTATCCCTCCAATGTATGCATTGGAGAAATACCACTGGCAAAGCATCCCATCTGTGCCTTAATTCAAGCAATAGTATTCAGCTACTTAACATCTTCCTAGATTTAGTTTTCATTTGTTTGTCAGTTCCTTGTCACATTGTTTAAAAATATTTATCACCTTTTTTAAAAGAAGGAAACTGAAAGTATTACAGGAATAAAATTACGTTAACAGAAACAATGCCTCAAAACTGGAAGACTTCTGTGTAGAATTTCATGTATCTGTAGTTATAATTGTCAGTTTATTGGAATGATGACAGATTTTAGGCTGTGCCTTAACAGCATACTTACATGAAATTCCTGTCAGGTGGTACAGTGCATTTTAAAATGAGGTAAAAATGATTATCTCCCATTCTGGAGGCACAAACACTGAATTGCAGCAAAGCTCATCAAGTTAGGTTAAGAATGTAGTAGCAAACCAGAACCTGTCTCTTCTGAGTCCCAGATTAAAGCAAAGTCACTATTTCCAGGCAGTCGCTACTTCTTTGCTTCAGTACACAGCTCTTGTCTAGTCATTATTTCCCTCTCACTTTCCAAAATCTACCATTTGTTGGCAACACATGGAGAATAATTGGGTGAGGGTGTGAATATCCTTGCTGCATGTTAATCACCGTTCTTAAATAGAAAATTGCTGTATTGTCAGTGACCTTTCTTTATGATGAACTCATAAGCAACCCTGTTTTGTCCTTTTCTTGGTTACTTATATGGAGATCTGTACAAATATTTTGTTACTGGGCTTTTGTATGCAGTCTTAAGGGTTAAAAATGTCCCACAGAGCAAATAAAGATATACTGATTTGCATTAATTTTGACAAATTGGTAGGGAGAAGCTAGAGAATTCAGTCATTAGAAAAGTTTTGCTCTTCCTGTGTTTACCTTGACACTTTTTATTTTGGCTGGCAGATACGACCAATTTCTTGAGTTTTGTTAAAGAAAAGTTTATGCATTAAACTTAATACCATGAGGGACTAAAACTGAACCGTTCGCATGAAGCCATTAAAATCCATCTGGAGGATTCCTCTTAGAGTTACCCCTCACCTTCCAAACCCTTAACACTGGATAGGTTACTGCTACCTGAAAGAAATCTGAACTTCATCTTGAAAGTGTTATACCAGAGATCCTGTGACATTTAATTTCCTCTCCAGATTTTCATTAGTCCTACAAAGCTTGAGCCTCATTTCCAGTTCTGATACTTTGGACTTCAGCTTTCAGCCTCCTGCTACTTAGTATTCTCCAATCATTTTTCACAATGACCACATTTCCATCTTCTTGTCTGAGTGAGCAGAAAGGACAAGAGAGAGATCTTTTAGGAACAGAACTTTTGGGTGACATGATCTGAGGCACTGAGAGGGGTTTGGAAGCCTTCAATAAGGATGCACATGGAGGTGGGGATGCTGGCTGTTCATCCATTGCTGCCCCTTGCTGCCAAGGGATGAGGCAGGATCCTGGAAAGGGTTCAGGAATCTCTTCCCTGAACAGTGTGTGGAGCTGAGTGTGATATCATGGTTTTCATATGAAAGGCCTTTTTGTTTTCTGATTAGCTGATATCACAGAGAGCCTCAGGTTAGCTTTAATCATGATAGGCAGGAGTGAAGCAACTGGCATTATCAACTATCCTATCTTGCATAGCTCTCTCTTTTTCCCAGCTGAATAAAAATATTTTAATCGGCCAAAGCTGCCTCTTTGACTGACACAAAGGGATTTATTCCTTCTTTTTGTGTGCATCAGTTTGTGCCTGTGCATGTGTGTATTTCTTACCTCATTTCTATGTATTATACAATGGTTGTTAGAAGCCCATTGGAGAGCCAAAGCTGTCAGGTGTACTAAGAAGGCCTAAGTACGCACCAGAAGAATATTTTCTGTATTTTAAAAACCAGCTCTAAATGCCTGTTGGTGCTAGTAATAATGTGGATGCCTGGACATGAAAGCTGACAAGGGTTTCTCCCTTGACTTGTGTAAGCATAAACATGGGAGCCTGGCACGGTTTTCTGCTACTCACCTGCGACGTGGAATTTGACAACCCCTTGAAAAAATGGGAAGGGAATGAGTTACAAAATCATAGAAGACAGACTCACAGAATAGCTTTGTTTAGAAGGGACCTTAAGATTATCCCGTCCCAACCCCCTGCCATGTGCAGGGCTGCCACCCACCAGCTCAGGCTGCCCATGGCCCCATCCAGCCAGGCTTTGAACGCCTCCAGGGATGGGGCAGCCACAGCTTTTCTGGCAGCCTGTGCCAGTGCCTCACTGCCCTGAGTGAAAATTTCCCTCCTAACCCCTAACTTAAATTTCCCCTCTTTTAGTTTAAAGCCATTCCTTCCTTGTCTTATCACTATCAGAATGTGTAAATAATCGGTCCCTCCCCTGCTTGTAAGCTCCCTTCAAGTACTAGAAGAGGGGAATTTTTTTTACTAAGGGAGCAGTGATGTTCTGGAATAGGTTGCCCAGAAAGGCTGTGAATGCCCCATCTCTGGAGGTGTTTAAGGCCAGTTTGGATGGTGCTCTGTGCAATCTGAAATAGTACTTGATCTAGCAGCTGGCAACCATACCTCTGGCAGGAGGGTTGAAATGTAATGATTCTTTTGGTCCTTTCCAGCCCAAGCCAATTTATGATTCTACAGTTCTGTGTCTGGAAGGCTGCAGTGAGGTCTCCCTGGAGCATTCTGGGAATGGAGCAATCCCAGTCTGCATTGCCAATGCTTTGCTCTGTACCTTCTCATTTCTTCAAGGAGGGGAAATGCTAGGTCTTGCTATCTAAACTACAAAATGACATTGGTAAAATCCTGTTTATCCTCTCCATTTCCGGACATTCGTAACTGCAGATTTCTCTGCCTGATCTTGTCAAGTTTTCTGTTTTATTTTTTTATTTGTCTGTTTGGTTGGGGTTTTTTTGGTTTTTTTTTTTTTTTTTTTTGGTGAAGCTCAGTAGCTGGGAAATTCTAGGAGGGCAGTGGAATGGTGACACTTGAATGTTACTGGAATTTATTGCATATTGCTGATTGCGCTGTGTCCAGTAAACCAGATAATGTTCCATGAAATATGCAAAAGAAAGGTAGAAGCTGATTGCCTTCCTTGAATAACAGTGGTGTAAGCATATCATGCTCCAGAGGCAGCAATTGCAGCATGTCTATCTCTTACGTTAGGCAGTGTGCAATATGCAATTCATATAAGCAAAGCCCTTTCTGTCCATAGGATTTCTGCAGAGATACATAAGGCTGTGGTAAGACGAGCAGCATCTCTCAGAACAGTATTTCATTGGTGGCATCTGTCTCACACTTAGTGATGCCTGCTATAATTTGTATGGAAGATCCTAAATTTAATCAGTGCAGATCTCCTAAAATAACCTGGCAGATTTTAGTAGGCAAACTGCTGCCCTAACAAGATATAACAACATAGGGTCAGATTACTGATCAAATGTAGTATGTTTGACATGTAGAGATGAATATATTAAAACTTAAAAGATATTAGTCAAAAAGATAAAGTTTATTTTCTTCAAAATAAAGAGCAGATGAAATTAAGTCATTTTAATGAAAGATATAAAGGACTGAGTTTTATTCTTATCTCTAAGACTTCAAGCAATTCAGTAACCTTACATTGGTGATCTCTCCCTGCTTACGGTCTCTCCAAACACTTCAGGAATAGCCAAGACAAGACAACTACTTTGGATGATTTCTCAAGCAAACATGATTCAGAACATTCCCTGAGTATGCTGAAATGGGCAAACAATGCATCCCCTCTGATTTGGGTACTGCTGGAGAAAGGCTTTGCAGCACTATTTGGCCATAGGAGCTCTCCGAGTCCCTGGGAACTGAATGTGTTCAGAAGGCTGAGCTGGAGGCAAGCCAACAAGACTAGTACCTTTGTGCCTTTGGTATAGCCTTCCTCCTTGAGTAAGAAAAGGGCCTTTATTTTCTTAACGAATATTTTGAACTTGTAGCAATGCACACAATTGGCACAATCATTGGTGCTGAGAGCAGTGTAATGCGCGGGAACTTGGAGACCCACAGGTTAGTGTGCACACAACCACCAGGAGCAGGGAAGAGGGCATGGACAATTCTAGATGGAGGAAGTGTGAGTTACTATCTCAACTGTAACTAACTCACACTCGTCAAGCTTCAGTGAGCATTCCCTGCTTTTACAGAGTTTGCAGGATGGTGCTGTTAATTCTTCTTGGTTAAGAAAATATTCCCATTCTGTCAATGCTCAGGTTTCTCCACCCTGGGCTGATTGACAGAATGGGTACTTTATCAGCTTATTTCATAACGCCACAAAGCAAAGATAATAGAATCGCAGAATGGCCTGGGTTGAAAAGGAACCTTAAAGATCATCTATTTTCAACCCCCCTGCCATGGGCAGGGTTGCCAACCACTAGATCAGGCTGCCCAGAGCCACATCCAGCCTGGCCTTGAATGCCTCCAGGGATGGGGCATAAAGATGTCTACAGTGCTTTGTGATCAGATGGCATTTGTGCTTTGGAAAGTCATATTGCTGTCTCAGAGGACCTTCAACAAATCCATCCCTAGACACTGAGAAACAGAGATAAATAAAGCACTATATAACGGGCATTCTTCTAAGCTGTGCCTTGCCCATCTTTGGCAACAAATATGCAAGTGACTCAGAAAATAAGATGTAACAAAAAGCAGCCTTTGGTGTGGCACTGACAGGCTGCATTTGTTGCTTCCTGGAAATATCATGACTGATTGTAATGCATGATCAGATAATCAGTTTAATCAAAGCTGGAATCTCCCATAACGATTTAAGACAATAAAAAACTCTGCCAAGTGAATAACTTTCCCTCTCTTAAACAACTTGCTCATCAAAATTCTTTCTCAACCTTCTGTTTTTAAATATTGAAACCGCAGATTCTGAAAAATTTCATGCAAGTTCTTGCTGGGGTGTTTCTTTCTGATGCAAATTTGACTAGGACATTTATTTGTATGTTGGAAAACTTTTTTAATACTCGCTTAAAATATTTTGCACAAACATTTAATAACAGAACTTTTCTTGATTTGTTCTTTACCAATGACATGACAATGGCATATGCAATATAAATATAAGGCATGGCAATGGATCAAAGACAATTTACTGTTCTGTGAATTGCACTACAGATTGAAAACACTGAGTTATACAAGCTGTCACTTAAATGTCTTTACAGGAATCTTGAATTTATAACAGGTCTTGTTACAGTCATCCAATCCATTAAAAAGAAGTCTTTAAAAGTAGCACATAGTTACCTAAAGTGGACACTGATACAGGTAATAGTCAGGTTGTTTGTGGTGTGGCTGCTAAAAGGATTAACTTGTTCATCACTGGCTGCAAGATCTATTTAGTCATTACAGCTATAGTATCTCTTCATACAGATTTACTCAAAGGATCATAGTGTAATAACTCTTAAAATGTCTCAAGGTGGAACAAACAGCAGCCTTGATATTGTACTACATATTCAATACGAGATGTTGCTCAGAATTTTTCAGGACATTGGAAACTTCCAGTCCAAATAGGAACAGTGATAATTTTTCAGGTCTCATAGGGAAGATTTTAGTACAATACTGTGTTTGCTGCATGGATGTAGCTGCAAAGCTTCCCAGAAAAAGACAGGATGTACCAGTGTGTGCAGGTAGGCAGAGAGTAAGCCAAGAGCAACAAGAGCTACTGGGCAGGAGTGTGTGGCTTCCACTGGTTTCCACTGACAGAATTTGGTGTGTCTCTAGTTTGCTGATCTCAGCCATATGCCACCTAGGGATATGGTTGAGGTGGATAGCAGCAGGTAGGTAGAAAAGCAGTAAGGCCTGATTACAGAAATGCATCCTCCACTTACAAAACTGTGCATTCACACAACAGGCTTCTGCAGATGGTATCATTGTCTGGGCACACTAACCTTCTTTCTGGTTACAAATAATGTTAGTTGAAGTAGGAAATTTTCTATGGTCCGCACTGTCACATTCTGAAGACTTATAGCAGGCATGTAGTCTAGCTGGCTGTTCAGTTTGCATTTAACTCAATGACTGCGTAAAGCTTCTCCTAAACAGATATGAAGAAGGATAGCTTACCATGGAAGTGATATGCCTTAACTAAGAGAGTGTCTGTAAAATTTTCTTTTTTTTTTTTTTTTTTTACTTACAAGCAAGGCAGTAACTGATGAACAGATTTGGACTGACATCAACCAGAGTCCTTCCATACAGGAAGAAAAGAAATCATTTTCTGCAAGTTCAGTAGCTTCTGGTCTTTCTAAAGTGCTCCGTATCTGTTTTGCATGCTGACAACAAGGTATAAAATACTGAATACTTCAAACAGCTTTGACACTTTATCAGAAAGGGGGGATCACAACCATTCTGCACTGGGAAACAAACTAGCATCCTTCAATTGCAATCCCTCTGCTAATAGAAGGACTAAATACAGTGCTGTCTGCTAATTCTGCTTATTATCGGGCCACCACTGTCAAGGCATCAGCAAGCAACAATCTTCAGAGAATTGGACAGCAGACAGCAGGAAGTCTTGGTTTTCAATCAAAAACTCCATTGTAAGCTTGCTTCTCCATGAGACTTTACAGCCCAACATTTACAGATGCACCCTCTAGGGCAAACTAGAGCCAGAGCTGTAATGAAATTATTATCCTTCACCCAAGGAAACCATAGATGAAACCATAGAAATCAGTATAATTGACAGAATTTCTCAAGCCAGTTAAAAAATGATGGTGGGGTGGGACCTGAAAGAAGCAGTTCTTTGTAGAGTATAGGTGTAAGGATTAGGCTAACCTTTTTCCATGGTGTGGCTTAATGAAACTATTGCTGAGCATGTGCTGTCCTATACACTTACTTGAAGAACTGACAGGAAAACTGGGGACTGATGACCTAACTCCTCATTTTGAAACACAGTTGGTGACAATGAAACATTTGAGGCTGAAAGCCGACGACTGAAAAGCGTTTTTTTTCTTCCAGGAACTTCTTTACACAGCTTCAGTGAACAAGCTTTAAGCTTCATCTGAATATACAAGCTGTGTGAATGAGTTGCCACTTTGGCCTCCGTTCAGGCTGGGGACTAAGTGGGAAATGAATGAAAGCATCAACTAATGCCAGTGGAAGCTCTGATCCTGCAATCACCACAGCTGAGTGTATATGTGGTCTTCTCCATTTAATGGGAATGAGAAACAGCCTGCTGTTTTTAAGTGGCTGTCCAGGATTGTGACCTGAGGTGTACTGAATATGAGCACCAGCACGTGAACAGTACTGCACTGTGCAAATGTCCAGGAACGACTGAAAAACCACCAACCCCTTCTTCAACTGTCTAAGTAAAAATGTATTTATGCATGCAACTTTTTCGTTAAGCTTGCAAGAGAAAAGCTCTCCTGGGTGGAAGAAAGCCAGCACCATTGCTCAACAGGGTGCAGACATAGCTGTACTGCTAGTACACAAAAGGTGTCCTCCACAGAAACCATTTCTGATTACATCAATTTCATTGTCAATTCCATCACTTAAATCCACACACACATACACACACACACACAAAGTTAAACATCTCTACCCTTCCAGTTTGTTTCAATGACTTGCATATAGAATCTATATCATAAAGCTACCTGTGCCCTTCAACAGAGATATTTTACATATAGATTATCAACATGTTTTTCCAGACCAAAGGAACAAGAAGTTAGGTTAATTTAATAGAAAAAATAAAATATGGAATAACATTGATTTTGGCCAGTATCAATTACAACATAACTACCCTATTTTACAAATAACAACTGAACATTTTACACATGTACAGTATTTTTTCACTAAAAATGAATTTGGATTAACAACGTGTCAGGTTTTTTTTTTTTGTTTTTGTTTTTTTTTTTTTTAAAGAAAACAAAGATATTAAGTTTTTCTCTATAATAGTGTTAGAGGCATTTGTAAGTACCCAAACAAACTCTTTACAATCTATTACATAATTAAATCTCAATTATGAATATATATTTATATAATATATATATAATATTAACTTAAACTTTGAAAGCATTATGTTCTAGTTAAAATTGTTATATTGAGAAATGAGGCAGAAACAGACTAGTAGTTAAACTAGCACAAATTAAATTCTCATAACTTTTCATGTTTAGCAAGAAATCTGTAATGGGCACCAGAGGAGCTTCACAGGCCTCGTCTACAGAACCAGACATGGGTTGTAATATCTATCTGCTCTCTAGCAAAGTGGGCATAGGTCATATTATTAATTCATTTGCAAAATTTCAACGATAATTTTTGTATTTAAAAAGGAGGTTCTCTTTGTTTTCTAACATTTACATGCTTAAACACCTGCAATACATTTTCTGCTTGTGTGTCCTAGAGCAATAACAGAGTGACTTTGCACGTTTTAAGAATTTTTCCCACAAAACTTCTTTGTAGTTCAGTTTACTGTTTTCTGCTAAAATTAATGGTTTCCAAACAGCATGCTAGGTGAAACTGATGAATATATATCAAACAACTGTGTACCTGGGTATAGAGACAAGACAGAGACCTGCCTCTCTCACCACTCCAGGGTGGTTTTGCAGTGAGGTAACTTCATAGGCCTCAACAGCATTGTTCCTGCTGAAACTTGTATTAGGAGCAGTTAAAAGCAGATTCAGGCCCATCAAGACAAGATTGTTATATCAAGAAAACAGTTGATTTATTGCCCTATATGTTAATACTCCTGGAGATGTATTTGGCACAGTGTTACAAGCTCAATTATAAATCCAGTCCTGTAAACACATTCTGTCACATACAGTCACACTGGCATTTCTGTATGGGCACTATAAAATATCCCCACATACTTGCATGATAATATCCCCTTTTTGGTGAACGTTACAAGACAACAATAATTTATGAATACTCCTTACATGTTAGCAACTTTTCAATTTCCACGTATACATTACTCTTGCTTATGCAAACCAAGAGTAGTATCTTCTAAACTTGTTCACAACAGGAACAATGTTTTTGTGTTTTTTTTTTTTTAATTTTTTTCAGTTTATTTGAAATAGCTTTTACAATTTAAAAAAATAAAATAAAAATCCTAGCGTATCTGTTAATAAGCTAGCTGTCTAAAAATGAGATCTATATGACAAAAAAAAAAACACTTTGGGCAAAACATATATACACACTGCATGTGATACAAAAAAACAGCACACAGCAGAGGAAGTAGGAAAGAATTGTGTGCAGAAATGATCATTTTTCTTTTTTAAATACTGGTACAAAAAGGACAGAACTTGGTCCTGCAGATGACAATGTTTCTGATTCCCTTAGGGACTCATTTCCTGAAGTTCCCCATCAATTCACAAAAAAGACTAATGCAAACTTTTTTGTATTGTTTAGTTTTAATCCATGTAAACGTGTGTGTATTCTTGAAACACTCTTTGAATATCCTGAGGGGGAAACAAACAGGAAAAAAAGGGAAAGATAAAGACCTTCAAAAAACAGAAATAATCCTAAAGTTGACAGGAAATCAAATCATGAATTAAACGTTAATTTTGGCATCAAATGCTTTGGTCACACAATACTGACTCTGTGATTCTGGATGCTCAGCTCTAAACACCCAGTTATGAAAGGTAGGCGTGTTGTAGGTTTTCCATCTAAGTTCCAACAAACAGTTCACCATCTCCCCAGACAAACAGGGGGGAGAGAGAGAGAGGTGGCTTTTTTTTTTTTCCTTTTCAATAATACGTGTTAATCTATAAGTCTACAGGAGCAGGAGGACTCTGGGAGGTGTGAGTTCACCCCTTGTGCGTACATGTTCTGCAACACAGTTGCTGGAGCACTTTCCGCTGGCAGAGATTGTTCTTTTTCACCAGCATACAGAATCCTCCCTCGGCCCAGGACTCTTCCGTGGCTTCCGGAGGGCAGCAGCAAGAGAAGAAGGGGAAGTTGAAGGTTTGGAGAGCATGGTTTTTACCATGGAGGGAGGTTTAATTGGTCAGATAGGTAGATTTGGTTGAAGAGACCATTCAGGAGCAGGTAGCAAGTAGGAAATTTGGTCCATCAGAAGGAATTTCAGTCAACAGCATTTTATTTTTCAGGAAGAGATTTTGTGTGGTCCGACAGGGAATGATTGGTATCCATTTGTGAAAAAGAAAAAAAGATTAGAAAGAGAATAATTAGAAAACAGTGATACTTACAGCAAAGGAATTTGTTCTTGATTTTCATGAATCAAAAGAATAAAATAGACAAACCATGAAAAAGGAATAAACATTCTCAACAGATATTCAAATCCTACATAGTAACACATACCCAGTGTTTGACTGTCAGGTGGTGGAATGAGAGCCTCCACACTCGGTAACTTAACAGAGGAAAGACTTCTGTCCCTTCCTTGGCTAACCTACACTGTTGAGGGAACATGCCATGCAGTAGGATCCCATTGCATGCCACTGCAATTGCCTCATGGCCCATGTGCTGCTCTGCAACTGCGCTCTCAAAAACAGGGCAGATGAGACAGAGGAGAAGTGTCCTCAGTTCTGGGCAACTGCATGTATACCTAGATGAAGCTGCGTGTGGACAACTAATCAGCCCTACCATAATGAAGACCAAACTGATGTATACATATAGGCATGTAAGATTGTATTTTATAGTGGGAATCTTTCATACTGCTTAATCCAGGGCTTTATTTCAGTATGATCTTCCTCTTGGACAGCAATTCTTGAGCTGTTATCTACAAGTAATTAACATAGTAACATTTTCATAGAAGAGTAACATTATCTCAAAGTCTTTGTAATTGAGATTCGTGAAAGGAATGAATATTAGTGAATAATTAAGCCAATCATATGCAATATGAATGATATCTTTGTTGACTCAGAGTACCTGGAGGAAGTTTAAATCTCCATAACAAATTGAGTGCCCTCTATTCTTTTCTTTCCTCATTACCTTCTCACAGAATTCAAGTAATACTGCAATTACTGAACATCTTTTTTACTTACCAGCATTTCCACAGTTTAAAGTGGTGAAACACATACACGCAATTCTAGTGACAATACACTAGGGTCCTCTTATAAAAATCTTTTCAAAGCAATGGTTTTTGAAAAACAGGTAAGGAAGCAAAAGTAGGATGCTGCAGGTAGGGGGGAAACTATTTTAGGAAAATTCAGTTGTATATGTGACTAATTCCATTAATACACTACTTGTGTCGTTTTCTCCTTTTCATAAATCTGAAAAAGGTACGAAGTAATGTAGCCCTAAAATAGAGAATATAACAAAAGAAAAGAAACCAAACCAAACTAATACATGTAAGAAAAACTGCCAGAAGGGGTAAAAAAGATCTCTTCAGGAAACTGCACTCACCATCCTTGCAGACTGTTCCCACTACGCAGACACCAGAGTCTAGGTTATAACCACTTGGGCAGATGGTACAGTTTCTGTCTCCTTGACCACTGCAATCCAAACAGCTGGCATCACATCTGAAAGACAGTGGTTGGGTTTGGCCTTATGGCCTCACTAAATGCGAGAGCACCCAGGAGAAACCTTCTGAATTGTAAAGGGCTTGTTTGCTGTTTCCAGAGGTATCAGCTCCTCTAGCAATGACAATAATTTAAACCGTAACCTCCCCTACAACTCAGTCCTGCTTTTTTTCCTCCGATCACTCTTTGCGAATATATTTTTTTAGTAAATAACTGCATATACATAGTTCTTTGGAACTACATAGAAGTAATAAACAAGTATTAAACAGACAGTGCATCCATGTGCCATTAAGGGATGGGCTCAAAGCCATGTGATGGAAAAGACTGACCTGTGCCTGGTGATTTCATCACCTTTCTGACTTCACTAGATTTCGATTGTATATTCATCTATTTTATTTTATTTCATTTCATTTATTCATTTATTCATTGAGTGGAAAACTGGAAAACCGTAACACATTGCAAGTTGGGGCTGTTCAGCCTGGAGAAGGCTCTGGGATGACCTGATATTGGCCTTTCAATATCTTAAGGAGAATTGTAACAATGAAGAAAACAGACTTTTGAGTAGTGCCTGCTGTGAAAGGATGAGGGAAAATAGTTTCAAGCTAAAAGAGGGGAGATTTAGATTGGATATAAGGAAAAAGTTTCTTTATTATAAGAGCGGTGAGGCACCTGTGCAGACTGCCCAGAGAAGTAGTGGATACTCCAGCCTTGAAGACATTCCAGGTCAGGCTGGATGGGGCTCTGAGCAATCTGACTGAGCTGTAGGTGCCCCTGTTCACTGTCAGTGAGTTGGATTAGATTACCTTCAGAGGTTCCTTCCAACTCAAATGACTCTTTGATTCTGTGATTCCCTTCCTGCCCTGAATTCAGCATGAGTCAATAATGAATTATTCCAATGGGCAAGTGGTATTTATTTAACAAAGGAAGGAATAAAAAAATACTTCCCTCCTTTGCTCAGCACAGTCTTTTTGAGGGCTCATTCACCCACTGGTACATGCAGATGAGCTATGCTGGACAGCAAATCTTGTAATATATCTATGCCGTGTTTCTGTCTGCAGCTGAAGAATTGAAATGGTCCTCATGAACAATAATTAACTTACTATTAAAAAGATTCCACTTTGCCTTTTTTTGATTTGTTATTGAGAAACAGATCCTCTGCCAGATGTGTATATTCTGCGTTTCTATGCTTACTTACAGGCTCTCACTACAGGCTCTTTAAAGTCAAAGACATACGTGCGGAAGAAAAACACTTTCAGAATTTCCATTTAATGTAATTCAAAATTCAAAAAAACACTTCTTACTTCATTTGTTTGGCATATTTCTTTTTTTTTTTTTTTCTCTTTTTATAAATATTATCTTTCTCAACGCAGTAATTCCTAACATACTGCTAATTATTAAAAACATATATTACCACAGATCATACCTTTTGCAGCTTTTGTATCCACTTTCAGTAGAGTGATCAAGGTAGTAACCAGTACTGCAGGATTGCACACACCTTCCATCCTCCATAAAATAGCCCTGTGTGCAGTTTATACATGCATCTACTCCACCACCTTAAAACAGAGAGAATATACACTCTATTATTGGCTAGTTCCCCCTACCTACTGCCTAACAAACACCATATCTGTAGCTGTAGCAAAATCTTACTGCCATTTTAGAGACAATATTTAGCCTTACTTACCTTCTTTCAAAGAGTAACATCAAATTATAAAGGTGTACATTTATAAGAAACCATATTGCATAGTTTCACTATCTTTTTTCTGAAAGAAATAGGTGTTGGTAGTTCTGCAAGTGCCACAGAATTTACAAATCGTTGTTACAATCCAGAAAGAAAATGGAAGGCATTGCAGGAAATTAGAAAGAGCATTATAACAGGAAAAAAAAAAAAAAGAGCATTCACACTTTCAATTATATTCTTATATTAGCTGACAGACTTTGGCCATACATATAATATGTTAGATAACTATCAAAAGAATTCAGAGATTACATGTCAGCAGTCACATTATGATACAGTAAAATAATATAAGAGCTAAAAATAGAGAGTAAAGGAAATAACGCAAATAAATGTCAGTGAGATACCTGCACACGTTGCACATGAACGGTGACATGGTTCACATTCCCTGCCATTATGGTATTTTCCATCTTCACAGCGGATAGCACATTTTGTGCCATGCAAACTATTATAAAAAGGAACAAAAGCACAGTGGTCAGGTAGATAACAGCAACAACATACAAGCTCATTCACAAATTAGTATTTCCCTTTAAAAAAACAGCAACTCGTAGATCAGGATTCACTGGCTTCCTTCGTAGGTCATATTTTACAAATGACAGCAAATGACTTCAAGAGGGAATTAAATACATTTTCATCTATAGTGAAAAACAGGAGCTGTTTACAAACTATTGTAAATACTAGCAAGTAGGAGAGGACAGAAAAAAATGAACAATGTCATTATCCTAAAAATTCAGGCATGTAAAATACAATTACCCATGAGGAATTTGGCACAGGGTCAACACCACTGCATTTAAAAAAATACACAGGACCTCATGCTTCGTGTGAAAGACCAGCAGCATTTGCTGATACTGCTCTACAGCACAGGTCAAGAGCAGACTGACAAGGAAGGAAGCTGCCACCCTTTTCTGACACAGCAGTTTTCTTTGAAATCTCCAATTCTGCATGGTGTGGGAGATTTGTCTAGATTACAGCTAAAGGTATTCTGCCCGCAGGCACTTTTGAGCAGGAGCGTAAGGTACTGACTAACAGAGGAAAAAGGAATAGCATAAAGAGACATCTCCATACCTATGCTCTAAGCAGCGTTCATGCTTTCATTTTTAAATGCTGAAGTAAGGCTTTTTTTTTTTTTTTTTTTTTTTTTTTTTTTTAAAGTTAGGACTTCTCTGCCATGCCTACCATCTTAAATAGAATCTCAGCTTTCACCTGACTGAACTCTTTCTCAAAAAATGCTCTTCAGCTACAGGGATTATCGCATAAAGCGAGAGCTAATGCTGTTTTGCAAACTGAAACCAACAAAGTTTTGCATGCTCAGCACCACTGGAAATTCTGAAGAGTAGATACGGTCCCAGGTTAGCAAAAAAAAAAAAAGAAAAATTCAACAGATGTGAGAGTACCTACTTTTGCTCAGCAACAACCTCAAAGTGCTTTATGAGTCAGGTAGCATTATCATGTTTTTACAAATGGGAGTATTAGTCATTTGCTTGAGTTTAGTTAATAGGCCAGTAGCAGGATCAGAACTTGGATACAGGCCTCCCGAGTCCCACCCAAACTCCTGTCTACTGATCTAACAAGACAAGAAAATGCATTTTCTTGACAAGAAAATGCGCTAATCTTTGGATCACTAGGGAATGCAAAATGCATGTCCTGGAGATGATACTGATTTCTGATTTGTCATATCCATGCAGATGATGTTCCTTGAAAACATTACCAAAAACCAGTCTCAGCTGGCTAATATTATCCAAGTAAATGTTAGATATAAGTGACTTTTTAGACATTTGTTTCTCCTTCTTTTTCTCACAGATTACACTTGTCTTTCTCCTGTGGTCAGGTTCATGCTCCTGAGAAATACAGGAAATGTGGACATAGCTGTGACAGAGACTGTGTCCTATAAGGTCACAAATATGCAGTCTTGGGTATTCTGACATACATGCCAACTGTTGGAACTTCTGAACTGCTACCCTGTTAAATTGATTTCACAGACACATAGAAAGCCATGCTGAGTATGTTAAAATTCTCCAAATCTCTAACTGGGATTGAAAATTTAATTACATTATAAAAGGAAAGCAGATACTCATATTTCACAGAAACTGTAAACAGACCACATTCAATCCTATGCTTTCCTTCTCATTAGATCACACTTCCTCTTCAAAGGGTCTCTTTTCTTGTTTTTTAATTATTTTTTTTTTTTTAAAGAAAATATGTATTTGTAATAAAAACTGTGCAGGCACTTGAAAAATAGAAATGCAGTATATTGATATGAAAAATCCTTTACAAAACGTGAGAATCTAGTTCTTCATGTTCTGTAAACAAACACCTTTAAGCTTTTACTGTCTGAAATAAAAAATTCCACTTAGACAAAAAGTAAAAGCTCAATGTCAAAACATTTGCAGAACACTGTACTCTGAAAGAAGAACCCCTACAGTTACTGAATACCAAGTTGATATTTTTTATGGCATGAAGCCAGCATACACTCCTTCACAGACTTTTTGACCTTAGCTGCTTATATCAAAAAGGTCATTCATTCATAAAGGAGCCTGGAATACATACTGATGCTTTGTGGGCCTTACCTATCAGTTTCAGGAATGATTAAGTCCTCCTATGAAATAAAAATATCCACTGCTGCTTAAAATAATGTGCACACTGTATCATAACAGAAAGGAGCCTGAGGTACTTGAGATAAGTGAATGACTGATGTATGAAGAAACACAATAAAGATAAGAAAATAGTTCCTAACTATCACAGGAATGAATCAGAGATTAATATGACTCATCAGCTCAACCTCTAAAATAATCCTTGATTGCCACACTGGAGGTCAAAGAAGTGCAGAAGTCAGTTTTCCACATAAGTTTGGCTTTCTCTATACCTGAAATGAAAGGTCTTTTAAAAGCCCTTTGTTGGCCAAACTGGCACAATAAAATACTATATTAAAACCTAAACATCAATGGAAAACATGAAACGGTGGCAATTCAAGGTTGAATAGCTATCTAGTATTCTTCACTGTACATCCAGTCTCATTAGCCTCTTTGGGTACTGCTTTTAGAGACAGCTGTCTTTTCCTTACCTTAGCCCATGTTTGCATTCTGTGCAGATTTGGAATTCAATGCATGTCTTACAGTTTTCACTGCATTTTCGGCAAACAATCTTATCTACAAAGAAAAAAAGAAAACAGCCCAGAAAACCTTGGTCAGTTATATTTTATAAGACTGTCTGGAGATATTATTACGTGTCTTACAGTTTTCTAGCTTGAAACCAGAAAGACAGACGAAAATGTCTAAATTCTGTCATTAGGTTTTTCCTTCAGCAGATCTATCCATAAACACTATCTTCATCATATTATATCTGAAGCCTCTGCAGAAATATCATGTTCTGAGGTTGTTCAAAAATCTTTGAAGTGCTTTATATTTAAACTATTTACACTGGCTTTTCATACAGCAGGTCAAGCACTAATGGCTGCCATATGTTCCAGGAATTATCCTGCAATTTACTTTTTACACCTTACATGCAAATAGTCTGTCCTATCTTACATGTATTGCTGTTCAAAGAAACAATTTCAATCTTAACAAAGATGAGACATAATTTACCTAACATCTGCCTTCTCATCTCATGAGCTCCCTACTTCAAGAGAAGTCTCTGAGATGTGGTGCCATGTAACTCTCTGAGAAGAAAAACCTTGTGGTCCCATTTTCGTAAATTTTCATTTACACATCATGGTTGGGTGGAAGGGAAATCCCTTCACTGTAGTTCTCATACAGTGGCAAATGGAAAAATTAGAGTAGTACCTGAATTTACTAATCCTCAAAAATGAACAGACAGCTTCATGGCACAGAGAGTAAAAGGTTAGGTAGATCACTCCGAAAGTAATGCCTCCTATTTATTTCCATGGAAACTACAACAGATACAAAGAGCAAATAACACTATTTGATAGAGAAAATTCTCAGCTACAAAATAGTATTTTTCAACACAGTCTCTACCATTAGCTGATTCATACAGATGAGCTCGTCGAGATACTCTTCATTTCATGGCATGGATGCTTGGCTATCCAGAACGTCGCCTGTCTTTCACATTGCTGTTGCCACTGCTGAAATGCACCACCCACCACCTCACTGTGCTCACATCTACTGTTCGGTTTCTATAAACATTCAGCAAGTATCGATAAATGTCAGTTGGTGTAACTTTTTCTGCATGGAGAAATTAAATTCTACCCTTTTGCTTCATTCTCAGTTCTGTGTCAGATGCCATTTTGTCAGACTGCCCCTCTATTGCCATCTGTCTCACAACAACAAAATGTAATGGAATATTGGTGGGAATGTTCAGACTACCAACATCTTCTGCCTCTGACATTGTGGGTCAACATAACAGAAAAGGAGGCATTACTTTCGGAGCAACCCTCGCTCAGGTCTTGCAGTTGAATCAAGCGCTTTGAGCACGTCTGTATTTTAAGCATGTGTCTAAAGCTAACTGAAGTCCATGTAGTTTAAGCATGTGTTTTAATATATGTCCATTTTTGTTACACAAAGTTGGAAATAAAGTGGGCAATCTCAGGAGGAAATGGAAGCCCTGCATCTCATGTGGCAGAGAGTTACTGCTCTTGAGTTATCATCACAGGTCAGAAACCTGCCTGAAACATTAACTGCAACCACCTTTTCCACCTGAGGAGCCTAATTTTCTCAGAGATCCAGTTCAGCAACCATGGTCAGTTTCTCAGCTGCCTCTTCCACAGCATTCTCACAGCATGGGAGACTGGGGAATTGGAATGCTTCGTGCCCACAATCTGGACTTTCCCTTCTGGAGCGGCAGTAACCTGCTCTGTCCTGCAGCTGACTGCGGACTACATTCATTCTGCTAGTTACTCCCATTCACAACCACAAATGAAATCCTGCCTCTAAGCATGATTTTTAAAATGAAGAAAGGTTAATTTCTGAGTAGATTCTTGATCACACTTAGCAACAATGTAATAAGAGGAGTAGGATAAGAGATAGATGCATTCAACATACTTTTCCTGCTTATCAGTATTCCATCAGCCTCCCCAGATCAAATTCTGTAGCCCAAAATAAAGAAACAGTAAGTAATACTAACTCTTATCCAGGTAAAACCCATCGGGGCAGGTGGTAATACAGCTATTGGTTACTTCATTCAGGTAGTAGCCAGATTTACAGGTCATGCACTGGTCACTATGGCCTCCAACACAGGTTTCACAATTGGGTGAGCATTTTTTACAGCGTTTCTTGTCTGCATTGTAGTGACCAGGTGGGCAGGTCGAAACACAGATCCTGCAGACAGCAGGGAAGAGAAGGCAGAGTCGTTAATGAAATAACCTGCCACCACATTCCTGGACCATGACTGCAAAGCAGAAGTATTTCTCAGCATTGCTGCTTTTGTAATGATCATGTGTTTTCTAATGATCATGTAACCCTCCACAGCATTGCATCAGGCTGTTTCTGCTTTTTTTTTTTTTCCTACAGCACATGCTATCTCACTGGCAAACACCTCGACAGACAGTCACACTGTACAATTTTTGACCATCTACATCTTTTCCTATCTTATTCAAATACAGTCACTGAAGTTGTAGTTGCTATCACAGTTACACACAAATAACCTCTCACAAAAAAAATGAGGAAATAATCAGGGAAGTGTGTTTGAGTGCTGTACTTGAACTTCTGAAACAGTTGGGTATTTTTTAACTCCTAAGAAAATTTGTCAAAATTCGAGGAAAATAAATAATCCATGACTGCAGCAAAGAGAAGAGAAAAGGAAGTTAAGATACACACTAAGGAATCTATGAAGCAAAGATTTTTTTAAATTTTGGTCTTACCGTGTGTTGTTCTTGGATTTGTAGTAGTAGTGAAGACAGTCAGTACAATGATCTGGTCCTGGCCCATCACACCCTACTTTACTGCATTCTGCATTGCATGGACCTGTATGAAAAGCAAAATACAGGAAAGGAATTAAAACTTCTCCTTTGGTACTTAGCACCCTTCAAAATATACTGTTTTAACACAGAATACAATTACTGTGTTTTTGTGTATTTGAGCTTATGTCCAAACTGTAATTTGACCACAGTGAAAGGAGAAATTTTTTAATATTTGAAGATCTTTGCAGACTCTGGCCTCAGTATGTGTTCATACTGATACATAATTTTTAACAGCCATGGCATCTTCTGTGTAATCTATCAGATACTATTTCTGAATCCAAGCAGCCTACTTTCTAAGGACTAACAAATCAATCTAAATTTTATCTAGAAACAGGCAAAGGCTTCTGAAATTCATAATATGAAATGATCAGCAATGCTGCTTATCACAAGCAGGCCAACATAATCAGCTATTCTAGTCAACAAAGGGGCAGGTGGTCCGAGTGGGTACCACAGCAGAAGTGATCCAACCCCCAGTGGCCAGACTCACCTCCCTCTGTGCTGCTATATGCTGCAAAAGCCTCGACTAACTTTTGCTTATTAGCAAGTCCTTCATCTCATCCAGAGTCATGTTTACATTTTCCAAACAGTTCCAAGCAGCTAGGGAATGAGAGAGCCATCATTTCCTGCCTTTATGTAGGGTACAAGTATATGTGTGAACTCTCAACTGTGTCAGGATCATTGCTCCATAGTAAATGAAACTTCTAAGCTTTCCAGGCACCTTTACATGGCTCTTAATATCAAGTAAACTTGAACGAAAGCAAGTTCATACAACAGAAGCTTAGTGACCTTTACAGCAGAGACAGCAGTGTTTTGTCATCTATCAAAACAAGGGGTTGAACAATTCTCCAGCAAAAATAGGGACTGCGTGTCTGACACACTATGACAGGAGAGTGTAATAACAAACTTCTGAATTGAACACTGTGCTGTTAGCTTGCAGGAGTTATGCTTAAGCTTCATCAGCACTGAACACCTGGTAAAGGTACTGACACTGTCAGAATACATGTAGGAATACTGCCAGCTTGACTTATTCTGCAGCACAAAAAATCTAACGCTTTTGAAGCCTAATGAAAACACTGAAAAACTTCTATGGGGATAAACAAGAAACAACGTACGTAGATGTAGAAAATAATATTCTTCACGTATATGTTTGTGCACACATATATTAAATATTTATGAAAAGTAGTGCATTCTATACAGAATGTTAACCATAGCTTAAAAATACGAAACTGTCTAAAAACTCATATGTTATGAAACAAATTGTTCTGAACTCCCACTACTTCCAAACCTAGAATATCCTTATGAAACTGTTTTTGCAAAGTCATTCTGTCAACACTGTGTTCTAGCTTCAGTACGTTGATTTTTCCACTTAAAAATATCATGAATCCTGCATAATTGTTATCAGTTTTGCCGCTGCACTTCTAACTAATCAGATGAAATATAAATACAACCTTACTGTTCTAGTCAGAGGAAATTAATGAAAAGCTCAGTTTATTAAACATATTTCTGTTTGGCTATTTTTGTTTTTGTTTCTGGAAACTTTCAGTACCGCCAAATTTCCAGGCACTGAAGGCCACAAATCCTACAGTGGCATCAGAGTCCTAGTCTTGAACTAATGCAAAAGATCTAGGAGACACAAAACATGGAAGAAAACAGATACTAAGTAAGCAAGCCAGAAGTCTTCACAATGTATGACCATATTTTGACAATACAAAGTCCAACATTTTATATATGCAGAGTCTTAGGGCAGTAAATGCACGGACTAAATTAATGTACACACCTGAATAATCTTCTGTTCCATAATCTTCTGTAGGATCTTCAACTGGACTGGAGCGTACTCTTTCCACTTTTGGAAAATCATTTCTTGGTGAATATGGCTGGATGGATGTTCCATATAGTACTAAGGACCACTCTTTCAATTTGCCTAAAAGTATTAAAAATCTAGTTTTATACATCATTTCATATTTTCTCTGTCTTAAAAAATATATCACTGTGAACAGGAACTCTAAGTAGGCATGAAAGACTTTGCTTAGTTTAATATTGAAAGTACAATCTGTGTTGCACTGTAAACTGAGAAAGCATAATTTTTTCAACCAGATTTTACACAGTATTTTTTGCACTCCCTCCTCTTGTAAGTCTAATTAAAGTCTGTACGGGGGAACTCCATATAAACCATAAACAAAAACCTTAGGCCATATAGTTATTTGGAAAACTTATACTGATATTCATCAAGGAGCTTTTACTATAGATTTTGCTTTTCCTCAGAAAATGAATCGTCCAGTTATTATTATATCTCTCAACTAACTAGCTGTATTCAGAATTCTGACTTCAGAACAGGGTTATATTTTGTCAATTATTACTCATGAGTACATTTCATAGCTTTATGGAATACATCTCAATGAAGAGGAAACAAACGCTTTTAAAGTGTCTATAGTAGAATATCAATGTGCCTTTCCTTCTTATTTTTTTTGGCCTAGTTATTTTACAGATACGTCACTTCACTGTCTGACCAATATTTTATGCTCTCAGTATCTAAGTGATAGAAGAAAATAAGTGTTTCTCAGCCTGAAGTATTGAAGTACTATTATGTAAGTTCTGTGTTGTGTTTTTTTTCAAGTCGTGAGTCCAAGCTGTCAAAATGTAAATATTCAAACTTCGCCTCCCTGTCCACACTCACCACTAAATTAATTCCACAAAAAGTGCAAAAGACTCAGGTCTAAAATAACATTTCAAGCAGTGACGGACAAAAAATTATATCCTGGCTTGAAAACATGGTAATTAGGTTTGGTCTTAACATAGCCTCTCGATTACATTTACCTATGTTGAAGCAGCAGGTTGTCAAATGTACAGTTCTTCTTTACATCTGTTCTGTTTACAGCTCTTCTTAATAGCCAGATCAGTTATCCTCTGGGCTTTTTATGCCCTGATCTGGAAGTCTGGGACGCTGCTCAGAATACGCCCCCAGCGATTCAGGTGCAGACAGTCAGAGAGCTCCTCCTCTGTCTGGACTGTGACAAGTCCATGGGACTGGATGGGCTGCACCCTCGGGTGCTGAGGGAGCTGGCAGGAGTGATTGCTGAGCCCCTCTCAGCCATCTGTCAGCATTTCTGGTTAACTGGTGAGGTCCCAGAGGATTGGAGGCTTGCTGATGTGACTCCCATCTTCAAGAAGGGCCATACGGAGGATCCGGGGAACTACAGGCCTGTTAGCCTGACCTCAGTACCAGGGAAGGTTATGGAGCAAATCATCTTGGGTGAGATTGCACAGCATGTACGCAGTGTCCAGGGGATCAGGCCCAGCCAGCATGGGTTCGTGAAAGGCAGGTGGTGCTTGACCAACCTCATCTCCTTCCCTGACTGGGTGACCAGTCTGCCAGATGAGGGAAGGGCTGTTGATGTAGTCTTCCTAGACTTCAGCAAAGCCTTTGACACGGTCCCTCACAGGCTTCTTCTGGGGAAACTGGCTGCCTGTGGTCTGAACAGGTCTACCCTTCTTTGGGTAAGGAACTGGCTAGAGGGCCGTGCCCAGCGGGTTGTGGTGAATGGAGTCAAGTCCAGCTGGCGACCCATTTCAGGTGGTGTCCCCCAGGGGTTGGTACTGGGGCTCATCTTGTTTAATGTCTTTACTGATGACCTAGATGAGGGCATTGAGTGCACCCTCAGTAACTTTGCAGATGACACCAAGCTGGGAGGTGGTGTCGATCTGCCTGAGGATAGGGTGGCCCTTCAGAGGGATTTAGGCAGGCTGGACCGCTGGGCTGAGGTGAATGGGATGAGGTTCAACAAGGTCAAGTGCCAGGTCCTGCACTTTGGGCACAACAACCCCATGCAGCGTTACAGGCTGGGGGATGAGTGGCTGGATGACTGTGAAGAGGAAAGGGACCTGCGGGTGTTCGTTGATGCTCGGCTGAACATGAGCTGACAGTGTGCCCAGGTGGCCAAGAGGGCCAACCGCATCCTGGCCTGCATTAGAAACAGTGTGGCCAGCAGGAGCAGGGAGGTGATCATCACCCTCTACTCAGCACTGGTGAGGCCGCACCTCGAGTACTGTGTTCAGTTTTGGGCTCCTCACTACAGGAAAGATGTTGAGGTCCTGGAGCGTGTCCAGAGAAGGGCAACAAAACTGGTGAGGGGTCTGGAGAAAAAGTCTTATGAGGAGCGGCTGAGGGAGCTGGGATTGTTCAGTGTGGAGAAGAGGAGGCTCAGGGGAGACCTCACTGCACTCTACAACTTCCTGAAGGGAGGTTGTGGTGAAGAGGGATTTGGCCTCTTCTCCCATGCAACGAGCAGGACACGGGGAAATGGCCACAAGTTGTATCAGAGGAGGTTTAGATTGGACATAAGGAAGAACCTTTTCTCTCAGAGAGTGGTCAGGCACTGGAATGGCTGCCCAGGGAGGTGGTGGAGTCGCCATCCCTGGCAGAGTTCAAGAGGTGCCTGGATGATGTCCTGCGTGATGTGGTTTAGTGCTTGTGGTGGCAATGGTGATGAGGAGACGGTTGGACTGGATGATCTTATAGGTCGTTTCCAACCTTGTGATTCTATGATTCTCATCAGAAGATTAAAGAGAAAAAGAGGGTGCATTTTTTCTGAATTTGAAAGATTCTATTTTGGGATGCCATCATGAGGCCTCCCCTCAGCCTGCTCTTCTCTCAGCTGAGCAAATGAAGAGACCACAGCTGCTCCTCACACATTCTGCCTTCCAGACCATTCACCATCTTTGCAGCTCTCCTTTGGATGCTCTCTCATAGCTTTATGTCCTTCTGTTGTGGCACCCAGTGCTGTAGTTGAGACTGCACAGCACAGCGAGCCCCTCCCCTCGCCCGCTGGCAGTGCAGGGCCTGCTGCACCCCAGGTACGGTTGCCCTTTGGGCTGCCAGGGCACACTGCTGGCTCATGTTCCTCTTGCTGTCACCACAGCTCCCAGATCCCCATTCCACAGGGCTGCTCTCCAGCCTCTTTTCCCTCACTCTGTGCATATATCCAGAATTGACAAATTCCAGGTGCAAAATCTGGCACCTGCTCTTGTTAAACTTCATCTGATGGGTAACTGTCCAGCTCTGTAAGTCTCGCTAAGCTGAGGAATCTCCTATTGCCAAAGAATGATCACTATCTGACAGATACTAACACAGCTCTCTTAAATGATTTGTCTTGGAGTGAATATAGCATCACCATGTATGCTCTCTGTCCTTTCTGCATTTTAACTCACTTTCACAGCACACTGATTATAATATATTGAAAGCAGCTGAAAACTGTTTGCGTTGCTTTGTTACTCTAAATTTTTTCTCCTTGCCTTTACTGTGCTCCAATGATCACTAAAGTTTCAAAGTGTTGATTTTATATGTCTTCCAGAACACTGGTAAAAGTACTGAATACTACAAAAAAATATTTGCAAGGACCCACTAAAAATAACCACAGGCACTGATGCTTCTTGGGCACAGAATATTGTTGTGTCCAGACTTACTGGAAGGGTTTGTACTAACATACTGGCAGTAAGGTTTGGGGCTTTGACCTCATACCTAATGCAAAAGAGCAGCAAGAGGAATAATGTAGGGTCTGTCAAGAGATTAGCTGCCTTTTAAGAACTATTCTGTAAATAAAGAAGGAAAAAATTCATGTGACTTGCCAGCAAATAAATGAAGCCCGCCTCAAGGCAGGTTTAATTTGTACAATGAAAATATTTCAATAAACAATTATATGTACATATACTCTCTTTAATAATGAATAGACAAAGTGCGCATGTTTATGCCAAAATCTTTCTTTTCCCATTTTTGGCTGCTTCCATCATTTTGTTTGGCTGTAATAATCCCTTACCCTGCTTGTATTTAGTACATAGCAGAGGTCCCATGTTATATGTGCAAAAGAAAGGGTATAGCACAGTGTTTCACAGAAAGCACAAGTCAGTTTCCATAAATTCTACAGAATTAATTGCAGAAGTCACATGCACTGCTTTATGAACTGGACCCTGCCATTCTTTACAGGCAACAGATGTGGCACTGCCTTGCCAGGGCAGGGATATGATGGCATGTTGGGTTTTTGTTCTCAATTTGATTACAGGAAAACTTCAGCTCTTAATTATAAGACCTTTCAATACTTAAACAAACACATGCACACAAAGAAACAAGCATGATGGCGATATCAGCTTGATGAACTGCAGGCTACACAGGCACCATAAATTGCATGGAAGTACCTTCTGTTCACATCCTGTTCAGTGTACAGACTAACTCTAACCTGACTAAACAGCTGAATATATGGCATCCACTTTCACAACTTTCTGAACTGATGTGTTACTAGACAAATTTCACTGAGAGGTAAGAATAAGTCTAGAAAGCTGAGGGATGTATTACTAAATACTATTCAATGAACCAGGATTAAAACTCACCACCAGACCACAGCCTGTGAAATCTAAATGCATATAAACACCTAAGATCCAAAGAAGTGATTTATATTGTGATAAGAAGAAACTAAAGAGTATCCCGTATGAATCCTTGAGCATATGAGCTTTCTTCCTCAGCTCAGCTGAGGAGGTTTACTTTTCTCCACATCTTCTCTTCTTCCAGAGGCTGACGCAAAAAATTATCAGCTCCATATAACTAGCCACCATACAACTGAGAAAATTATATACAAAGAATAGAAATGAACCGATTATTAAGACCTATACAGTGAATCATATGAAAGAGAAGCATGTAGGAATAGTATAAAGCTGGAAATGTATGTGGTGATTTGGTGACATAAAAGGGCTATGAAGGATATCTGGTGGATAGCCCAGATGAAGAGTTTTCAAAAGGCTCTGTTCTAGGTTTCGGTGTAGGGAGCATGCCAGGGCACAGAAAAGAGGGCAACAGCTGAAGTGTGTTGCTCTTTGGCTCTCCTTCATGCCTACTGGATGAGCCACTGGGTTCCGCCGTTGCATAAATGTCTATCCTAATTTGTCCTCTAGGCTGCAGAGATTCCAGCTGCTCTAGGATTACTAAGTGCAAGACTGAGTTGAAAAAAACTGATTTTTGTCTGTTTTCCGTTTAGTAAATTATGACAATCAAATTATGCTGTTTCTTCTATCAAATTCAAAAGCACTTAAAATTATCTGGATGTACAAAAAAATCAGTATAGTTTTGTTCTATGTAGTCTATGACTATTTTGCCAGATACCTTTTTTGAATGACACTTTGCTAAGAACATTTCATCAACGTAAAGCCATGGTGAAGAAAGAGTGACGCAGATAAAATGAAGCTAGTATTGCAGAACTGACAATGTTATTTCCTTTCAGAGCTCTGAAGGATGATAATCAGAATTTTTTAAAAGTCTGTGCTTACAGTTAACCACTCGAATATATAATGCTAACCACCTTGGAGACCTCATTAACTTTAATAAGAAGTTGTTTGCTGTTGAACAATCTTGACAATAACAATGACTATGTTGGTCTTCATAATAGGCTGCTGCACACTACATTATGTACCAGGTTTCACAAAAAAAATGAGTTGAGATTGCTAGTTTATCATTCGGAAAAAAATCAGGATATGCAGACAACGGAGAAAAGCAACAAGAGAGCTTGATTTGGTGGCCAGACAGGCAAAAAGACTTCTTAAAAAGCAGAAATTGCCTCTCTGTCCATCTGCTGCACTAAACAGAACACAATTCAGCTAATGAAGAGCAGAACTAAAAAACTAAAATTCTCATTCAGTTCCATCTGTTTCAACTGCAGTTGTGTGAAGCTGATCTATGTTTCAGATAGAAAATCAGCACTTCCATTTTGTCATAATATTGAAATGAGAAGGTTTACTTATGTACAAAGAAAACCGTAAAAACCCAGCTGAGTTTGGCCTATTATCCACTTGGAATAGTAAGGAGACTGGACAAAACTGTGTTCTCACATTAGAATTCCTCCTGTGCCCTAGCTTTTTCCAAGTCACAGTGGAAATAGACACACTGAGTTTGCAAGCGGCAGGAGAGCCTGGATGAGCTGCCCTCCCAGCATGACTGTCTCCTCTGAGAGAGACATGTTTACCTTGAGCAGGTGAACTGCACATAGCCTTCTGACCAATGTGAATAATTCAACAAAACAAAAGAAAATGTATTCCATCTTCCTATCTAGTTGCAGAAGTAATGATTTTTTTGGACAAAGCTGAATTGACACAATATTACTTAATCTTCTATATTTTAAAGCATGGAGATTTTAAGAATTTCACATTTTAATCACTGTTTCTTTACTTATATAGACAAAGATATATTTTTATGGCTTCAAGTTAGCATCTATTTCTCAGAATTCAGAATGCGTTTTTAGCAAATAAAATAAAAATAATCCTGTCTGCCTTTTGAGTCTACATAGCTGAAATGTAAAGTATCTTGTAGTTCACTGAATTATAATTTAATTCTACTGCTAATGTCATTGTTTTCCTAAATACGTTATTTTATAGCAGAATTCTAGTAATTAATTTTAAGCTATCAGAAAGCAGCAATGAACTAGATTTGTCACTTCCAAAGTAATATGATTACATTCTGTCTTGCTGTTCAGAGTAAGCGTTAGTATGAAGTAAGAGACAAATTCCAATATATCAGTTGTATATACCTCTCTTACCTTTGTTTTATTCATATCTTTACTTGTTTAAGTGATATTTTCCCTTTGATTGTTTTTACTAAAGGCTTTCTACTTACATTGATGTGATGCTCTGAAGGAAAGACTATGATCAGTATACATGCAGAAACTGCTACTTTTGTCTGCAGACAAAGTATGTATTTCAAAATGGCTTTTAAGGCTGAAATATCTGGTAGGCCCATGGGAACTATATATTCATCTCTCAAAACCAGCAAACAAAAGTAAGCATTTACTCCTGCAAGTCTCTTTGAAAACTCCTACCTCAATCTCCACGTCTTCCAAAACAGTTATACTGAAGTTGGTGAATGAAGCTGAACAGCACAAGGGACATTAAAAGCAGAAGAAGAGTGTTTCAAAATGTCAAAAAATGTCAAATTCTTTGTAAGAGTAGTTTTTAAGCAGACAGCTGTGTGATCTCAGCATTTTGCCTACACGCTGGAGCATGATGCAACCTACCAGTGCAGCAAGCCATGAGGTTTTTTCTGCTGTATAGTGAGATTTTCAATTTATATAAACACTGATAAATGCTACTCTTTTTCTTATGAGTAGGATATCAAATACAAAGCAAAGAAAAGCAACATGGAAATAAATACTTGGATTCTGTCTCAGCTATGAGAGAAACTGGAAATTTCACTCTGGGCTGTTCTAGCTTATGTGGAAGAACTGTCTGAAAAAACTGTAATCAACAACCAGGAAGACAAATGCCTGCATTGGAAATACCATAACTTCTTTCCAATGTGTCACTTGCGGTTTCCATTTTTTATCTTTATTCTTGAAAATTGAATCTAGTAATATTAGCTTTTCATTAAAGCACTGACTCTATTATCTTGTCAGAAGTAACAGTAGTCCAATCTGGTATGATCTAATTCTAAATGGCCAAAGACCATATTTACGCTTTGGGGCAACAGATCTGAAGGCTAAAAAGCAGCCATTTACCCTTTAGAAAGTGAAATTCTTCTTGGAAATCAGACTGAAGTTCAGAATAAGAGACAACCATATCTTAAACAGCAAATAACAGCAACATAAAAATGAAGAGCATATCAATAAATAAAATTAAGAATAATGCTTTTTATCAAGCAGAGGAGGCAGAAAATTGGCAAGGTTGAGCTGTTGGTTAAACTGAAAATAAGAAGGAAATGCACAGGCAATGAAAACAGAGATGTGCAGCCTGGGAAGAATACATGCATGCCATCTGGATGTGCAGAGATGGGATCAGGAAAGCCAAGGCACAAACGGAACTGAACTTTATGGGAGATGTAAAAAACATCAAGAAGTGACTGTTCAAACACATTGGTCAAAAGAGACAAGCCAAAGCGAGTGCACTCCCTCTGAAAAATATGAAGGGAAAAAATGGCAAAAATGAACATCAACAAGGCTGAAGTACTCAGCAAGTTCGTTGCCTCAGTACTCAGTGCCTGCCAGACATCTCTCATGTCCCTGAACATCTAAGCAAGGTTTGGGGGACCAAAATTCCTATTGTAAGAGAAGAGCAACCTCTTGAAACTGAACACATAGCAGACTATGGCCCTCATAGGACAT
Organism: Tympanuchus pallidicinctus; assembly: GCF_026119805.1. Taxonomy (NCBI): domain Eukaryota; kingdom Metazoa; phylum Chordata; class Aves; order Galliformes; family Phasianidae; genus Tympanuchus; species Tympanuchus pallidicinctus. The sequence continues at coordinate 37,421,261 of NW_026294758.1, forward strand.
GGCATCCCGGAGTCCTGAGGGTACTAGCTGATGTTGTTGCCAAGCCACTCTCTGCTGTATTCAACAAGTTCTCAGTGGCTGGAAAAAGGGAAACCACTCCCATTTTTAAGAAGGAAATCCAAAGGAAGATCAGGGAAGCTACAAGCCAGCAGCCTCACCTCTCTGCCTGAGAGATCATGGAACAGCTCCTTTTGGAAGACAGGTTCAGATACATGCAAGATGAAGAAGCAATATGAGTGAGGCTTCACCAAAGGCAGATCATACCTGGCCAATCTGGTGGCCTTCTATGATGGAGCGATGATTTCAGTGGACAAAGGAAGGACAACTGATGTCATCTACCTGGACTTCTGCAAGGCCTTTGATAAGGTCCTATATCACATTCTTATTTCTAAATTGGAAAAAATATGGTTTCTAAGCTTAGATTATTCAGGGGATAAGGAATTGGTTGTAATGTCACAACCAGAGGTCTGTAGTTGATGGTTTTATGTCCAAGTGGAAGCTAGTGATGAATGGTATACTTCAGAGAGAAGAGCTCATTGAGAGCAGCACGGTGAAGAAGAATTTAGGGGTTCTGGTGGATGAAAAGCTTGATGTAAGCCATTTGTGTGAACTTGCAGCCTAGAAAGCCAAATCTAACCTGGGTGCTTCAAAAAGAAGGGTGGTCAGCCAGGCAAGGGAGAAGACTGGCTTCTTCTGTTCTGCCCTTCTGTAGCCCCACCTCCAGTACTGTGCTCAGATGGAGGGTCTCCACATCCAAGAAAGATGTGAAGCTGTTAGAGCAGGTCCACAGGAGGCCAAAAAGATGATCAGTGGGCTGGAGTATCTCTCCTGTGGTACTCCCTGCAGAGTGTACCTGTTCAAGCCATGGGCTGCCTGCTTCTCCAAGAGAATATAATGTCAAAAGATACCATGTCAAAAGATTTGCTGAAGTCTAGGTAGACTACATCAGCAGCCTTTCCCTCATCCACCAGGCAGGTTACTTGATCGTAGGAGATCAGGTTCATCAAGCAGGACCTGACTTTTGTGAACGTGTCATCTCACATGTAATGTGATCTCCCTCAAGATTATCTGTTCCATAACCTTTCCTGGCACTGAGGTCATGCTCATGGGCCTGCAGTTCCCTGTATCTTCCTTATGACCCTTCCTGTTGATGGCAGTCACACTGGCAAGCCTCCAATCTTCTGAGACCTCTCCAGCAATCACCTCCACCAGTTCCCTCAACACCCTTGGGTGGATCCCATCCGGCCCCATGCACTTGTGACAGTGGAGTTGTGGAGTAGGTGGAGTAGTAGGTCTCTGTCTCTACCTGCATCATGGGGTGTTTATTCTGCTCCCCATCTGAGACTTACAGGTCTGACTTTTAAAGACAGATGTAAAGAAGGCATTGAGAACCTCTGCCCTTTCCTTATCCTTAGTAGTCATTTCCCTGCATCTAGTAAAGGATTGATATTCTCCTTAGCTCTCCTCTTGCTGTTAATATATTTGTAAAAACATTTTTTGTTCTCTTTTACTCCAGTGGCCAAGCTGAGTTCAAATTGGGCTTTTGCCTTTCTAATTTTCTCCCTGCGTATCCTAACAATTTCTTTGTACTCTCTCCAAGTTGCTCGTTCTTTGATCCACAAAAGGTAGATTCTCTTTCTCCCGGAGCCTCAGGAGAAGCTTCCTGTTTACCTACGCTGGTCTTCTTCCCCCTGGTTCATCTTAAGGCACAGGGGGATAGCCTGCTCCTATGCCTTTAAGACTTCCTTCTTAAGGACTGGTCAGCCTTCCTGGACCTCTTTACCCTTTAAGACTGAATCCCAAGGGACTCTCCTTACCAGTGTTCAGAATAGTTCCAAGTCTGCCTTCCTGAAGACCTAGATAGTGGTTGGCAACCATTGCCATGGCAAGAGGCTGCAACTGGATGATCTTTAAGGTCCCTCTTAACCCAATCCATTTTATGAATCTATGATTCTCTTCAAAGTCCTGCCTTCACGCTCATCTTCACACTATTAGATATTGCAGGCATATATAAATGATGGAAAACAGTCAAGGCGTTATTAACAACTGCAAATATCCTTCTAAATTCATTGAGCCCCAAAAAAGGTCAGATACATACCTGGAGTCTTGAAATTTCTCAGCTGAGATGGCGTGTCACAGATTTCCAAGATCCAATCACCTGCTGCTTTTTCACTCCAGCAGTGAGTAGTCATAAACTCCCAGTTTTTGAATCCTTCCATGGAATGATCAAATAGCCTGCAATAAATCACGACATTATATTAAGTGAACTATAATATTCGAGGAGTCCAACTATGCAGACTACTGAATGACATGCTAGTAAGCCAGATAATTCATCTGTGCCTATACATAATGTTATTAAAGATGGTCTTCCCACATATCTTTGAAGTACATTCAAGAGTTTCCTTACTTTTTTGGTGGAGGAGGTTCTTTACATGTAATCATTTATCATGACATGAAAGAATGGAAAGAGATTTCACTACAAAAAAAATCATTACTTCAGTTTAATATGATCCTTGTCTCCTGGGAAAAGTGCATAACATACAGCACGAGGTGAAAACAAATTGTACACTGGAAAATTTCTGTAACACTCATTTTTCACTTTGGATTGGAATACATAAAATGGAATTAAAAAAATAAAAATGACGGAGTGAACAAGACAGTATTACAGATCAATATATGCAACTCCTTATAGAAAATCAAATGTAACAGAAACATTGATCTCCAATCTTAAATGATCAAATTATCACTCTATACTTGACAGGCTACATAAGAGCTGCTCTGAAAGTAATACCTCCTATCCTGTTACGCTGACCCAGAACACCAGTGGCTGATGTTGGTGGTATTGCAGCAGAGGTTGAACATTCCTAACAATATTCTATTACATTTTGTTCCTGTGAGACAGATGGCAGTAGAGGGGCAGTAGAATAGAATGGTGTTTGACACGGAAGTGCAGGTGAAGCAAACTTGTATCACTGAATTTCTCCATGCGGAAAAGATTGCGCCCACTGACATTCATTAGCACTTCCTAGTCATTTATGGAGATCAAACAGTGGATGTCAGCACAGTGAGGCAGTGGATGGTGCATTATAGCAGTGATGATGGTGAAAGTAGGTCGCCTTCAGTGGTGCAGATTTTTAGAATAGCAATGTGCAGGCTCTTGTTCGCAAAAATGCACAGCTAACTGTGATGGCTATGTTGAAAAATAGTCTTCAGTAGCTGAGAATTTCCTCTATCAAACATTATTGTTTTCTTTGTATCTGTTGTAATTTCCAAGGAGATAAAATGGGGGCATTACTTTTGGAATGACCTAAGTAGTTTGAGTAAAAATTGAAAGACTAATGTCATCTGATGGTTTTTTCTAACAAACATTGCTGTAATTACTGAGATCTTGGGTGAAGAGTTTGAAACTCAGGCCTGGATTATAACAGATTCTTGTACAGTGGCCCACTTTAGAATCTGCAAAATGGTGCTAATCTGATGAGGGAAGAAGAGAGTGGATTGGCCATATTTTTTACCTAAAACTGGAATTAATAAAAGTATGGAAAGTCACAAGAGAATTTGGACTTCTATTCAGTGCTCAAAGGGTTTTGTCTGGTATTCCAAAGATTTGGATGGAAGGTAAGATCTAATCGCAGCTCAGCACTGAAAAAAATAAATATACATATATGTGCATATATGTATTTATGTATTTTTCATTATTTTACCTTGGTTCTTACTGTGAAAGTCTTACTGTTGAAAGCAATGTTTAAACATTTCTGATAAAAAATGCTCCCTACAGTAGAAATTCCAGTCAATTGAAAACCTCCTTTCAATGGAAATGAAGAAAAATCCAGAATCATAAAATCACAGAATCACCAAGGTTGGTAAAGAGCTCCAAAATCATCTAGTCCAACTAGACACCTATCACCAATATTTCCCTACTAAAGAGTAAAGATGTAAAAGTGTACAAAAGTACACAATATTTTACAATAACTAGATTCCTTACTGTTCATTTCTGAGTACATCTCAAGCTCTAGTCTCAGAAGACTGTGTAAGTGAACAAGCAAACAATGGGAAAGGAAAGTAGTTTAAAAGCACTGTATATGTCTGTTTCTTGTAAAAACACTCAATCTGGATGTCAATAAATTTTGATATCTCTTGCTGAAAACCAATCAATCAGAGGAATGGGGCCAGATTTGCTGTGGGCCTACAGACACAGTCCTCACTTGAATATCCCTTGTATGGAACTGTGTGCACAGAGCACCTTATATACACAGTACACATCTGATTTTCACTTTCACGTATACAACCCTTTTCCAGTTTAAATGAATGCTTACTCCTTAAATTGAAATAGATATATATCTTTAAAACTAGACTTCATTTCCACTGATAAATGGTTGAAATTTTCTTCTCACAATCCAGTATAAACATATATAAATATATATACATATATACATTCTGCCATCAGAAATTAGCCTGTTCCATGTCACTGTTAATTCAGTTGTTTGAATACAGCAAATTTCACAAACATATGGCACACGTCATTTACTGAAAGGGTAGAAATTATTATTCAGTCACTACCCAGTGTTTGCATGTGGCTGTGTTTAAATTAAATCATTATGTAGGTTATTTCCAACAGTTAGTCAAATTGTCATATGGCATTTCGCTGACAGCTAATATACTAATTGCTGAATATGCTAACAATCAGTCAAAGCAGCAATATTCCTCCTTGACAATATGACAGCTAAATTATGTAGTATATTATATCAATACTGTACAATTATATTGTAGGCTCTACGAGGGCTGCTCTAAAAGTAATGCTTCCTATTTTATTATATTGACCCACAGCTCCAGAGGCAGATGTTGGTAGTATGGCAGTAGAGGCTGAATTCCTCCATGCAGAAGTGACATTCATTGACACATGCTGAACATTTATGGAGATCAAACAGTGAATGTGTGCACAATAAGGCAATGAGTGGTGTTTTACAGCAGTGTATTATGATGTAAGATTTAAAATATCATATTTTAATGTATGAGTTTTGTTTCTGGAAATGAGTTAAAAAGCTACAGACATAAAAAAAACGAGTTAAAATTAGTAGCAAGATAGGAGTCTAAGGCTATCTGCAAGTTATATCAACTCAAAGGTCCAAGTATTTTTGTGTTGCTCTGTTTACGCATGAAACTCTCAGAAAAAACATAGTAAAATTTCCCCTTCAGAGAAGTTAACGAAAGGATGAAATCACTGAAGTACTTACAAAACTGTCAGGTGCATTTTTTTGGATTAAAAAAAGAAAACGTATCAGACAGCTTGTTTTAAGGAGTCTGAAGTCTGGAGCCAGTCCAGATTGTTAACTGATTTTGTTATTTGTCAGACTGATGCCTAGTCAAAACTCATAGCAAGGAAATACACATAGTTGATCGTGAACAAGTGAATTATTAATATAATTATTAATGGCATGATTAATTATTGTTTTAATTAACAAGATACTTGAAACAATCCAGTGACTGCAACACTTACACTTATGTATGCAACACACTTACAAGTACTGAGAGACAGCATTTGATTCTTCATAACTTATTGACAAAGAATCATAGAATCACTCAGGTTGGAAAAGACTTAAAGAACATTGAGTGTAACCATGACCTAACCATACCACCGTAGCTCTAATACAGCTCTGCTAAATCACGTCCCTGAGTACCACATCCAAACAGTTTTTAAACACATTCAGGGATGGTGACTCAACCACCTCCATGGGGAGCCTATTCCAGTGCTTAACAACCCTTTCAACTGGCCAACAGGCCTCACCAGTATTGAGTACAAGGGTAGGATTACTTCCTTAGTCCTGCTCACATCATCGTTCGTGAAGCCAGGCTGCCATTGGCCTTCTTGGCCACCTGGGCACACTGCTGGCTCATATTCAGCTGACTGCCCATCAGTACACCAAGGTCCCTTTCCGTCAGGCAGCTTTCCAGTCACTCCTCCCCAAACCTGTTGGGTTGCCTGTTGTTGTTGTGACCAAAATGTAGGACCCGACACTTGGCCCTATTGAAACTCATACAGTTAACCTTGGCGCATCGATCCAGTCTATCCAGGCACCTCTGCAGTGCCCTCCTGCCCTCTGGCAGATCAACACTCCCTCCCAACTTGGTGTCGCCTGCAAACTTACTGCACTCAATCCCCTCATCAAGATCATTAATAAAGATGTTAAATAGAAGCGGCTCCAGTACTGAGCCCTGGGGGACACCTCTCATGACCAGCTGCCAACTGGATTTAGCTCCACTGACCACAACTCTTTGGGCTCAGCCATCCAGCCAGTGTTTCACCCAGTGGAGCGTATGCCCATCCAAACCCATCGTCTTCTAGACAGTGTTGTGGGAGACAGTGTCAAAAGCTTTACTGAAGTCCAGGTAGACCACATCAACTGCCTTACCTTCATCCACTAAGTGGGTCACCTTGTCACAGAATGAAATCAGGTTTGTCAGACACAATCACAACAGTACACCAGAACTGCTCTGGTGACCTTTCTTGGTAAAGCAATTCAAGCTAAAGAGGATGTGCTTTTATGACCATCTGTATTCAGAGAAATTAATTTTGCTGATACGGTGAATAGCATTGCATTTAAAGATAATGACTTTTATCAGAAATAATTTAATATACTCTGTACGCACCGTATGTAGGTATGTATGAGAACATAAGGTTTACAGGGCGTAGAGTAAATTACTTGTTTCCTTAAAATAAATTAAGAGTCTTGGCTTCTTTCACTACCATCCACTCAGCCTAGAAATTACATTGCCTTTCTGCTGAAGAAAGTAACTTCAAACAGAAATATTCATTTGTAAGCCAATTTTCACACGAGTGACAATTAGTCGCTTTAAAGAGACTCCAAAATTGAGAACATGAAAGTCTCTGAGCTAAATCTACAAGAGTTAAAAAAAAAAAGTATAAATTATTATCAGAAAATTTCCAAGATACAAAATGCACAAAAAGTAGATTTTGTTTTAATTAGTGAAGCAAATTGGTTTTGTGTGAGAAAAGGCAGTTAGGGTGGGGATCTATTTGGTGATACCACAATCCTTCATCACAACAGTAAGAGGTAAACACATAAAAGTCTGTTTTTAATATCCAGGTCTATTTCTCATCCCAGAAACTGCAGCTGCATCCGACTGATGTGACTGACAGCCATGCTGTACATATTCAGTTGATGACACTGAGAGCCAGGAAACATACACCCTGCACAAGCTGGTGGCTGGGTCTGCAAGCAGTGCAGTAGCTGGCAAAATAAAGCTATTTTCTCCTCTGTTACAGCAGTCTGTATTTATGATGGGCTCCAGCCTACTAAATTGGCAGCCTGACAGGCAAGCTGTCCTTGCCTACTGGTCTAATTGGCCACAAGACTTAAAGTGAACTTATATCTTGAAAAGAGTACAGAGTTGTGCAATTTCAAATGCTTTGGTCAACTATTCTCTTCAAAATGGCTCCTCTACACTGGGTTCAACCACCTGTCCCCCTGGGAGTTCTAGCCCCTAAAGAGCCACAGACAGCCCAAACTGATTTAAACAGATTAACTCTCAGTAGGGCAATACTGCCCTCCTGCATTTAAGTACTCAGAAAAAAAGAAATGATTGGAGGGCGCACAGGCATTTAAGAAACTTTCTCATATACTTATGTCAGGGAAGATCACTTAAAACCTCTGGATGTGAGATCTAACTAGGATTTATTTAAAGAGTACATGTTTCCCCTTATATTTATACTCCATATTTGTTATTGTAGTTAAATTTATGGAGCAGTGAAGAAATCTTTTGAGCTGTCATGAAAAATTTGTTTAGAGAAGAGCAGCGTGAACAACAGGGTACAGTACCTGCCAGTCTGAGGTAGTGGAGAATACAGCAAATATCATCTTTAACTGTGGAGAACAAGTCCCCCAGGACTACACGTATCAGCACAAAACTTTCTGTCATGACTAAAATATCTATCAGGCTGCTGAATTCCATGTGCTGCGCTGCTCAGCCAGCTGTGTGGCTGATTCTATGGATGACTTGTAAAAGAATCTGTGTGCTCTTCAAATCACACATATATCTTCAGAAACTTCACCCTAAACAGATTTTCATATCCTGATTGGTCAAGTATGTTTGAAAAGTGATAACTGACTAGGCTCAGACTGGCTGTCTGTCATATAATTCAATTCATTCAAAGTGAAACATGATGCTGATATGGTAAGATTATGGTAAGATTGAGGTGAGCCAAATCTACATACAGCTAGGAAAAGATTCATTCATTCTCACCATTGTTGTTGGTGCAAATGTATGTAGGTTGCTCTGAAACTAATGCCTCCAATTTATTTCCTTGGAAACTACCACAGATCCAAAGAGAACAAAACCACTATTTCATAGAGCAAATTCTCAGCTATAAACCATTGCATTTTTCAACACAGTCACTACTATTAGCTACATATCTCACCAGCACTGAAGAAGAGGCTGCATGCCACACTTCTAAAAATTGGCACCAGCAGAGGTGACCCAACTGTTGCTGTCATCACTGCTGAAACACACCACCCACCATCTCACTGTGCTCACATTCACTGTTTAGTCTCCATAAATGTTCAGCAAGTGTCGAGAAATGTCAATGGGTACAATTTTTTCTGCATGGAGGATTTCAGTTCCACCCATACCTTTCCCTCATACTCACTTCTGTGTCAGGCACCATTTTGTCACAGAATCATAGAATCAAATAATCATTTTAATTGGAAGAGACTTTAGTCGGAAGGTCATTTAGTGCAACTCTTCTGCAGTGAACAAGAACATCTGCAGGTAGATCAGATTGCTCAGAGCCCCATCCAGCCTGAACTTGAATGTGTTCAGGAAATCCACCACATCTCTGGGCTACCTGTTCTGCACCTTGCACCCTCATTGTAAAAAAACACTTCTTCTTAATATCCAGTCTAAATCTATATCCCCTCTTTTAGTTTGAAAGCAGTTTCCCTTGTCTTATCACAGCAGACTCTGCTAAAGAGTCTGTCCCTTTCTCTCTTATAGCTCCTCTTTGGATACTGAAAGGCTGCTATTATGTGTCCCCAGAGCCTTCTCTTCTCCAGGCTGAACCTGGAGCCCCAGCTCTCTCAGCCTATCCTCACAGCAGACAAGTGCCATCCCTCAGATCATTTTGTGACCCTCTTCAGGACACACTCTATCAGGTCCACGTCTCTCCTGTACTGAGGACTCCACGTCTGGACACAGTACCCTAGGTGAGGTAAGTAGAGTAAAGGGGCAGGATCACCTCCCTCACTTCTTTAGATGAATACCAGGGTACGGTTGGCTTTCAAGGCTACAAGAGTACACTGTTGGCTCATGCCCAGCTTGCCATGCACCAGTACCCCTAAGTTCTTTTCAGCAGGCTTGTACTCTATCCTTACATCCCCTATTTGTACTGATAGCAGCATCTGCCCTTTGGGTGTGTTGGCTACACCACATGTAAATCCTAGGCATTCTTCCTCTTGTCTGTCTTATACTTCTTTTTTTGTTTTGTTTTGTTTTGTTTAATACAACACTAAAACGTTTAGCTGCATCCTAAACATGTGCTTACCCATTTGTCTTCACTTGCAGTTCTACTACGGAAAATAAATTTGAAATTTTAATTATAGATTCTAATTTTCTACTGAAACTGAAATAGAAATATTGAATACTATAATCCCATACATGCCTATGGTGCAGATCCCTCTGATTAATGATTTGCTCCTCTCACTTATGAAAGAAAGGCACGTGTCATTCTAAATCTCAGATATATTGCACTTCATTCTTCCACATCTATCTTTGAGCATGTTCCAGGATGGATTTTAAAGTTTCATGGAAGATGGTGTCACTTACATGCATTCATTTACTCTTTTGCATATAAATACCATCAGCCTTTGCTGCAGAAGTGGGCAGATCAACAGTAATAAAAAAAACCTTTACCTTTTAAATTTATTTATTCATGTCGGGTCTCTACTGGTCTCTATTACTCTCAGAACTCTTTGCCTGATCTAATGCTAATGATGACAGAGTATAACAAAAGCAGTACTTGGATAATTTTCAGATGCATAGACATTACAATTGCAGGGTTTCAAAGAAAGGCTGTGAATGTCTAACCAAAACTAAACTAAAAGACATAGGCAATATTAATGAAATAAAATAGACCACATAAGAATTGCAACAAACAGTTTTCTTAGAACTGCTTCATCCTGTAGATATAGTATACTGTTAATGTCAGTGCCATATAAGCATAGGAAGCTAGTGGCCTGGAAACTTGCCACCACGTGGCTAAAAATTTCAGTTACGCAGTTCGAATGGCAGCAGCTGCTTTAAATTTAAAGGGCAAGAATTAAACAAACCGTGACTTCAGTAGGAGACAAACGAGCCCCAAGTTTGCTTCTTCTATCCTTTTTCTATTCAGCTTTTCCTGCATGGCTCCCTGTACTGAGTTTCTGTTCTTACAGATCTTAATGTGTCTCAAAACCACTCAGAAAATGATGCTGCCAAATCCAATGGCCAATTGTTTTCAGAAAGGGGATATTGTTCCCCTTTGGACATAACTGTAGCCTCATCCTCACTGCAGCCAGCACTTTCCAAGCCTGTATTTTGCTCTGTTGCAGTACATCCAATGTAATCATGTTTAGTACTTTCCAAACAACAAAGCAGATGTTCCCTGTAATGCAGTTTTTGAAGAATGCACAAGAGGCTCAAGCCAGTGACAGTGTAATCCACCAAATGCCTGCAGAGGAATCCACATTGCCTCTGACTAACAAGTTTTCTTACTGAAGTCACTTTAGGGGATGCCAACATTAAGGATAAAATATGCAGAAAAAAAGGCCAGATACTGCCTTGAGGGACCTGTTTGTCAGTGCACCAGAAAATACTCAATGACTTCTCCCAGAATTGGTGGAGAAGAAGTGCACATGTGTAAAATATACCTTTTGCACTTTAAGACATTTTACCAGCAAACTGTTTCAAATTAAACTCAGATGAGTAATGGTAAAGCAATGAGGTTTTCCTTGGGTTCAGTAAAAACAGCTGGTATTGCTGCTATTAATCATGTATGTGTGCATTAAAAGCACTTGTGTGTCTGAGAAAAGCGTCTCGGTCAGGTAGTAGCCATGTACAGCAGCCTTTGGGACCTCTGCCTATAGAAAAAAAAAACACACCAGACTGCTTTCTGCCATTGTATCCCTGCATGTTACTTCTATTAGAGTACCTTTATCCTGATGGTGTCATGATTAATACTTTAACATTTTAATGCCCCCAAAGTAAATATATTCTTATATTCGTGAATAACAGAACTTCATGATGCATAGATGTTCACCCAGCAGCACTCAGTATGCTATCTGCAAGACCAGTAAGCTATAGGAGTTCTTGCAGCAGCTCCAAATAAAGCAAACCTTAAAACATCATTCTGAAAAGTACTGTGTGCATATCCACCACTTTATGATAAGAAAGGGCTTGTGAGGACTCTAGGAATTTCAGACCCAGAGTTTGCAAAATACATCTATTCCTTAATACTAATAACCCGGAGCTGTGAGTTTGTTTCAACCAGATGTGACTGACAAGTCAGCATAGCCTACATGGGAAAGTCATGAAACCTACATGGGAAAGTCATTTCTGATGTGACTGTACAAGTATTTGCTCTCTCATTAATAATTTATTTTTGCAAAAAGGAAAACATTAAAATGCCTTTCACATTTATTTTCTGCTTAGCCTTCTGATAATGTATTTTAAGAAAAAGCTGAAAATCACTGTTTTTTTAACTTCTGTATTCTCTCTCTACCATGTGTACAAAAAATCATGTTCTAAGGTATATGAGTTACAAAGAGGCTGCATGAATTAAACTTTGTACCTCTCCCACATATCAGTCATCACCAGAGGTGAACTGTAAATACTAGAATTTATAGTCTTTATCTCCCACTTGCTGTGAGTCAACTGCTTGGAGCCAAACGTTAGCTGTGTTACAACCACTGGGTTTACACAACGTTGTTTTGTTTGTATAGCTAGGTGGAGGAGTTTCAGACTTTCTCATTTTGAAGCATGGAAGAATGGCTGCATGAAAATGGAATAGAAAAGTGTAATTTTTTTCACAGAGAACACAAAAGGCTGATTCACAACTGCTCAAAGTGGTTAGCCTTGCTATGGTTAGCAAAGGGCAAGTTCTTCATTCAGTGTAGCACAGTGAAGACACACAGATGTGCATACCTATGTGTTTTATCAGCAAGGAACTGATGGCACTCACGATGACACACAGGAGATAGTCTAGAGGGCCTCAAAATTCCGGTACTACTTGCTCTCCATTTGATGCATGAATGTCTCTACACTGAAGAATATTTTTATTACATCTTTTCTTTCAGATTGAGCTCTAATTAATATGTGGGTTTACATCTCAATTTATATCTCAATCAGAACCAAATACTTTTGAGCTCTGTCTCCAAAACAACTCCTTCCTTGCAAGAGGAAAGATATGTCATTCTGCCTATCACTGAAGGCCAGGAAGGCATGCAATTCCTCATGTCTTAATAGCCACTGTATTAGCAAAACCGGGTGGGATTATTTAGATGTGGAGCAGTTTGGAAAGCAAGCAAGTCTACATTCATTAATAATCCCGAAGAGTAGGACGCAAATTGCTAACACCACAAGTCATAATCACATTCATAAAGCTTAAAGACAATGGTAGTAGAAAATTACTATTCTGTCTGATTTTTACTGCTAGTGAAGAAAGAATAATAATATAGGAGAGAGATGAAAAATAAATGCAAATAGTATCTAGAAACACATTTTCTTTCAGCTTGTTTCCTTCTGTAACACTGAGCCTGTTACTTTTCACTTCAAATTTTCCAGCCAGCTAATAATTGCTGAACTACACAAGACTATTAAAATCAAACTTCTGTTTTAAAGATGATTTACAGTCTACTATTCTACAGATAAAGTCTGAGTTTGACATCTCAGAATTCATTTCCACTTAATTTTCTCCATTTCTCTCCCCAAAAAATGATTAGCTTGTGTCTGTTAGCAAAGCTACTGTAATGACTTGACTGACCTTCTCTGATGCTGCAATCTTACTGCAGTTCCTGCAGGCTGACTGGACTGTGAAACTGCATTGTCATACTATACCTGTTGGCCAAGAGCTGTGATCTGGTTCCAGAAGGGGAGGTTAGGTAAATCGCCAGGTCTCCACGTCGAGGGTGAGTAATAGTGATGCGCACAACAACGTGCTCCAAGTAGATCACGTGGTGATTAGGATTATCAGAACAGCCTGTGGCTTTGTAAATTGAACGGACGACACTGTCAGGTCTTATTGTTCTACAATGTAAGCATATAAAAAAACATCAGCACTTCTTCCCTATCCTGTAAAATAAGACAACCCAACCATTTCAGCTTAGTACCGAATGTCCTTAGTTTTAGCACTTTACTTCCTAGCTGAAACTATCACTACGGGGTAATTATTTTACTGCAGCTACTGGCAACTGCCACGCTTTCTGTTGAAGGCTATACTGATACGACCACATGCTGAAAGAGACCTGTGAATAACCTGTAATGGAATAAGTCTCTGGGACAGAGCATTTTTGCAGATTAGTGGCCAGCTGAGAATTGTTGGGATTGTCATGGGATCACAGCTGCTTGTTAAGCCCCAGGAAATGCCTGGCATAGACACAGTCCTTGCTTACGTAATAGCAAATATTACATGTTAACTGTAGCAAATATTGGGCAACCAGTATCTGAATCAGCTAGTTAAAACTGGCATGGCATCCTTGCAGACTATACCAGTTATGGGTCAAGTCTGTCAAACATACCTATCAATCAAAGTATCTTCAATGACCTTAATGCACTGGAAATGAACCACTAGACTGGATATAGCCACAGAACGCACATACTGAATTTTGCTCTTAAGCCTGGTTCTATACACACCCTATCCTAGAAAGCAGAGGGCAGTTTGGTCTTATCCTATGAGACAGACTCTCCTGAGACTGTTTGAGAGAGATACTATCAGGTAATTTATTAATGAGAAGAGTATCTTCCTGCCAGACCTTGACTGATAAGTTTGCACTCATCTTACAAAAATGAATGCAGTATACTCAAGTGAACATTCTTCCCCTTACATATTCTTCTACTTCTGTAACAGCATTGATCACCATCAAATCTGGCTTGTTTTGTACCTTCAACCTCTAGGACATTCTTTAAATTAAGGCCTTTATCCAGTCATTAGAGGAAGCAACCTTTAGAGGCAAATGACTTGATATCTTAGAAGGTGACAGAGATTCCAAGTGTAGCTTTCAAAATGACAAATTAAACACAGTGCAAGGCAGGGTAAATTATACCCAACTTATTTCCACAAGTTTATGCCAGCAAGAGTTTTGGCAGCGGGTATTACTTGATTTGCCGATCCGTGTTCTCTACACACACATGCTGTGGAGGGACTGTTGTCCACTTTTCTGCCTCTATCACCATTGCTTCAGCATCCATCAGTCCAAATCCATAGAGGTGGCTCACTGCAAGACACAAACAGGGCAGTTGCAATTATAGCACGAAATCTTGATATTCATCATAGACTAATTCAAGAGGGTCAAATCCTAAGAGGAACTGCTTATTTTCTACTTTCACTGCTTTGACAAAAAGCTCAAAAATCTTTTTGCCAGGAACAGTAATGACTATGTCTAATTTGTTGAATCTGTTCGTAACAAATGACCAACATGAATTATACTGCCTTACCATGACCAAAAGCCCAAACTACAGAATGCCAGTAATACAACTGGCTTAGACTACCCTTGATCCAAGCACCTTAATTTAGCCCAGGCCTCTTATACAATCTTATGTTAATTGATGTAAAGAACCAGAGGAATGTTATTTCTGTTATTCAATTACCTAGCACATACGTGCACATAAATATTGAAGGTAAATAGACGACAGATTTAGGAAGGAAAAGGATGCATTTTATTATGCGGAATACTCTTAGCTTCCTCATTTTTAAGCATTATGTGGATGCTATTCTACTCATGTATGAAGTATGAACCCTGCTGTACAGCCAATTAGATCCAGCCTCTCCCTAAAGTTGCCTGCATGAAAGGGGTAAAAAGCATGACCTAAAGTCCAGTACTATAAAGGTAATCTGGTTCTCATGTAAAGTCTGTGTCAGGAGGATTCCTTCTTCTGCCTCTTTTTTACATCTGCAGATAAAGGACAGTGAAGTTACTGCTGGAAAGAACTGTTAACATTGCTGCTGACCTCTGATACTAGCTACTGCATATGCTGCACACGCAGTGGTGTTGAGCAATAATGCCTGAAGGTTAGCGCTCTGTCAATGCTCATACCTGTATGCTACCTCAACTTTCGTGCTAGGGAGAGCCAACAATGATTCTACTGCAAGAAAGTCAATGCTTTTTATGCCTGAATACCTTCTACTAAAAGAAGTAGAAAGTCTTTAAAGCACCAGCTTTCTAGGATATGAAGGATTGAAATTTCAAATGTCCGGCATCCAGACAAGATATTTCCTGCGGACTTGCATCAATTCCTTACTTCTTGCTAATTTTAAGACTATTTAATTTTACATGACTGTTTCAAGCATTCTATTGGCTTACAAAGTCTGAGAAGTTACATTTACTGAATCAGTTGTGTGTTTGGTTTGTTTTTTTGTTTGTATTTATTGTTGTTGCTGGTACAATCAAAACAGAAGCTCAAAAATGTATGCTGATGAATTAGAAAGAGCTGCCAAACACGTTGATTTACTGTGACAAATCAGTGGTCTTAACAAAATCCTGAGAGGAGGTGGTGAAAGAAAACAGCTATGAGAAGGAAGAGTTTAGATCACAAGTAGCACTGTATTAACACACCAGTTTTACTTGTTACCACAGGCAGCGCTACCAGAAAACCCCTTAGAAAAACATAAGCACTATTTTAATCGGTGATGTGACAAAGCATGGTGTAAGTATTTCCAACTGCACTTTGCAGAGGGTTTGTGAAAGCAGCCTCCATTCACTGCCAAACCAGAATTCAGAGGAGTCTGTCCAAAAACACCCCAACCTTGTCAAAAAAGCAACAGTTCAAAGCATAAAAATAATCAGTGGTTAAGGATCCCATCTTCCAAATATGGCAGTATCTAATACTGTCTGGAACTGCCAGTCGAAGAGGGTTCCTCAATGGAAAATCCTGCAAAGCTGTGTAATGAACTGCGCTTTTTTTTTTCACATCTTCTTTCCACTCAACCCCTCACTGAATTGCAAACAGAAAGGAAATCTTAATTTGGAGAGAACTAAACATAGTTTTTCTGCCAAATGAGGCAGGTACCATTTTCAGAAATGAAACACAAGTACTAAAATACATGCAAATAATTAAACTCAACCTTCATTTATTCTTCTGAATTCTCTTTAATATTTTTCACAAACAAACTGACAGGGAAGGGGATGTCCTATTTTTATTCTGGGTGGACACATCCCGAAAAAGGGCAAAGAAGGAAGGCTTAAATGGAGAAACTTTGTACTGTGAATAGGGTTTTTGAGATGCCATTCTCCTTGTTCACAGAAATCATCTTGCCAAAACAGCATCTGCTGATCAAAGCATGCTTATCTATGAAGTCATTTATCTGTTTATACACTGTATCCATTGTTCTGCTATTCAAAGTTTTAATTAATAATCACTGTCTTCTCAGAAGAACAGCAAAAGGAATAAGAATGTTAACTCATGGCCCGTAGACAGTTACTCCATATTAGCACCACAGTGAAGGATTAAATTTTAATGAACGGAAGCATCTTTTGAACATCTTTTGAATGTGTGGAAAATGCATTTTTAATTTCTGAAAGGAAACAACCTGACTGGGTAAGTGCTCAGGATGTCCAACTATAAAACAAAGTGTGTTCCACCATCTGTAGGTCTGAAAAGACAGATTTCTCCTCAACTCACCACTGCTTATTCAGAAATGTGGGCAGAGGAGCAGCCTATATTGGCAGGCAGCCTGCTTCTGACTGAAATTTAAAAGTGAAACTGAAATTTCTCATTCCTTACCCTCATATGCAAATTTAATAATACAAACAAAATCGTGAGAGTGAACCTTTTACCTTCTACATTTACCTTCTAGAGCATGAAATTGTTACCTGAATTACTTCCAAGATAATAGTCTTCATTTTTTTTCATTTCTTTCCATTTCATTTCATTGAGGATTGTCATGATTCTATGATTAAAATTTACCACCCAAAGTTACAGGGCGGTACATCATTCAATGCCATTCAGTGCTTAAACTCTCTTGCATGAGACCAGAGTTGGGAGTACAAAGTTCTGCACCCGCTGGCTTTTTTTTTCACAGTTGAAACAGAAGAACACTTTTTCCCTGAAAAGCTTTCCCATTCAAATCAAAACATCCTGACAGTCAGGGGTGCTTCTAAAGCCTTCCATAGAGGAAGATTCCAGACAGCTGACATTTGGCTGTCTGCGATGTTTGCACTTCAAAGCCCTTGATGCAATGGGTTGGTTAGCAGCTGCAGGTACCATGAGAGGCCCATCATTTTCAAAGATTAAATAACAGCAATTTTGAAACCATCACAGACTTAACAAAAACAGTAGATTCCTCATGTCTCAGAAAAAAAAAAAAAGGAAAAACATTTTGTCTCCTACTGGCTTCAAACTGTATCCCTTCATCTGTGTGCGTGTGCTGGTACTGCCATGAACTCAGTATCAGGATGCTTCCTCCATTAAGACTGACCTTGACTGTCCATCCACACAGGGTCATAAATTTCTTCTGGGAAGCATCCAGAGCTCCCGTTTATATGCAAATGGTACTGAGTTCACTTCTGTATTTGAAAAGTACTGATGACTGCAGAATGAGATAAGGTGACTGCAAAAGAAAAATGCTCCAGGACTTTAGACTTAAGCGCTCTACATTATCACTGCTGTGATTTAATACTGGACTTGATTATTGCTTGAATCACTGAGGTGTTAGAAAGGGCACAGGGCTGCTCTGTACAAAAACATTTTCCTTTCAGAGATTATACAGGAACATAAAACTGGTGCAGAGTAAGCTGCTGGTTAAGAAACAATTCGTTGCTCTTGCTGAGGTGGAGGGCTGAGAACTGATCTGGTGCTTGAGGTGTCAGTGGGCAGAAATGTCACTGAATCCTCTCCCAACTCATGCAGCAATGTAAACTGACCCAATAAAATTTCTGTTTTTGAAAAATCACAGACATACACAGATGTGGGGCAAGTTTCAGACAAAACTTGCCTCCTGAAACACAAAGTAAATATTGAGCTTTAGCTGATCTCTTAACTCTTCTTATCACTGCAGAAAATGAAGTCCATTTATTTATCCCTGAAGCAGTTCCTCTATTAGTGCATCATGAAATCCAGGTCTGTTGGATAGGCTTCCCCAGCTTGTTCACAATCCCTTTGTTTTTGTCTGAATCTGCATTGAAAATTCAATAACTTTCTTATTTATATACCAAGAAGATAGAAAGCTACCTCAAATCTAAAGGCAGAATTATATGTCCTGCCTGACTTGACTAAGAGAAAAAAGAATGGCTGGATCTGATAAATCAAAACTCAGCATCATGCAAGCTCCGGGAAACCTCGGCCAAGACACTGAAAATTCAGTATTTCCTGTTCTTCAGTGCAGCTACACTGAATTTGTTAGGCTGCAGTTTTGTTGTCTGTCATCAACATATCTCCTCAGCTTACATGCTAAACCTCACTTGATATTTTGTTCATCTGATGAGAAACAACACAGAATGTTTTCTCACTGCTCTATTTTTGGCCTTCAATTTTCTACAGTGTGAAAGCAGCACTGGAAATATGAATATTTTTTACACAAATATAAAGTACTTAACCATTGTGAGAGAAATGTCAATGATTTCAGATTTTCAAATGAGGAATTTTCAAATGAACTGCCCTAAACAAGATTTAGCTCTTTGCCATGCATATTACTGTGATTTGTTCATTTACTCTACCTTAGGATCCTGCTTTCAAAACAAGATCAGAAAAGTAAGTGTCTCAAATGCTGTTTATACTTGCCCAGCGAGAACAGAAGTTTGATAGTTCACTGCAAATGTAACACTATAATTCTATATTTCAGGAAGTTTCTGCCACTTGCTTAGTTTATTAGAATGCTTCAAATTGCAAGCAGAAAAGATAATGTGAAGAAAGCAAAGGGACAAAAAAGGAAAAATGCAACAATTGCACACTGCTTAAATTACTATTACTATATTACTGTTAAATTGCTATTTTCACAATTACACTATGATCATTTTGTTTTGTCTTAACTAAGATAGCATTGATCGTGTATGAGAATCCATCTTGTTTCAGCCATAACCGCAGCTCAAAATTCCCTGTTTTGTGTCAATTTATGACCAGTAATGTATGATAATTGGATGTGATTTCTGAAACACGTAACAGCTTTACAAGCCAATAATGCAACTGTGCGACAATATTCTTTTTTATTCTTGTGAACAAACTCCCACGTGCTCTTTTACATTAAGCACAAGAATTAGAATTTTCTATTTTGTATGGAAAGAAACCTCGCAGACAAAACAAATAACAAACTCAGTCCTCCCTTCCTATATGATTCCCTTAAATCCAGATATCCTTAAAGACTCAGCAGGGACAGAAGAAAATTGAGTTCTTAATCTCACCATCACACTAGAGGAGGATTTAAAGGACAGAAAGCTGCCCAATAAATTTGTCTTAAAAGTGGCTTCTACAAAGATGTACAATGAGAACTTGAGGGCCTCTGTATCCAGAAAGCTGATAGGAGAATATTTTTACTAAGCTTCCAGTCGTGTTTATGTCAGTTACTGAGGTACAGTATCTGTACAAATATTTTCTCCAACAATATACTAATTGTGGAATGTCTCAACAAAGGATTTGACAAAAGTAAAAACCAAAACAAAACAGAACAAAAAGCAGCCCTGTAGTTTGTACAGTTCTGCCTGACTGAAGGCTCCTCGTCCTTAATGAAATAAAATACGGACTTCCCAGGAAGACCAGTGGGACAGCTAGTAGAAGCCACACCCCCAGCAGCAGTGTACCTTTGTTAATAGTTTCTGCATGCAAATCTGACACCAGCTGAGGCACTACAAACACTTAATAAATGACTCTAGAACACACAACCACAAAACAATAAGGAATTAAATCCAAGATCAAATTTGCATTCACTTTCTGGCAGTATTTACCTGTTTCAGGAATTAAAAACATGTATGGTTATTATGGTTATTATGGTTATTATTATATGGCCACTGGCTGACAAACAGGACTAAGAGCAAAAGGGATTTTTGGAGCACGGCAATCAGGCCCTGTAAAGAATGACAGCAAGTACCACCCAAATGCTTTCTTCTCTCATGAGTGTTAGCAATTTCAAAGCAGAGGTCACTGCTCTTGGCATGCAGCCATCTCAAAGTCAGTGGTCAGCACTGAGCTCCCGCCTGTGTGTACTGAGCACGGCCATGCCAATTTCAGCAGAGTGAGCAGGAGGACTGATTTACTTCTTTGCCACCTAAGAAGCAGGGCTGTGACAGAAACTGAAAAACTGACTACTGCTGGATGGTGCGCTAAGACAGACAAGCTGCTGCTTCTCCAAGGCAGGATCTGGCCATAAATCATAGAGCATCTACTGAAGACATTTATTTATATTGCTTAAAATGAGCCAGCTTATGTGAAGGAATAAATGTAAGAATTATCTGCATTTAGAAGGGGAAAAAAAGTTTGCCAAAATAAAGCTGGCTAACGAGCATCCACAGTCATTTAAGCAGTATTTTTTTTAACTCAGAGATAGACTTTTTTATGTTGTGTTTTTCTGAAAAGTGCCAAGATCCATTTGCAAAACATGGCAGCTTACAAGTTTTCTTTAAACAAAACAAGTTGGTTTGTGACTGCACTGTGGTAGAGTTTTTAAGAACATATATTCATTTCCTCTATTAGAGCAAATTTATCCTCAGAGGTACATTTAGGATTCCCCAGTAACTTAATAAAAACAGCCAGATGTCATTTCACCCCATGAAACAATAAAAACACCTTCTGGTGAGAGCCTCTGTGCTAGGCTGCCTCAGAACAGATGATGACAGATGAGGTAAAGGCACAGCAAGAGGAAATGCTGACAGACTGTTAGCAGCAGGCACAAAGACAGCATTTCTGTGCTGTCAGGTGCATCAAACACAAGTGCAGAACATCCTTCTCATTCTGTCTTTTGCAGAACTGTCAGTGCTCCAGAGAGATATTTACACTCAAACCAATTCCTGACTGAGCATAGAGCTGAAGCAGATTTAAGCAAAAGCTTTAATGAAGTGTTATGCAAATTATTTAATAACAGCGATGGTGACTTTTATAACTACATCTACACCAGACCCCAAAGCAGAGAAAATGCTGATCTAGTAAGAAGACTTCACACTGTCCCCACAGAGCTATGTAGCAAATTCTGAGCAATAATCTGAAGCAAAAGGAAGTTAAACAATAAGCTAAGTTTGTGCAAGCGGGTGGATGAATAGCGCTGTTAACAGATCTTGTAGCTGAATTTCTGCATCCCCTCATTTAAAAGCAACACCCCAATGAGTTCATTTTTCCAGAGGGAAATAGCACAACAGTCAGGCGGTTTCAGGCACCTAACTGATCTGAATTGTCCTACGGCGGCACTTAGCTTTCCCTACTACAACTAGATGTTCTAGATACTGCTGAAATGTTCTAAATGCTTGAAAGACTGCGTAGCAGATGGCATGAACTGCTTCCTAACTGGCTGCATCCTAGACCCACTAAAGCAGTAGACACACTGATCATAAGTAACTGCCAGTTTTATAGTTACTGCAGTGCACTATAGCAATGCAACAACAAAGAGGTTCTCAACAGCAGGTGTTTGTTGTTTTTAGTGAAAATAGTTTAAACCATTAAACTACCGCTATTTAAAGACGTTCACGATCACCATGGATGTAATACAAGGACAGCTGCATATTTGGCTAGAATATTTACAAAATATCCTGCTTCCACAATTGGCAAATGAAAGGTTCATGAAACTGCATATAATAATCTTGAGAGGTCTTCACTGTCTGCAAATAAAGAATCCTGCTATGGAGAACTGTATCAATTTATCCCTCATTTCTTAAATTCATTGATTGTGGCTCTTCTTAATAGCACAAAATGGAAATCTACATTTCAAATTAATCAGTAGACTTAGATTCTTAGGTTATGACCTCTTGGGGAAGACTTTGTTACATCATTCTCCCCTTTTTCCCTGTTGGCCTAATCCTTTGCAGAGTTTTGCTGAAGGTTAGAGTTGGGCTTTCTGAAATGTTATAAAGTCAAAGGTTTTAGTCTGTATATTGAAGTATTGTCAGTCCACCTTGCAATGTTGAGAGTACTAGGAGTTGCAGAGTATAGTAATGGTTCACAGCTTCATTTCTGGGACAGAAAGACATCAAATCTGTCAGTTGTTCAGCAGAGGCAATACTTTCTAAAATTCTTGGTCTACTGAGCTGATAATGTCTTGGTGACAAGTCAGAGTTCTAATATAATACAAATTTAAAGTGCAAATTTGTCTTTTGTCTGCTGTTACTCTGGTTTTAGAACCATATAATTTACACTTTCAAACAGATGTAAATTGGACTCATGATATAAGATTCCAGGAAAGCAACAAACTGTGACAGAACATGTCAGTCTCTTTTTTCGTTATGTAACCCAGCACAGACCTGAAGTTTCTGCTTATACTCTATTTTAAATTCACAATTTCTTTCCTTGCTTTTCAGAGCCATAGGGATCAGAGTGCTTCAGAGTGGATGAGTAATGAGAAGCTTTAACAATGAAGAGTGTGAAGCCGGGAGAAGAAATGACATCCCTCTGGCTTCTGTGAGAGACTCCCTCTCCTGCTTTGTACATCTCCATCTCTGAAATTATACAGATGCATTCCTGTTCTTACGTGCCTTTCAACTTAAAATAACATAGTAGAGATCTCGATTTTTCCTGAAAACATATATCCAACAACCTTGATCAAGGCTGCAAAATGCAATATATTTTCAAGCTACCTTCCTCAAATCCCAAAGAGATCTTTCAGGTTTCACTCAAACCCAGAATAGTTCAGATACGTAGCTATTTGTTTGGATTTAATATATAAAATACTCAAGTTCCTAATCTAATTTTAATAATATCCTTAAAAAACATTCATAGCTGCCAGCTGAGCTGTTGGATGTGGAAAGGAAACAAGAGCCATCTTTAAAGGTTGCAGTGACCATAAAATAAAAAGTCAGAATCATGTTAAACATGCTAATCAAGAAATACAGACTGCATTGCATTTGCACAAGTTCAGCAAGTAACTTTCTGGCAGCATTCTACGCTGTCTACCTGAACATATCAGTACAAAACTGAACATATCAGTACAAAACTGAACATATCAGTACAAAACTGAACATATCAGTTTCAAAAGATAAAGCTATCAAAAAATCATTAATCTAGCTTGCATTGTGTATAGCCTTCTTCATGCCTGCAAGCTAAAACTAGTGCAGTTCTATGTGTTTTGTGTCAGATTCACAAACTACTCCAAAGTAGGATTTTAAAACAGACAAATTCAAGGCCCATGTTCCACACCCCATGCAGCACACATGTGGGTGCTAGGGCTGGGTAAAACCTGATACTGGCTGATGATGCCATATTCAAATATCAATAGAAGCTGTAAAACTGAAGGGTTTTGTTAGATTAACTGCTTCATTTGGCTGACATAATAGTTCACAGATTTCTTGCTATTTTTCAAAAGTCACGTCTGCTTCTAACAAGGATTTCAAAATATGATTTTAGAATTAGTTAAAATAATCAGCAGGATGTTTATGAACAGCTTGTCTTCTCTGAAATGTGTATGCTGTTGTGAAGACTTTCTTGCTCAAATCTAAATTTGATCCTGGCTACTCATGTCCCTAAAGAAATTTAAATATGGATAGTCACGTGAACACAGATAATCTTATCACTTCCTCATTTACAGAACTGGTAATACTCTGCTCATAACAAGAATGATTGAAAATTAAAATTAAATTATTAACATATTTTATAACAGTAACAGTAATAATATTATTATTATTGATAATAATAATAATAATAAAAGTTCATAAACTAATAAGTGACCACTTTTTTCCTGAAGCAGCAGATACTTTTTTAAAATCTAAATGGAAGAGACTTGACTCTGCTACTGGCACAGGAGATAACTCTTAGTTTCTGCAGAAGAAATAACTCTGCAGGGTGGAGAAATGGTCTGAAGTGAAAAAGAAGAGGCCTAAAGTTTTTACTTCCCTTTATCTTTCAGTTGCATTTTATTTCACTGCACTGAAGTGTTATTATATACACTGTAGAGCCAGGAAGCGTGAAGGATGTTCTCTAAAAATCTCCCCACGAGTTAATAGCATTCCTTCACTCCAAATGGCCTGTTTCCACAGAGACAATATTTAATAGTATTTGGAGCTTCACTTACATATAAAAAATTGTTCAGATGATTTGATCACTGTTCTTGAAATCTCAATGTTTTATTCTGCATTTTTTAACCTAGAGACAAGTTGACATTAACACAGCATTCCATTTTTCTGAATGCATTCTCATGCTCTCTTGTTGACCAAACAGTAGACATAACAAGGAGCCTTTGCATACCAATCTGCCATAGAAAAAGCAGACCAAATATTCTGATATCTTCACAAAAACAGATGTTCTCTAGTATTTCTCCTCATACTAAGTTAATTATCTTCTTTAGTTATATAAAAATATTTATCTGTCTAATGACGAATAATATAAAGCTGAGGGTACCAGAAAATATTCTAAAATACATATTCAAGTCTTCTTTTTTGAGACTAGATAGGTAATCAGTTCCTGTTAGGTAATAAGATGCATGTTGGCTAGCAGCAAAACAATAATAAAGAATTACCAAGAAAAAATTCTTACCCTTTCCTGGCTTAACTATTGACATGCATTTAATGAATGCTGTTTACTTGCCAGAAAATTAAACAAATAATGGGCATTGCTTTAGCAAATCACTAGCTGGCTCAAGTGCTTTTCATGAATTAATCTTTCTTTTTATGAATGTAAGATAGAAAAAAAAGGGAAATCTTTCAACCAATAATGACGTCTGTGAACTCCTTCTGTGTGTTCTGTGCAGTGTAGAAATGCAAGTGACTAAAGCGAGGGACAGTGTTGCCATGCAGCTCAGCCAAACAACCCACTAAAAAGGCATGCTGACCCACTTTCAACTACCAGCTACTGCTGACCCTTTGTTGAGTGAGAGGTTCTTCCAAGTTTTTAGTTTTTTTTCACCCTTTCCGCTCTTACTTTTAAAGCAGCGAGCCTGTCTCTCTTTTTATCCTACTTTTTTTCTTTCTTCCCCAGCATGCGTGGAAGAAAGGAAGATTGTTTCTTGCGACTGCCTTTGCTGTAGTTAATTTAGAAAGAAATCTTTCACCCCTTCCCTTGTTAAGAGCATGTTCTGGAAGAAATACGGATCTTGCCATCAAAAAAATTATGATACAATTCCTTAAGGAACTCAGTCTGATCAGAGTAATTCATCTACGAAAGACCATACTTTAATTGTTACTCTTGGCAATAGTGAAGGATAATAGTGTAATATTATACTAAATATTGCCACGTGCAATAGTAAAAAATTGTTCCAGCCTTGCCAGCAGCGGTGTGCAAACCCTCTTTTGAGTTCAGGTTTGGATGTTGAGATTTAATCTAAATCTTTTGCTTCTCCTTCTTCCAAAACCAACAGAGGTTTAAAGAGAGCTGGATTTTTATTGGAACCATTTGCTCAGCCTAAGTTGCCAAAATAATTTAGTTAAAACTAGTGCTTTTATTTGGGTTAAAGTTGATTCCTGAGCTCTACAGAGGTTGAAGCTCTTAGTTTGTCTTCCTCTTTTTCAATTCCACCAGAATCTACTGCAGAACTCTGCCAGGTCAAGTTGTACTTCCTGTGTCCAGTCACCCAGTTGAGCTTATCTGTATGTTCCTGATTTTGCAAAAGAGGAGAAGAAAACTTTCTCAGCCCTTTTCCTCACTGTTTATCCATTGCAACACATAGAAAAAAATGTGTGGCTCTGGTGGTGTAAGAGTGCAAATCCTGCTGCCCATGCTGCTACTGCTGGTGTATTAGTGTGACTTATCCTTTGCTAATGAGTGACAGCTGCTCTGAAATGCCTTACACGGTGTTTGGCTCTGTTGAGCAACAATTGGAAAAACATAAAAATACAGAATTTTGGAAGTGAGCTGGGAGAAAAAACACTTAGTTTTATGCTACTTGAAAAGCATTGTTTGAATTTCAGATAGTTCCAACAAAATGATAATACAGTCACAATCTTCTGCCAAAACTTTTTAAATCCTGAGATATGTTTCACAATAACAAAAACTTTAATGTTATTGCAATTCAAGAGGTACAAATTCTTACTGTATTTGTTTTATTTCGTGTGGGCACATGCTTGTTGTAAATGGGACAAAAGCAGTCTCTTGAATGTTAGAACCTTCAGATGGTGAGGGGGTAGGAGTCAACTATTTGTTTCTAAATCTATTCTCTGTATTTAGTCTGATTTGGATCCAACAGTGAAAGGCTATGATTTTATTTATTCATTTATTTGTTCATTTATTTCTACATTTTGGTTGGTATCATTCAGTTGCAGAAGAAGTATCATGGGTTGGAATGATATATTAAAGATGTTCTATTGTAGCAGTGCCTTGGTCTGGAATAGATTACTACCAGGCTTCAGAAAGCAGTGTAAAGATCTGATGGTTCTTGTTCATTACTTTGTTCTCCCAGGAGATCTTAGCACAAAATAGTTCCAATCTCAAGACTTAAACTCATCTTAAAAGAAGTACTTCAGTACTGAGCAGAATTCTTATGTGAAGAGAAAGAGAAATAAGCCATTCTGTTGTTTTGTTTTTGTTATTGTTTTTCTTAAAGCAATCCAGACTGAATTTAGTGAATGAAAGTCAGAAACTAGCCCTTGCTGAATATAGCATTGGATGGACTCAAGGTCCAGTTTTAATCTATCTTATTTACCTCTTTTAGTGGTGCAAATGATTCCCTCCGCTTACATTATAAAAGAATAAAAAATAAAACAGACAAAAAAGACATAACTATGATACAGAATTACTAGACTGTACAGAAGTTCTGAAAACTCTGGGACAACCTAGAAATCCAACTGTATCCTGGTTGGTCCGCACCAAAAGAAGTGTGGCCAGCAGGTCAATCAGAGGTTGATTCTTCACCTCTGCACTTTTGAGACCCCATCTGCTGTGATCATCTCTGGAACTCCCAGTATAAGAAGGATGTGCACCTGGAAGATCAGTTCCAGAGAAGGGGCATAAATATGATCGAAGGGCTGGAGTACCTTTTCTGTGAAAAGAGTCTGCAAGAGCTGTATTTGACTTAAGCAAGAAATTCTTCACTATGAGGACTGTTACATACTGATTGCCCAGAGAAGTTGAGGATTTCTGTCATCTCGGAGATCTTCAAGATTAGGTTGGATGGGGCCTTGGGCAATGTAATCTAGTGGAAGGTTAGAACTAGTGACTGGCACTGTAAGGTGCCTTCTAACCCAAATCATTCTATGATTCTATGACTGTACAACTGAAGACCATGATTTCTTTCCCATTAAACGTAATAATAGCTTCACATTTTATTTTATCCTAAATCAGACGGAAATTTTATATATAAATATAAAAGAAACATAAAAATATTGTTCTGTAATTTTAAATGAAAATTGACAACAATCGAGAATGAGACCATGGTCAGCCTTCAGTAACTGCTGTATCTTCAACTCCAGGTTATTTTATCAGAATACTCGCTACATGAGGGAGATTTAAAAGCACTAGATTTACTAAGTTTTCTGCCAACAATGTGCCAAATAGGGCTATAAAGGCCTAACAGGATCCGGACAATGCATTTTGTAGCTGCCACTTTTGATTTTAGTGATTCTAAGAGCTTGTCTTTATGGAAGACAGGGCCCTTAAGTATGAGCTTGGAAAGTCTCCAAACTATGTACAACACAGGGCCATACAAATTACCTGAGACTGTTTCTTCTTCATAAATGTGAAAATACAACATTATCTCTAACAGAAAGAAGAAAGGAAGCTCTCACCCTTATAACCAGCTGCATTGGTTTTCCAGTCATTAGCATTCAGATGTCCAGCACGAGAAGTCCTGACAATAATGTGTTGTATGTCTCTCCATGTCAGAAATGGACTAGAAAGAAAGGAGAAACATGAAGTCATAGATTAGATATATTTTATTAGAACGGAGAGATACAAGGTTATGTATGCTAAAAACATATTCAAGTTAAAAGCAACACAACTCTCATTTCTATTCCCTTCTCTACTTTGCTCACCTCAAAACATCATGACCTCACCTTACAGAATTTCGACATGATATAATTTACACAGCTAGGAGATTTGCATTAAGGAGACTTTAAAAACGTGTAATACTCCACTGTATAAATTTTAGTGTTTGCTAAGGGGAGATGAAGAAGTGCTTTTCATCCAGACCTAATTCATATGGCCACAAACAACTATATGTTGCTATCTGCTTTGACCAGTGTAAAGGAAAAAAGAAAACAAAATGTTGGCTCACTGAAAAGCTGTAATAAATCGTAATAACACTGTGCTAAAGCTGACAATCCCTTCCAACTTGCAGTTCCCACTGAAGCCATCGGTACTGGAAGTTACAGGTGTTCTGTTGTTTTTCATCTGTTTGGTATTCCTGGTCTTGGAATTCAGAGGGGCTCCATAAGTATTCTTCAAAGAACACCAAACAAACAGCACAATCTCTTTATAATTATAGAGCAAGTGTGTGAGGAGTGAGGAGTATTTCTTTAACAGATTTCTGATAATCTGTCCTCTGCAACAGTGAAGCAGACTGCTTCAGATTGCTTGCATCCTCACTATGAAATTAATACTTGTCTACTTTGTAGGAATGGCAGACGACTATAGGCAGTGTTTGTCTAGATCCATCTCAAGGAAATTTGTTTTCTTAGGTGATCACATCAAACTATGACGGTGCTATTTTTAGTTTTTTTTCTTCTAATTTCTCAGTTTTTCTATCATTCATAATCATAATAAGAGTATGCAATTTAAAACTGCAGTTTAGTAGAGGAAAGGACAAAGTCACTTCACTAAATAATGAAGAGAAAAACATCAGACAAGAATCACAAGGGTTGTTGTCATAGTATCATTATTGAATGACACAAATCAATCCAGGTGTAATGATGAAGATAAACCACAACAATGTTAATGAGACCCAGCACTGCCTGTCTATAATGTCCAGTACTAGGCAATCACTGAAAATCTGGTAAACCTCAGTTCCTTAACACACCTTCTGTATTCCTTGAACCAAGATTTCTCTTGGGCTGGCAGACAGGTGACTTATTCCAAAATAAAGAACAAAAACAGGAACAAAATAATTTTAAATAATCTGAAGAAAGAAGATGATTTTAAGATCCTGCTGATTGCAGGGTTTTTTTTTTTTTTTTTTTTTTTTTTTTTGTAGTTTCTTCAAGATTGTACCATTTCATCATGATTTCATTTTTCCTCACTGTTGTTTTTTGTTGTTTTTTTTTTTTTGTTTTCTTTTCATACAAGATACAAGGGTTTTCCAGTGAAGCTAATGCATTCTGGCCATTAGCATTTATTAAAGCATTACTGTGCTCATACATGCAGTTTTTCTCTTTTAGTAGGATTTCTCATACAAGACAGTTGGACTAGAATGGCCATAGTTGTTTATTCAGCTGAACTGGTAAAAATGAATGCAAAAAAAATTGTCAGGGAATGTTACAAGCATTCAGGGTTTGTAAGATAGGGTATGCTTGGACAGTCACGTAACATGCTTCAAGAAAAAAAGTCTATATGACTTTATACTAGCTCAGGAATTTCACTAGGAGCCTGTGTAAAGTCTTAGAAAAACATATTTCAGGCCTTCAGGAAGACCTCCAGGAATCCCATGAGCTGCATTCTTTATAATCTGGAATCTAAACAATCTTCCATGAAGCAAACTGTCCATGCTACTGGTGGAAAATAAGGCACTGAAACACTTCTCTCATCTTTAAGATGAGATATTCAAGACAAGGCAGACTCAACTGATTATTTAAAGAGGAATGGTGGCACTGGTGGGCTCCATCTACCTTCAGACAAAGGATTTGAGGCTTTGCCTTGAGGATATGGGCCTCCCATAAACTGGGCTTTATTGCTGAATCAGAAAATGAGACTCTCAAAATTAGGATTTGCTTTTAAGAACAAAAATAATAGCATATTGCAAAAACTGAGCTACTAACTGTTGTATCTACCATCTTTATCTAAATGCAATAATTAATGTAACAGTCTGTGGCAGAAAACTCCTTTTACCAAAGTTCCAATTTCCAGGATACAGGTATACCACGAAATCAGTCAGTCTTTTATATAGTTTTCTTTTAAGTTTGCTAACTGTAGCAGTCAAAATGTTTTATGTTTTCTTCTCAATCAATGACAGATCGGGCATATTTATATCAAAGAGATTTAACAGCATCAGAACAGTGTTCAAATCAATTTCTGTAGCCAACTATAGGACCTTCATAATACTAAAAATTGAGTTATTAACAGTTTGAAATTTTCTTTCTACAATAGACACCCCATTTGAAAAAAAAAGAGGTCTGCCATTGTTTGCCCATACATATTTATTTTTCAGAAACTTCAGAAAAAAGGAAGAAAGAAATTGGAATGATGTCAAAATCACAGTTCATTTGGAGAAAGAAGGACTTTTTTCCTTTTGTTTTTTAGACAAAACAGCCTAGAGATCAATTTTAAAGCATCTGGAAAAATCACAGACTTGGTTAAATATTTGTAAAACATGTAAAAATTTGAAATTAAGTGAGTAAACAGTTGCTTGCAAGCCACTTGGGCCTTAGATCTAGACAAGATGTCACTAATGTTAACTGATTTACCACTTGATTTATCTCACAAAAATTAAAGATTAAACATCTTGAAATGAACAAATACATGAACAAGAACAGTACTTAATCTGCTTGATAATGGATTGATTTCCAAAAACAAACAATTTCCATCCAGATAAAAAAAAAATCATGACTTATTTGAAATTGCCTTGGGATTACGCATACCAGACAATACTCAAAATCAAACCAGAATAAGCAGAAGTGAGAACAATTACATACAAAGTGCTTGTCCAGCAGCCAAAAAATAAATGTTGTGACCTTAATTGACTACTTATACTCTAAGGTACGGTGCTCTTCTTTCAGGTTTCTCAAAATCTTTATGAAACAAATGAGAAAAACATGAAAGAGGACAAGTATATTAAATTGTATTACAGGAATATTCACTTGAGATTTAACTGTATCTTTAAACAAGAACAAATATCATTACTGAAGCTGCTTAGAAATAGTAGGTCATCATTTTTGGATAAATTTGATTTCTTTATTCCACAAGTAGTCTCCCTAGTGACAACTGGACTAATCTTGAAAAAAAAATAAAATATTCAGTCTCTATTCTTTTGCATAATAACAGTGCCAAAAATAACAATTCAGAATAAGTAAGTGGTGCAAATGGACAATTAGTAAAAAAATATAACTCAAAATAATGATCATACACATGGGGTGCAGTTTGCCTTTTTAGAAAAATGTTATGGTTACCAAAATGAATAATGACTGCTGCATTATTTTAATAAAGAGCAATTTCAATTTGACAAAGGTGGCCTATGCAAAAAGGTATTTCTTGTCAAAAGAGCAAAGGCTTATGCAAATTGCTGGAAGAATACTTTTACTTCCCCAAAGAATCATGGAAAAAACACAGTATCATAGGATGCATTAAGATCATATTTCATTTTATAGTATCAAACAATCTGCTTTGGAAATCTTGGCTATGATAGAACTGACACAGATAATTACTGCTATGAAATATCTAAAAAGGACTCCCTGTCCTAGACATCTTGTAGAGCTGTAGGAGATAATTTTTTTCATGGATATTTGCATAATGCCAGCCTTAAGGATGTTATGATAAATCTATAAACAAAACGTAGTAGTTGCTTAATTTATTCACATGTTGCCATTACTTACAAATCAGCCAAAGTGTCCCATGATACCTACAACCCTATTACCTGTCCTAATGATTCCTGCTTTCCCCATGGACAGGAATATTAGGTATAGTAATGGGAGTCATTTCTCTTTTCCAGGTCACACAAAGAGTCAATGTGAAGACATCTCTTGCAACGCAGAACTTTAACATAGGTGAGAAATGAAGACAGCTCCTAAATGTGACATTTACCCTATGCTTACATGTCTATATGATGTACACAATAGCCATTTAATTCATAAAAACCTGGAGGTTAAAAAATGGAGCTCAGTATTTAACATCTGAGTCACGCATATATATGGACACACAAAGTATGCACTTTGGACATATCTGACACTCTTATGAGTTCTAATTATCACGAACTCTGCAAATAATTCTATCAACTCCTTGCAGGAAAAGCAAAGAATATCATCTGCTTGCTGATCAGCGAGTATCTTGTAAATGTAAGTTTTTTTTTTACCCTGCTGATTTCTTCTTTATCTGACCTGGAGAACTATGGATCATTAAACCAGTAGATCAAACAAAATGCTCCTTTATTTGGTTGCTGCATAGTTAGTTCTCTGCTTACAGTAGTTTTCTGGTTCCCAGAAATATTAGAATTAGATATCCATATCACGTACTTATCCTTTAATTTTACCCAATGAAAACCCTTTGAAAGAAAGACAGAACAAACTCAAGCCTGACTAAAGATGAGACTGTCATAAAAAAAAGCTAATGGCAACTGAGAATACCAGGTCGAATGTCAATTACTGGTTGCACCAATTAAGTCTCTGTATAAAACAATGTACAATTGCTGAAGTATGGGGAAAATGCCTTTCCAGGACCAAACTGCATCTCTTAAGACAGCCAAGAAACTGCAGTCCTGCAAATCTGCTGTTCTCGCATCTTCCACATTTTCCTTTTTCTGTAAGGACACAGGTAGAGAAAAACAGAAGGGCTCCCTGCTCTCAGGTCAAAGTCTGGATGGGCAGTGGCAACTCAAAGAGCAACTTCAGAGACTGCCTTAAGTAGCCACTAAAAGCCAAGGCTGGGGAACATTTAGTCAACTAAGAAACTTCAGGGAATAGAGCTGCCAAACTCTTAAAGCTCTCAACAGAGCACATGCCAACTGAGATTTTTCGAAAACTTATAAAAGCAAAGGCATTGCCTTGACACCAGAATAATGGCTAACCACTCATTCTATTTCTAGCTGTTGCTGCAAAGCGCAGACACAGTAAAACTCAATGAAAGGTTAAAAATGATTATAACATTTTGTTTTTAAATCTAGGTTCAGTTTAAGAAATATCTGGAAGGAATTTTCTTAAAACCTTTTTAAAGCAAGTTACATGGAAAATTTCAGACCAAATGATTACTCTTTGGCAAAATTATATATAACTGAAAACAAGACCTTAAAAATGCGAAACACGAGCAATCTGAACTCAGGAAAATACTTCCAATTCAATCTCAACATAATAATTAAAATTCCAAAAGTGACACATGTATTTAAAGCTCAAGAGAAACACATGCAAGTTCTGATCTCAGCATTTATTTGTGTTTACATTTTTCAAATACTTCACTGTTAAGAGCGCTGCTTCAAGTTGACTTGAAAAAAAAGTGAAAATTCACAAAAGGATTTCTTAGACACTCTAACATCCCCTTTTGTGACAGTCAATCAGTGGAGCTAAGGCTGCTGCACTTAATTGATAACTTCTCCTTCTCTTACATGGGAATGCTGCATACAGAGGTCACTCGGCAGTACTTCCACACTTTGCCTCAATTGTCTGAATCACTTATAGTCTGTGACTTATGAAAAAATAAGATCTCACTAATTTCAGTGGTACAGAACAAGTTCTCTGTATTCAGAATTGCTCCTCATCAAACAGTACACTGGTTTTTTTTTTTCCTCTGTTAATGGAGTTTGAAATAAAATCCATCAATATGGGAAGTACAGCAAGCATCTCATCAGCTTTAAGAAATCCGAAGTCTCTTCCTCTAACACTCCCAATCACCTGCAACGTGAGCCCAATTTTCTTTCCTTCTCAGCGATTATACTCAGTGTTACCCAACTTTTAAAATAAAGCTATGCATTGTCCATATTCTGAATAAATTAGTGGTATCAGAATTCACTGAAATTCTTTATCTTTTTCCAGCATTAACTTGTTCTAGCCCTGGGTTTGTATAACCAAAGACAAATAGAGTATACAGTGCATATGAAGAGAATCATGGGAGGAGGTACAGAATCTCCAGGTCTACAGCACTGAGAAAACGTGGAAATATGATAGACTGATTCTTCAATTTCAGGTGCTATTTCTTACTCACTTAACTAAGGTTTATACATCATGGACTGGAAATGATGCGAGGCTTTTAACAGTAGCACGTGCAGTTTACTTGGGGATGTATAATGTATTTTTTTGGCAGTGCTGAAGCAACACAATATTTATTTTTTTTTTGGCTTTTCCATAGGAAGGTGGCACTATGCCCACTGGAATCAATGCAGCATACTGTTTCTCCTGGCTGATTCACCCAAATATCAAATTTGAACCTTTGATCAGTGGGAGTGTTTTTCTGATATCAACAGTAGATGGTACTATGCAACACAAATAGTTTATTTTTAGGAATAAGATTACTGTCGCTGTTGACTATTTGGCCATTACACTTTCTCCCGTAACTGCTCATTTACAAATAGCAAAATTCAGCATTGCATACTGACTATGAAATGTAACATAAAACCAAGCATTTATTCACAGAATCTGAACAGGATACTAGGTGCACTGGGAACCCATCAGATAAAACTGCTGTAAGAAAACCGTAGAGAACTACAAGAAGGTCACAGAATATAGAGACTGAAAGTTAGCTTTCTTTTTCGTGTCATGATTTCCCATGAGAATTCCAATCAAACACTCTCAAACTCAATTACCAATCTTAGGCTCCTGAAGGCAAATGTGCCAGTTGGTATTCATATACTGGGCTGAAACAACAACTCGTAAGAATGATGTGTTCACATCATTTTAAATTGGGGTAGTCAATGGGCAGCCCTCACAAAACTCTTTGTTGTCAGGATTTTGGAACCAGATTCCAGTTGGAATGCCATCTAAGTGGATCATTCAAATCAGTAAGCAGGTAAGAGCTATTTGCCAATCTTACTTACCAGATGGGGCTTATCAAAGAAAGAAGTAGCAGCTGGGAACAGAAATCTGCCTTGCTCATTTTGCACTGTTTTAATGTACCTTTGCGTGTGAGCTGAAGCAACTTGGCTGTTCTATCTCATCTAAAGGCCAGACTAGCACTCCAGTTGACTCCTGATGTCTCTCAAGAACAGAACTTGGCTTCTGCGAGAAAACAACTTTTTTGGCTTCAAAGTCTTCCATGGTATATTCTGTGGTGTTTTCCAGCACAAAATGGAATAAAACTATACATTATTACAGACATATTTGAGAAGCGTTCAGAACTAAGTGCTCCAATTTTTGTGCAGTTCACTGTATGAAGAATATAATTAACCTTGGAAAACCCCTTTCCAACTAATCTTTTTTTATATATCTCACATGAACACTTCTGCTTTTAACACAGGCACTAATGTGGAATTTAAGGAAGAATCTATGCGACAACTTTGTCTGAATGCAGACTAGTCCCAGTAAGTCCTTCTGCTAAGACACAACATCATGTGTAGAGGCTGAACCTGCCCACCAGTATTCCATTTTATGTTGCCACCATGTGACAGATGGCAGCAGAGGGGCAGCCTGACAGAACGGTGTCTGACATGGTAGTGTGTATGGAATAATGGTGTGGAATTGAATTCCTCCAGGTGGAAAAAATTGTACCCACTGACATTCATCAATAGGTGCTGAACAAGCTTATAAACAGAAGGTAGACCAACTTTGTACATGGTACAATAGTGATAGGGGAAGTGGGGATGGCTTTAAACTAGAAAAGGAGAGATTTAAGTTAGGTGTTAAGTGGAAGCTCTCTTTACTCAGAGAGCAGTGAGGCATGGTGCAGGCTGCCCAGAGAAGCTGTGGATGCTCCATCCCTGAGGGCATTTAAGGCCAGGTTGGATGGGACCCTGGGCAGCCGAGCTGGTGGGGGGCAGCCTTGCCCATGGCAGGGGGTTGGAATTGGGTGATCTTTAAGGTCCCTTTTATCCTAAGGCATCCTGTGATTCAGAAACTATTGAAAATAATGAGAGTTGATTTCATACACACACCTCTTAGACATTAAAACTGAGTATGTTATGACATGATCTTCTTGCAGTATTTAAGGTCTTCACTTACTTCACAAGATTAAATGTTCCTCCAAACCTAGATGTGGATTTTGAATATTTTATGGGAGAAAACAGCAAGGGAATGCTGGAAAAAGTTTTCCTCCTGTGTTTCACTCCCTTGGCTCCATTTCTGTTGTAAGTACTCTTGAGAGAAAAGTTAGTGAACGGAACACAAATGAGGAAATTGCATTTATGCTATTATTAGTGTAAATCCTTTATGTCAAGTTAAACAGCCAAGATAAGAGTTAGAAATAAGTGGGAAGCCTCCATATAATGAAACTGGACAGAATCAAAAAAGATAGAAAATCAATACATTATTTTTTCCTCAAATCTTATTAGCACTATGCAACAAATTACTGCAAATACAGAAAAAGTGACTGGCACTTTCTGTTTTCACCACACATAGTTACTGTATACTCTTGCCCTTCTTCCTAACATACCTGTTATCACAGAAATTATTAATTTGGGTCAAAAAACACTAGTCTGAAGGCATGGATTATCCTTCGTCATGTTATCACCAAAGTACACAGAAAAATAAAATACGAAGAGTTTTCAGTTTGTGATAGGACACCACAATAAACAATAGCTCAATTGTAGGTATTATGTGATATTAATTGCCTATGACCTTTAATTACAGTGATTTGTCAAAAAAAGTGAACTCAAAAATATTATAAAAAATGCAAGCTGTGAATCACATGGTATGCTAATTCATTAAGAAGCAATTAACAATAACTTTCATCAGAAAGAAGGTTTTTGTACATGCATCTTTATCTGCATGTGCAGATTGTTTAGAAGAAAATTTAAGGGCTTTAAAACTGAGATTAAGAAGAGATTGAGAAGAATGTTCTTTTTTTCAGAAATAGTAACATTTTATTAACTTTTCAAAATAGCTTTGTTTCTAATGACTGAATTAAGAAAAGGTAATTACAATGATATTAGTTCTGCACTACTTAAGATTATATCAGGTTTTCAATCACAAACTCTAATTTTCATGACTATAACTCAATAGCAGTGACATACTCTATGTTGAGTACTGGCTCATGGTTTCTTCAAAAAAGCAACATTAAAAATAGAAACACAACCCTGCTGCTATGAGTTATACACCATTTGAAATGACTACTGTAGACATACCTTTTAATTCATTCAAAGGGACTGCCACTAAAGGAAACTGGTTTCCTTCATAATCTAATAGAATAAATCTCATAGCACTTAGAACCATTTGATTTCAAACAAGATTTGGGGTGGAACATTAGAGCTTATTCATGCAAATACTATACAACAGGGTGCCAACTAATGCAAGATGTTTTGAAACACAGTTCTGAATGATAAATCTCCAGTCTCCACCTTTTCATAAAGCAGATTAAAGATATATATTGAAGACATGGAACAAATGCCTGCTATTGGGAAAAGGTCTAAAGAATTGAAAGTTTTCTGAGCTAAATGTAGAAGGACTGTGGAACTACACTATCCATGATTTTAACAGCTATAGAACTTCATCAAAAAAGACAGGCTTTTTTTTTAGCACACAGACGTTGAGAATTTTTGTTTTTCCTACAATGCTATTTTCTACACATGGTAGTTTAACATCTTCTCATTACTCTCCTTGACATTCAAGAACAGACACTGAAAAGAGGAATATGAGGACTACAGAAGGCCTGCAGAGTACAGTGGATCTGGGCAGCACTACGAGGCAACCAAAAGGCACTGTGATCACTCAGTGGAAGCTACCTGTGCTCAACACCATTTCAACATCCTGCTTAGTCTGTCATTCATTTCCATAGTGCTACTGCTCCTGAATATGAAATTGCCATGCTGATCTTCCCTGCTGCTGGAATGGTACTGTGAATTACCACATTGGAGTTTCTAAAGCACTTTGAGATCCCTGAATATAGGTGCCATGTGAGTGTAAAAGATCAGACTGCATGTCTATTATTATTATTATTTTTTTTCAGAGTATAACTCAGATCTTACTTTGCTTCCAATGCCAGTGCAATGATGCCTGCAGCCATTGGTGCAGAGGCTGACGTTCCAGTATGGCTGTCTGTGCAACGCTGCCTCAGGTCTGTGGTGATCTGGAAGAAATTGAATGTGTGAAATTTAGAACACAGCTTCAGGAATCAGAACAGGTTTCATTCAATCAAATGAGATGCACATGTGGAGGGTATTCACTTCTTTCATTGCAAAGGAAAAAAAAGCTTGTCTGAATACATGATGTCAACATTCTACTCTGATCTCTAAGTCCTTTGTGAACTTGAAGATTGTACTGCACTGAAAACATAAGTTAGTATCCATTTTTTTTCACAGCACGATCAACAAAAAGACTGGTAAATTAAAAAATCCATGGGGTTTTATAACAGCACAGTTAGAACTCTGCCTTATCATTTGCGCTTTGCACCATCCAAGAACCTCAAAGTGCTTTACAAATAAAAATGAAGTTCACAATGTTCGCATCATAGAGTGATCAGGTGCATTTTAGATACAGTAAAACCAAGATACAGAGATGTTAACTAAGTTGCTTTTTGTTACGCTTCAAGTATGATGGTATATGTTTCTGCTCATGCAAACTTCTGTGTTTAACAAATGGGCCTTTTTATTGTTTATGCAATAATTCACATGAAATTAAGCAGGAATTGATCTGAAAAGCCTGTTGTCATAAATTCGTCCTAGAAACCAACTGCCATTTAGTCATTTACAAGTTCTTTACAGAGAGAGTGGTGAGGTGCTGAAACAGGCTTCGCAGAGAGGTTGTGGATGCCCCATCCCTAGAAGTGTTCAAGGCCAGGTTGGATGGGGCCCTGAGCAGCCTGATCTAGTACTAAATGCGGAGGTTGGTGGCCCTGCCTGTGGCAGGAGGGTTGAAGATTCGTGATTCTTGAGGGCCATTCTGTGATTCTGTGATATTTGAAGCTTTAAATTGTTGTATGTGCTGGACAATGTGCTGCTACATACTTGTAACATGGAACCCAAGTGGATGTATAAAACTATATAAAGCAGGCATGTCCAACCCACAGCCCACAGTCCACATGGAGCCTGGCATGTGGCTACCCGCTGCCCTCTGCCATCATGATTGCAACTCTGCCTGCTGAATGACCCTAGCCATCCCCAGGCACACACCCAGTGCTCAAAGCCACCAAACACTGCTGCATGATCATCAATGCCTGGACTGAAACCAGGGCACGGGGAAGGCACAGTGCAGTGCTAACTCAAATGATGGCAAATAATTGTATGCATTTTGACACAGCCCTGTGAACAGCAAAAAAATAAGCATCCATGCTTCCCATTGTGATCAAGGACTTTGAGAACAGGTTTCAAGACTGCCAAAAAAAAAAAAAAAAAAAAAAAAATCACTTTTATGGTTTATTAGCAACTCAATTTTAAGTCAACATAAGTACACTGCCTGCAAACTTTTGAATAGAATGTATAGAGTTGCAATCAGAAATTCAACTCAAAGAAAAATCTCATCATGTCTCTCTATAGGACTTTTATAAGCCCTCTCTTATCAGAGAAAAATATCCCTTACTTCACAATCACACTTTATTCACATCAGTGCTTTTTGGCAGTATGCGCATTTATGAACAACTCTTTTCAAGGATGAAGCACAAGAAGAGTAAAATTTCTCCAAAAATCTCCAGTGAACACCCTGACAGCTCTCAAAGAATTGCTGCCACTGCCACTGAATCAGACTGATGCATTAGTGTCACAGAGTTATTTCTAGATCTGACTCTGTGACAGGGGTACAAGCCCAGAAGTAGGCAAAAGAGAGAGGGGGAAAAAAAACTACCCCACTACCACTGTGTGGCTGGCCCTGGCCTGTGACTAATGAGGCAAGGCACTTGCAGGCCTTATGCTCCAGGAGAGGGGGAGAGGTGGAAGGGTAGGGAGATAGCAGATGAGTTTAAGAAAGAACAACGGCAGCAATTTGAGGAGGAATGGTAATTTACTAAATCCAACAAAATCAAACACAATGAGAGAGAAAAGAGTGTCAAAATACGAGGTCTTACACTAGCAGACTGTAAGGGAAGCATGTGCTCTTCTTGCATGTGCTCATGGCAAACTGAGAGAGAGAGTCAGCGAGAGGAAGAGCAGCTGATGTCCTGCCAGGAGCTCCATCTTTCTATCTCTGCATGCATTCCCTCCTCTCCTCCCCTCTGAGAACCCAAAATGCCCAAAAAAAGGCAGTCCATGGAACAAGAACATTAACTCTTCTACTCCCGCTGTTTTACATGATGTTCCGATGTGGAATACCGACAAGAAAAATCACAAAACAACAACATTCCACCCCTTATTCCACATCAC
The DNA here is from genome assembly GCF_026119805.1 of Tympanuchus pallidicinctus. NCBI lineage: Eukaryota > Metazoa > Chordata > Aves > Galliformes > Phasianidae > Tympanuchus > Tympanuchus pallidicinctus. The sequence continues at coordinate 37,461,810 of NW_026294758.1, forward strand.
TACATCATGCTTACCTTACATCTATGTACAGACAAAACAGTAATGAACATGCATTACATACACACATATCTATATTCATGGAGTCACTGACTACTCCCCCAGCATCAAATTCCCTTGTGGTACACACTGGATGTCCCCATTTTTCTCCATCACCCACCGAGTGCACTGAGGCCCTTGTGTAAAAACAGTTCCAAAGATAGGTCTGCCCTTCCCAGAAGCTGGAAGGACCCAAACTGCTTTTCCCAACATGCTTTTTATATGTACCACAGGGACCTTATCTTGTTCTACAGTATGTAGGGAGCTGGACTGCATAAGACCATCTCGACTGACTAATCCTCTAGTGTTGACCAGCCAGGTGGCTTCTGCCAAATACTTCTCCCAGTGCTCTCCCCTGTTCTGCCAGTCCAAGTCTATTTGAACCACCTCAATTCTGTCAGCTCGATCTACCTAATGGTATTTTGCTGTGCTTCAGTAGTGCTACTCTTAGGCAAATGGCCATCTACGTGACACCCCTTTATAACTATATTTTTTGTTCCCACTGCTGTAATCACCCACTTGAGGGCATCAGAGTGTACTGGGCACTGGTGTCCAGCAGTGTTTTATATTCCTGTGGTTCTGACATGCCAGGCCATTGAATCCACATAGTCCAGTACACCTTATTATCCCTTTCCCCCTTCTGACTGAGGGCAGGGCCCCGCTACTTTTACCTGCAGTAATGAGAGCAATTTCGGTAGTTGCTCTGTTTTGTAATTCTCTCACTAGTGCTCATAGTGCAGGAATGGGTTGGTGGTGCCACTTCTTCATGTCCTCTCCGTGCTCACGTAAGTAGCTCCACAGGGCAGCACGAGACATAAATTTACTGTGGTCCTTTGCTCAAACAGGGTGGTGTTTGCCTTTGATAGCTGAGACTTTAATCAGTTCAATCAGCTCCTTCAGCAGACTCTATTGATCATCCTGGTCTTCCTCAGGTGTTTCTGATACAGCCATGGTTCACTGTGATTAATCACTAGGGACAATTCCTCCAACAGTGGAATTCCTCCAACAGTGCCTGTTTCTTATCCATTTTATCTATTCTCTTATCCACTTTATCTAGTCTTTCTGTTACTTTGGAGATGGCTGAAATGGAAGCATGGGATGGAGGTAGTTTTTGTTCAAAATTTTGAAGTGTAAGAATCAGTTCAAAAACTGGGGGTCTTCTGCCCTTGAATCTATTAAACATTACTACCAGTGTACTGGCGTACCTTTCTGGCACCGTTCTTGTGAACTTCCACTGTATTTCGGATGTACTCCTTACCCTCCAGGACCATGGCTCTGGCATAGATCATTAGGAACAAATGTGAGATCATACAGCATTCCCACCATAGCTGTTTCGCTCAAATATTGGATACCATACTTAACAGTATTCTACTTTCTCATCTCAGGCTCCAGATTGTCTTTGAAGGGATGTCTTTCCTTCACAGCTAATAACATTCATTCCCAGAGGGTGTTGACTCTGTCCAGACATCTATTAATTCATCTGTTAATAGCTGAGTCTCTGGCAATGCCTCCTAATTGGCAAGCTTCATTACTATATAGGGACACGCTACTGTCCTCGTTGTTCCAACACTGAAGAAATCAGGCATCAATAAAGTAGGCATCAAAAGTTCTTTTTTGTGCCTTGGATTTCAGTCATTTTTAGGGGTCGACAAACTGTGGTAACAGTGACTCCCTCCTCATCACTCTCCTCTCCATGTCTCTTACTTTTCTCAGTTGCCTTTCTTGGTGACAGTGGTTTTGGGGAGGGCCCCTCACCTGGATCTTCCTCTTCTTCTTCTTCTTTGCATGGACACCAGTTTCTATTTCTGCCCCTCCACAGGGGCAACTGACATTGATACTGGTGCTTCCTGTGATCGATTGGGTTTGACTTGGAGGTTTTTCCCTTTGGTTTGGATCTCAATTTGGAAACGCTTTCTCTCCAGAACAGTATTATATAGAGCTTGGTAAGCCAAGCCCCAGATAAGTCGTTCCTCCTCAGATCTTTCTGAGCTGCACCAACACTTACTCAAACGCTCGCTTAGTTTCTAAGGATTCCACAGGTTCAAGAGTGAAATCCCATGACACTGGGGGTCTCAATGCTTCTAACCTCTTTCCTAAAACCATGTTCCCTGCCACTTAACGTTCTCTGGTTTAGGGAAAAGCTTCCTCCACATAATGTAAAATACTATTGTAGAGAATACATTCAGAGAGACTGATAGCACGTCCATAAGCCAGCATCCCAAACATGCATAAGGAACTGAGAAAAGCACCTGGAAACGAGTCCAAACATCATATCGTTTGTTATATTAGCTAGGATGTATAGGAGCCAGGCAGGTATCTCCATCAGTACTCTTAATTGGTTATATGTATATATGCAACTCTGACTCTGAACATGATGAACTTAAATTAATATGTTCCAAGGAACATAATGGTCGTTAGTCCTCTATACAATACTCTTAAAATGAAGTTAGAGATTCATAGCTTCTGCTTGCATTCTCCAGCAATAACTGTCATGGAGTTATCTCTAGATCTGCATCTGTGACAGGGGCACAGGCTCAGAAGGCGACCAGAAAAGAGAGAGGGGGGAAAAAAATCACCACACCTTCTGCAGTGTGGCAGTCAGCCCCAGTCTGTGACTCATGAGGCAAGGCACTTGTGGACCATGCCGGAGATGGGGGGAGGGGGAAGGGTAGGGAGATAGCAGATGGGTCTAAAAAAACAGATGGCAACGATCTGAGGAGGAATGGTAATTTACTAAATCCAACAAAATCAAACAAAATGAGAGAGAGAAGAGTGTCCAAATATGAGGTCTTATGCAAGCAGACTGCAAGGGAAGCACGCGCTTTTCTCCATGGCAAACCAAGAGAGAGCAAGTCAGTAAGAGGGACAGTGGCTGGTGTCCTGCCAGGAGCTCCATCTTTCTTCCTCTGTGCGCCAAGTCCTCCAGGAGTGCCATTCCTCCCCTCCCTTATGAGAACCCAAAATGCCCAAAAAAGGCAGTCCTCGGAACCATAATATTAACTCTATAACTCCTACTGTTTTACATGATGTTCTGATGTGGAATACTGACAATAAAAATAACAAAACCACAATAATTAGTCCATGCAAACAAGGTCAGATGTCCCACTAGGCTTATGTTAATGCTGCTATTTTTATGTTAGAAACGATATTTAAAGCAATGTTATGTTACATTAACTATATTACGTATTTCATTTGAGGACCAAGACAATTTCTCTTCACATGGCCAAGCAAGCCAAAAGGTTGGATGTCCATGACATAAAGTGTAATGTGCAATACCAATTAAAGAGAAATTTGTCTACATAGTACTGGAATGTTCTCATCTCATAATAGATTTTCTTGCAATATTTTCTGTAAGATAATAAATCATACACAAAGATTTACTATTCTAAATCTTCTTTCAGGCAATATTAATCTGAATATATAGTCTCTGATCTATTGTCTTTTTTGTTTTTTTCTTTTTTTTTTTTTTTGAAGAAATATGTCCTAGAAAGTGTCAGGCAGTAGAAGAAATCACTACTATCTAAGAGAAGCTTAAGGAAAATGCACATGGAGTTGCGACCACTTGCTAGTGAACAGCAGTTCACAGGACAGAAACTTTTCATGAAGGTAGAAAACCCAATGACCTGTGAAGTCAAAACTTAATTCTCAAAACTTCAATTGATCCTTAAGATTCAGTCACTAATAATATATCCACCTGAGAGCCAAAGTTGCTAACACATTTTCTCACCGAAGAACAGAGAATTCTTGTGTCTCCATCTCATGTAACTCACTAGCAGTGTACTTCATCCCCAAAGTGGATGTGCACAAAGATAAGTGAATGAGAGGATCAGAGGATCAAAATATCATGAAGAAGTACAGGACATACAAGAATGTCTGTCTAGTTTTGATACTGGAAGAAATGTAAAATATAACCTGAAAAAACAGACACATTGTTCTAGGTACAGTAAAACAATTACATGTATGATGTATAGGTTTCACACATTTACATTAGCAATATTCAGTTTTATGTGTACTGCATAAAATACATAAAGATACTAAATGTTTTCATGGGTAAACATACACAAGCAGACACAAAAGACTTATAATAGTTGAGATGAAGCTAGCAGGACCTAAGAGTCATTGTTGGAATTAAGCACTCAGCAAGCGAAACAAAATGGAAGATTCTAGAAATTGAAAAAGACAGATTAAATCATTTATAATGTCATATCCTTAGATCAGTGAACTCATCAAAGGTCAGAATCAAGAACAATGGAGTCAAGAAGGAACCTTTTTTGTCCTAATAATATCTTTCATAAAAGTACAGACACTCTTGAAATTCTCCTACTATCAGCTAAAAGCTGATAGTATATAAATAAAAAAGCTGATAGTATATAAATAAGATTTCTTTGTCTCTTACCTTCTCTCATATTAACCGTGCATTAATTTATACAGTGACAATCAAGAGCAGTGGAAAACCAGCATAAACAGAGATTCCATAAATGTCCTGACAGTATTAAGAAAAGAAACTGTAGCAGGAACAAACCTAACACCACACCACCTATGCATGTAAAAAAAAGATGTGATTTTGCAGCTGAGATTAACATGACTAAGGACTATGGGTTGACTTACAAGCTTCACGTACGCTTTTCACAAGAACAACTCTCAATGTAGTGGCAGGGAGTGTAAGAGAGGCCAGGAACATTGCAGAAAAAGACTGAGTAGTGCATTATTGTCTTTTCTGCATTCTCTGTGGCTGGGGCTGGGTACCCTCTTCCCCTGCAAAAACTGTGCAGCAGGCTTGTTCCTCAGGAGACAGAAGGATAACAAAGCCTACAGGAGCTCAGGCAGAGAGCTATCACAACTACTTTGCCTTAAAGGACAGCCTCTCAATACAGTGATAATTGTGCTATCTTTGTTTCTGATCCTCTGGAATAACATGCTTCCAGAGCATTTTATTGTCCTGTAGCTATAGATATCATGCATAATAAAACCATGACATCTCTTTATTCAGCAGTGTTGTCTCTCAAGCTGCAAGCAGATGTTGTGGCAGCAGCTTGAACTACAATCCCTTACCTCTTTCTTTCACAGAGTAAATATTTCAGCAGAAAATATGTAAAGAAAGCTCCTTAAGTGGAAATCCCATCTGAGCTATTTCAAAGGGAAGTTACTGACAGGAGCTGAGATGTTTACGTGTAAATTACCTTCATGATCTAAGGCATATTTTTCAGCACAATGGGTTCACTGTTAGAGAAGTATTATATCTACCTTGAGAAAAAGAGTACAGGACCTCCAGCAAGTGAGAAACCTTCAAGAAGAAAAACAGTGCTCCAAATCCCTGAACCACATGAGAGCAACATCATTAATCACAATAAAGGGATACAGTATTTGACAGCATGTGAAGCTTCCATTAGCATATATTAGCTGTTATTGTCTTCAACAGGATGGAGACAAACAGGAATTTTTGAATCTGTCATTCAGTACAACATTTATTTGCTTCAACAATCATCATAACAATTGCTGACTTATGAAAAGGCTGGTGAAACTATCCAAGATAAGCCCACACAACATTTTTTTGGGATCTTAAGGTATATCTACTTCTAGCTCTTCTTAAACAACTAGATTTAATGGAAGACAATGAATTTGATGGAAGACAATGATTGTAGTACTGACCTAGTTAAATGAACTCAAAAGAACTCAAAAAACTCTAGAACAGACCCTATTGAAAGGCAGACAGAAATTCTAACAATCACAATTTAACACAGTAGTGTTAGCTGCCATATATACAAGTCCAACAGCTTTCAGAAAAGGCACAGATTCTTCAAAGAACATACTCTTGGCACACAGTAATAATTTTATAAAAGCAACTTGTCCTGAAGAGACAAGGAGATGCCATTTCTGTACAGTCATTACTAAGACTGCAACATCAATCTTCCCAAAGTTCTACCAGCTGAGAGGTTAATGCCTAAGGTCAAAAATGGGATGTTCCCAGTAAAGAAATTGCTCACTCTTCCTAAGTCTTTTTATTTCTTGTTATTTCAAATTTCAGGACACGAGCTATCTGAATTGACTGAAATGCTTTTTACCTTCTGCTACAATTCCTCAAGATGAGTTGGTTTCTATGAACCTGTGTTCCCAGAAGCAACAAGCATTTAACAAAAATCTTCAGTTCCCTTTGTACAGCTGTACCTACTCAAAGTAAATGGTGTCCTGTTGTGTCTTAATACTCTGTAAGAGTTTCTGAACAAGAGCAGGTTTTTATTTGTGTTTAAGGAATGACAGTTTTTTGTTTGTTTCAACTTCTGCTTAAGGCAAAAGCAAGTCATCAAGGCAGAAGTACGCCTTCAGGAAAGAAACTCCGGAGGTGACAAGGCATTTTTTACAAAATAAAGTAGGAGAAACAGAAATACAGAATTTAATTTCAGAAGGTAAGTCATGTAATATGTTTGCAAGTAATATTAGTGTTTTAGTTTCAGTTGGGACAGAGTTGCTTTTCTTCATGCTGTGTCTGATACACTGCTATGTTTTGGTTTTAGTAGAAAAACAGTGTTGGTAACACAGTGACCTCTTACTTGTTGTTGAACAGTGCTGCACAGAGAGAAGGTTTTAGTTTTCTCAGCATCTCCTATTTTCCAGCATGGGGGATGGAGGGACACAAGGAACTGATAAGAGAGGAGAGGACAGAGTCAAGGCAGCTGGCCCTAACTAGCCAAAGGGATATTTCAAATCATGTGCCATTATGTGGAAGGAAAGGTAGAAAAAAGAGGGAGTTTGCCATTGCTTAGGAACTGGCTGGGCATCAGTTGGTGGACGGTGAGCAACTGGTTGTGCATTGCTTGTTGCAAATACATATATGTATAATTATCATAAATATTATTGTTCTTTCCTCTTCCTTTTCTCTATCTTAGTAAATACTTTTTATTTCAACCCATGAGTTCTACTTTGTGGGTTTTTTTGGGTGTGCAAAGAACCGTGTGGTGTAAAGCTGCCTGTAGGGTAGAACCACAGCAGTGAGGAACTTCCACATATTACCAATGCTTTAAGATGTCATTTAGAAAAAAACAAACTAGCAAATGTGATTCATTTGTGCAACATGTCTGGTAAATGAAAGGCCCATACGGATAATCATACTTAAATAGTACTAGACATACTAGGTAAGTGGTCCAGAGCTGAGAAGCCATCTCCCCAGTGTTGTTCCCAATGTTGTTGCATTCAAAATAGCAGAGACAAGAATAATAGAAAAAATACTTTTACAACTGTATATTGCTATTACTAATGCTGCACTGCCTCTGTTATGAGGAATAACTGCTACATGGAAGTAGATTTTCAGGGACTTTACCTTCTGTTCATTTGCCTTTGTCCCGGAGTGTGAACTTCTACACCTGCGGCTGTGCCTTTACTTTGCAGCTGCTCCTGAATACACCAAAAATTAATTCTAGTCCTTTCCTCTAAGAGTCTCTAAAATATATACACCAAATCTGCATCTGTGACATATTTGTAATATATGTATCTGTTTGTATGCTGTAGGAATGTTAATAAACGTTGTCCTTAATGGGCTAAAATATAATGTAATACAAATTTGGTGCACCATGAAATCAAGCACATTTTGATTCTTTCCTGAGCAACAAGGAATTCATAAAAGATGCTAATATCATTGTGTTTGACAGCATCTATTAGCTCAAATAATTTCATACCAGAATGTGCTGCCATTTACGTTAGTTCTGTCAACAAAAGTCAGAAAAAAAAACTCCACTTCTGAGTTATATGACAATAAATAAGAATGGGTTATATAAATTTTGATAGTAAATCCAATGTTGAGTGACTTCTGATTAACTTCAGTATTACGTACTTTTCTCCTGTTTTAGATACAAGAGTCTCACTCTCACAAACCAACCAAATGTTCCTTGATCAAACACTGCTATTCTTTCTGTGTAAAGGCATGAAGGTGAGCTCTGAATGGCTAATTTGTTCACTGCTTTTGCATGAATGAGTTTGGAGAATTATATGCAACAATAATATTTCTATTATACTTTTTTCTTCTATTCTTCTATTTTTCACTTCAAGCTTTAAGCATTTTGCACTAAAGTATTAAGATAATCTCTGACAGAAAAAGCAACAGCCCAAACAAAATGTACGATGCAGTGGGAAGGAGCAAGAGAAACACCCAGGTGAGAGCAAAGCTCATGTATCCATGACGGTGCATATTGAAAAAATTGCTCAATATTCTTGATTGCAAGGGTTTCCTCCACAATTTCATGTCTTTTCTGACTTGGCAGTTATGTAACAGAAGCACGCAGTCATTATCTTTATAGGTTTAGACACAACACAAGTTGTTTAATGCATACTCCAGGCAACCCTGCTTTGCCACTGAAAATGTAAGGAAGACAAATAGGCTTGCCTAGCTTTGAATGCCAAGCACTAGCAGTAAAATGTCCTCAGATGGGACTTTCGTGTGTTTAAGAAGTCAACAGACAATACAGTATTGGAAAAAGAGCCTTGGACGGAATATGTGCAGTCTAATATTCAAGCATCTGAGGTCAGCGAAGATTATGGCACACGACACAAGGTAGCTTTACACAGCAGTAGTCAGGGTGCAAGTTAAGTTCCAGTAAACAAAGGATCAACAGACTTAGGTTAATTCTTACGGCTGCTCAGCATGCTTATGCTTTAACCCTTCACTGTGCACAGTGACATGCTTTGTAGTAACAGTCAAAACTTGGTATATGTAACTGAATTTATCCCAAAAGAACGGAGGATGTGATTAGAAAAAGCACCTAAAGAAGTGATGATTTCAATTAAAAGTTAATAGCAATATAAAGTAAATGGATAGTTCATTGAATGTCCCCCTCTCAGAAAAACAATCTAAATGAAGTTTTCAGTGTATACAAGAATGATGAATTGTCTTCCTATTCATAGCTATTTCAAATAGCAAGTTTAAATCAGAAGTTTGGAAGCACTGAAGAGTTTTACGAGAGCTGGAAAGGCAACATGTAATATTGTATTGTTTGATTTTACTAAGTCTTTGAACTCTGGAGACGTTCCAGAAGATTGAAGGAAAACCAGAACTGTGTCAATATTTTGAAAGAGTGAGCAGTATTGCCCTAAAAATTCCATCTTCTTGCCAAGTTTTATCTGGTGTAAAATAACTGATGCAAGATTTAAGCTAATGGTTAATTAATTCACTCAATAATAAAATGTTTAATAGTGAATGACTTAGGCTGCTGGAAAAAAAAGGTTGCCCAATCACTGCACTTATTTTGTTCTGGTCAGCACATCTTTTGAAGGTAGAATAGTCAGGATTCTGCAAGGCATATAATGCGATACTACACATTAAAACAATTCTGAAAATGATTTAAATTTAAGAGATGATACATAGATTTAACACAAGTCTGGAATGAGTCTAAACTAGTACCACCAGAGTCAAATAGTGTAAGAAGGCCCTCCCACTTGTGCCCTATGCAGCAACTCTGAAAAAGAGAGGCAGCAGCTCTGAAAGTGACTTAGGTTCACACAGTGATGGACATGTAATGTTAACAATGAGGTGTATAGGTCCCAGTGAGACTTACTGTATAAATACAATGGAACTGAGGTGGCAGTCACAGATGCACATTTCCAAGTGCATCTGTGCATCTAGCAAAGGCAGGGGAATGTCTGGAGGAGCTCTGTAGTGGTCCTACTGTAGACATTAGTTGTTCGGTCTGGGTACAGGGGCAAAAGACTAATTGAACCAGTGGCTGGTTTTCTCCAAAGTTTTCAGTTTCCCTGAGGATAGCTAGCATAGAATCACAGAAACATAGAATGATTTGGGTGGGGAGGGATGTTCAAGGTCATGTAGTTCCAACTCCCAGCTACAGGCAAGGACACCTCCCACTAGACCAGGTTGCTCAAAGCCCCATCCAGCCTGGCCTTGAAAGCCTCCAGGGAGGGGGCATCCACAACCTCACTGGGATACATGTTCCACTGTCTCACTACCCTCACAGTAAAGAATTTCTTCCTAATATCTAAATCTATCCTCTTCCAGTTTAAAGCCATTTCCCCACATCTTGTCATTACATGCCCTTATAAACAGTCCCTCCCCAGCTTTCCTGTAGGCCCCCTACAGACATAGGTGGTGCTAGGAAGGCCATCCCAAGGTCCCCCCAGAGCCTTTTTTTCTCCAGGCTGAAGAGTGCAGCTCTCTCAGCTTATTTTCGCAGGGGAGGTGCTCCAACCCTCTGATCATGTTTGGGCCCTCATGTAAACCTGCTCCAACAGCTTCATATCCTTCTTGTGTTGAGGGCCCCAAAACTGGACACAGTACTCCAGGTGGAGTCTCATGAGTGCAGAGTAGGGGGACAGAATCACCTCCCTCGACCTGCTGGTCATGCTTCTCTTGATGCAACCCAGAATATGATTGGCCTTCTGGGCTGCAACTGCATACTGCCAGCTCATTCTGAATCTCTCATCAATCAGCACTCCCAAATCCATCTCCTCAGGGTTGCTCTCAAGCCATTCTTTGCCCAATGGCAGGGCAGTTTCGTCCAGTAAAGTGAATGACCAGGGGTCTTGAAGCTGAAACGATCTCAACCTATTCTCAAGCTTTCAGTGGGTAAGACACTCAGCTGACTGGTGTGGAGCTAGGCCATGGAATGCCAGTGCTTGGTATGCAGGACTGATGCTATGGAATGAACTGAATGCCAGTTTAAGGTGCTCCATGCTAATGCTCATCAGAGCCCAGAAAAGGTGTTGGTTCATCTAGACAGTCACAGGACAATGACCACAGAAGTCATAACTTGCTAAGGAGTTTATATCAACTCACCTGTCCAGTCAAATAGCCCTGAAAATGGTTGGTGCCACTGCTGGTGGTGTGGAGCCATGAAGGCTACACTGTGACTAGTAGGAGGATTGTTTGGTGGCCTAGAAGTCTGGGGCATCAGCCCTGGTGAAGCCACCACTAGTGCAGATCTTGGTGTCAGTAGCAACTATTCAAACAAACTATTAAGGCCAAAGTGGAGGACAGTTCCATATGAATAGCAGTTGAAGTGGGTCCTGTGCAAAGGGCAGGAGCTGGTCCAAAGGGGATGGCCTCTGTTTCCCTCAGCCAACCAAAAGGAAATCGGATTCAGATCTCCCAGACTGGAGTAGGAGAGACAGGTGGCCAGAGTTGCCCAGTGCATTAACACAAGCTATCCTGGAGATGCTAGTGATAGCCATGGGAAGAGCTCTCTTTTCTTTTTTTTTTGTTTTTTTTGCAAAGGGCTGGACATCCTGGAATATGTTTGTCGCAGTGAGGCGTCCATGCCTTGGACAGCATTGCAATAAGAAAAAAAAAGCCAATAAAATATTATTTTGGATGATGATACAAAGCTGGAAGGAGCAGCTGACACATCAGAAGGCTGTGCTGCCATTCAGCAAGACAGGCTGAAAAGCTGAGCACAGAGAAACTTTATGAGATTCATCGAGGGCGTACAGTCCTATACCTGGGCAGTAACAACCACGCAAATATGTAAAGATAGGGGCTGACCTGACCTGCCAGAAAGGACAAGGACCTGGGTGTCCTGGTGAATATCAGGCTGACCAAGATGGCACAAGAGTGTAAACAGCATATTGAGGGAGGTTATCCTCTCCCACTACTTTGCCCTTTGGGAGGGCTATATCTGAAGTACTGTGTCCAGTTCTGGGATCTTCAGTTCAAGAAAGACTGGGAACTACTGGGGAGATACCGGTCAAGGCCTACAGGGAAGATTAGGGGCCTAGAAGAGTATCTCTTATATGAAAAAAGGCTCAGACCTGGGAGAATTCAGCCTGGAGAAGAGAAGACTGAGAGGGGATTTTGGCAATGCTTACAGCAATCTTAAGGGCACGTGTCAGATGGATGGGATCAGGGTCTTCAGTGGTGCCCAATGACAGGACAAGGGACAACAGGCACAAACTGAAACACAGGAAGTTTTGATGAACATGAAGAAAAACTTATTTACTGTAAAGTTGACGGAGCACTGGAATGAACTGCCCAGAGAGGTCATGGAATCTCCTTCTTTGGGGAGAAAACCTGCTGGTGCTTTCCTGTGCAACCAATTGTAGCAACATGCTTTAACAGAGGCACTGAACTAGATGATCTCCACAGGTCCCTTCCAAGACCTACAATTCTTTGATTCTGTGATTCTGTTCCTAAGAAAACATGCTTTGCACAGAATGATGCAAGAAGCTTAACTTCATTTATAAAAACAGAACTGATTGTGCTATTCAGTCTGAAAGAAGGATGTCAAACGCCTGGAAATTCAAGCTAGCTAGAGATTAGACAGCAAAGTTTTTAAACGATTATGCATAATTAGGACTACTTACTCTAGACCTGACTGGATATTTTGTACTTTAAGGAAAGATTAAGCATATCTGTAAAAATTACTGATCAACTGACCATAACTACTGCATTTGAAGGAATCAGGGAAGTTCTACAGACTTGGCTATGCAAGAAGTCAGACTTGGAGAGTCACAATGGTTTCTGTTGACTTTACATAATATTAGTCTCACTTACAAGTATGTAAGTTGGTGAAGGTCTTTTAAGGGACAGTGAAAGGAATTAAGTCACAGAAGTGAGGACTGCTAGGAAACAGAGTAATTCTTTTATTATTTATCAAGTAGAAAAAGAAACATGCCAGGAACAGAAGATAAGGTTTCTGTGGAGAGAACTGAGTAAAGAACAGAAAAATTACTGGAACGAAGAGGTACCTCAGAATAAGTTTAAGACAAAAATTAGATCATCTGAAAATAAGGAAGAATCCAAGAAGGCATGGCCAGCATCCCAGAATCCTGAAAGACAAAGCAGACACTAATAAAAAAATAGCTGCAAGAATTTTAACTCTTCAGTGACACCAAGAGAGGTATTTGCAAACAACCAAAAGAAGGTAATGTTAGACCAACACTTCAGACAACATCTGAGGGGAAAAAGAAAAAACAAAAAAAAGTTCACCTTATTTTATAAGTATAAAGAAATGAAAATGTACACTATTCACTGTAATTAATAAACTAGGAAGAAGACAATACCCAAAAAACTAATTAATAGTTAGATAAGTATATTGAAGACGCTGAATTTGAAAAAGCAGGTAATATTAACAAACCTGGTTAATAGTAATAGAAGGGTTTAAAAGTCTGAAAGGAGCAATATAATGATCACTGAAAAGTATATCTAATGCATTCAATATTTAAAATGCAAATTTATCATACTGTACAAATTCTGATGTTATCGATAGTACATCAAACAAAATTAAAACAACTTCTGAGTTTCCATCCAAGACTAGAACATAACTGAAAATGGATGCACAGCCCGTTCAGGAATGGGATGACAAGCAGCACAGGAAAGAAGAGCACTAAGTTTAATCTTGCTCACAATATACCAGCTACTAGGAATAGGTAGCAATTTGAACAACCTATGTGCAGTCTGCAGTTTTCATACAATAATAAGCACATAAAGCTATTAGTACTCCCTAACAGCAACCAAAGGAGGTTTATAAAGATGATGAAGGGTCTAGAGGACAAGATGTACAAGGCTCAAGTTCTGGGTGTGTTCAGCCCAGAGCAGGGCAGGCTGAGGGGAGGCCTGATGGCTGCTTCCTGTGAGGACAGGGAGTGGAGGGGCAGCGCTGAGCTCTGCTCTGTGTGACAGCGACAGAGCCTGAGGGAACAGCATGGAGCTGCGTCAGGGCAGGAGCAGCTGTGGGTTAGGGACAGGTTCTGCACCACAGGCTGGCCAAACATTGGTACAGACTTCCGAAGGCTGTAGTCATGGCACCAAGCTGCAGGTGTTCAAGAAGTTCTTAGACAGTGCTCTCAGAAACATGGTTTGATTTTGGATGGTCCTTGTGGAAACAGGATCTGCAGTTGATATTTGTGGGTCCCTTACAACTCAGGTCATTCTACAACTCTGTGGTTCTATGCTTCTAATAATTGAGTGTCCATGAAAGTAAAAGAGGAATGATGATGTATCCAAAGAAATCTGAGAAAACAGACAGGCAGGTAAGAATATCTACGAATAATATGTATGTTATACATATGTATGTATCCACATGAGATTTAAAAACTAATGATAACTGGATTAAAAAGAAAAAGAAAGGAGGATGCGTTCTCAGGCCTATTGAACTTCTAGATATTAGTAGTGAAACAAATTATTTTGGTATCAATGGCAATAGGATTCTTGAAAGCACCACTGAGAGCTGGCAGCAAATAATTGAATGGAAAAGTCTACTATGAACCAGATATACCTGTACTGCTTCAGGCTGCAACTTACTGTTTGCTTTCAAACAACCAGATATGGAACTGAAAGTATGGTGACAGCCATCACCTAAAGCACTTCATGAAGTCAGATTTTCCACATGTATATTTTTCCTAAAGCAACCTATTATTTACTGTAAATCAGCTACTTCTCTTTCCCTTCCTACAAAGTCACCAGGCAACATATAGATCAGTATGCAACAAAACAAAAATAAAAAACGTACTATTTTCCTGTCGTAGGATTCTCCACTGCTGTATGTTGTGGCTAGTGTGGAGGCACATTCTTCCAGGTACCATGGCTTCTTCCCGCTTTCAGCTGTGCTGCTTATGGAGATAGTGTAGATGCTATTGGTGTAGCCATCACAGGAGCAGTGGTCTCGACTCCTTCCACCATTTCCAGATGCCCAAACAAAAACTGACCCTAATCCTCTTCGTCCCTGTTTGGAAAGAACACAACAGATTTGAATAATAATTCTTCCCCCTCACGCGTTTAATAAGCAAGCATTTGTACACAAAATCTACCTGATATGAGAAAGACAATAAAACAAGCTTTGTCACTGAGAAAAACCTGAAATAAAAACATGATTAAGCAGAGTTTGGAATTAGACATAAATATAATTCAGAAAATGAGTAGGATGTACACAGCTTTAGAAGCAACATTTCTACAGTGCCTATTTGTTGCTCCACACGTATGTTGTCCTGCCTTACTAAGAAAGACATGCTGAAAACTCAGAGAAAACATTGACATATACTGAGTTGAAACAGGAAAAGAAATAGCATACTTGTAAGTAAAACTCTTCGTAATTCAAGCTGCTTTTGGTCTATTAACTCTTCTACCTTTTTCTGTCTTCCTGGATTGCCGGAGGCATTAAATACGATTTGTGTAGCACTCGATACCACAGTTTCATGGTTTCATAGACACTCTAAATCATGACACTCTAAATCACAGAATCACAGAACTTATGAAGTGGGAAAGGACCTCAGGTCATTTAGTCCAATTAATCTAGTCCACTATAAATACTAAGTGCAAAACACAACATTTGAACAAAAACTGACAAGAAGATCTGTACAAATCAAACACTAATGCATTAGCTCAGTGAGATATTTTATGCATATGAATAGTTAAACAATTACTTAGGAATATTTGTAATTTGAAATGAGGACTTAATGTAGGTAATCTCATATTGACATTTTCTTAATATGGCAAAGTTATGTAGTGTCCAAATGAATCAAAGCATATTTTCAGTGATGCTGGTAATCTTAAATAGGCATTGATGTTAAAAGTGCAAATAGTAATCTACTTTGCTGATTCATGGCAAGTGAAAATTCCCATGACTGACACAGGTCATGTAAATTGAAATTTTCCTGGTTTATATTTGTACATTTTATGCTGGTGAATTAAATTCCGATTCATGCAACTTTATGATCTCCTTTAATTATCAGCAGCCACTGTCTGGAAGCATAAAATTCAGGTAGGAATGCTCAACAAAGTTTTAACTTGTCTTTGATTAGGCTACATACTGCCACCTTCTTTCATAGGACATTCTCTCAAACAAAGGAATATCCTTCTAAGTAATAATTGAAGTAACATTTTCATTTATACTTCATTTCTCTTAACATACCATGTAATATCTACCTGCGTTCTGTAAGAGCTAGGCCCATCTCTGTGCATGATATTTATGGCATAAAACATCACTTCCTGTGCAAGAATTAATCACTTGGTCATGTAAGGAGCATTCATTTGTTTTTCTAGACAGAGTGCAATTGCTTACCACAAATAACATAAAGACAGGTGTAGGACATCTACAAGATCAACCTTAAACAATCAACAATTCAGAGATTCATTTAATCCAGATTCACAGAGGGGTTTCATTATGGCATTTTGTGTTGAGAACCTACATCAGTGTAAGACAAAACCCCCTCACAGTTCACACCATCCGAGCGTGGTCCTCAACTGTTGATGAATTCCATTTTGTGAGTTTAATAAAAGTAAAGTACCTGGAAAGACTCTTCTCTCCAGCAAAATATGTTAAATATCAAATTCTCCTGGCTAGTGTTTACATAAAGTTATGTCTCTAAAATGCAACTTCTCATTAAAAAAACATTTCAAGCAGAGAAAAAAATTCCAGGGTGCCAAGTTAAATGTATTATGAAATCCACATTCTCTAGACAATATCAGCCTGACCAGCTGAGAAGTGTAACTATTTCAACTTCTTTCTTTTCCTTCAGTTGATCCTAGCTACTACACAAATAAAATGATGCAAAATAGCACCATTTTTATTGTTTTAACGAGAAGTTTCCTGAAGTGTTCTATTCCTATAGCTCCGTTTTCCCACATTATGAACCCTCAACAAATCAAAACCCTTTCTAGTTTGGGGTTCTTGTTCTGCCTCCACTTTTTAGATGGAAGATTTTGATTCAAAACTACCCAAAGTCAGTGATACGTGCTTTGCAACTTCACAGGGCAGGAACCAGTTTACTGGTTCTTTCTCTTTCATTCTACTATCTAGTCATCTCCCCTTTTATATCTTTACTTCATTTAATCTGAAAAAACAGAATATGACGAGGAAGTGCTTATGAAGCAAAGACATCACAGAATTCCTCACCAGTGTGGAAAAAATTGCACCCATTGACATTCACTGCCATTTGGTGAATGTTTCTGGAGACTAAACAGTGGATGTGAGCATGATAAGGTGGTGGGTGGTGCATTTCAGCAGTAGTGACAGTGACAGTGCATCACATCTACAGCGCAGATCTTTGCAAGTACAGAATGCAGGCTCCTGTTCATCGCTGTTAAGAATGCATGGCTAATGGTGGTGACTGTGTTGAAAACTAGTGTTTCGTAGCTGCAGATTTGCTCTATCAAACACTATTATTGTGCTCTTTGTATTTGTTGCAATTTCCATGGAAATAAAACAGGAGGCAATACTTCTGGAGCAACCTACGTATTATCACAACAGGTCAGGGAGACAGAAATTAGGGCCCTCTGTGTATCTGTCGAGAATGGAAAGGAGGGTTTTACTAAAGATACGCAGCTGTTTCTCTACACTTTTATCTGTTCCTTCTTGATTTTTACTGGTTTGCTTCAGATTGCTCCCATCGTCTCTTGCAATTAGCGAACACTTTCCAGCAGTATTTTATTATTTGCTTTCATCTTGTCACTTCAACAGTAATTCTGGCTTGTCTGTCAATTGTGACATTCATTCTGGGGGTCATGTAAAGATTCTTGTTCTGACCTATGCTGCTCTTAAAAACCAACTTCTGTCTTGTACAAACCAGTGATGTAATACATGGACAAGCAGGCAGAGTAGATACTGCAAAGCATATCACACAGACACACAGGACTAGTCAAAACATTTCATCAAAATGTTTTGGTGAATTTTTTTTGTCTCCTGAAGAATTTTACATCGTCTCTTTCGTATGCTTTTCCTTTTAACACAGTATTGTGTAGCTATGTTTGGCCTACTTGGTACCCCACTGGAAGCACACAGTAAACCACCAGTATGACCAGTGAAGAAATGAGAGCTGGAAGCTATTTTATTATTTTCTCTAAAAGTCTATCTCACACATTTTGTAAAAAATAATATAAGATACAAAAATGAATAAATTTATGCATAGAAGGAGAAGACAAAAAAATCTATCAATAATAGTCCACCTTTTTTTTCTTTTTCTTTTTTTTTTTTTCTTTCTTTCCCCCATCAAAGTCATCTGTTCTGGCTGATAAGTCTGTAGACAAAAGTATAACATGACTTGTCCTTCTCATGCAAAGAAAACCATTTCACAGCAGGGTAGGGCTGCAGTTTGTGTGAATTTTGCAGAAGCTGAGTTATTAGCTTCTCCGAACAGAGAATGTGTCCATACTTCTGTAGACACATACTTCTGCTACTGTATTTATCACGAAAAATGAGCTGCAGAAAATGATACACAAGTACATTTTGGGGAACAAAATATAGCCTCACTGCTATATGATGTTAGAAATTCTGCAATGCAGTATTTAAAAATAATATACACTTGTTTTTTTAAACAACTGATAACATGCATTTCTTACACACAAATGTCTCCTGTAAACATATTAGGTATCAACATCTCTGTCATTGCAATAAAAAGTAAGTACCAGGTTCACTGACTAATGGAAAAGAGTATTTACTAACACACAGAAAGAAAGAATCATCATTCCCTAGCACACTGCAATACTGAACATCTTTTTACAGAAAACAGCATTACCTACAACGTAGAAAACATGCAAAATATCTTGCTCCTACAAGGCATTTGGCAAAGTGAATGGCAACCTCCTCAAATCTAAATTTGACCTGACCAAAATAATACATCAAGTAAATAAGTTCTGGTTTACATGTACTGTCTATTGTTAAGCTGCAATTGGTTTCCTCCTTCTCCATGTTTCCAAATACCCCACTTTAATTCAATAGACCCAGTCATGCTCAGGAAATTATAAACTTCCTACTAACTACACGAAACAAGTAATTAGAGCAACAACATCAGCTGTCCTACTGTATGTGAATGCATTTCCCAATTGGTCTCCTTTCGATACATGAAGTTAAATAACATTTGGACTGTGTTACAAAGTTAAGATAAACATACATGCAAGGCACTCTGCAGCTTTTACTGTTTATCTAAATCTATCATCTGTCATCTGCCAGATGCCCAAGGGTGTCAAGATGAAAAGTCAAGCCTTAAGCTGCCAAAGAAGCCATGTGTCATTTATTACTGAAAAGCAAAGGTGCATTTACAGACCATATGGGTACAACTTGGATGAAATTAATACAGTTAGAGAGTTACGGCAGAGGTATGGACGAGGGTGGAAAGGGTGCAGAGCAAAACACGCTCAGTGCTTCTCCCACGTTGTTCAAAACCGCCTCTCCCCTTAAGCCGTGTTGTGTCTGCTCTGTAATTTGCAGTGGTAGCTACCAACTCCCTCCTTCAGACTCCACAAGGTCTGTAACTGCACTTTTGCATTTCAGTGAACCAGACCATTATGAAATGGTCTCCTTTTGTTTTGTCTGCTCTCTTACATTGCTTAAAATGCCAGATGACTAAAAAAAATAAAAATAAAAATCACATGCTCCATTTTGAAACGAAGTGCTTCACTGACATCTAAGACTTGCTACTGACCTACTGACTCAGTCCAATTTTCTAGTACATTTCTTGGGCAATGTTAGTGTTCTCCACACGCAGCTGACTGTAAATGAAATGGACTCATGTCATTGATAAAAAGAGCCCAAGGCAAAGACTGCACCTGTAAAAGCACAGCCCAAGAACCGTGGGGCATTCCCATTTTTTTTCTGCTAGTACCTCCTTTTCCTTGGTCAGCAAGCTGCAAGGGGGGTAAAGTGATACAAAAGCTTTTTTTTCTTTTTTTTCTTTTTTTCTTTTTTTTTCCAATTCAACAGCATGGAAGGGTTAGTCTGCCAAGAACCAGAGCCAGTATGAACATTTTTGTAATGACATCTGCAGAATTTCCTAACACTATTAAAAGAACATCCACCGCTCCAAGTGCATGTGTTAGTATATGTATGTGTGTATACCTATAAAACACATCTCTCTGACTGAATGCCTTACTGGTCCTGGCATGTACCATTGCAAGATAGAGGCCTTCACACTTCAGTCTAAGGACAACCAGCAGGCCACATATTTGCAAGTTGCTTCCAGCACGCTTCCATCTAATAAAAACAGTTTCCATCTACAAGCTACAGTTTCAGCCAGTAGAGCAAGATTTATTCACACTGTTTTACAGAGTTTAGACTGGCCATTCATTCACTGCTTTACAAGTCAAGCTGCCTTAATCCAGCTTTCAGAATCTGATGTTTTCCTGCCCACGATGTAGGACACGAACCCCATCAGCCCTCCCTGTTATACGGTAAGTTTTGCAGTCTTTGTGGAAGTGATCTAATTTACCAGTGCAGAGGAAGGTAAGTTAAAAGGAGCGGGAAATGCATAGGACAGAACTGCTGAACTCAGAGTAATCAGAGGCACAGGGGCTGCAGCCAGTGAGAGGTAAATTGGCAGCAGTAGGCTAGAAATCCCACATTCACAAGCACAAAACACATAATGGAAATAAAAAATGAAGAGAACCTTATCCACGGCTAGCGTCTAAACATTTAATTTCCTCTGTTCTCAGTAATATTGTTCTACAATTACTTAATGCTTCCAATAACAAAAAACTACTGCTGGCAAGTGAGATTGATCCTGATGTGGGAGCACAAAGAAGTAAGCCCACAGTAAGAACTCTTCCTTAAAGATGAATTCCTTAAGTGGAAATGCTTGTAACTGAAGTTCTAGAACACAGGTCAATTTTCTGAGGACCTAAAAAATCCAAGTATGCATGCATGGTTTTGAGTGCAGTCACTATAGGGATAGGCACCACAGAACACAGCATCCTGAGAAATGCCTTGTAAGAGACAGTATCTCTTTGCTGCCAGCTTCCACGGATTTCTGCACAGTCTGGGAGCTGGATGCCACTGCCCTGCGTAGAGTCAAAGTACTGCCAATCTGCTGAGTGGCAACATTTTTCTGTTGAGAAGCTGCATCTCCCAGCTCCCGCTGAGTTTCTACCAGCACACTTAACCTCTAATTTGGAAATGAAAAATACAGTCTGGCACACCACACTTAAAAACTATCTGGCTCTTCTGTAGTCTGCAAAGCACTCTCACTCTGAAGCAGGCATCTCTCCAATGGAGATAACAGCAAGCTGAGAGCCCTAGGCAAAAACTTTGAAGTCCTATCAAAGGACAATCAAACAGATTATTTCTTATTCCTTTTATTTGATAGCCTCTCTGGCTATCAAGAAGAAGAAAAAAAAAAAACAACAGCAAACAAACCATAAACAAAAGGAGAAAAATTGGAGGCCGTGAATTCTGCTAAGGTATGCATACTTTCAGGAAAATTCACATTTGGATATCAGTTCATTAAAAATGTATTCCTATAATCTCTATGACAGTATGGTAAACCTAACAGGTGTACATAAATAAAAATGCACATTTGAGGAAATGCTTAAAAGCTAAGTCCCATGTTTGTGTATTAGCATTCCTGTTTTTATTGTTTGAGAAACTAGAAAGCTGGGGAAGAATTTTCTAGTGCTGGAACAAGTGCTACATATACCATGCAAAAGTCTATCACTTAAAACAAGAAGCAATTAACTTGTTGAAAAGGTAAGTTGTTGCTAGTGCAATTAAACCTGTTGAATACTTCTAAACCAACTTTTTCATATAGAAAAGAAAAAAAAATAGTCACAACAAAATGTATTTTGTTTGCTAACATGATTTGACACTTTTACGATGCTGAAGCACAAAGATACTTCAATGTGTGCACTAAAGGAGAATGTACTGAATAACCTCAAGCATCTAAGCAATAACACAGTAATTATTGGGATATATCAGTGGTACATTGCAACATGTATCCTTGCATGTCATGGATTTTTTATTTTACTCTTCACTAGAACAACAGCTTAAACAGCTCCAAGTTATTCCCCACAGAGCTATAATTAGTGCTTAAAGTGCAACCAAAAGAAGTGTTGGCTGAAACCTGAAATCTGAACCTGTGGAATGTTGGAATGAATTTCCCATTTTCCTAAACAAAACAGAGCCAGCTATAAGGCTGCATGAATCACAGTCCTGGTTTAAGCTATCTCTCCTTATCATTATTACTATTATTGTTGCTGATACTGTTACTGAGGTAAAGCAGATTGCATACTGTAAACACCTGTGATCAAATAAGCTAGGTTTTCCAGAATTTCTGTTACATGAGGAGTCTCTAGTTAATGACAGGGAGAATTGTTTCTACATGTAAAGCCAAAGAATAGGCACCATGTAAGAAAGGTACCTGTGTTAGGACTGGATAAGGGATAGATCTCACAGGCAAACACTCAATCATGGAGACAGCTCAGGCAGTTCTTGCTACCTTTACACTGCCATGTGATTACACTCTCTAGACAGGAGGCTATGCTTATCAAATCCACATAACTGTTGTTTCAATTATTACTTCAGCTTTCCCTTATAGAAGATTTCAGGCTAGCAAGACATCTACTGAACTTTCAAGGCATTTTCTGGAAATATAGTTCTTTTAAATAGGTGAACAGAAAATAAACTGTATCATGCCTACCTCTGTAGTCTGAGGACTGTAGGCTTTGGGCAGTTTCCTTCCTAGTAGCATTTCTTTAGAAAGAAGAAAGAAACTCAGTGCATAGTTATTGCCCTTATGATTTTGTGCCTTAAACTTATGTCAAATTCTACACACACACACACACACAAAATATGTATGTTTTCCCACATGACACACAGAATTGCATAGATTTTGCTGTTGTTCACGCCTTCAGAAGTAAGTTAGGGAAAGGAATAAGCCATCTGCTCACATAAGATAACTAGTTTAACATTTCACAACGCATGAAATTTCATGTGCACTCTTTGAAATGCACATACTTCAAGTATATGGAAAGAGATTCATTTTGCCAAAGCTGCTCTTGAGTATTGGCATTCAAACCATGATTTATCTCACACTGTGAATGGTGTGGGTTTTTATGTTCAGCTGCATCACCTGTTTCAGGTAGAGCATGCAAACCAGAGGCCGCTTTGCACAACTAGTCCAAAAGCAGTAATGCTGTTCTGGCTTGCTACAACAGTTTCCATACATGTGTGAGAATGGATGAGGTAACTAAACAGTTTTGGTTTCCAGTACACTTTGTGACATTGTAAGGAAACTGGACATTTTGAGGTATATTTTCCTGTAACTTTCATTCCAAATTTTCCTGCCCTTTAGGACATGCATATTCCAGTGAATGTAATGTAAGAACATTCCTGGTACATTATTTCTTTTTTTGCATATTCTTTTTTCATACTACACACATTGACTATCTGTAAGAAACCTACTTCCTACGCAAAGCAAAGGAGAGGAATTTTAAGATTAGTTTTGTTTGTGTACTTCTAAATGAAAATAAAATGCATAATCTCATAATTCACCCAGGTATTAGTGAGCACAAACTGTTTAATTTACTGGAAAGCAGTATCACTAACTCTGCATTGACTGAATGCTGGAAGTTGCCAACTAGGTGCAAAGTAGCTAGTTCAAAGAAGTATAATTGGCTTAATGATGTGCTGAGCTTGTCACTTAACCTGATTTTGCTGGGTAATCTCAGTTTGGAGAAAACTAAATCACATCGAGTATGAACACTCCTTGCAAAAGCACTGAAGTATACTAACATATACACACGAGCCACATGTAATGAAATGAAGTCTGTAGGTAACACATAGACGATGAACAAATTCTTGGAAAGCAGTGACTCTGAAAGGGAGCTTAGGGTCATGGCAGATAACCAACTGGCTTTGAGTTTCTGTAAAACTTACTCTGATTGTTGGATCTCTAAGCAGAATGAATATGAATACGTGAAGGAAACAGGGAAACCATATATCCCTGTGCAGAAAGAGCTACAACTTCTGTTTCTCCTTTCTGGTAATCCACACTTTAAAAAGATATGCTGGGAAATAGGAAGAGTTTCAGAAAAGAACTATAGGGATGAACCGTGGTTTGGAAATCCTGAATAAAAAAAGGAAACTGAATATATGAAATTTATTGGTCAAAGATTATGAAGAACAGAGTCAATGGAAATGAGTGAAAATGCAATGTTCTCTTAGTTTAGAAATCCAGATATATTTGTTAACCTGATTTATGCAGATAAACGAATTAGAACCAGTCTATCTGGTTTCTACAAAACATGTAATGGACTATCAATAAGTCAATAATGAAATAAAAGAAAATGAAGGTTAATGTAACAGCAAGGTTGAGCTGGGAATGGCTGCACTGAATGGGCTGTGCTGCAGGGCTCATGGGGGTTGAGGAAGTTATGTGAGTAGAATATTCTAATGCTGTAACAAAGATATTAGGTAATTTGGAGATTAATAAAAAATGCTAATGAATCTACTATTACTGTTGTCTGCATTCAAGAAAAGAATTCAAGTGGAAGTATGTGGAGAAAAGCATCACTGTGACAATCAGGGAGATGGACATTTTAGATTTTAAAAGTGAGAGAGATTTGAGTAGCACAGCAAAATGAAGGCTGAGAGAGGATATGATTGTGGTCTATAAATATATCATATGAAAAAAAAAAAAGGTATGAGAAAAGCTATGTAAGCTGAAGCAGTTTTGGCACGGCAACAAAGGGGCAAATACTGCATGTGAGTAAATCTAGCTTAACTTAGACTACATAATAACTAAGAAAAAAAGTCTCTAAAAAATAGATTAGTCACGGCTGTGAAAAAGATTTCCCCCAGCAGAAATAGGGGAATTTTTTTTTCTAATTCATTTTAAGATAGAAATTGCTGAATATGTTTACAAGACAAGATGCCTGTGATAACAGAGAACTGCATTGGATGACTTACTTGGTCATTTCCTGCCTTGTGTCCCTATGCTCCAACTTAATTTATTTGAGAGGTCACTTGGCCAAAATCTATAATTATTTACAGGTGGAGATTTTTAACACCATAACATGCACAATAAGTATAGCACAAATGGGATTGTGCACTGGAAAGGAAACTAACAAACTTAAATGAGCAAGAAGTTACTGAGTTTTAATAGTGAAGGTAGGTAGTGATTTCCACAGCTGTGGATGTACCAGGTTTCAGACAAAGCAAGCACACAAAATTCTTCAAATAAAATATGAATCAAGATATCAATCAATAATTTGATGAAATTTTGCTGATCTGCCCTTACTATGAAGGCTAGGACTTGTAACTGCCTTTCCTGTAGTTACAAATATGAATATTTCTAGCCAACAGTACCATATTTCATGATGACAGAAAGCAGAATTACAATATTAAAGCTCAACACCACTTTTCCAATTTTCCTATGCAGTCAATCCCCACCTACAATATAAAGGCACCCAAAGTTTAACTTCACTTGTTAAAGTAAACACAGTATCACATAAAGCATCACAGATACTATAGCCATACACAGCACATATATGCATAGTTTATATGCAGTACACATAATTGATGAATGCCAGGACCTAACTTCAGGTTACTTAAGTACAGTGAACACATCTCCCGTGTCCCTAACCCAAGCACAGTATTAATTCTGATTTAATATTCAGCAAGTAGGTCTTGGCCAACTCGTAAGAACTGTGCAGGAGGTCTTATGCATGCACAAGTTATCTGTGTGTGATCTGAGTTTATGTTAAAACGTGTTCATGTTACGTGTTCGTTCAGTCACAAACTACAGACATACAGGGTTACCAAACACAATTCGTTGTTTAAAAAATATGGTATTAGCCTCTGTGTAGCACAGTATTTTAGCATAGAAAATGACAACCACTTGGTAATTATTTTGGGACATTTGACTGGAATTTTCTTTGCAGAAATTACTGTCTTTGATTTTTACCATTCAGTGCTCTTACAAATTTGAATGGAATAACTCCTCTTTGCATGTACAATGCGTCCTATTGAGAATGATGCAGAGATATAAAACAGGAGAAACCAATGGCATTTTCAAATAAATTTAAGAGAAAAATATACGTGGCACAGCACAGGCAGCAAACCTTGTCCTGGACACTTGCAAATTGTGAGCAACCTTTTTCAATTTTGGAGTAAAAGCATTTAGTAGTCACAACCATAATATTAAAAATGTGAACTTTTTTTTTTCTTTTTTTCTTTTGCCTCTCTTTCTGTTCCATTTTCTTCACTTGTTCTCCCTTGCATCAGGGTAGGAGGCTTGCTTACCAATTGTAAAAGAGCCTTCTGCTCCCTGAAAACACTTTGAATACAATCTGCAGCTGAAGTTGGTGAAGCGAGAGAGATAAGAAGGGGCACTGATGATGGGAGGGAAGGCACCAAGCCGAGTTCAGACAAGAGGTTCAGCCACACAGCATCTGATCATTAATGTCCATCAAACATTTTGGCTTGTGTCCAGCTTGCTAAACAGAATAGTGTCATGGCAATAAGATGAAGGCCCCTATGCTGACGCAGGCAGAAAGCCAAAATTTCCCATGTAGATTTCACTGCCTGTCTGCCCTCGTAGGTTGTATTAAGGATGCTCTGCCACTGATTTGGACTACCTTGTGAGTACTGCACAAAGAATAACACTAAACATGCATTTGGTGAGCTGTTGGGAGAACAGTTCTTTATA
The DNA here is from genome assembly GCF_026119805.1 of Tympanuchus pallidicinctus. NCBI lineage: Eukaryota > Metazoa > Chordata > Aves > Galliformes > Phasianidae > Tympanuchus > Tympanuchus pallidicinctus. The sequence goes on from NW_026294758.1 coordinate 37,488,192, forward strand.
AACATAAGGATTGCATTTTCCGGAAACTTGACTATGAAGTCTTCATCAAACAGCAGTGAGAGAACCAGCCAGAATAGCTGAAATGTATTATTCTCTCAATGATGTTGAGACTGATTTAAATGAGAAGGCTTTTTTATATGAACACAAATGAACTAGTTCTAATTCGGTATTCCAGAGTCATGCATCAGAACATGTCCCTACAGTGCTTACAGCACTGTGCTTATAGACTGTAATTTTCAGGCAGATGTCTTAAAAGTCACAATTATTTTGCTTTCATCTTTTTGAATCAAGAGAGAACTTTCGTATTCTCCCTTTTGTCCCAGAACCAACAAAATCTTGTTACACGATTTGGCCACAATCATGTTTTGCCATGCTGTGCCTGTTTGTTCTTAACACAGGGTAAGATCTGACACTGTCTACCTAATTTTTTCTTGCATATGTTATTTTGGACATATTGCTCTTCATTCTGCTGCTCTGCATGTTTATCATAAAATTGTTTTTGAAATTATTACATCTACAACTTCTAATGCATAGCATCCAGAAATTTCTACCCTTATGAGTACACCATTTCCAAGAGAAGAACCTTGTCAACTGGAAGCATAATACAAAGGAAGCTTTCATATTTGCATAAAAATTGCTTGATAGCAAAGTCTCCAAGGTGTGTCTTTGAACCAGTGTATGTAAATTAGATATAATAAAACAAAATACTCTAAAGATGACAGAAAATAATGGTACTCAAGACAGGTTTAAAAATTGGCTTCCTCTTCTTTTACCTGGATTCTAGAAAGAATTTTGAAAGTATATTCTATTTGTGGTTTAAATTTTCATTTCATAAACTCAGTTACTGCTCAGCATCCTTTCTTTAAATAGATTTGTATATTTTAATTTATGGCATGTGCTGTCCCTGTGGAACTTTACAGAAAAACTGTACAGTCATTTATCTTTGTTATTTTGTGAAGTATTTGGAAGAAGTAAGCATACTAGCTCAGCAGATTTAAAAATAATAGTAGTTCTAAAACACCTTACATGAGCTATTAATTGGAATAACATGTGCTAAAGACAAATTATACATTTTTTTTAAGGATCCCAATCTGTCAGCAAATAGTAAGAAGCCGTGGCAGTTTCATCCATTCTTGTTTTAATTGCTTCATACAATTAAAAAATCATTCAGTTTAATTGTATTCTGATCAAAGTTATTATCCAGCATCATCTTTAATTTTCGTAATTAAATAAATTAAAATTCTTTTTAAAAATCCTGTTCTCTTTTTTATTTTTACAATAATATCCAGTCTGAGAAAAGATCCTGACAATTTCTTCTGTAACAGTGTTACTTTACAGCAGAGACACTGCATGTAATAGTGTTACCTCATTCAATACATCCAAAGGAGAAAGGTCAAAAAACAGTACACAGTGTAATATGCATTTTTGTCTGCTTCTTTCTATTTGCACACTTATTGTGACTGTTTAGGGAAATGTGTGTTTGGCAGAGTATCTAGTCATTACCTTGGATAATGATCTGATTTTAGGAATATTCAGGCAAAGGGATAATTTGTCCTATCTGCCCATTTGCGTCGTTGTTTAAAATGACACATCTTAGAACTGTGTAAAGAAATATAGAAACTGAAAAGCATGCTTGTGGAAGAGAATAGGAACAGGCTCATCCTGATGTTATTTTTGATAAGCCTATTAAGGAATTGAAATTTGCAACCTTTCAGTCTGTATTACATTTTAAAGAATGAAAATTGAAGACTAATCTTAAGCATTTTATTTTCCTATCACTATGATTTTCAAAAAAATCTGAGTTTTGTTTAAGTTTTAAAGATAATATTTATTTCAATTGAAGAGATGAAAAGGATTTCACAAACAGAACTATAAAAAATTTCCATATTCTTGGAAATACTTAAGTCTTTTCTGGATGACAAGTTGAGTGGTGAGTTGACACATGGGAGGAAAGGAACGCCATCCTGAGCAAACAGGACTGAAAGATGGGACCCTATGAACTTCATGAAGTTCAGCAAGGCCAAGTGCAAAGTGCTGCACCTGGGTCAGATAGACCACAGACACAAATACAGACGGAGCGCTCAGTGGGGAGACAGCAGCCTCCAGGAGCAGAACTTGGGAGTATTGGTGGATGAAACACTGAAAAGAAGCCAGCAGTATACACTTAGAACTCAGAAAGCCAATCATGTCCTGGACTGCCTCAAAAGAGGGGTGGCCAGTAGGGCAAGGGAAGTGATAACAACCCCGTGCTCTGCCTTTTCGAGGCCTCACTTGGAGTACTACATCCAGCACAAAACATGGACCTGTTAGAGCTCTTCCAGAAAAAGCACATGTGTATGAGCAGAGGGCTGGAGCATCTCTCCTGTGAAAACGGGTTGACAAGTTATTCAACTAGAAGAAGAAATGGCTCTGGGGAGACGCTATTGCAGCCTTCCAGTATCCAGAGGCCTACAGGAAAGCTGGAGAGGGACTCTTTCTCAGAGAAAGTAGCAATGACAGTTTTAAACTAAAAAACAGTAGGTTTATATCAGATTATGTTGGAGGAAATTCTTCACTTAAAGGATGATGAGGCACTGGAACAGTTTGCCTAGAGAATCTGCAGATGCCCCATCCCTGGATGCGTTCAAGGCCAGGCTGGATGGGGTTTTGAACAACCTGGTCTGATGGAAGGTGTTCTTGTCCATTAGCAGTGGGAGTTGGAACTAGATGGACTTCAAGATCTCTTCCAACCCAAACTATTCAACAAGTCTATACTTCTGTTCAGCTATGAATGAGCAATTCTGGGCAGAAAAAGAAGTTAAAATGAAATAGAAGCAAAACCATAAAAAGTCCTCTGGGTACAGAAATTTTGGTTAAACTTCCCATGGTTGTGTTACCTTCATGAAATATATTTAAACTAACACGTGCCTGTTTAGACATAAAACTTATTTTACTTATTGTGCTTGAGCAATTCAACAATATATTTCTTCAATTTCCCCTTGCATACTGCCACAGTTTCTTTAGTCTCCCTTCATTACTTCATTGTTTTTCTTCTCAGTGGTCATTGTCAAACAGTAATAAACTGCAATGGAGTGATAGGGAGAACTGACAGTCCAGCTGAGAGGAGGATTGATGATGTGTGGGAAGTAGTAATGGAGAGGTATTCGGACTTCTCACATTCTTGTTATATTGCTCTAAAAGCATTTCAATAACTGTTCTGATAATGATATGAAATACAGCAGAGCTCTCTGGAGACAGATTTTGCCAGTGTCCTTAAATGTATTTAACTGCTAACTCCCTAAAATTTCTTACAAAGTCAATTACTTGCATGAGTATTTTGCTTTACTAAGCTTTATACAGTATAAGTATAAGCAACATACAGTACCAGTACAAGCATGACTCTGTAGCTCCACACTGATCACCATATAATCCAGAGAAAGGAAGGAGGTAGTATGTTGTTGCATGGTTAATATTCATGGTATTGAGCTTTATGAGAGATATTTTTAATATTATGTACCACAGGAAGTACTCTGTCTCTGTCATTAGTTTAGTTTTTCAGTAATTGCTCTTCATAGCTTATCTGCTAGGTAGCTGACCATGTATTATTCACACTTGGAGCAGGAGAGGGCAGGGACCTAGGTCTATATGTTGAAAAGTCTTGGAAATTTAAATAACAGTGAAAGTTTCCAATCTTGCTGCAAAGAGTTAGCATGTTCCATTAACCATGTTCCAGTTCTCCCCTGAGCCAACAGTTTCATGCTTTTTAAACAGATGTTTCCCAGATCCTAGATTTACTCATCTTTGAATCAGCTAATCTACTGCTGCACTCAAAATAATGCTCAGACATTCAAGTTCAAAGCTTTAGAATAATTTCCATCCAGTCCTATATAGATAGGAATTATCTGTACTTGCTTATTACAGAAATTTGAAAAGGTCTGAAATTTTAAAAAGGTGTATATATTTAGGGATAGGGATATTGAGGTGTTTGGGATTTTGAAAACCGAGAGCTGTATCACTGTATTATTACAAACTAGTAGAGAAATGTATACATAAGTTATAAAAATGAGCGTGAGTTCTCTGACACAAGACACGAGGTCTGACTCCTGACCCCCTGTTAAAGCAATCAAACTTCAATTAAGAAATCATGGAAAACAAAACAACAAAAGAAAGGTAGAAGGAAAAACAAAAGCTTTTGCTTTAAAAGTTAATTGTAGTTTAGACTTGATGACTTAGCAATGCTGTTGAAAAATAGTTTTTTTCAGTTTCTCTTTTTTTTCTTGCAGAATTACATCATTACCTCAGGGTAGTTTTAAAGGACACAGAAGATGATGTATTTCAGTTGACAACGAATACAGCTAGTTGATACGTCAGGAAGTAGTGACTGTCAGGTCACGACACAACGAAACTGTATTTTTAGATTTATGTAAAATAAGCTTTTCTTCTTTCCTTTAGAATCCTCCTTTCTTTTCCCCTATGCTGACCACTCGCACATACTGACATACTAACCTTCCACTTTCACATAATAACAAATCCAGGAGATAGACTTTGATATCAACCTACCATTCGAATTCCATTCTCAAAGGCCTGACGTGCTAGTGAAGCAGGTCCGTCTACAGTTTTGCCGTCGTCATCAGGCCCCCAGCTAGCACTGTAGATGTGGATGTGCTGGGGATTAAGGCTCAGAGACTTTGCTTCTACCATGTCTGTGACATCTCCATCCAGCATCCTGACACCTTCGGGATGAAAAATACAATCAACATGACAACCAAACACAAAAAGATTCTTTTTTTTTTTTCTTTTTTCACAGATAATGACTGTGTGGGGCACTGGATTAAGATTTCTAAGGTAGAAAACAGAATCTCTTTGGATATGTGTTTCTCCAACAACAAAATCTTCCATATGAAAATACTGTGAGGGAGTAGTATTATGGTCTTTGAGTTTTGAGAACCGTTTTCAAGTCATTTAGCCACTGTATAACCTTTGAACTTTAACAAGTTTCTATTCTGAAACAAATTAAAAAATAACTTGAATATTGTTATTGAAATGTTTGTTTATTTCTTTTGAAGACAGTATACGCTTCTCACTCTTCTTTCATCCTGCAGTGAAACTGCAGAACTTAATTGAAGACATTCACAGTCCTAAGAATGTTGACAAATACAGAAACAGGATATCCACTGTCAGGTAAACATGGGAATATTCCTTCACTGTATCAGATGGCCAGGAATAAGGCAAAGGGAAAGCTTGTATGTACAGATATTCATGTAGCAGCATGGCAACTATAGGAAGCCACTAGCAAATACTATTTACTACACACTTCTGAAGTGAATGGCATCATGGTACTTTAAGATCACTAGACTAAGTAAGGTAAGTTTAAATTTGGAAGCTGAAAAGATCCTTCAGGTTTTTCTTTTGACTAAGATTTTGATCGAAGTTAAATTCTGTCTGAGAAAACCACCAGTATCTACACAGGAAAGAGGACCTTCATACAGTTAGTGTAATGTTTGATCAAAGGGATATTAAATATTGCATCATAATTAGTATGTAACTGTAGAGAGTAATGATCACTTCCAAAATTAAACGGTTTGAGGCTTATTTCCCTTTAAAAGTCCACTGCTATTTATAAGCCAAATTTACATATTTTAATTACAGACACATTGCACTTTGCTCATGAGTTCAGACTGCAGTAACTTGAGTGTTTACAAAGACCCTGACTTTCAATTAACAAAAAAGTATAGAGGCTGCTTTGTTGATAGAGGGTCTTTTTTTTCTTCATTCTAATTGACTCAAAAATGAAAAGTGATCATATTTCTAAGTTCACACAAAAGCTGCCTATGTTTTGTGAGATAATAAACTTATCCAAACAGTGATCTCACTATGAACTTTACTGTATGAAAAAGCCATTAAAACAACTTTGGGAATCTCAGGTTTTATTTTAATTCCTAAGCATAATCTTAGAAAAATAATGATGGTTGGAAGCTACGTTCTCATTTCTTGCAAGCATATTCAAAATAAAGAGACAATGAAAGGAACAATGCATTTAAAAGAAAGAAGATAAAGCTTCCCTTTATGTTTCTGTGACTGTGTAGCAAACCTAAGTCATACAGCGTTTACCCAGTGAACAATAATACCAGACGCTGCCATGGCATCTAAGTAATTCACACCAGGTTTTTCAGTTGATGGTGAAATGGTCAAATCTAAAACAAGATGGACAAGGCTGTGCCTTAGGTGCAGGTCTGTTCTGCCCAGGACTGGCAGACATGCTTCAAGTGTAACTTTGATCAAGGATATCTGAGTGGCTTTTTACAAAGCACAAAACAACACACTCCTTTCTTTCCCTCTCTGTCTCCCCTTCTTTTATTTATTTATTTATTTTTTTTCCAAATGTCTGGAAGAGTTAATTTTGCTGATCACAGAACCTCCAAACTCCATTTGGCATGTGGTGATAGCACAACAAAAGCTGTCCAGAAGGCAATTAGCAGACTGTGTTTCCAGACTGTTCCACCTAAGACTTGGGAGCTCTGTAAACTTTTTCCAGTATCTACAGTAAGTGCCAAAATGTAAGTGGCATTTTAGTCAGAACAAACTTTCAGCAAATCACAGGAAACATGCAAAACTAAGCTGAAAGAAGGTTTTCTTTTAAAATGTTTGTCTTTAATCAGCATCTGACTTAAGCTTAAAGAAACAGCTGAACTAATTCCTCGTCAGCTGAAGACAATCTACATCTGTTGTGCCATAACTCAGTGTAACTGTTTTCCTGTCAGGACTCCAGCCCAGCCAAGTAACTAAGCACCCAAATCCCTGCAGAGGCTTTGCAACTTCCACAACCAGTCTGCAGCAATAACAACAGCCTAACCATCCTTTCCTATGCAAAGTCTCACAAACTCCTTAGGTGGTAATTTGCTATATATGACTTCCACGGAGGGTCACACATTGAAGAAACTACCCCTTTTTTGCAAGGCATTGTGTTTTAATAAAAGGGGCCTGTATCTGAGCTAAGCACAAACTACAGGCATATTGCTTAATTTTTTTACAAGAAATATCCCACAAGCTATAAAATAAATGAAGGTCCAGATTGCATTTTTACTGATTTCTATATCTGCAGATTAAGTCTTGATTCAAAGTATTGCAGAAGGCTTGGACTTTTTGAAGAACTTGTGGTTAGAGGCTTTTATATATGTGAAAATGATCACAGAATATGAACATATCTAGAAGAAAAGTGGTGGACCTACTTGTTAACAATCTTCCATCACAACGATCACTAGTTGGACTTGCTCAAAGAATCACAGAATGGCCCAAGTAGGAAGGGACCTTAAGGATCACGAATCTCCAACCCACTGCCACATGCAGGGCCACCAACCTCCACATTTAATACTAGACCAGGCTGCCCAGGGCCCCATCTAACCTGGCCTTGAAAACCTCCAGGGATGGGGCATCCACAATCTCTCTGGGCAGTTTGTTCCAGCACCTCACCACTCTCACAATAAAGAAACCTGACATCCAACCTAAATCTCCCCTCCCTCAAAGCCATTTCCCCTTGTCCTGCAGTTATCCACCCTTTCAAAGAGTTGATTCCCCTCTTTTATGTAGGCTCCCTTTAGGTACTGAAAGGCTGCAGTGAGGTCACCCTGAAGCCTTCTTTTCTCCAGGCTGAACAAGCCCAGCTCCCTCAGTCTGTCATCGTAGGAGAGGTGCTCCAGCCCCCTGATCATCTCTGCGGCTCTCCCCTGGACCTTCTCCAACAGCTCTCTGTCTGCTCAGCTGACGGTATTTGATGTAATGTTGGTGGGAAGGATTTATTTTTCCTTTTGCCTTATTTCCTTGCTATCCCTAATGTGTACAGAGATATAGCAACTCCCACTTTGATTTAAAGTAAAGAATACTCATCTCATGCCATGAGAAATCTCATGGCAGAGAAAATTCAACACCACTGTTGGCAGGTGTTCCTCTTAATAAGGAAAGTGTAAGTGCTTTACCTTCACTCTACTTTTTCTCCAAAATAGCAAAAGGAGGGTCTTTAAATCTGTGGGAAATAAGTGGGCTGAATACTAGTTCAGTATAATATGATTCAACGTTTTTACACTGTATCTGGCCTGTGGAGAGGGAACACAACCACTGCATACTCACATGCGTAGGTTATGGCTTTTCTGAGTGAAGGGAGGGAGCCATGCCAAATACAGGTCAGCAGCAAAATTCCTACATATGAGCACCTAGTAGAAGGGAAAATAACAACCCCCTTTTCCAATATCTCTGAGCTCTCTTTGGTCTCTCACTCTCTGTGGATTGTCTGTTGAGGTCCTATTTTCAAATACCAATAATGTTAAGAGGTGGTACATGCTGCCACTCTAGTATTTTCCAGCTCTCTTTAAATAATGGTGATGCTGATGGTCCACCAGAGTTATTGTGCTGAATAGAGAGGATAATTATTTACTTAAACTAGAACAGTGAAAATTCTTGAAAGCTGTTATATTCTTAGAACAAAATAAATAAACACATTATGCAAAAGGCACACATATGCTGCCTTTGCTTTTAACGTAAATTGTGTCCATACCATGTCCATCTGAATCAGTTTTCACATTATATTTAGAAAAAAACAGTGATTCTGCTAGTATGCCTGTTGTTCTGTTGTGTTTTGTTTTTTTTTCTTCAAAAATATTGTTACTGCAGATTCCTGGTGCCAAATAAATAATAGCCTATTAGGAAGCTATTGTTAATAATGAAGAGCTTCACAAGCACATGCCTAGGCTTTTACACGTCATATCAATATCCAACCGGGAAATGAAAATTTAATTCCAGAAGTCACCTTTTATTTATATCATTGCAATAACTCTTTTCAGATGCTAGTTTGAAGCAGTAAATTTGTTCATAGCTGCTGGTACATGATCAAATGCCGTGCCCACATGAGACAATCTGTTCATCTGCCACAAGCTCATTTGGCCAGCTCAAATATTTTAAAGCCTTCTGACACAGGAATTTTGTGCAGGCAGGCTCTTTGCCTGAAGTAAAATTGTTTATCTGCATCACTCTAGCCTTATGATGGAACAGATACCGTCTTGAAGCTAGTAGGAAAACAGAACTATCTCTCTGCTTTGGCTAATTTGAAACATAGTTGTGTTCACATTTGATTTGGATCAAACTTGTACTGATCCAGTAGGGAAAAAATACAGTAGTGTTAATTGTGGAAACAGCCCCAGTCCTGCCTGCTCATATTTTTGAACCATCTTCTGTGATATATATGTGTGAATATATTTCTGTTTTCATAAATAGGTTTCATTTTAGAACAGAAAACTGACAGCTAATGAATTTGAGCTACAGATATTTTACTGAATGCCAACATACCAATCCTATAATTCCATCAAAAATGGAACAAGGTAAAACTTCAGTTGAAGCATTAAAATATGGCACAGGCAGGCTACAGCTTAGAAGAAATGTAGTTGACATCTTTACAGTCATTTCCAAGACCAACTGCCAAAAGTCTTGAGCTGCTATTGGCTAAGAACTGATAGAAATCACCTGGAGCCTCTTGGCTGAACAGAGCATGGACACATTACTGAATCTCATACTTTAGGCAATAGTCCAATCACATCCAGGGATTAAAAGATACTCTTCAATCTTGGCCAAACAACACAACAAAGTTTTCACAGTGTTTTTCTTGAGATCGATACGCAAGGCAATATTCCTTATGTTTACATTTACTTCTGATTTCTCCAACCTCATTACTTACAGCTCTGGATCTCTAAGAAAATGCAGATGGTGTAGTTCTGGGTTCTTTGTTTTCACTGAACGTCTCACTTTCTATGTTACTGTGTTTACTGACAGGCAGTGTTCCCAGGAGCACTGGAGAAGTGTCACTGAAGGACAAACTCCTTCAGTACTGGTCTTCAACCATCACTCTACTACTGAGTTAACACAGCAATTACCTGTATAAACCTCTTCCTCTTGTTGAGAAAGATGAGAATGTAGCATTAAGCACAAATGTCTCTTTGGTTTCTTTTTTTGTGGTGGGAGACTGTTTCACATACCTCCAATCTTGGCATTAAAGGCGATTCCCACTGTGCAGTGTGAGTTGTTTGCAGTGGCTGCCACTTCTCCAGCACAACGGGTTCCATGCCTAGAGTCAGACAAACATTTTTTCAAGTAAGCACAGACCGCTGGGATTTACAGGCATCGGCTTTGCTTATCCTCAGGTGCTAAAGGCACAACTATCCACAATGTCCTGCACTATTTAAAGCCCCACAGTAATTTATACCCACATTGCAATATTCCTTTGAACATATTTTAACATCATTATCACTGTTAACCTGTTCATGGCAGGCTTCCTAGCTACTGGAAACACATGTAACAAAGGCATACAAAGATGATACATGATCCCACCAACAGAAGGAAGACTTGGACATAAATTCTTGATTTTGAAGCAGTTCCTAGGTTATGCACAAATTGCTGTACTGCATTCTCTCATACTATCTGCATGTTGCTAGCATACACATCTCCAATCAGTGAGTACCCTAGGCAGCCACAAGACCTGCCACATTTCCCATGAAGATGAGACTGTGCTCTGCTGTGTACTGCTGTTCACAGGCATGCCTACAACTGGCTGCGAGCCAGGTGTAATCAAAGCTGCTGTAAAGGCATGTCATAGTCATGTCTTGGGCTAACCCTACAAACCTGCTGTCTTTCCAGGAGCAGAAAAAACAGCTGGAGTCTAGTTTCACACCAGCATTATGCCCTGCGCCTGGGATTTGGGCTGCAAATGTATGATCTTGAGAAGCAGCTGAAAGAGAATGCAAAATCTCCAGTAGTTGCTTAAACTCTTCTGTGCAGTACAAGGCCAGAATAGGATGCCTCACCTAGCCCTGATCCATGCCCTCTACAGCTGTAATCACTATGGTAGGAAAGCTGTCCCTGGTTCCTGTGATTCTTGTCCGCAATACATGCTTCCCACAGTGATTTCCATCAGTAAATTTTGCCCTTATCCTTGTGCAGCTATGCAGCTCCACTGCAGAAATGTGACATAACTAACAAGAAGCAGACAGGGAAATTCATATTGTTGCCATAGAGAAGAGCTATGGAGTTTCAATCCAGAAAGGAAAAGAGATCCAAGTTGATGAGATGAAGATAGAAAGACAATGTGAGGCTTGGCTAGCCACAAAGAAAGAACTTAAAAATTGAAGGCTAAAAGTAGATAATGAACATGGCAAGCAGTTTAGGTGAGGTCAGCTGTGTACACAAGCACTCTTCCACTGGTGATGGCTGACAGACTGCTTACATAGACATCTGGAGAACATGGGTGTTTTTGAACTAAGGTTGACGCCCACATTACAGACAAGAATCACAGTTGCCTTCTCTTGGTACAAGTTGTTTTGGATAAAGTCACTCCTTATTTCCATATTATTAGTCCAATTTTTTCCCCTTAACCTTCTGAGACACTTTGATGAGAAATGTTACGACAACATGTAATGTAAAACATGAACAACAACATGACTAGGAAAAAAAGAGGAAAAAAAACAAGGAATAAAGTGATTGGAGTTAACCTGTTAGAATTTTGAATGAGACAATTAAATTTATCAGGTAAGTTAGAAATATGTTCCCTGAAAAAGTGTAATCTTTACTAACAAAACCAAAGTGATGATATGGATGCTGATGAACTCTAAAACTGGATTAAAGTTTCACAGTTACATATGCAGCTTCTTGAATCACTTCCTATTATCTGTTCACAGTTCATCATTCAATTGCCAAACTTGATCAGAGATTTTTTCAAGACTTAATTTTAAGTTTACCTTTCATAGAAAGCTGAATTTTCAAGCCAAATTTTCTCAATTTGGAGAAAACTAGTCTAGTTGAAATCAATACAGCAATACCCTTTTATTGAATTACTTTCCAAAGCCCGAAGTGTATCGCTCAGAAATCACAAAGCATAGATTACTACAGCCTTTAAAACTACACATAACACCCCAGTGCATGAATTTCAGTAATAAACCATTTCCTGCATGGTGAAATACATATGGATGAGGTGCAGCTTCCCAGAGGGAGACTGTGTTGGTGAGAAACCCCTCCTAGGTACACAACTTAAAAAGAGCATCAGATGAGAGTGAACAAGGTTTTTTCAGCAGAGAAAAGAAACAGATAAAATCCACATCTGGAAGACTAAGGTTGCCCGAAGAAGAACGGAAGTTTTCTGCAGTTTTTCTGGAGTTCACAGCACCTAAGCACCAAAGGTTAGGGTTCCACCAGATCACCAACCGGACCCCAGGATCAATGTTATGTTTATACACGGCAAACAGACGATGTGTAGTGAGGGCCTGCATGGGATTCAATGCAACCTGAAACTGTACCCCAAATTCTACCTGAAATGGAAGTAGCTGCATGCCAGATGTACTTCTAGTATCAGTAAGAAACAGCCAAAAGTGACATGGAGGTATGATAACATGTACTCACTGAGTTGAAGAACAGTATGAAATTTCATGTGAATTTCAGATATAAAAAGAAAAAAAAAAAAAAAAAAAAGCCTATTCTAGATCTTTGGACAGTTTTGTGATATGCAGGTTAAATTAACTTTGCTGAATATTTCACTAATCTTCCTGCATTGGAAAATCCTTTTTATCATCTTTAGTGCAGTAATGTCATAAATTTATTTTGTTAGCAGATTTTTATGTTAGACTGTTGCTTCTCTGCCAAGATTATTGCTAATTGCATTCCACATTTATATGGGAAATGACAAAATTAAAAGTTGTTTTATTCATTTCAAGGTCATATGTATAAAACTGCACATCTCACAATCAGCTTCTCACTGTGAGAATTAATCATATATGCAACTCAATTTGTTTTAATATATTATCTTTTATGGGTCCTTTAAGTAATATTTCAATTATGTTGTGAAAGGAAAGACTTCATAAAATCTTGCATATAAAACATAATGTTCTTTCTACACTGCTTTTCATTTTCTCTGTCCTACATTTTTCTTGATGTCTACAGTTTCAAAGAGACTCTGAATCCTGCAAGTGAAATTAGAAATGCCTCCTCGTTAATCACTACTATGATTACTAACTATTTAAACAAATATGATGAAATTGATGCTTGAGATTGATTAGGTTTGCTTTTGAGCTATGAGAACTTCCATGGAGAATGAAATCCTCAAAATTCCAAATTACAGTTTTTGGAGACATATTATAGGACTTCACTACTAATAGGAGGAAAAGCATGTAAGTTGCTTTCAAACTAACATTTTTTGTGAATGAATATATTTCAAAACACAACAATCTCCTATATCGGTAGGATGCTTGTCTCACACCAACTTGTTTAAAAAAGATAGTGCAGTCCTAGAACAAAGCATGACTGCCTTTCTACAAAGGCCTATCTTGATAAACTTCAAGGGTCAATGCTTCGTTCCACTGTATCCCTTGCCAGCATATACTGGTGGGAAGTAAGTTCCCAGACTACTAAATAGCACTTTGAAGAGACACTCAGCTAAAAGGCACAGCACTTGTCCTTCATGTTCATGTCAGTGTGATACAGTATTACAGAACAGAAACACAAAAGAATGTTTGGCTATGAGATATTGTGCCTATCTACGAATGGCTCCTCTACCTGACGCCTGAAAGAAAGAAAAGGAATGGAAAGAAGAAAAGCTTTCTTTTGTTGCGATTCAGAAGGAAAGACACACAGAAAAGATTGCCGTTCAAAATGATAGTCAAAGTCTTGGGCTCGAGATGCTACCAGGTAAAAGAAAGATGTCATATTCATTATCTTAAAATAGTTGTATTTAGACACTTAGGAAATTGGCTAACAATTTCTACCATAAATTTTATTTCTCATACGATTCTGATTACCTTCAACTACTGCAGCTAATTTTTTCATTCAGACAACTATGCAAACCTTTTTTAGGAATGTATTTATTTTCATTTTTGTCCATGTGATAGAAAGAACACACACACACAAAGAGAAAATGGAATTCAGATTGATTTTCATCTCTGTGTATAAAGTTCATCAGTCTGTCACTAACAACTAGCCAGTAAGTTGACAAAGACCTACATTAGAAGACCTTAGTAAAGATGAATTCTCTGCCTTATGGTGCCTCTGTCATTAGAGGGATAAATTCAAACAAATTCTCAAAGAAATATGCCTCTTGTCTGAATAGATGTATGCCACCTTTTGTGTGCATGAAAAGTGCTTGAGCACTGGACAGTAAAGGATCTTTTGATGGCTCCCTGAGAATAAGATAAGCAAGAGAAATGTAAGAGCTGCACTCCGTTCTGTTATACAACGTGCCTTTTTTCAGTAATAGATTTTACTAGATTTTCTCTAGAACAGGCACGGGTCAATACTTTAGGCAAGGGATGGAAAGGGATAGAAACGTGCATGTTCTGTGTTTAACTATCACTCTCCATCGCAGCAACAAATAATTTAAACATATGGCATCTATCTTTCAATGATCAGTCTTGATGTGACTTTCAGAAGAGGAGGAAGGTATAAGGAACCATGTAAGATTAAAGTTAACTGCTTCAGAGCTTGCCTCTGAACGTTTGGAGTAAGAAAACGTTCAGTTAAGGAAGAAAGCTGCCAGTATTTTTAAAATCCCCTTCCACATAAATTGGCTCTGCTTTTCAGAGTCTCCATCTCTGACAACTATTCACTGAACCCAGCAAACACTCTGAACACACACTTCTTTGCAGTATTTTATTCTTTGGAACTCACCAAGTATTTCTGAACACAAAAAGCTCAGGAGACCGGAGGATTTAAAGCCCTACAGCTTTTCATGACACTAACATTACAGTCCAACCCACTTCAACCTGTCACCACAGAGTCTTTTCAGACTAGGAACTTAAGGAAAAAGAGTTTCAGAGTATTTCAATGCAAGCTCATCACAAATGTCTCTGGTCATACCAGTAATTTTCTGAGGTTTTCTAAGAGATACTCAGCACAGAAATGAGCTTGTGTAAAGAACAAAGAAAACAGAAGCTTGCTTGTTTGTTTTCATCAGGGGAAATACTGACAGAAAACTTCACATCCTTTGCAAATTCTGTACTGCACACATTGTGAGTGGATATCAAATAACTGTAAAAAGATAGAAAAGATAGTCTAAAAGTTTACATAAAGTTACATTCATGTTAATAGGCTATGCTTGAACAGCTGCTCCTTCCTCAACAAAACCACATAATAAACACATTAAGTTATGCATAAAAACAATGCATTGATGTAAGGGTAAAGAAAAAAAAAAGTGTTTACTACAAATTACAGTAGAATCCCAGTGCTGGAAAATGTAACGTGAACTAATCTGGATTTCCATGAACCACTAACTAGTCAGTTACTTTCTCTTCTACCTAACAAAATTACAAATTTTACATTGAATATATTTTACAGAAAATTAAAAATTAGAGATTTAAATGAGCTTTATAGGTTCTGCTTTATCCAAATCCAAAATTTTGATCAGCAAAGTTCTGATTCTGTTGCTGCAGAGAGATACTGCTGCTATTAGTCAGGGGACAAATCTGAAAAACTAGTTTACACATGGTAACAGGGGCTGAAAATTAACTACCACTGCCTATCAGTTTGAACTACATAACTGCCACCATTGTTTCATTTACCCAAGTATGGTTCACCTGTATCATTCTGAAATCCAAAAATCCACAGTTACATTTGCATCACTGACAAGTGAATAACAAATGTTAAATAGTTTTTCAAACCTCTGTGTGGAAGAAGAATGGAATTTTAGACAGCTATTCTTATGTGGAAGAATATAAATCAGTTGTCATTTGTTTTTTCAAAAACTCTTCCTCATTTGAAGTTGGAAGTGTTCTCAAATATCTCTCTTATATTGGAATATATTTGTAAGTAGGTAACTGTGATATCTGAGGCACTTCAGTGTAATAACTGCTGGGGAAAATATGTACTTTAACAGCAATCATCAGAAATGCATTTTGTCAGAAATGAATTTCACTGCATTCTTGAATAAAGCCTTATGTAATGCAGAAAGAATTACATCTTAGATCTGTTCACATGTAAGTGGTCTTTAATCTGGAGGATGAAAAAAATTTTCTAAACTGGCCCTAGGTTGGGATGTTATTCTTGCAGTATCTGAAAAATGGCATTCAAAGGAATTCACAGAAGTTGAAAGTATAGGCGCAAGGGAAAAAATATGTTGCCTTTAAAACACAATCTGCTCCTAATGAAAAATAATAAGAATAAAGCTATTTCATGAAGGGGAGATATCTGGAAATTAACAGTGGAGAAAGAAATGACAGAGTAAATATGAAAAACAAGTTACACAAATCTTCAATGTGAGATATCAGGAGAAATGCCAAAGACTTGGGTGTTGCATAGCACAGACAGGATCCTGTTTGTGAGCATCAAGTAGTGTTGTAATGTGGTTACAGCACTGGACTGAAAGCTGGCTTGAGTCAGGTTCCCCAAGGCTAATGACTTTTTGCATGATTATGGGAAGTTACTTAAAGAATAACTTGAAAACAACTCATCTGTTCCTCACAAAAAATATCAACAATGACAGCATTAAAACAACCACATGGAACACTCCACATCCCAGACATTTTAAATTTAACAGTATGGGTAACAGTGATCCTGCCATGCCATTCCTTATAAATTCATTTTCTATTAGTAGCAGGCAGCTAATTTGTCGCAAGTACGAAGTTCTGATGCAAACACAGCAAAGGAACGTGGTCCCACAAAATAACCATTTGGCAGTTTGTTTGTGTGAGTGTGTAAATTAATTGCAATGTTTAAAACAAATTGGAATTTTCCTGTGTTTTCTACCAAAGAGAAAACAAACAATGAATAATAGGATTGAGGGAACTACTGTATCATGATATGGAATGAGAAATAGGCAAACAAAATCAGCAACTAATCTATTTAGCCATGTAAGTAGTTTTATGCATTCTATATATTTAATACACACACACACACTTACAGATGATATTCTAGCCCAGGGTTAAAATTTTAATTCAGATAGCTTTCTGCAGGGAAAAAGGTGTTGGTGGATAGAAACAAAATAGCTTAAAAGATACCAAACAGCAAAACAGGTGAGTTGTGTTGTTTTTTGTTTTTGTTTTTTTTTAAACAGCCTCTCATATTCCTTCTAAAGTCAGGAAAACCAATTATTTTTCATTAAACCAAATCACAAGTAAAACATTTCAGTTACTACTCAGTGGAATTAAAGCTGTTTAATTAAAGCACAGCACTTCGGCCAACGCTATCTTAGAAGAAGCTTGCTATATCTAATCAAAAGGACAATTACGTTTGCTTTGGAAAGAGAATAATTATGAGGCAGTTTTTACTTCCAGATGTTTCCCCTGACACATAAGCAAAATAATCCTTTTTTCGCCTAATTCAAGTTGTTGAAGATGCTGTATGAGAGATGGAAAGTCACAGAATGAGGAAGACATTCCCCATGCAATTTTAACTTCTTAAGCATCTGAGGTTGATTGAGCCCTCTTTGTGTGCAGCCCAAGGAACAGAGAAGTGTATACACTTAGAAGGAGACATGATAGTTTCATCTGTTCTCTCAAGACATACAGGGAAGAGGACAAATGAAAGCCCAAATTCAAATCTCATACATATGGAACCTGGTGAACAAAAATGGTATAGGAACAACTGTATTATAAATCTTAACGAGGAAAAAAGATGTGCAAAACCATTTTTTTTACAATAAGAATTCTTGTAATCACCTTACAAAAATGACCAATGTAGTTATTTTTTTACACTTGGACACTGTGGTTCAGTACAGTAATTAAACTGGTCCTCCCATGTCTGAAACAGTGTCAGGGAACAGAACAGATAATCAGTTAAACCACAGATCATAACTCTGCATCATCCCAATAACTTTGGCTTTTAGTAATGTTTAGATAACATTCTATTCTCGCATAAAGAAAGGAATCTTTGTGATTTTGCTAAAAATACAAAATAGAATTAAGGAATTATAGAATCACCAAGACTGGAAAAGACCTCCAAGATCACCTAGCCCAACTGTCCACCTGCCACCAGTATTTTCTCACTAAACTAAACTACGTGCTTTAGTACAACATCTAAGCATTTCCTGAATATCCCCAGGGCTGGTGACTCCACCTCCCTGGGCAGCCCATTCCTGTGTCTGACCACCTCTTGGGGGAAGAAATTTCTCCTAAGCTACTCCCATTATCATCTCCTTCTTGGTTCAGATACAATCCTGCTCACAGATATTGTCAGCAGATAACAACAGTAAATAATTTACATAAGATAATTCAGTGTTTCAGGTATCTCTGGTGGAAGACCACTTTTCCTCCACAATGTTGAAACAGCTTGTTTTTTTTCAGAAGAAGCAAGAATACATGCAGGTCTATGGCTGCCTCTTCATGCTTCCTATGTGAGGCTGAGCAGGGCTGGCACACACAGGTAATCTATGAAGGAGCAGCTCACAGCAGCTCCCAGAGATACATCTCATTTTTCAGTTCCATTTCAGCATATGGATAATGCAAGCAGCATATCAAATGAAACTGAAGATAATTTTCTTTCTCGGAAAAGTGCTAATATCCAGCTACTAAAATGCCTATTGTTTGCCACCAAATTACCTGCTTTAACATGACTACTCTGCTGAGAAATTGCACTTTTGAACCTTCACTATCTGAACACAAGCATGCTGGATTTATGCATGACTATGGCGGATTATTTGTCTCCCTTACTTCAGTTGTTTCTACAGTCTTATGATTTGGAAACTTATGAAATGTATTTGAAATGCAAAGCATTGGACACATTACGCTTTCATATCAATGTGACTCTAATTCTGAGACAGAGCAGATAGATGGTAGATAAGGAAGTGCTAGAAAGCTGAGGGCGAGGATACAGGACAAACATGGAACACATGGTCTTCATGCCTCCTCTGTCTTACACCAAACTGCCTCTCAGAGAAGCACCTGTAAGATGATGAATCCCTGAGTTTAGTTGTAGAGAATAATACCTGGGGAGCAAACAAACTGCCTACAGAAAAATAAGATAAATCCTGAAGAAGAAAGCTGCAGAGGAATTAAAATCTCTAACAGTTTGTATTCTCATTCCACAGACAATGCACTGTCCTCTAAAATAAAGCTTTATTCAAGTTGAAGCCTGTAAAAGCTGGCTTAAGCCAAAGCAACACTAACTGTGTATCTAAACTAAACAGATGACTAGAAAATAACCTTGGGAAGTGCCTCACAGGCACTTTCTCTCTTTCCACTTCTTATTTCTGTGCAAAAGACTGTGAGATCCATGCAAAAAAATTAACTTACAACATGATGATAATCTTGGAATTTTCAAAGCCAGCATACTACACAGGCATGTGATTGCAAATCCAAAAATCCCTACATAATCAAGCAAAAAAGCAAAATTGAAAACATCCCTACCTCATCATAAAAAGTGACCAGAAAGAAATGTGTATCAATAGCAAACTTCAGAAAACTACTAGATATGTTTCTAGATGTTGTTATCACTGCTTCATCAACACATATTCTACTAAAAAGCTGCAGTGATTTAAGTGCAAAGATTTTAAATTAAACATGGTTAAACAAACAAGTAAAAATCTTTGCTGTCAGATTCCTTTAGGATTTTAAAAGATGTGTTAATTACAAGAATCAAAAATTCAAATTAACATAAATGTATTTAGCAGATGAAATTTCTAAACAACTCCTTATTTTTATCATGCAACTACATGGCTAATGAGCATAATGTACAGTTCTGTTAGTTCTGTTTTTTTAGTTTAGAATCAATCCTAATTTGGGAATAAGGCCTCAGATTGCAAAGAAAGTTAGTGCAATTCCCAATATTACTTCACACAAATTAGAAACTCTTGGTATGCCTTATGAATGCTTCCTATTTACCAAAACTGTGGGTTTATTTAGTAAGCCTCATTAATGAACTGCTACTAATTTTTACGGTTATATGGCTTCATAAAGTTGACAACATATTTATAATTTTCAATGGTTTTAAAATGCTTTAGAGTAAGAACTGGAATATTGACACAACAACTATTTTTGGTAAATCCATTTCTATCATAGAATCATCGAATCACAGAATGGTTTGGCTTGGAGTTTGGTTTGCCAGTATGAGACTATAAGAAACACCTCTACTAGAAGAACTACAGTTTAATAATTACAATTTTCAGATTGAAATGTCAATTTGATATCATTCCCTTAGCTTTCTCTACGCAAAACACTGTGCTGCATCTGTAAATAATGCAAAATTAAAAACTGGGAATATCTCAGTCTTTCTGCATAACTTAGCAAACTCTGTAAAGCCAGTCAGAGGCAGGAGTGTTTTGCTTCACTTCTGTACTGAGCAGAAATCCACCCTGTTATTTAAAAGAATTTATACTGCAACCAAATGATGCATAGAGATATCTAGAACATGGCATTTTGATCATTCTGTGGTAGTATACTGTTCTCTCATTGCTGCAGTGTTCATTTTTTTCCTTAAATTATCTGCTTTTCAGACAATTACATGTTCCTGTCTGTATGTGCAAAGAAGGATATACGAAAGAGATACTGAGGGACTTCTAAGGAAATTTTTGTGCTCATTAGGAAGATTACTTTCTATTTCTAAATGAGAATGTTCTGTTACTTTGTAGATCTCTATTTTAAAAATCCTTTCTAGGCAGAACAATGCATGTAGGGGTACAGGTAAAAATACCTTCCATTAAAACATCTGCAAATTGGGTTGACCCCAACAGGCAGCTAAGCCCTTTTTCTGGTTCCTTCCTTACTCCCCCACACTGGGATGCAGAAGAGAAACAGAAGGGTCAAAGCATGAAAACTTTTGAGTTGAAATAAAGATGGCTTAATAGAGAGAGAGAAAAAAGTGATAAAAAGGAAATTGCTCACCACATCCCATGTGTAGACAGATGTCTAGTTCACAGTCTGAGCAGCAGCAAGTTTGGAAAAATACTCCCTTTCCACCCATTTTATTGCTGAGCACAATATTGCATGTCATGGACTAACCATTTGGTCATCTGGGGTCAGTGATCCTGACTCTGCCCTCTTTCAGTTCCTTGCTCAAAGAGCAGTCATAAATATGACACTGATGATACACAATGATGACACTGAACAGGCAGTGTTCAGCAACAACTGAAACACAGGTGAGTTATCAACACCATTTTGGTCACGGATCTAAAGCACAATACAATACGAGCTGCTGTGGAGAAAATTAACTCTGACCCATCCAGATTCTGTACAATCTGGTGTAACTATGAAAAACAAGACATAAACATGAGATAGCAAACACTTTCTCAGGACTACCACATTCCAAGACTGCCATGTCTAAAACAAAGTAATGCCAATGCCTATTTATCACCTTATATTTCAGCTGTGAGCCTTTCGTGTTATACATACTTAATGCCCTTAGATATTTTACATTCTGTTCCATATGTTCTGCTTCACAAGATCTTGTATGATCACAGAATCACAGAATTATAGAATGGTTTGCGTTAGAAGAGACCTTTAAGATCACCTAGTTTCATCCCCCCGCTATAGCGAGAGGTACCTCCTTCTACAATAGGTTGCTCAAAGCCCCACCAGCCTGGCCTTGAACACCTCCAGTGAGGGGGCATCCACAACCTCTGTGGGCAACCTGTTCCAGTGCCTCATCACCCTCACAGTAAAGAATTTCTTCTGAATCTAGTCTGAATCTACCCTCTCCCAGTTTAAAGCCATTTCCCCTTGCTCTGTTGTTACATGCCTTTATAAACAGTCCCTCCCCAGCTTTCCTGTAGGCCCTCTTCAAGTGCTAGAAGGATGCTTTTCTAAGCTGAAGAGCCCCAGTTCTCTCAGTCTGTTCTCACAGGGAGGGTGCTCCAGCTCTCTGATCATCTTTGTGGCCCTCCTCTGGACTTGCTCCAACAATTCTATGTCCTTCTCGTGCTGGGGCTTCCGAACTGGACACAATACTCCAGGTAGGTCTCTCAGGAGCAGAGTAGAGGGGCAGAATCACCTCCCTCAACAGCTAGGCTATGAATCTGTGGATGCAACCCAGGATATGACTGGCCTTCTTGGCTGCAAGTGCATGTTGCTGGCTCATGCTGAATCTTTCATTAGCCAACACTCCTAAATCCTTCTCCTCAGAGCCACTCTCAAGCCATTCACCAGCCAGCCTGTATCTGTGTCTGGGATTACCCTGACCCAGGTGCAGGACCTTGCCTTTGGCCTTGTTGAACTTCATGACATTGGCATGGGCCCACCTCTCCAGCCTGTCCAGGTCCCTCTGGATGGCATCCCTTCCCTCTAGAGCGTCAATTGCATCACTCAGCTTGGTGTCATCTGATAACTTGCTGAGGGTGCACTTTATCCTACTGTAATCAGCCACTGTATCAGTCACTGTTTAATCTAACTCATTATTTTCATCCTTCTGAGATCCCATCTGGAGTATTTTGTTCAGCTCTGAGGCCTGCAGCATAAGGACCCAGACATATTCAAGTGAGTTCAAGACAAAGATGCTCAGAGGGCTGAGAACCTCTTCTGTGAAAACACAGCCTGGAGAAGAGAAGATTCTGAGATCTCATTGCAGCCTTCCAGTACCTAAATAATATAAAAATATAATAAATAAAAAAATAGGACCTACAGGAATACTGGAAAGGATCTGTATTGCTGGAGTGTACAAGGGGTAATTACTTTAAACTGAAAGTGGCTATGTTTAGATTAGAAATTAGGAAGAAATCTTCTACTCAGGGGGTGGTGAGGCACTAGAACATGTTGCCCAGAGAAGCTGGATACCCCATCCCTGGAGGTGTTCAAGGCAGAGTCATATGGAACAAACTAATTTAGTGGATGGAGATCTTCTTCATGGGGGCAAGTGGGTTGGACTAAGTGGCCTTTAAGATTCCTTCCAACCTAAAATATTCAGTGATTCTATTATTCTATGGCTCAATTGATAGGTAAATAGCAGCTGTATATATATCAAGTACTCGATATATCTCCTTTTACCTAAAATCCTCTACAGTAAGCCCTATAATTTCTGTGTAATCAGAAATGAAATGGAAAAATTACAGGCTTCTAAAAATACGTAGCAGCTGAAATCTTTCTACTGAAAGCACAGATAAGCAGAACTAAAGCACATCATACCGATACAAAAAAGCAGATCTATACTTTCACGTCTAGATGTGCTTCGCAGCAAAAGCAGTCCACTGTACCAAACCGAAACAGGGACAATACTTGTGGTGGGAAAGGTGTATTTGTTGCTTCATACAAGGAAGACATTGACAGCTGTGAAAATCCTTGGGATGTATTTTCACAGAGGAGTGGCAATACAGCGAAAAGCAGGCAGACCATGGATAGCTCTTTAGCCATTACCTACTCTGCATACTCCACTGGTAGCAGCGTATGACTGCTTTTGCAGTGTGGCAACGCTTTGAACAAAGAAATATTTTATAACTCCGAATCTTCACCAAGTTCTAGCTTAAAAAAATATTACCTACCTGTTTTGAATACTACAATTTCAATGAGATATGCACTGTGCTTAATCCTAAATTCCATCTAGAGTGAAATAGAAGTAGCTATTCTGTAAAGATGCCTTTATGAGAGCACAAGAGCTCTTTGCCCCCCAGCACAGGAAAACAGGCAGACGAGACAGGAAACCTGAATGGCTGCCCAAAGACCTGGTGAAACTGGCAGATAAGAGGGACACGTACAAGAAGTGGAGGCAGGCACGTGTGGCCTGGGAAGAATAGAGGACTACTGTCCAGATATGCGGAGATGCAATTCAGAAAATCAAGGTGCAGGTGGAACTGCATTTGGTGAGGAATGTGTAAAATAACAAGAAGGGATTCTAGAGTTATACTGTTCAAAAGAGAAAGGCCAGAGAGACCACACCCCCTCTGGTAAAAGGGAAGGGAAAATTGCCTACAACAGATATAGAAAAGGCTAAAGTACTACATACGTTCCTTGCCTCAGTCTTCACTGGCAGCCAGGTTTCTTGTGTCTCTCACATCCCTGAACCTCTCATTCCTGAACATCTAGGCGAGGGTTGGAGGAGCAAAATCCCTCCCATTGTAAGAGAAGAGCAAGTCTGAGCCTGCCCAATGAGACTGGATGAGTACAAGTCTATGGGGCCCAATGACTAAATGACTAAATTTGTTAGTTTTAGTTTGCTTTTTTATAAGGAGACATATTACTGATTGAGCATGAGCAAAGTTTCCTCATGCTCTCTGGTTAACAGGAATTAGTGTAAAATAGTTAATTCTCACACACTCATTAGGATTAGAAACAGATTAGCAGCAGTTCATTTGCTGTTTATGGAGTGTTAAGAAACCTAATGCAGGGAAATAAGTAAGATGCAGGGAAAGAAGTATTCTTATTATTATTTATTGTCTTATTATTTACTGTTGGGTACTTTTTGGTCTCATCTATCAGACTTGCTATCCTACATGTTTGAGAAATAAATAGATCACAGCCTCTAAATAAGTTTGCTAAAATCAAGAATTTGATGATTTTTTAGGCCTCTATAGCAAAACAGTTCATTTTCAAAGCAGGTTAAAATTCTGTAGTATATAACATAGCAGTACAATATACATTTATGATGGATACTCATTTCTTCACTTCATCTGAAATTCCCTACCTTGATTGCTTTCCTTCAGGAAAAAAACAGTAACTTGCCTTCAAGAGAGAGATCTCATTTTGCTTTAAGTGTCAAATGAAGTAATTTGACTGTGTATCTTCAAGATAAATTACAAAATCAAACAAATGTAAAACAAAGCTTGAAATAAAAAACCCACCTACAGCAATAAATTTACACAGATGCACATTTTTTCATTTGCAAAAAAAAAAAAAAAAGCTATACCTGAAAGTTTTATCCTGAAAATGTCTTAGAAAAACATCTATTAAATTCATTAGAACATTTGCTTACAGCATAACTGCAGAACTTGCCTGTTAAAAACATGTTTTATAGAAAAAAAAGCTAAAAAAAAAAAAAAAAAAAAAAAAAAAGAGGCTTTTGACACTGGATTTACAATTGCTTTTTTGAAACTTGTAATTAGAGGTTTGCTTTTACTGCCATGAGTAATAAAGGGGGGATCAAACCTACACTTCGTACACGCTGTCTGAGAAGTCTCAGTGAACCACATTTTGCACTGCATCTGACTGAGTTGACTACTGTGAACTCAGCTGGCAAAACCAATTACCACAAACAAAACACAGATTAACTCATCTACTTTCTCTAATACCTACAATGTGAAAAAGGAATAAAATAGAAAAATGGGGTTTTGCTCTCAAATTCTGCTTGGCTGTAGACCTATATGTCTAAATGTGTGGAACCTGAAACTAGTCCATCATTGTAGCAAATCAAAACTTCTGTACAGTAGTGATAGATTCTCTTCTCCCAAGTTCAAAACCTCAAAATAAAGATTCATACTTAGAGGAAAAACCTACTTCAGGAAAAAGACATTCTGAAGAAAAAAAAAAAAAAAGAAAAACAACAACATAATACACAACCAAACCACCAAAACAAACCACTTCCATTTCTAACTTCAGAAAAGCGAACGTCAAAAATATAATAACTGTGCAAGCTCACATCCCTTCTGTTGTTGATTTTGAAAAGAAAGGGAAGATCTGACTCATTGTTATCAATAATTTACATAAAAGAACTAGAAGCAATTGCATAATGTTTCAGAATGTCATTTTACTTGTGAGCTCATTGTCTGGTACTTCAATAATCAGAAACAGGAAAGAGTCTTTCCTGTAGCGTTGTGGTTGTACATTTGAGATTTTGAGAGCCTTATGAAATTGGAAAAGGAAAAGCACTGCACATCAAACACCAATAACACTGAAAAAATCGCTCAACAACTTATACCAATGTATTGAGAAAAACATTGAGAAAGTTTTCTTCTGTGAGCAACTGGAATTCCAACTCAAATTTGTTTTTCACTCTGTTTGATTCAGTTTCAATGATACTCTAAGTAATGTCTTTCCCTTGGCTCTCAGAAAATTCTAACTCAAATCATTTGAGCACTTCACAAGGGATTATGTAATGCAGTGTGGTAATGAGGAGATTAGACAACTTTACTAAAAAAAGGCAATTTTTGTCAGTTTGACAAATCTATATTAGGGTAATCTCTACTTTGTAAGTTGGAACCCAGATTAAAAAGGCTACTGAATCAACACTGTAGTCTCACGATTTAGTCATTATTTGGTTAGAATGAAATGTTCTTCAAAGTGACTAACCATAGAGACCAGCAATGAAGATACTTGTTGTGCATGAATGGATCAGACTAATAGGGGCTGCTTCCACTCTATCACAGCCAGAAGTCCTCAGCTACTAGTGACTGAGGTGTCTACCTTACTACTTCTTGGAATCCTTGATGAACATGTTTTACATTGGAGCAAGAAAGTACAAGAATGTCCACACTTTGCTTCCTTTCTGTCCTAACGTTACCTGTGATGTTACCTCTTTTCCTAGTGTAATATCTGTTTCAGATTAAAATGAAAACATAATCAAGCGCATTAAGTGGCGACGATTCTTGTCCCATGTTCTTAAAATATTTTTCTTTCAAGGAATACATTTTTTCCCTTCCAGAAAGGTTACAGACATACATTTAATCCTTATCTGAATGAAACAATACATGGATGAGGATTACCACTGGGCTATGGCCATGTAAAGGACAGGTATGTTCACTGGATAACAATGTATGTGGACTCAAAAGAACAGTTAAAATGGGAAGGAAGAAAAATAGTCTCCAAACTAATCTGTAGAGTTAGACTACTTCAGCAAAGCACAATTTTGCAAGCTGAGCTGTAAGACAATATTCACCTTCCTAATTCTCATAGTTACTATACTGGGACCATTAGCAACACAAATCTAATATTTCATAATCTCCACACTGCATCATGTCCCTAAGCACTTGGTTTCGTGATTAGATCATGACTTTGAAGCTAGCTGACAACACAAAATCACAACAACTGCTCCTTGTACAATGTGTCAGAGTTCACTATAAGCTGACAGATCTTGAACCCTACTTCATTATTCATATCTGCTAAAACTGCAGTGCAATAAGATATTGGTGATAAGGGCAGCAAGTTTAAATTCAGAATAGAACCAAAATATGATAAAGCAGAACTGCAGTCTCTGACTGTAGCTTCTATACCATCAGTCTCTGTGTTATTTTGTTATTTGCTTTAGACCAGATATGTCCAGCCTGCTGCCCACAGGCTGCATGTGGCCCCAGACAGCTAGTAATTACCCCTATCCCTGCCCCACACCATCATGGTGGTGGCTCTTCCCCACCGAGGGCCCTGCCTTGGAACTAGGCACGTGCTCATCACCTCAGCAATAACCAAAACATTGGCCAAGGACAATTTCTCTTCATTCGTGTGGCCCAGGGAAGCCAAAATGTTGGACAGCCATAGTTTAGAAATGGTTTTCAGAAGTGAATACTTTGTCAATTCTTAAAGAATAGAATCTAAAATCTACAGTTTCCTGATAGCCCTCACTAAAATCCTGCATACGTGGGGGAATGCATTGATTTTTTCTCTGTTGATGACAACAGGACCTGAAGAAACAGCATGGAGCTGAATCAGCGGAGGGTCAGGATGGAGCTTAGGAAAAGATTTTTCACCAAGAGCACAGGCGGGCTATGGAACCCAAGTGATCATGGCACCAAACCTTCTGGAGCTCAAGAAGCCTTCGGACAATGCTCTCAGACACACGAGCCTGTGTGGAGACAGGAGTTGGGCTCAACGATTCTTGTTGTTCCCTGACACACTCATTGTAAGCATACAATCCATTGGTCTG
This sequence comes from Tympanuchus pallidicinctus, assembly GCF_026119805.1. Lineage (NCBI taxonomy): Eukaryota > Metazoa > Chordata > Aves > Galliformes > Phasianidae > Tympanuchus > Tympanuchus pallidicinctus. Next base: position 37,515,894 of record NW_026294758.1, read on the forward strand.
AACTACATATATCAATAAGTTAATTCTCTACTTTAAATCACCTCCTTATTAGAGAACATTTATCTGTTTTAAGATAAGATATGCTAGCACTGGAGAGAAGACACTGCAAGATTGCACCATTACTGAATTCTTCAGCTTTTCAGCCTCTAGGTGCTGGAAGAAGACAAAAAGAATTACATTACAAACCAAGAACAGACACCAAGAATACAGATGCCCTCTGAAAAATAATTTATCTTAAAAGTTGATACCTTGCTCCAAGTTATCTCCATAGCTCTCTCCACAGCTTAAGCGTTAGCTTACCGAGGCCCTCCCTATAGATGCGAACTTTGTGATCCACAGCTCAGTGCAGCTGGAAAATCTTGAGCAGGCACAGCAGAAAAGGAGCGACTAGTTTATAACTTCACTGAACTTTTTTTTGTATGTTTTCATGACTAGCCATCTGACAGCAACCTTGTTTTTTCACACATGTGATACAGAATTAGATGGTGTAGCAGTGCTCCTCAGTACAGCTTATCTTCCCCTAAGTTCTGTCTTCAACATATGACACAGTCAATGGCAAAACAATAGCAACAGCTGCATACTACTAATCAAGCCAGGAATGTGCTCTTGCAGTCCAGAAAGCCAACTATATACTGGGCTGCATCAAAAATGTCCAGCAGTTCACAGAAGGTGAATCTGTCCCTCCACTCCGTGCTGCTGAGGACTCACCAGGAGTACTGTGTCCAGATGGAGAGTCTTCAGTGCAGAAGAGACACAGACCTGTTGGAGTGCATGGAGTGGGGACAGACTGTTTCACAAGGTCAGTTGTGACTAGACGTGGGAAATGGCTTCAAACCAAAAGAGGGGATATAAATTTAGACTGCATATAAAGAAAAAGTGTTTTACAATAAGGGTGAAGAGGCATTGGAACAGGTTGTCCAGAGATGTAGTGGTTGCCCCATCCCTGGACACGTTCAAGGTAAGGCTGGACAGGGCTCTGAGCAATCTGATCAATTCTATGATTCTGTGAAATATATAAACTCTACAGACAGCCAACTCCACTTGTCAGTAACTCCTTCTATCGCAATGCTATAATGGAACCTTTTTAAAATGATCATTCTAGGCAGCAGTGACAGACTTCATGCTCCGTGTTTGACTGTGCTCAGTTTCTCAGACACCTGTCCTGAATAGTGTCACAGCAGTCCATAAAGCTTTTTACTTCTAGCTTATTGACCATCAAGGAGACAACAGAAGGTGATCTCTCTGTCAAATATTTGATGTCCATTCTGATTAAATGGCTTAGGACATACTAGAGGACTCTGAAGTAAGTAGCTGGTACAAACTAGCAGCATGCCACATTAAGCCTGTAGCGTTTTATTGTGCAACTACATCCATTGATGTGACTGGCAAAAGAAAAGTAACAACGAATTAGAATGGATGTATTCGTCTGCCACTGAAAAATAATGCCAAGATGCTGAATCAAGCAGGACTGAAACTTATTAACTCATTAAATTTTTGTTGTTGTATGGTAAGATGTAAGGCTGTCCAGGTTCTGCAAACTTTGAAAGTGAAGAAATCAAGGAGTAGGTGCAATTTTTATGGCTTTTGAAAAGCAAAACTTATTGTCTCCCAGTTGTATCATTAAAAGATAACTGAGAAGGTTTTTTAAACAACTTCTTTATGTAAAGGGATGCATTACTGAAAAATGTTGAAGAGGCATTCAAAACAGTCAGCTGGTATATACAAAACAGGAATGATGGCTTACTTTTAATTTTTCCTACCCAAGCTTAATAAAAACAGCATCAAAATCAAGTGGTATTATTTAAAAGAGTTTTTTTAAAGGTTCTGTTTTAAAAAAAAATCTGCCTGTAGAATCAGATTTAAGCTCTGAATTACCATCATGAGAAATTTCTCATGGAAAACACATTCTAGTTTGGCCAAAATAACAAAGCACATTAATGCATACATACATACATACCCATATATATATACATATATACATATATATATACATACATATAGATAAATAGGTATTTAATTTATGTAGCTATATAATGAGCAGAATACATTTAAGTGAGTCCATCTGCTTTCTGATCACGGACCTGTGATTAGCAATGCACAATTATTTACAGGTATCTGTAGAATAACAGAAAAAGAATTAAGCAGCAGTGCTTAGCAGTATATCAAAACAAGATGCTTTGCATAGCAGTAACAACTTCATCCACAGCTGACTGCTGTCTCTAGCCTCTGAGCAAAAGGAAGTTCTAGTATAGGCCTGTACTATTTACAAGCTTTGTGATTTGCTGCCAATTTGTAGAAACCAAAGTAAACCTCTGGCAGGACTCCTACATACCATAGTAGTTAAAGAAACTATCAACCCACCCTGATTTTGACTACAAGTCTTGAGAGACTAATCTAATGTTTTTTTCTAGTCTCCTATTCTCTTTAGCTAATAGAAAGATTTAATTTAAATCTTGAAGAAAATCATTCTGGAAAGCACTACTGTGTTTATCAACAGCCTCTTCACAAGGCCTCAGTTTTTTTCTTATACTTTCTCCACCATTAATAAGCAACAGAAAGTGTTCACCACTAATTAAAAATGAAAAGCTAACAAACAGACCTTGATATTTTACAGATGCATCCAAAGCAGTCCAGAGACACCGGTTTTTTTCTTACAGTATTTCTTTTCTAATCCTTATCATTCCATCCTTTAAAGTGTTGTTACAACATGAAATAGAGTACACTAGATCATTTCATGAAATTAGTATATTTTTACATTCCCATATTTACTGGATGACACAATTGGCCATTATGTAATATTATCCAGTTTCTATAGCAGGATGTGCTAATCAACTGAACTGATCATGCACATTGCTAAATCTTTGCAAAATATGGTTTTCAGAATGCTCCCTGGTCGTGGTTAGCTCACCTTCCAGGCAGAACTTGAGGTGTGCCAAATGACCACATGCATTGGGATAATCAGAATTCCCATCCTGAATTTAGATATCTAAAAATACGGAGTCCTAGATGGGCTCTGATAGAGCTCTAGATATCAGTGCCTATGTCAATATGTAATTCTTGTTGAGTCCAAAGAGAATTAGGGAAGGAATTGAAGGTACTTAGGTACTGTTTTCCAGGCTAAGTGTATCTGCTAATCGGAAATACTGAGCACCTAAGCAGAGCACTCACAGCATTGAAAAGACTTGAAAGGCACTGGGAGGCCTCTGAGCATGCCATCACTGTGTCCCAGCTCTAAGGACAGAAGCATCATCATGTACAGGGTGAATCCCCAAAGTGTGTTTTCAGGGAATGAGGGCAGCAGGACAGAGGATATGATGCAAACTGGCAGCTCAGCTGTGAGATAGGCTGACTGTCACATCTTTCCTCAAAACTCCTTGGAAATTATTGCTGACAACATTACTCTCAGTTTTGTAGACAGTAGTTATGGGTGCTTGGGGCGCTGTCACCTTATCTCAGTGAAACTGGTCATACCAGTGAGAGGTGCAGGTCATCCTTCATTCTCCCCACTCACGTCTGTCTAGCTCTCCTCTGACCTCGGGATGAGCTGAATAAAGAAACTGGCTGAAAATGAAATTAGTTGTTGATGTTCTGGTAGCACGGTTCACAGCCTTATTAATTCTTTACTCTGGTAAATTGCACAATGGCTTGAGAAAGGGAGGAGTAATGAAAAACATGGGATAAGAAGTGGAGGTCACCATTTTCACTCTTCCAAGCTCAGTATGGGTATAAAATGTAAGCATCTAGTTCAAAGCGCATCTGAAGTAGTTAGCCATACAAATTAGTTGTTGTAGCATGCTGACTGGCAATGCCTACAGGCTCCAGGCTAAAAACAATTTATGGTGGTATGTTACTATTCCATTTGAAAGTGACTAATGCTTTCAGAAATCTAGACTGCAGTTCTAAGATTTATCATATGCCAAAACAAAGATTTCTTTTATTATCCACCAAAAATTTATAGCACATTCGCTGATTCTAGCCTTTTGGCACTCATGGCAAGTCACCTCCTAAGCTAAAATAATAACAGCACATGAAATTCTTCAGCTGTGGGGAAAAAAAAAAACAACAAACACATAAACCAAAAGAACTTGGAAAGATTAGAAATTGATATTCTTTTTTTTTTTCATTCCTCTTTTTCAATGAACGTTTGTCTTGAGGATATCTCCTAAAAACTTCAGTGTAGTATTAGCATTTTCATTACAAGCATCTGGTTCTGAAATTCTTGGCTTGCCACTAAGTGAGTCAATACAGCCACTGGGTCTTTCTACCATTTGTTCCACATCAACATTTTCTTCCTTGTATAAACTTAAACTAGTCAGCACGTGCAGCATGTTTACATATTTGAAAGCAAAGGGTGTTACTGAATTTATCTATTTATACTCTCGTGGTACTCTTGCTCCAGGAGATGTCTAGTGAAAAAGAGATAGATATGATTCAGTAATCTGAGATTCTATGTGAAAATAGGATGAGAAAGACATGCCTAATGGGCAAAAGGGGAAGAAACAATTCTTGTATGTACTTGTTCCTAAATAAAAAAAAATTGGCAATAAACAGAATCAAATAACTGAGTGAGAACATATGCTGATTGAAGCCACCAACAAATAAACTCTTATTATGATTCAAATTAACACCATCATAATACTTTTTATGCTAAACAGGATTTCTAGTCATGCACATATGAATATTTATTTCCATGCTTTTTTTTTTTTCTTTTTTTTTAAGAGCTAAATTCTTATGTATTTCACATCTCAGCCAACTGGTAAGGATCATGCTGACTGAGCAAACAAATATTCATCAGGAATAACATGAATTTTTTGTGGTTATTTCATCTTAAGAAAGTACCTACAGTAGGTCCTTGAGATTTGCTCTAAGATTAGTCCGTCTGTATGTAACAGGTAGCTACAAACATTAGGGTTCTGTTCTTCACCATATTTATGTATTTTCCCTTCTATATTGAGAAGATGGGCATTCTCCCACCCAAGTGTGATCCAAGATTGCTCTAATTGGTTCCTGCAGTCATATTAATGCTAAATGTTCTGTTGACTCTCAGTGAGTTACCTAATACCTGCTACATTCTTCTGGAGAAAGTTTATGGAATTGCAAGGGGAAAAAAAGGAAAAAAAAAAAAAAAGAAAAAAAAAAAAACAGTGAAAAAAACCACCCACAAATTCAAAAGTATTTGTGTAAAAGACAAAGTTTCACCTTTTGCATTCAGTTTTTTGCAAGCAAGTAGCATTAACTGCTTTCCAGAACTAAGAAACACCTAAATTTCAGAAAACAATATGCTCAGACAGCATTTTGACAGCTACTAGGATTTCTCTAATACATGTGATTCCACATAAAGCTATTTTTTTTATGCCAGATACACAGTTAAAAAAAAACTGCCCTCAAATACCCGTTGGGTCAGAAAGGAAGCCTGCCACCTGAGCGTGAGGTGTCCCTGCCAACTTCCCTCCTAGCCTTCAAAATCTGAAGAGCAGAGTTAGAATGACAAATACCAGGAAGCTAAGTTCTGAAGGAGAAATGCATCGCTCATGCAGATATATTAGGCCAATCATATAACACTGATATTACAGCTAGCCAGAATTGCTATTAGTGCTATATATAGTTTCTAGCAAACTTTTACACGTAAAATCTCCATGAGGTTAAAAGACTGATTATATTAGAAAGTAAAATCTTACTAACTTACATATTCTTTCAAAACAGAAAGTCTCTGAAGTCTAAGGAAGTCAGAAGCCAAGACAGTTATCGCACACAACAACCTGCCAATAACTCAGAGAGATGGAATATAAGAATGCTAAGAGTCACTGCTTATATTTTGTATCCCAAAAGGATTGAAAATTGTTCATTTCACACACACAGAATTCTCAAACTATTTTTAATGTGTTTTTGGATTGCTCCAAATGCATTCAAAGAGCAAGTGTCATGCAGTGTGAAAGGAAGAGAAATAAATACATATTTCACAAATATTTAAATGCAAATCACGCTGCTTTATTAGGGTTCAAGTTTCCTTGGCTTCTGGAGCAAAACTGGTATTCTTTCTTTGATGAACAGAACTGAAAATGTCTAAGTGTCATAGTGCCTTACTTGTTCTCGTTGCTGGCATCGTATCGAGGCATAGGGTCAAAATCATTTCCATTGACATCAAAACTGGCCTGCGAATCCTGTAGCCAACAGGAGAAAGAAAACCATTTTCTCATTAATTAGCCATTGAGTCATGTGGCCTATAAATTCTTCAGCAGGTTTCTACAAGAGAGTAATTAGGTTAACTAACATTCCTGTGGTTCTATGACGATCACTTTTTTTTTTTTTTTAAAGGAAAGGATTATATATTTAATAATTACACCATTTACTGACTTTATTTTTGGAAAAGGGAAGAATATGAATGCTCTGAAAACATGTAGTTCTGTTTGTAGAGAAGAAAGTGTCATTTCATTAAGCAAAAAGACTATACTCCTTCTAAGAATCTTTTGGAACTTAAGAGAGTTCATTCTCAAAGTTCAGATTTTGCTAAACATTTCACAATTCAGTAAAAATTCTTTGCAAGGTAATGACCGAACTTTCAGTCATAGTTTCAGGGAACAACGTAAGTTTCTTAAGGATATTGTTATAGAAAGTACAGCTTAATATGTGACTTAGATTGCATTCCCATTTGTCTGGGACTGTAACTGTTTCAATTATAGCTACAATATCTGCACACTTTTGCTCCAAATTTTACCAAGATTATTCCAGCTGAAAATAGTTCATAGAGTACATAGCTGCTGGTTTGTATGGCTCCCATTAATCTCTGTGGAAGCATGCAGTGTGTTGACATGGTAAGCAGTTCTTTCTAATCTCTTCTTTTTTCAAAACCAGTTACCACATCCACCTCAAATATTCCTGTTTGCAGTCACACCAGCTATAACCTGACATATAGAAGGCATCTGTCATCAAACAAGCAATGTGTACTGCTTTAGGGGAATTCCTTCTTGGCAAGAGGAAAAGGAGAGAGGAGGGAATAAATAGATGCTTTAAATTCAGTGGAAGGACAGTACTAGGATGAAATGACACATGATACAATCTAGGTCATTCAGTGAAGGGATAAAGTTATGCTTGGTTTGTTTAAACAACTTTAGAGATTAAAGGGAAAGATGTGACATGTATTAGGATCAACTACATACTGACAAATAGGGCAAAGGGCTCTCATTTTTGTTTATGCAGTCCTACCCAAGTATTTCAGATCTGAGCTCCACATCCAATGTAAGGAAGGATACACATGTAAGTACTGCTAATTTAAAATAAATGGATTTAAACTATGGACATGGTTGCAGATTGGTTGTTAAAGATGTAATTGACATGTTTATCTTGTCAATGTTTTTCAAGATGGTATGCAACTTGGGAAAAAAAGGCTCGGGTTGGAAGAAACCTTAATGATCATCTTGTTCCAACCCCCTGCCATAGGCAGGTCTGCCACCTGATCACGGCCCCATCCAACCTGACCTTGAACATCTCCAGGAATGGGACATCCATGGCTTCTCTGCACAGCCTGTGCCAGTGCCTTACCACCCTATTTGCTTTGCAACAGTCATCTTCAACAATTGTACTTAACCCAACTACATTTTCTTATTTTGTGTGAATGTACTGTTCATGCACTTCTTTTGAGAGAAATAATAAGGTTGCTAAGGTCAAGTGCTTTCAGGTAAATGCCTCTTTCTGAAGCTCAGGAAAAACCATTCCAGCAAAGCATGGCCCTGACACATCGAGCAGCTTTAAACTCTGAAGGTAACAAAAGAAGTCCACACTGAAGAACCAGCTTCTCCTAGCATGATGCAACCCTTCCGAAATATATTAAAACAATCATTAAATATGATGAACCATAACCAAACATAAATCTTCTGATGTGACACGAAATATCTGACATAGTTTAAAAAAAAAGAAAAAAAAAAAGAATAAAAATAAAAGCACACAGATCTTCTCCTATAGCAAACTGGGAGAAGGCTCACTGAGATTTAGAGGGATTTACTATAAAGACTCCAAAATATTCTACACCTGTTTTTAATTGAGTCATATCCTCTTCCTTTAATATTATTTCTAGCAGTAAGATAAATAGCTTTGAAAATAAATACATAGAAGGATTCGCCTAACATTACAGCCTTTGAAAGAGCTACTGTCTTCCTAGCTAAATGAATTGGTCAAGAATGGACTTCAGCTGCTCATGTGAACTGGGGAAAGCAGTTATTCTGATCCTAAGTTCTGAGTGTATTAAGATATTTGATAAAATTATTATAGAAGAGAAAAAAACATCTGATTATTAACTCCAATCCTTCAGAAATGTAGCACTAAGTTACAAGGTGCATTCAGATACTAAAGATGTTCAGACTCAACTTTCAAACTAAAGGAATACAAATTACCAAAATTCATCTTTTTTCCTCCTAATGGTGTTATCATATCAAGAGGAAACCTTCTTATGAGATGTTTTCCTTCTTTCCTCCTTCCCTCCCTTTCGCCCTCCCTTCCTCCCTCCACCTTTCTAGTAATTTAACCAAATTTACTTCAAGTTAACAATAAAGCAGCAAATCAAACTGCAGACACTCACATAATTTTGCATCAAGTCTGGATGGTTTCTTTCAATGCCGTCATCCAAGATGGTCACCACAACATTCTTTCCAGTGTAACCTCTCTTCCAAGCACCTACGATATTCATATCTGATTGGCAATGGTGAGTGTTATCACTGCAGTGCTGGAGAGAGAAGAGATAAAAACGTTGGTTGCTGCAGATTAGTGAGCAGCATGAGGTTGAGATATTATCCCACTCACATTAACATTATCATTTAAATTAGCTCAAGCATATGACTTGAATAACAAATCTACAGGATCAATACCTTTATTTATAAAGAAACAATTATGAAATAAATGCCAAATTTTATGAAAAAATAAGCCTGTTTATTTTTTTTTCAAACTATTCTTCATGTTAAGCAACAGCAAAAGGAAACACCTAGCCACACTGAACCACAGAGATCTGTGTGTAAAATAAAGCAACTATTCTCATCTTTTAAGCATACTCATTTGAAATTACATTTGAATTATTCCAGTTTTTTTCAGAGAAACAAACCATATGCAGATAAAAGGAGAGAAAAGCCTGTATTGGAATGGCCATGGAAACAAAAGCTGCTTTCTGTGCTGTATAATTTCTTGACAGAATGTCTGGAAAGTAATCCAGATTCAACTCCATCTACAAAAGAAGGCTTTTGGCAGGTTTTGTGTAGTATCAGCAGGAGATGAGCAGCAGTTAAGAACCTGTAATCAAACACTCTGAAAAACTTGCAGCTGAAAGTGTCTGAAGAATTGCAGATAGCACGACTGAGAACAGCCTGGGATACAGCATTCAGTGCACTAAGTCTGGTATAGTAGACAAAGAAAGTTTATTGTAATTAAAACTAGAAGCCTCTCCCTCAAAAGAAATGCATCCTGTTCATGTGGCTTGCCATGACAGTAAGATACAACCCATGGCCATTTGCCTGTCTCAGGGGTGGTTCCAACCCACAGGCAGAGTTGTCGCCAGGGACACAGGTTCAACAGCCCGTCATTGGCACTGCCTTCCTCCAGCCCCTCTAAGGTCAGTCAGAGCTTCAGGAGTGTAAGAGAAAAGCAGATGGTGGGATGAAGGAGAAACAAACGAAAACAGACCAGTCTTGGAGCCTGCGTTGTAACAAGTGTCCACAGGAGCATGCATTGGCACTCGCTTTCTGCCCCGTGGCCCTGTACCTCCATCTGGCATTCCTCAAGTCACAGGCAGTACAAAAATATTCAGAGTGATGCACTTCACCTTGACTTGGCCCAACTCATTCCTCCATAGCGTCAATGCACTGAACGCTAATGTGCAAGAAGACACCAGGTTGCTGTCACATTCTCCTCATTTTTCTCCCATTCATCAACACGCCTGCACTTTCAGACACAAACCAGTGGATTTAAGAGTGGACGTTTGCCGTTACTAAACAAAAACTACATTATTTAGTACTAGGATACATAGCATGCAAGTCTCCCTTGATGTTTTCCCTTTGTGCCTGCAATTATCCACCTGCCAGCCTGTCTGCCTTTCCATTCCCATACGAAGGCACTTCAAGTCTCTCAAGGCTCATTTCCAAGTAATCTACAGATCTGGCTTAAAGCTTCTACTCTATGTATTGCTTGGAAATGTTCACACCGCTGCATTTATGAAATTAACTACAGTCTAAACTAACCATCTGTACAGTGAATGTAATGACTGTACACAACAGACTTTCTAATATATGAACAGCGGGATTAGAAATATGTGATGTTTCCAGGGCTTTTGCATACTTCAAAAGCATTAATGAACTAAACATTGGAAAATGCCTACAAAAGGAACAAGTATCATTGGTCACATTTTACTGGTGTGAAGACAGATAAAAAGTGAAAGCACATGCCCCCAGCCAGAGGGCAAACCCACAAGAGTGGTAATGCACAACCAAGATTTCCAGCCATGACCCTGTATTAAAATTAATTACCCTGCTCCTCCATCCTGCTCTCTGAAATGCTGAGCAATCCTCTGGCTGTTTTGCTGCCTATCTTATTCTATCTTCCTGGGAGAATGAGGCCGCCAGTTTGCTTCCCACCTTGTCAAACCACGCAGGCTGAACAAAACATTGTTAATGCCTTTCAAGCTCTCTGCTCTCCTCCAAAAGATGACTGTTTCTTCCCTTAATGATGCGAGCACAATCAGCTGCCCCCACTTACTCACCTGAAATGCTGCTTGGTGATCATGGTAAGAAGGGACTAATTAATCAGCTGTTTTCCTATACTTATGTAGTCAAATAAAAGGGACATCGGTTGCTTTACCATGTGCTGTGTTAGTTCATGCAAGAGATGTGCCAGATCAAATTGATATTCAGATTATCTTACTCTGCTCTAAGACCAGACACAAAGCTAGTAAAAACAGAATCCTTCTGCACAGAAGAAATTCCTGGGGTAAAGCAGGGGTAATGGCATTCCCACTTACAATGCTGGATTACAGAATATATATATTCTGTGTGTATATATATATATACATACATACATACATATGGATAGAGATCACAAAGGCAGTGAAGATGCATCCAAACAGGAATAGTTGAATAGCAGATGGGGAGTTCAGTCCTTACAGTTACAACACATTACTTACCCTCAAGTCTTTTTAAAAATAGCATCTATTCCTTACTATTCTTTGTCCTCTCACCTCCTTTTTATCTGTACCCTTTTCTCTCTGTTTATATTCTCTTTGAATACTATCTTATCAATTAAATTCCTGTTTTGTTTGATTCAACATCTGATCTCAGCTTCCTAAATTTTAATCCCTCTGGATTAGGCGCATTTCTTTCAAAGATTTGGCTTTTGTCAGAAATGTTTTAAATATTAGCAGCAGATTACTCTTCAAATGCTACATAATATAGTATTATGTCACCATTCCATATTCAATAGCATATAACATGCCATCTATTACTTGGTTTCTGTGCATTCTTCCCTGTCACTTTAAATTCCTCTTACCTTCAAAAACATTTATTGTAAGGAATTTTCCACTGCTGGGTTTCATTCTGTTATTTTTCTTTAATCACGTGCTGCTTCTTTACTACTTATCCAAATTACATTATCAGCTGCTCAGCAGAGAAATGTTTTCAAATGAATTTGGAAGCACCATTTCAGTTTTCAGTGTTAGCCAAATGAAAAAAACAAAACAGTGTCACAATAATGAAAATTATGTGCGTCACAGTGATTGGATTTTACATCAGTGGGCAAATTTTCAATGTATTTTTCCAGTCCTTTCTTTTTCGAATCAAAAACACACTCTCTCACATTAATGTACAAAAGCTGTGGGTTTGCAAGATTTTTACTAGGCTAATCTTTGAACCATTGTTTTTGAATTTTAAAAAGAATAGTATGCACTGTATTTGGAATACAGAATTATGGAATAAAATATTTTATGGAATTCTACCCCAGTTCCAGCACATCAAGTAATTTAGAAATTTCCCATTGGTATCATATTGCAATAAGCTAGCATCATTTCAGCATACGTTGGTTTCATCTATTGCCTAGAGGTTACCATCAAAATGAATAAACAACTTCTTACCCAGCTACTATTAGTAATCTGATTGAGATTTTTAAAAGACACTCTGACTATGGTGCTTGTCTTCAGACTTTTTAATTGGAAAATGTGAATGATACCACTCATTATTTAATAGAAACACTTTACAGGGTTGAAAGATGGCTGAAGGACACACAGAAAGGGAAAGGGCTATATTAGGGAAAATGCGTAATACAGAACCTTTCTCATACTTGAAATTCAATTATTATGAGTGAAAAAAGACAAAAGAATAAGGCATCTCTGGATAGACAATTTGGAAGCCTGACTGCAATTAGCAAGTAGACACAACATTAGAAATGTTTTCTGTTTTGCATGGTGCTTTCAATGTCAGCCATATGTCTGGAATCTCTTAACTATACTGTGAAATTTGCTCTAAAAACTAGCTTATAGTCATTACGACTATTTTAACGTCAGCTGTTTGCTGCTCTAATTTTGGTAGCCTTGGTGATCAACCAGGGATCAATAGCAAAACTGAACGGGAAAGTGAGTAATGAAGAATCATACTGGCCAAAACCTTTCAGAATTTCAGAACTTAAATTTAACTTAAAAGAACAGTGACTATGAAACTCTATTCTTTCTTTTGCCAAGCCTATTAGTGTAAAAAACAGAGTAAAAATAAGTATTTAATTTTGTGACACAGTTTCTCAAAGATGATCCTCCAAAAGTCTTCATAAGGAATTGTTTTCTTGCGTTTTGGAGTTTCCATGACTTCTCTGACAAGATCTTATCAATGTATGAGGAAGAACAGAGAAACAAAAAATGATAAACAGAATGAGACAATTTTAACAAACAATCTTGAGGTGGCAGATCTTGAATCTACTTTAGTGATATGTTATGCATGTTTCTGATCTTGCAAACTAGTTGCCTGAAAGAGATTAGAAGAGATGGACCATTTCAATATTTAAAACATAAAAAAGTGAAATAACAGGATAAGAATAGTAAACATTAATAGTGAAGAAATAAGTAAAATAATACAATTTTCTTTTTTGTTTCACCTTTAAACGATTTCTCAGTACAGCTGCACACAATATTTTAAAGATCTAGGAGGAGCAGGCAGATAATATAAGATCTGTTTCATCCCAAGCAGATTTTTTTTTTTTCATTAAATAATAACTCTTCTGAAGTCATGCATGCCTCACTGAATTGTTGCCTTTTTTTCTATATCTGTCTCTGTATCAACAGAAATATTCCAAGAGTATACCACATTAAATATTTAACACCAATTTTATCACTAGTGCAACTTTAGATGGCATAGTTCATTTACTTCAGCAATGAATTTGGTTCTTAAGCTTTACCAATTCCTCAAGCAAACAAACAAAAGTACAATTAGAGACCACTATGAACAATTGCAAGCATACATTATTTTATGCCTGTTTACACAATGGAGGAGAATAAGAAATCAATACAGAAGAGTTTGTTGTATTCACTGGATTAACCAAAGGCTATGGTCAGACAAGAATCATTTACAAAGCTATATTTACGGGTTTTTTTCAGTGAAAGATATAACGCTCATAACTCTTATTCTTTGTGATTATGTCACTATTATTTCCAAAAATAGAATGATTCATAATGCATTAGATTTATTTTCAAGACAACTCCATTGCTTATCCAACACAGGTACCTTCTGAAGTTAGTTGGTTTCTTCCGTAATCCATGTACTGGCTCAAACACAAGTTAATACAGGAAAGCCCTGCATGTTCATATTCCATAAGCTGCCAGATTGATTACAGGTTTTAGGAGTGGGAAAATTCTCCTATTTCTATCTTCACAGATGGCAGAATTTCTGTTCCTACTGCAAATTCTGTAACCTGTAGAGGCATAGAAACAGTGTGCCTCTTTGTTCCACATGGGTCACAAGTTGTCATTCCACAATCCAAGATGCTTGACTAGTCCTATTTTGTTCCCGAGAGGAGACAATAGGAGAAACTCCTTCAAGGCCAACACAGAGAAGAAACTAAAACTGCCCTCAGGCCATTGTACATGTCCTGCCATCTCCACTAAACAAATATGAAAAAAGCCTTCATAGAAATAGCATAAAGGTCCACCATGTCCTCCACCAAAGACTAAAGCCACATATACATACAGAAAGAGAAGAAAGGTTAAATAAATAAATAAATTTAAATAAATTTAAATAAATAAATAAATCTGTGAATTCAGACAGCTGGAACGTGTTCATTTTACTCTGGACACACCAATCATCTATTGAATGGCATATCAAAGATCTGGTGCACCTGATGTGTCTTTGAAACAGTGCTCATATGCTGTGAGATTTGTGTCAACATACAGAGAGATTCCTGTCTGGAAAGCATTGGAAAAAATACAGGAACCTGATGCAAAACATCTTTGGAAGTCAGCAAAGGACAGATAAAAGAGGAGAGAAATAATTTCCACAGGCTGTGGTTCCTGTTTAATGCATGAAGAGAAGAAGCATTCATGGAAATATCTCTGTCTCTACAGCAGTACTGTCTCAAGATGCCTGTATGATGCCTGTTACTACTACTACTGCTCCTGTGGCCTGCACTTATAACAATACTAGTATATACATAGCTGATTTAGCAATAAAAGATCAGAAAGTGAACCAAAAGTTAAGGCGTTTTTACCTGCCTAAAATCCTATCTGAAAAAGAAAAATAAATAAATAAAGAAACAAAGCACAAAACAAAACAAAGACAATAACAGCAAGAAAAGAGAGAATGGCAATTCTTTCATTATTTGGAGGGAATATATTAAAAGTACAGCTGCTCCCTTGCCCCAGCTGTGCAGCATCAACCCTGGGGATCCGGTTTTCATGAAGGATGAATAATTCCTCAGAGAGACAATTCTTTCCATCCTGCCATTTTTTGTGGCCTTTGCCTCATACTTTTATTTGACCTCCTCAAAGTCCCAAAAAAGAAAGGAAAATAGGGCAGTTTTACAGAGGGTCCCAACATGCTTTTTTATTTCTTTTAATGCATCATTTCATGGAGTCTATATGACTGCATGACTGTTTGAAACCCTGAGTGCTCATGCTTTTTTAAGATTATTTTTTATTCCTATTGGATGTAAACACTACAGTCTCAGATCACAAAAGACTTTTTTTTTTTTTCCTAAGCTCTTGATTTTATATGCAAATTCAAGACTATATTCTGGACATATCTTATGAGCTTTCAGTGCTACAGACTGGTAATTTCTCCTTAACTCCCTAGCTTCCTTTACAACCTGCACGTTCTCAATCAGAGCCGTAGATTGTGTTTATCACCAGAGTAATATAAACTGAAAACGTATGAACAGCGACATGAATCAGTGTATCAGCATCCAGGTTAAAGTTTGGTTTTGGATTTCTGAGTTTTCTTGCTTTTATGTTCTACAGCCAGCCTGGAACCTGTCTCATTTCCAGATTTGTGAATACAGAATGAGCTAGAAAAAAGCCTGATGGGCAACAGAATTCTTAGAGAATTCTGTTTATTCAGTGTATGCACTGCAAGACTTTGACAAGTGGTAAAACAACAGCATTGTAACAGCGTTGAAAGAAGTAAAAGGAAGCTAACTACAGACAATCAAAAGGAGTTTCTAGCCATCTTCTAAAGATGTTTTTCTAGTTTTACTATTATCTGCTTTCAGTGACTAGTTTACAACTTTTCATAAAAAAATCCGTGTTCTCAATTTTTCAGTCAAAGCACAAGAGTAAAAACTAATCTAAAGATAGCTTACAGTCATCTAATAGACCAAGCTCCCCTCTTCGGTTATTAAAGCTTGGTGTTTTGGTTATTCCTGAGACAACTATTAAACAGAGAGATGGTAAGGCTTACTTTAAAATAGCTTTTTCATAGCTTTCTAGGGATCCTCTCTAAGCTATGAAAGACACATTCTTCGCAACTTCCTTTTATGCCATTTACAAGTCAAAGACTATTACTCCTGTATCATGTTGGTAAGAAGCATGGGAGAGGGAAAGGGTTTTTATTTAGACTTTGTGTGAACATATGTGACAGAACCAAACTCACCACACAGAGGGAAGACTCTGAACAGATGGCTCTAATTAATCATCAACCTTCCCACAGACTGACGAGAGCGGGAGGAGCCTGCAGCTTATACAAACCCACTTTGTTCCCCTTCCTCTCTCTTTTTATTCTACGGTGATACAACAAAACAGTTTAAGAAGGCTTTGCTGCTATACAACTGTTGGAGTAAAGGAGGTCTGATTGAGAAGGACAAAGAAAAATTAGTTTTTCTAATAATGCTTTGAACTTGTATGGATGAGAGGACTCGTGAGGAAAAAGATGAAGAGATGTTGGTTCTGAATGCTCAGATGCAACTTTGTGAGGACTGTTGCGCTACTGCAATCCCTTTTTCTCTATTTTACATTGTGGTCAGATCTCTTTGATCCATGAGGCAATAGCCTGGTGACATCTGGTGTTAATGGTAGCAGGATGTTGTGCAGGAGAAGGAGGGAGAGAGGGACAATGACAGGGAGGGATATGAGACAACAGGACTTATTCAGGAGTCTGAGGGAAAGATGCATGTCTCCTTTTTTTTCCTTGAGGGATAAAAGAAGGAGCAGAAGCGAGGCATATGTCCTTCAGAATATGGAAACAGTCTCACATTCTGTTCTAAGTAACAGAGAAACAGTTTTTCCTCTTCCTCCTGTGGGCATATGAAGTTCTTGGGGCTCGAGCTATATCACAGTGCCTTTGCTACTCAATACCTTACAAGCCTTTTCCCTAAGAGCCATAAAGAGCCATCAGCTTATTGTACCCTGGGTTCCATTATTTGCTTGGGTTGACATGTCAGAGGAGATTGTAACTTGTCAGAGGACAAACTTTAAGCCTAGTAAACAGTTCTTCTGAGACAGAAGTATAAAAATCACTCCATACCCTCTTTAGATAGCCTTATAGAAATATTTAATTTAACACTAAAATGCATGCTGTGAAAATTCATTAACACTAGAGGATAATACTAAGATGAATGGCTGCTATTTTAGTTTGCCTATAGGGAAGTAAGTATCCTAGGTACCAATGGGCTGTTCACCATTTGAATGTACTTTGGTTGCTGAATGCAAGGCCTGCTGTGTATTATAAGAGAAATCTGGGAAGATAAGGCCAAACCACTAGAGGGAGTGGCCAGTTATATTTTGCAGATGATATCAACTGGCAGAAATCTGAGAATTAGTCCTGAGAAATCTGAGGAGGCCCAAGAAGAACTATTCAGGAAACAAAAGTTTTGCATAAATTAAAAAGCACCACAAAGTTACTCCTTCTACTGTCTCAGAAAATTTATCTCTGCTGATTAAGCATTAAAGTGCTTCTGAAATGCTGGAGGAACGCAGGACTGTGCTAAGAACAGAATACTGTGCAAAATAGAGAATGTAAAATTGCTGTGAAAATTGCAGAAAGTATTAAAAGAAATGTCAGCAGTGTCAGGATTCCACCTGTATCAGAAAATACAAAAAATGTATTGGAGAATACGAAGGAGAATACAAATAATGATCTGGAGAACTGTATTATATTAGTAAACACTGATTTCATGGAGAATTGGGCACAGACCAATTGTCTAGACCAATATTACTTTCTAGTTATAAGACTGTACGCATCTTTAAGAGTTGCTGTTAAATTAAACCCCATCTTTACTACTAAAGCCCAATAAAAATAGAATTGAGAATAGTTTTGAACTGATACTGGAGGAATCACAGAATGGCTTGAGATGGAAGGGACCTTAAAGGTTGCCTAGTTCAAACTCCCCTGCCATGGGAGGACTACAGTCCCACTACACTCCCACTACATTAGATATCCCAGTGCCCCATCCAATCTGACACTGAACACTTCCAGGGATGGGGCATCCACAGATTCTCTGGGCAATCTGGGTCACTACCTCAGCACTCTTTATCTAAAGCATCTAACTTAAATCTCCCCTCTCTTTGCTTAAAGCCACTCTTCCTTGTCCTATTACTATTAGACCACAAAAAATGTTGGTCTCTCTCCTAAGTATTAGGAGTTTTAGAAGTATTAGAAGGCTACAACGGTTTCATACACAAATAGATCACTCTATCCCACTGTCTGTGTCATTGATAAAGATGTTGAAGAGCACCAGTCCCACAGCTAACCCCAAGGGGACACCACTCATCACTGGCCTGGACATAATTCCATTGATCACAGCTCTCTGGCTGTGACCTTCCACTCTTTATCTACTCAACAGTCCACCTTTTAAATCCATACTTCTCCAATCTAGAGATAAGGATGTGGTGTGGCATCATGTCAAAGGCCCTGCAAGTCCACGTAGACAACATCAGTTGCATTTTCCTTTGTCCACCAATACCATCACTTTCAACACAGAAGCCACACCAGGCACAGTCTGCCTTTGGTGAAGTTGTTCTGGCTGCCTCAGATCACCTCCTTGTCTCAGCGTGTCTTCTAGGACAGTCTGCTCCATGATCTTCCCAGGTACAGAGGTGAAGCTCACTGGCCTGTAGTTCCCTGGGTCTTCCTTTCTCCTCTTCTTGAAAATGGGATCAGTGTTTCTCTTCTTCCAGTCACTGAGGACTTTACTTGACAGCCATGTATTTTCAAATATGGTGGAGAGTGGCTCCAGTCAATTCCTTCAGGGCCCTGGGATTTACGTCATTGGGCCCCATAGACTTGTACTCATCCAGTCTCATTGGGCAGGCTCAGACTTGCTCTTCTCTTACAATGGGAGGGATTTTGCTCCTCCAGCTCTTGCTCAGGAGAGAGGCATGGAAAGCCTGACAGCCAGTGAAGACTGAAGCAAACAGGAAAAGACAGAGAAACTCACAACCTTATTGTGAGGGCTTTTTATCAGTGTGAAAGAATAGAAAATAAAAGTGATGTAACTGAAATGGAAGGAAAATCACCATTGTTACTGTCAGGTTTATACTGAATCTGTGTGTAAAGCCATGTTTCAGCTTTAAAGTGCAGCGCCCGTAAATGATAACTGTCTTACCTCCTGCACGTACTTAATTTAAAAAAAAACAGGAAATTTGAAGCTGACAAATACAGAGAAAGCACTAAAGAAAGTTGTGGTAAGGGCATTGTAAGAATGAAAGATGATAAGCAACAATGACTAAAGATAAAAGTTCTTAATTTTGTGATGGTTGACAATTCTTCTGCATCCTCCACTTTTCCTAGTATTGTAGCAACGAAACACACTTTGGGCTCCCCTTCTCTGCATTTTGCATTCTTTCTTGCCATTCCTAGTATATCTGTTAAACTCTTCTGTGATTCCTGCCAGCTGAATCTTCTGAATCTCACCTGTAAATGTATCTTCCTCTCATTATTGTTTCATTTCTCCTACTGGCTCTTCTGTATAACTGAAAATACTATTTTGACATGAACAGGTGCCAAAAATACTTCAGAAGGCTTAAAGGGTCTTTAAGTAAAACAGGGAATTCTCGTGGAAATATAATATACCTCCAATCTAACAATATACTGGTGTTTTTTTTAAGCTGTCATGTTCTATCATGTAAATGCACGAGGAAGTTACAAAAATACTTTTATTTACTTGAAAATGTAATGAGATCTTTGGATCCAATAGAGAAATAAAACAAATCTATAAGTATTTAATAACACAACCGCTCATAAGGAAGTTTGCAGAGGGCTTGATATGTCTGTCTGTACTTTGAAGCCTTTATGATGAATTAACAGATATTGTTTACTCATTCTGTTTAAGAAATCATTAGCCACCATGTGCAATTATTAAGTCTTAAATTTTGAGAGGCTAGCAGCTTTCTATTAATATGGGAAACTGAAGTAACATTCTCTTACAGCATGCTCTCAAATACGATGACACAAACAAATGGAGTGGGAAATAATTACAGCAATAGAGACAGTGCTAGGGACTACTTGTGAATGTGAACCTATTTAAACAGTGTGCTTGCAGTATAATTTTATATATATAAAATCATAAAATTATGCAAGACTAAGACTGCAAGTCATAAAATGAAAGTGTCCAGAAACAGAGTAATAGTGAAAAGGATTTAAGGGGCAAGGTAGAAAGTCATCTGTAAATTCAAAATGTTCTATAAAACCATGTTTGTCTTTCGATAGGTAAGCAGTGGGTTAAGAAGAAAAGTGGGTTAAGACACTTCTTAAAACAATAGTAAGGACACTTTCTGGATTGATGTGCATACGTCTAGTACTGAAGTTTCAAAAATGATGCTCCTGGAAAAGGAAGAATGAGTCCTTGCCACTTGTTTTCAGAACCAAGAGCTGGAAAAACAATTTACAGTGATTCTTAACAAGCTCAATGTATTTATTTCATCTGAGTGTGAAGACATGACTCAAATGCAGCATGCAAGTAACTTGAAGGAATTTTTGAAGGTGGAAGATTCTTTAAAGTGTTAGGGAGAAGAGCCTAACAAAAGTACAAAACAAGACAAATATGCAACTACATGGCGTAAGTTAATTTACGTTAATTATTAAAACAATGTTCTTATTGACGGGATTCCTTCCCAGACATGATCTTTTACCTAATGTCTTACAGGAAGCTTACCGCACTTTAATTAGAAATTCTGGGCTTGAGAATGTAGATTACCAGTTGTAGTGACTGTTGATCAAACTAAACATGACAATTCTCTCTCATACCTGGGAAATGAATGAACCAAAGTTCAGATCCTGATGCAGGCTGCTATGAGACTAAAGCAGCGGTGTGTTAGACTCCACAAAACACTAAGTACTAAGTAGAGTCTGGAAGAAATGAACCTTTTCCTGCCATAAAACTGCTCTCAAATGCTTGGAAAGACGGTCTTGGTGTCTGAAGTTAGGTGCTGCTTTATGCATATCCTGTACAATGTTAACTACTCTCAGAAATATTAACTAATGTGAATAGAATGATCTGTGAAATTCAATTAAATATACAAAACAATACTGTCAAAGGAGAACTAATGTGACGCATTCTATTGAGATGATGTTTCTTTTTTTTTTTCTATCTCCTTTAACCTTTATGAGTAGGTGACAAATACTTGGTAAAAAAAAACTGTAATACTCCTGGAGAAAACTTTAGAAATTTTAATCCAACAGCATCTCTGTGAATAGATACTGACTGTTCTAAAAAAAAAAAAAAATCCATGTATGCAACTGCTCTGTTATTCATATGAAAGACAAAGACTTTTCCAGGCAAAGAGGTTTCTAAACAGGGCAGGGCAAAATCACAATAGAAGGTATACTTCAGCACAGAGTTTTGGGCAGCAGGAAGTTAATGAATGTTGTCCCAGGGGGACAACTAAAGCTGGTAACAATAGACAAGGAAAAGTCTGAAGTACTCGACAACCTTTTTGCCTCAGTTTTTTCTGATAACTGCTCATCACACAGCCCTCAAACATTTGATTTGGAATGAAGGGTCTGGGGAAGAAGTATCCCTCTCACTGAAAGCGAAGATCGGGTTCCTGACCACCAGAGGAACCGGAACATCCGCAAGTCCGTGAGTTCCAATGAGATGCATCCCAGAGTCCTGAGGGAGTTAGCTGATGTAGTTGCCAAGCCATTCTCAATGATATTTGAAAAGTAATGACAATCAGGTGAAGGCTCTGGTGACTGGAAAAAAAGAAACGTCACATCCATTTTTATGAAGGGTCCAGAGGTGGGCCACAAAAACGATCCAAGGGTAGAACCTTTATCCTACGAGGACAGGCTGAAAGAGCTGGGGCTGTTGAGCCTGGAGAAGAGAAGGCTCTAGGGAGACCTGATAGTAGCCGTTCAGTATCTAAAGGTGAGCTACCAGAAGGGAACAGACTCTAACAGGGTTTATGGCGACAGGACAGGGAGAACCGGTTTCAAGTAGGGAAGGTAGATTTAGGCTGGATATAAGGAAAAAGTCTTTTACAGTGAAAGTGGAGAGGCACTGGAACAGGTTGCCCTGGGATGTGGTGGGTGCCCCATCCCTGGAGACTTTCAAAGCCAGACTGGACAGGACTCTGGGCAACTTGATCTAGCACTGGAAACCCCTGTTCGTTGCAGAGGAGATGGTCTAGATGACATTTAAAGGACCCTTCCACTCTAAAGATTATATAATTCTGTGATTTCATCATCACTCTAGAGTGGGAGCAGGTAGAAACTGCAGGAGACTACTTTAAAAGCAGGGAAACTATATGACAAATGCAAATTTATCTAATAATGAAATCAAAACCAAGCATGTCACGATCATCAGGAAGGTTGAAAGAATCTAATCTCTCACTGGTGTTAGAAATGATACTCTCTCACCCTCAGTTTCTTTCTTCTCTACTATGTTGCTTCCCCTGGGTATGTTCAGTTAGTCATATGCGATGATGGAAGAGAATGGGACAGGATTGGAGGTGAAGAGAATATACAGAGTAGGCTGTGAGATAATGAGTCTCTAGGATATCTTGGAAAACGTCCTCATTAGAAGATGTCACCGAGGAAGTTTTCTGAGGCATGGAGTACTTGGGGTACAAGAATTCAGAATGTTCTTCTAGAATCCCATTTTCTGCATGTACTGATTCCTTTGCAAATTCTAAGGGCTATTGGACTATTTAAGTTGGCTGTATTAATTCCTTTGTCTGTATTTCAATTCACCTAAATTAGGCTTTAGTTAATGAAGAATAGATGGATTTCACTGTTGCAGTAGCTGGGATCACTCATTCAAAGTGGGTCTGTTCATTCAAACACTGTTTCTGAACTCTTACATTGGCTTATTTGAGCCCAGACCAGAAGACAGAAGGAAAAACATCTGATTCAATATAAAATGTGGAGGAGCACATGGGAGTTGAACAAAAAGGAAGTTATTCAATGTCTTCATAAATTTAGAAACTCTTTTTCTTTGCTTAATATTGTCTCTATTTTTTTGTAAGTGGGTTTTCTGGCTTCCAAATATAATCTTGTAGCCATGAACTAATATTACAAAACAGCATCTTCCAAGAATAGTTTACCATTCATTAATACTCTATCTTGTCCTAAAGACACACAAGAGGAAAACCTCAATGCATATTTAATGTGTAGTCTCTTATGTATATTTAGATTTGTCTCTCCCTAGGCCTTTACGCTTAAGCTATTTGAACTTAAAGTAGTTTTGAATTGCTTTCAAAACTGAAAATAACCTTCTTGTTCTTTTAGAAATTCACATAAAAATAGATAAAGACAGGGCAATTGCATGTTCAAAATGACACGCTCGTTCATGGATTAGTGGATTCTAACAGAATAGAAAGGGCAAGACAAAAGTAGTGTCAGCAGTGTAAAAGATTCACATTCGAATCTCTTGGGCCTGTATGAGGGTCTTCCCTCCTGCACATTTCCTTCCTCTCTCTGACCAGCATGCATTTCTGCTGTTTGCTAGAAATAAACTTATTTTGAAACAGCCAGTGTTTAAGCTTTCACAGAATTTATAACCTCTGTAGCAAAAGAGCAAGCACAGTTATTGCCCACATTTCTCCTCCCCTCAGTATTGGTATTTCTTTCTAAAAGCAACAACCTGTTTAAGGAGGCCTTGGATTTTGTGCTGACAGACTCCTCTGTGTTCTGAGTCTCAGCTCAAAGTGATCATCTCATTTACCTCATTAAATTTCACCAGATTTGTATTTAAAAGACAGCAAGGACCTTTCCGATGTGAATGTGGACACACTTAGTGGACTTCTCACTGACATGACACGGATGGAGTTTGCTGTACTTTTACTCTTCTATTCTACTCTTAAGTAGCTGGAGCAGTAGCAGCTGGAAGTCATAGCACAGATTTTATGGCATTAGAAGTACCATAAATAATGTCAGTGCTCTACTGAAGGTTCTCTCCTCACTAAATTTTCTTATTTTTTTAAACATGGTCTAGGAAAGCCTTAGGGTCAGCAAGGATTGTGATCTTGGCACACTTATAACCTTAGCTACAGTGCTTTCTTGTGAGATACAGGGGAAGAGAGCATAACTGCACAAATGTTGGAATCAGGAAAGCTAGAGTTTTGATACCCCAATTCTCATGATAGCCTGAGTCATACGTCATTTGTCATCAGTAAAAGAAAAAGATAATTTTTAAAAATGATCTGATACCTGACATCTTAGATCTAAATTGTGCTACTCTCATCTCTATTTTGCAAAGAACACTTTATAGATCAGGCTTGCTTGGGTACAGAGTACTCAGAAATTTGTTTCTTGTTTAAGTGCTCCCAGACAAAAAACCTAAAATACATTAAATGTATTATTGAACGCATACAGTATAAAACATTTTGTAGTTAATCTAAGCAGTTTTCTGTCTGATTATATTCCAAATCTATTGTTAGCTGTTTATTTTGAACTGAAGATAAATGGAGATATTTGTTATAGATCATTAGAAATTCAGCATAGATTTTGTGGTACTTTAATTGCAGAAACTAGCCAGTAAAATTCAGTTGAAAAAAACTGTAACTTTATACACAGTATTTCACAGAACAAGATGGCACAGAAGAGTACTAGTTTCTTAATGTGGCTTAGCTTTTACTATGAAAAAATTCACATTTTAATTTTTTTTTAAAGTTAAAAAAAGAAGAGGATACTCTCCCTCTGAAGACTGGTAGAGGAATATGAGTTAATGCTGTATGATTTATTACCAAATCTTTGACACCCAGAGAAGCTCTTCCAAATGAGTATGAAAATTATTTCACAGTTGCTGCTTTGAGGTTCAGTGAAAATGCTGGTGCGATTTGTGAACATTGCTGGCTTCCACTTTGTGTTTTCTGTAAACTTCCAGAGATGCTGACCTGTAAACCATAATGGAATGTCCCACAGGAAAACATCAAGTAGCCTATCTGGACTTTAAACCTGCTAATCCTGCTACAGTAGTTGCATTAACAGTCTCTTTTCAGTAGATAAGGTTAAAACTACTAATTTTGTCTTTTTGATTACCTAAAGTATGTTGCTGTTTTCCAGTCTTGAATGAATTCAGGGCAAATTGTGCATTTCATGACTTTATGTTTCTAGTTCTACCTTGTCCACAGAAAACAACAGCTATGTTTCCCAGCTACAGTTTAGCAAAGTGATATTTTGACAGGCAGTTTGATTCTTCCTAGTGGTACTTCCACAGAAGTCATAGATTGTATCCTTTCTGAGAAACTAAGGGCTCAATCTTCACGTGCAAGAAAAACCACAAATGCAAAAAACGTATGCAAAAAGCAATCCAAGTTTCAAAATATGCAAAACACTTAGAAATATGTCATGCCTCCTCAGGAAGAACAATGATTTGGCTTTAGCTATATAGACAGAGAGAAAGAGAGAAAAATTATTTTGAGAACAGTAAGAAGAAATTGAGGTTTTTCTTTAGGTACTAATGTCTGACATAGGTGGGCTTGAAGTAAACTGCTAGGCAGTAGTAAAGATGGTAAATATTAATTTGTGGCAGGTGGAAATCTGTTCCAGATTCTGTTTTCTCTGTGCTTGGCTTAAAACGGGACCTCTTCTCTCCCCTCAGTGTCCCTCACCCCATCCCATCAGGCTTCTCGTCATTCCTTCTTTTGTCCTCCTCGGTTTCCTTCCACAGTCCCACTCACCTTAGCTGACCAGGGTCCTAAAATCCTTTTTTTCAGCTCTGCCATTCACATTTGGAGTTGCAAGGGAGGCATAAGACCAACTCCACACAGACATCAGCGGCAGCACATGGGAAACAATTGGCTTGTATTACTTTTTACCTCCACCACATTTCAGGCCAACAGAAGCCTAGGAGGCTCACATTACTCACTGCTGGGAAAGTCTTATTAGCCTTACTGTGGCAGCCCTTGAGTATAAAATATACAGCACCAGAGCAGGAGTATTCTTTTCTGTGAATGCTAGTACAGCTCACCTAAGGGCTCACAAATAACCTATTGGTCTGCTACTGTACAGCACACTAGAGAAGAAGATCCTTCACCAAAGCTCAAAGCAATGCTCACATCAGAGTTCCTGTAGAAAGCGATAAGTAAGCAACATTTCCTGAGTTTTGGTTTCATCATCAGAACTGATGACAGCCAGCCCTATATGCAACTACTCCAACTACTTCAGAGCTCCTCAGGCTGTAGAGCTTTCAGTTGTGGTGTAAATGACACTGCATCTGTCTGTACCAGAAATCTAATTGGACAATTATGAGGGTTCCAAAAGTAATACCTCCTATTTTATTGTGTCGGCTCACAATGTCGTAGACAGATGTTGGTGGTATGGCAGTAGAGGCTGAACCTTCCCAACAATATTACATTTTGTTGCCATGTGACAGATGGCAGCAGAAGGGCGTCTGACATGGAAGTGTGTATGAAGCAAAGGGGTGTGACTGAATTCCATCTCCACGAGGAAAAAATGGCACCCAGTGACATTCATCAACACTTGCTGTACATTTCTGGAAACAAAACAGCTGATGTGAGCACAGTGAGGTGGTGGGTGGTGCGTTTCAGCAGTGAAAACATGAAACACAAGCCATGTTCTGGACAGCCAAGCACAGCTGTCACATCACAAAATGAAGAGAGTCTTGCTCAGCTGATCCATGTGATGCAGCAGATTATGATGAGGGAACTGTGTATGGGCTGAATATTGGCTTCAGTGTGTTAGAAACTATATCAGTAGTGTTGAATATCAAAAAGTTTGCAGCACGTGGGTCCCGCAGGACATGTTCTGTTCTCTGCCTCACCAGGAAGAGAGTGAAAACTATACATAACTTTGTCAGAAACTACTGAAACAATATGAGGCTGAAATTGACAGTTTCCTGGATTGCATCATTGCTGGTGACCAGATATGTTGTCATCACTATGAGCCAGAGTCAGAATGGCAGTCCATGGAGTGGTGACATGTTAATAATCAAAGCAAATGTTCAAAATGTGGCTCTTGGCAGGTAAAGTGATGCACTGTTTTTTGAGATAAGAGGTGATCGTTATGGATTGCTGGGAACCTGGACTACCTATGAATTCTAACTTCTACACTGTGATGCTGACTGAGCTAAAGGCTCAAACTTCCAGAATCAGCCCAGAGAAGAAGACAGCCTTTCAGTTGGAATATGATGAAACCAGGCCCCATATCAGTTTGAAGACCATGGAGCACATTGCCAATCTTTGCTGGACTGTCCTACCACACCCACCATATAGTCCAGATTTGGTACCCTCTGACTCCCATCTGTTCAAGCCAATGGAAGATAGGCTGCTTGGGCGAAACTTTCTTAGCAACAATGTCATCATAGTCAGTGTGAAACAATGGGCCACCTCCACTGGTGCAGTTTTTTCTGCATGTGGCATTCAGGTTCTTCTGGCAAAAATTCATAGCCAATGGTGGTGACAATGTTGAAAAACAGTGTTACTGAAAATTTCTTCTATCAAATAGTGTTATTGTGTTATTTCTATCTGTGTAGTTTCCACAGAAAGAAATAGGAGGCATTACTTTCAGAACGACCTATGCATGAGAGAAAAACTGATAAATACTGTCTGGTAAGTAAAAGTAATTCAATGTGCTGATCAACACTCAGTTCTAGCCTGATGCTTCCTTTGTAATCTTATTTTGGTGCTAGACAACCAGCCACGTGACCATATGCTGTTTCATTTTATATGCCAACTATTTCATTCACAATAAAATTTGGGCATCTGCTTTTCAATTCAGTTTTGAAAAGTAGGAATACCAGATGAGACAGTGATCTGAGATATCCAGCACAGCTTCACCAAGGGCAGATGGTACCTGAGCAGTCTGGCCTTCTATGATGGAGTGATGGCAACAGTGGACAAAGGAAGGGCAACTGATGTTGTCTACCTGGACTCATCAGACCTTTGACATGGTCCCACACCACATACTTATCTCTGAATTGGAGAAATATGATTTCTAAAGGTGGACTATTCTGTGGATAAAAACTTGGTTGGAAAGTTGCAGCCAGAGGATTGTGGTCAATGGCTCTATGTCCAGGTGGAGGCCAGGGACATGTGGTGCCCCCCAGGGGATTGTCCTGGGGCCAGCATTTTTTAACATCTTTATCATGACATAGATGAGGAGATCCCACAAACGCTTAGCTAGTTTGTGAACAACACCATGCTAAGTGATTCAACTGATAAGACAGAATGAAGGAATGCCATCCAAAGAGATTTGAACAAGTTCCATGTGAATCAAATGGGGTTCAACAAGGCCAAGTGCAAGGTGTTGCACTTGGGTCAGGGAAATCCCAGACATATGTACAGACTGGGAGAAGAACTCATTGTAAGCAGCCCTTCCAAGAAGGACTAGGGGATACTGTTAGATGAAAAGCTTAACATGAGTCAGCAGTGTGCACTTGTGGCCTAGAAGGCCAACAGTGTCCTGGGGTGCATATGCAGACCAGACCCGAGCCATTGGGAAGTGTGCTACCTTCCTGGAGCCCAGGTTAGGGACATAACTAGAAAACTCCCAAATCTGGTTAGGTCCACTGATTACTTTCCATTACTCACAGTTCAGGTGGGCAGTGATGAAATTGCTCAGAGAAGCCTGTGAACTATGAGAAGAGATTTCAGGGGTTTAGCTCAAGAAACGGGAACACAAGTGATCTTTTGTTCTGCAGGGAGGAAGTTAGGAAGGCAAAAGCCCAATTTGAACTCTGATT
This sequence comes from Tympanuchus pallidicinctus, assembly GCF_026119805.1. Classification (NCBI taxonomy): domain Eukaryota; kingdom Metazoa; phylum Chordata; class Aves; order Galliformes; family Phasianidae; genus Tympanuchus; species Tympanuchus pallidicinctus. The sequence goes on from NW_026294758.1 coordinate 37,544,475, forward strand.
GGCCACTGCAGTCAAAGAGAATAAGAAATCTTTTTACAAATATACAAATATACAAATGGTAGGAGAAGAACCAAGGAGAATTTCCATCCTTGATACAGTGGGGAATGTGACCACTGAGGATAAGGAGAAGGCTGAGGTCCCCAATGCCTTCTTTACATCTGCCTTTAATAGGCAGATCAGTTATGCTCAGGGCACTTTACACTCCGATCTGGAAGTCTGGGATGCTACACAGAATACCACCCTGATGATTCAGGTAGAGAGCCCCTCCTCCATCTGGACTGTCACAAGTCCATGGGACTGACCAGGATCCAGCTAGGGTGCTGAGGGAGCTGACGGCGGTGACTGCCAAGCCACTGTCAGCCATCTACCAGTGCTCCTGGATATCTGGAGAGCTCACAGAGGATTGGAGGCTTGCCAGTGTGACTCCCATCTTCAAGAAGGGCTCCATGGCATGTGCATGGCATCCAGGGGATCAGGCCCAGCAAGCACGAGCCCAGCAAGCACATGAAAGGCATGTCATGCTTGATCTGCTTTAGGGCCCCTCACTACAAAAAAGATATTGAGGCCCTGAAACGTGTCCAGGGAAGGGCAATGAAACTGGTGAGGGGTCTGGAGCACAGGTCTTATGAGAGCGGCTGAGGAGCTGGGATTGTTCAGTCTGGAGGAGGCTCAGGGGAGACCTCATTGCACTCTACAACTTCCTGAAGGGAGGTTGTGGTGAGTTGGAGTTTGGCTTTTTCTCCCACAACAAACAGGACCTGGGGAAATGGCTACAAGTTGTCCCACGGGAGGTTTTAGACATAAGGAAGAACTTTTTCTCTCAGAGAGTGGTCAGGCACTGGAATGGCTGCCCAGGGAGGTGGTGGAGTCACTGTCCCTGGCAATGTTCAAGAGGCGTCTGGATGAGGAGCTGCGAGGTATGGTTTAGTGCTTGTGGTAGCAATGGTGATGGGAAGATGGTTGGACTAGATGATCTTGCAGTTCCTTTCAACCTTATCATTCTATGATTCTATGAAAGGTGGTAGCAGGGAGATGGAGGTGATTGTCCCCCTTTCATGAGATCCCTTCTGGAGTGCTGTGTCCAGTTTTGGGGCCCCCAGCACAAGAGAGTTGTGCAGCTGTTGTAGAGAATTCAAAGGGAGGTCACAAAGATTATCAGAACTGAAGCACCCTTCCTATGATGAAAGGTTGAGGTAGCTGGGCTTGTTCAGCTTGGACAAGAGAATACTCCAGGGAGACCTCATTGCTGCCTTCCAGCACTTAAGGGGAGCTTATGAACAGAAGGGACACTGATTTTTTTAATAATCTAATAGCGATAGGGGAACAATTCGTAACTACAAGAGGGAAGATTCAGATTAGATAAAAGGAGGACATTCTTTATGCAGAGGGCTGTGAGGCAGAGGCATGGGTTGCCTAAAGAAGTTGTAGATTCCCCGTCCCTGGAAGTGTTCGAGACCAAATCCCTGAGGAACATGATGTAGTGGCTGATCTAGGGGGTGGCAGCCCATGGCAGGAGGACTGGAACTAGGAGATCTTTAACATCCTCTCTAACCCAAGCCATTCTATGATTCTGTGATTCTGTGATTCTGCGATTTCTGTTTACATATTTTTTTTAGAGTATTTTTTTCAGAGATTTTGCAATTTGATTTTTTTCTGCAACCGAAGTGCAGCATATTTACTTAATGTTTTTCTTGTCATAAAAAAAGGCCATGTAGATTATAATGTTCAGTAGTCTTTTTGCACTGTATTGTTACCTCACTGTGAGAAAACAAGATTAATGAGATGTACAATGAGATGTAGCTTTACAAAATTTTTTCTTGTGGGTTTCAAACAAATGGTTGTAAAGTGTCTGCTTTTAGTACTCCTCCAAATGCACTTTGTGTTCCACCTACTTTGTCAAAGCATGGTTTATGTCTACAATGAAGGAACAATGAGGAATGAATGGAAAGAGCAAACAAAAGTAGAGGAAAATAAATATTCAGAAAAAAAAAATAGAGAAAGGATTTAGTTTGGAGAGAATAATAGCATAATTGGACCTTAAAGGATTAATTAAGAAAGCCAGTGTGGACCTAAGATACATGTAAAGCAAAATGGAAACTTTACTTCAATAATGCTTTGAATTATGCTTAATTTTAGTTTGGAATGCAAAAACAATAAAAATATGTTTTATTTGATTTATATTACCTAATAAGTAAAATTCTTCTTCCATTCCAATAAGCTTATGAACGCCTTGCTCATTTTCTATCTGAAAAGTCAAGAGGCTTGTTCGCATGTTCCACTTATTTCTGTGGCTTACAGCCTTAAGATTCACTGCTATCTAAATTTTCATGATGATTCTCAAGCATGCATTTCAGAGACTGTCTAGTATCTTCTCTGAGCAGAACACCATTTTTAAAGTTATATTATTCAACTCTGTGGGTAGCTCAGTTATTTTATGCTGTAGCTTCTCAGAGGAATACATTCTCACTCTATTAATATACATTGCTATGGACAAATTGCAAATGGCAGTTTCGCCATGCTTCTCTCTGACAGTGCCATGCCTTCTCCAGCTGCAGGGAGTTACCTCTGGACACCCCTTTCCTCTTTGCTCATGCAGTAGCATCCAACATAAGAAAACATTTGGCTGATACACTTTAACTATTGTATTTATTCTTATGTGCTCTACAAAACAGTGCCTCTCCCTCCAGCCTCACAATTCAAAACACTGTACTTCCAGTAAATTCTTAGTTTTACAATAATATCTTCTTATATATTCACTTCTTGTGTAGGTAACTAGGCCATGCAGAACAGGATGTGCCTAATAAGAAATGGAAACTTTTTCTCCTAATTAGAGAGTCCTGTCAGCAATAGTGATTACTATTAACAATAGCATGGATGATAACAGTACTGAAGAGGATTAAACTCGATCCATGTTGAAAAAGATTTTTTCCTGAGCTGACTGCAAAGACAGTCTGTGTCTTTGTAGACTAATTATGGCTTGTTAAAAAATAATCAATGGTAAATTAATTTATTCTAGTTATGTTCTATTTTACAAAACTATGCAATGAGAGCCTGCATAACAGCAGAGCAAGACTGCAGCTGCAGAAGGTAGCACTTGTGTGCCTATCACTCCAGCTTTTCCAGACGTTAACGAAGGTATTCTGAAACAGTGGGAAAGAAGAGTCAGAAAAGAGCACTGTGACTGAAATCTAGTAAATTTATTTAAAAGTGAGTCATAGTGGTCGTATTCATCACATCTTCCCATATATTTGCAATTTTTTTTCCAGTCACTTGTATTTATTATGACCATTTTTTCCAAGAGAAGAAAACTCATTAAAACAAGTGTCAGGAACAGTGAAATCAGTTAGGCACAAAGTTCCCCTTAAGTCATTCCAAACACACTGTTTATTGTTACTACAAGTTAAGTAAAACAGTTTCAGATAGCAGTAGGATTTTAGGGTTGACTTCGACCTCTTTCAGTTACACAAGCAGATTATATATTGTTCATCCAGTTATTGACAAACAGGTTATTTGGTCAACACCAATGGAAGAGAAGAAATTTAACAGAAGGAACATAATAATAGAAAACTAGCTGAGCTCTGGGTGTGGCATGCAGGACTTAGCTTCCTCCTGACTCAATACTTGGAAAGACATTTTAACTAGGAACCATCCTTCCTTTTGATTTTACTTGTTTGGTATCATTCTAAGCAAGTTTGATCAAGTCTGTAGGTCATTTTCAAACAGTAGCTGTACAGAGACTGTCACGTGAAGGTTTGTGTGTTACTTGCTCTATGAAAAGGTTCTATTTTACCCTTAACACAGATACCTAAATATCAGAGGTCATGATCAAGTAGATGTTTTTTCCCCAGCTTTCATTGCTCCGAGTGAGGCAAGACAAAATATGTTTCCCTTGACTTAAGTGTTAGAAAGCAATGAAAGAAGTTATTTCTCAGTACCTAATCCTGTAGCAATGAAAAAGTACCAGGATACTTCTTTAGCTGATGAGTGGCTCTGGATGTTCTATCTGCTTTGGGATCCTATGAACTGTAAGCCACTAAATATCTACATTTCTAATTTCTCTACACTTTCTATGAATGTTTCTAGACTAAATTGAGAAAAATAGAGCTATAAAAAGAAAACCTTTCAATTAGCTTATGAAAAAGTTCTTGAGAGATACTTTTAACCTTTGCAATGACTCAAAACAGGCGTGAATTCCCTTTGTAAGTTCTTGTCATTGACTTCACACAAAAAAAAATGCATTATTTCTAGTCTCAACTATTGAAATTACAACGGAGATCGATGTGAAGAAAAATTGGACAAGAAAAATATTAATTATGTTTTATTTGATGAAGTCTTTGAATAAAAGTTCTTATGTCAACAAATGTGAACTATATTTACAGCCCTGTTGGAGATTTCACCAGTTCAACGGCCAAAGGTATCAATCTTAACCACAAGGAAGTTACTTATTAATCAAAATGCAAACCTGTACATGATAATACTTCATTACTTTCTCAATAACACATCTGCAGCCAGCAACCTAAAAACCTCTTTCTGGCACAGCAATGACTGACATCATTAACTAACCTCCAATTCCTTTATTTTCTCTTTAACTAATAAAGATAACCAGATTAACAAAAGTAGCTATGGTTACGATCACAAATACAGTCATATGAGGATATCTGTAATGAACCATGTCAGTCCTGAAGTCAACTCATTCGCATATTTTTAACTATTCTCTCAGTTCCAACACTGCACTTGCTAATACTTTACTGGTTGCTCTCATCAAAATGTCATCACATCACTCACATTAAAGACATTGGAAATATAAGAGTTATTCAGTGGAGGCAAATGCAATCAGTCAGGGGCAGTCCTTCCTCAGAGTGTTTTCAAGTAAGGTTCTTCTTATACAGGTACAAAAATGAAAGTACTCTGAAAGTTATACACAACAAACACTAAACTTTCTTTGTTGCCCTAATGAGTTTATGAAACAATGTGGCCAGGCAACACAACTGACTTACAAACAGGAGACTGATGTCTTCCTGAATAAAACTATAGGTAACTGTTATAACTGCCTCTTATCGATTTGAAACAAAACAAAACAAGAAAAATACTAATCCAATTCCGCCAGAAAGCCATGGTGACACACAAAAAAACTTGCATGCAAAGCTAGGAATGCAGAGGAGATATTATATGAGCTAACATTAACCATACTAGCAGGCTTTTGACTCGCTGCTATTATTTCCTTCAAATTTGTACTTCCTCTTTCATTTAAAGACAGAGCTGAAACTTCTGGTTGGTGACATACTCATATGTTCTATAATGAAGATGAGGAGTTTTGACTATTTGTGTTTATTAACAACAATTGGTTTTCAAATTACTTCAAGCTTACATTATATTCTTGTTTCTTTTTCAGTCCATGCAACAATAAAACTACAAGCCAGAACGAAATGAATGTTAAAAAGAAACATTTTTTAAAAATGTAATGCTTTCTTAGAACAATCTTGCTCGTTCACATGAAATAATACACTAGTGTTTTGAAATTAACAAAATACCTGAAAAGATATTGTCTATCTACAGCAAAATTGTTGCCAAAAAGGCATAATTTCCTCACTGTCTGAAGCAATTCCTTCTATCAAGCTAAACATTCTGAGTGTCTGAAGCAATTCCTTCTATCAAGCTAAACATTCTGAGTGTCCTGCTGCCAGTGACGAAGTTGATATAGTGAAAAAACAAGATGCAAATACTTAGAACTATGACAGCAGAATAGCAGGGAAAGTTTTCAAGTCTGTAGTATCCATCATGGGGACGTGGATTCCATTGCCTAACTTGTTACTTCTCAGTTTCTATAACCAAAGGTATGAATTTTTTATTTGTACCCTCATAGGTGCAACGAGGATAATATGGTCACTAAGGAGTTCCACTCCAGGCTTTAACTGTGAGTACCAAGCAAAGATGAAAAAATAAGTTTGCTCAGAAAACACAGAATTCTTGTCAGACGGGAAGCAGTATAAACAATCCATTTACTTTAACAATGGAATTGTTCATTACTAAAGAGAATGTAATTACAACATTGAGCAGATAGTGTTTGGGGCTCTTTTCTCCTCTTTCAGGACACATTTGTACCACATTAATGTCTGAGACAGTGAATTAGACACATTGAAAACAAGTGGTTTCACTGCTCCCACAGATTGCAGCCAAGTTCCTTCCTTCTCACTGCTGAAAGTTTATCCTCTAATAAATAATTCCCAAGACATCTTGCAATAGGAAGCATTCATGAATGAATGCATTAATAAATGTTTCCTATTGCAGAGCTCCCTGGGATTTCTTGTAATACCTGCAAGGAGTTTACAGACCCTCATTAGTTACATTAAAAAAAGGAAATTTGCTACTTCTGAACACACTATTTTGCCCTGTTTCAAAACATCATAGCAGATAACTAAATGCTGGCATGAAACAAAGCCAATGACCCGTTATGCACTTACCATGTACCACATGCTTGGCCACTTGGGATCATTGAAATAAGTGGATTGGGTACCTCCAGGTTTATAATCCCTCTTTATCCTTCTTTTAACCACCTGCTGTTGTATCCACTCCACCTGCCAACCAGGAAAACATTTGGTAAGTGTTAGGGTTTCATAGAGATTATCAAGAAATGTGTGAAATCTTGGGAAGTTTCCCATTACCATACTCAAAGACATATTTCATGTTAAGGAGTTCATTTTGGCAGTCGAAATGCACAGCTCACCTTGGCATATGGTTCACTAGGGAATAAGCCCAATTCTGCTAGTGCTACAAATCTCCCTGAACAACTACTTATATCTCCTGCTAGAAGAATTTCATTTGCGATCATCTTTTGAATGCTGTGATTTTTTTTTCATTATTAGAATTGAACTTTTTTTCAAATTTGTAAAACTAGTTTTATAAAGTGTAACAGTAGATCACAAGCAGAAATAAATTATACTTCTGACTGTTCTTTGTTTTAAGTCTGTTTCTGAGAACAAAAGCTTTCAGTAAAATATTAAAATATTCTGCTTAACCAATATCTAAATCATCTTCACTGCTTGGAGTGAATACAACAGAATTAAAATATATATTTTAGTAGAGTAACTCTGCATCAAGATTCTCTCTGCCAGGTGCTCCAGAACATAATTCAGTGCAAAGTACTAGTACAGGGAGAAAAAGACCGACATTGAGCAAAAGGTCAAATTATAACAACATCAAAAAGAACTTGAAACATCAAAGTTAAGGGTTAAAAGCAGAGTTCTTAAAATCAGATTATTTTCCGTCAGATACCTCTTCGTAGATTCACAACACACTCAGAAAGAGCAAGACTGAAAGTGACATCAGCCTTAGAGCAGACAGGACTGCAGGCATTTTGGCATTGCCTAGTCTAAGTGTGCGCTAGTTTCTATGAATGTGAACAGCATAACTATCCACATAGAAAGAAAGAGATTATATTTACACATCTATCTCACTTAAACTTCATATTTTTCCTGAATTGTTTCATGGGATATAACTACAAAAATTGAATTCACCTCTTCCCAAGCAAGACAGCTATTTCCTCTTAGCAGCCAATTCTTCACCTTTTATTTCTGCTGTTCATGAATATCTGTGTATGCACACACACACATATATATATAGAATAAGTTTACTTTCAGGTCACATGTTTCTCTTTGTCACTTGTCAGAGACAGTATTAACATTTTTCCATGGCAGGATAATTTTTACTGTATCTGCAATTCAGCTTCAAATCATGAGGTCCTTAGAGAGACTTGTCCACTGACATCAGTGGAAGTTCTGCTTGAGATCTATACTACCTCTACCTTTACCATTGCTACTACGTGGTTTCCATGGTTTCTTTTAGAAAATGGAATTGTGTTTTTCCCTTTCTTAAGAATCAACTCCAGGGTTAAGAGTATTCTACTAGTGAAGAAATTGTCTGGTTTAAGAAGACAAGACTATGAGGTAATGTTCATGCAGAAATCCATTTCTCTGTTCTTCTGTTAACCACTGTAAATCCTTTTCAGTTTCAGAGAAAATTGAGGTATTTGATAGAGTGCCTTTTCCTCATGATTACTCTGCTCCTCTTCCGGACCAAGCTGCAATCCATCTTGGTAGACACTCTCTTGATGATCTGACAGCTGGCTGCCCTTCATATCTTATGAGATCTAGAGATCCCATCAAGTGGACACCCACTCAGCCTTCTGTAGGTCATGCAGTGGACTCTGGAGGGAATGTGAGATGTAGAGTGTATCTGGCCAGAGGCAACAAGAGAGAGAGCCAAAAGACTGAAGAGGCTGCTCTAAAGTGTGATCAACATCCCTCTTAAATGGATCTCTCCTCCATGACAAAGACTGATTTATAATTAACATTTAATTAACCCTATCTCCTTGTCACCTCCTGCCAATATATGGTCTCTTTTTCAGATCCTCAGAACAGCTTTTTTTTTCACCCATCACCCTTTTAATCCCTAGCCGGTGGCCCAGCCCTCCCATCACATCTGAAGCCGGATGAAAGGCTGGATACCACTTGATTCCTGACTCAGTAGCTGCTTGGATTGCCTCAAACCATGGACCACAATTCCACCAATTTATGCTAGTATTTAGCAACCAATAACAAAAAAGATTCAATGTGTCTGAACAATCAAATATGATTTTCAAGGCTTATACAGTTCCACCTTCTAAATCTTATCATGAGATATATGCAAGAAGGAGAGGGGTTTTCCTCACAAGACAAACTGCAAAACTTTTTAGCAGTAACTGTGAAAATATGTTCTCTCCATTTATTTACTCCCTATTCAGCTGCAAATATCTACTGATTGTTAAAAAGATAAACAGTAGAGGCATCATAGTACTTGCTGAGAGTGAACATCCATACACTTATGCCTCAAAAAACCCCCAACAATTAATTCATTCTCTCTTTTCCTGTTATGCCAGATGACATTACTGAGAACATTTATCAGACAGTCCTTTAGTTCAAACAATCACAAATATTGTCTCAGTGTGCCATTCCAGTTAATATGAACAATAATAAGACAAATAAACAATTCTGTATATGCATATACATAAATATTTTTGTACAAGCATGTGTTTGTACAGGAGCTTGGATCATCTGATTTAATATTCAATAATATGCAATCCAGCACAGCTGATGGTTAAGATTTTAGTGACGTACAGATAGATATATACCACCTTTTAACAAAAAAAATGAAGTGACTGTTCTACAGATTGTGTATTTGTCAGAGCCTGCCCCTAAAACATGCTAGATGTTGCCTATAATTTCTGTTTCCTCAGCTCCCAGAAAATTTAGGGGAAACATATGAAAGAGTAATTCTGCAGAAGGACTGTACAGCATGCACAATCAGACCCAATGCCAGAAAAAGAAATGTAACTCTTCCCATAAAGCCTAACGACAATTTCATGTACACGTAAAATTACTATAAATAAAACAGCTGTTTGGTCTCATTCAAATACAGATTTATGCAAATAAAATGTTTCATAAGAACACATATGGGAAGATAGCACAGGCAGCGCCATAATCATAGATACGATGTACACTAGGAGGACTCACCTTAGGCACCTGCAGATATCCAATTAAATAGAAGGGGAAGAGGGAGTCAAAATGATCTTTAAGATACAGTGACTGTGTACTGTGTTGAGAGAGACAGTGCAGGATGCTAGCCAGAGTAAATACAGCAGGCAAAAATAAAGCAATACAGCCGGCTTGATCACAATCCTGGGTATAGCCTTCTCTGCAAGATTTTTATCAAACAGCTTCAGTCAGGATCTGCTTAGTAACTATTTTTATACTGAGGATGCGCTGATACACCCATCTAGGATGTAATTTAAAACATTCCAGGAAACTCATTTTCTCATTTGAGAAGTCAGTGCATAAAGCTTAGTTTATAGAAAATATCACTGCTACAGAAATAGAACACTCTACTGAATACTAAGGCTAGTTTATTTTCTTTTAAAACTGAAGAGAAAAACTTGCCAGTAGTCTTTAGTGTAAGTTACACTATACAATTACTGGGATATATCAATGAAGACTAGGTCAAGACTCAGCAGTTATTTTAGTATTTCCTTTGAGTATTTTATGGGTATTCATGCACGTGTCACTGTCAAATGCCTGGTACGTCTTGGATTTGTTTGATTCAGTATGAAAAGAACTCATTTGTATAAAAATATTTTCTTTAAAGAAGTTTCTACACTTCCTAAACTATAGTCCTTGAAGGAAAATCTCTGAAGTAATTGATTATACAGATTCCCATCTCTTGCCAAAAGGAGACTCTATGCGAACAATGAGGTGCATTTTAACATTTCCATAAAGTCACACTTGCTGAGGGGGAACAGTGCACATTTTCCCATTGACTTCAGCTTTGAAAGTTCCATTTCCTGAATGTCTAGAAATCAAAGCCAAGCCAGATTGGAGACCAAACCATTAAAAAAAAAAAAAAAATCATTTCCAGTCTCCTCACTCCTAGGCTTGTTCTATACACAGCACAGCTCTTCTTCACAAACCTGCATGAAACAACGCTATGGAATAAAAGTTGCTCCGAGCTTATTCTAGTACATCATGCTTTCATTCTCTGTAGGCATAAAGAATATAATGAAATGTTATCTCTACGTGAAACAGAACTGCTTTCTACAACCTTCATTCTCATTTATTTAAGAGAACTCATGAGAAAGCAGCCCCGTGTATGTATGCAACAGTAAGAACTCTACTGCAATAAATTGTGAAAAAAAACTTTGAAAAACAAATGGGAAAACTTAAAAAGCTGAAAAAAAGAAAAATCCATCTATTATCAAATCAGGGTGTTTTTTAAAATACAAACACGAGATAACCTTGTGAAACAGCACTTACTTTGTTTTTCAAATATGTCATGAGGAGGTCTGCTTGAATAAATATTTTCAAATTGATTAAAAATGTGTCAAGTTAAGCATGTGAAAATGTTACCATTAAAAAGAAGGTATAAAAGCAAGTTGGAGGCATATACCTTTCCAGTTTGAGGAAAGAATGCACAGGGAAGGAACACCCTAACTCTGAGTAATGTATGCATTTCACATCAAAATCTATTATTTTTATGTTGCAGAACAAAAAAAAAAAAAAAGATGTGAGTATTCAGTTTATGAAAAGGAATTGCTTAAGGTGCCACTCTCATCATAATCACAGCATCATTCACTTCAGTCTGTCCTGCACCTCTAAGAAATTACAAATTCCTGCTCAGCTAAAATGAAAGCAAGTGTCAGATGAACATTATAAAGAGAAAGAAAGGACAGAAAACTCAGAGCACATGGAAAGTATCACCAAGCTAGCAGTGAATCTGCATGGAGTCAGGCTGAATGAGCAAAAGGGGCAACATTAAACCATGCGACAACCTGCTCTCTGTTGGGATGGCTTCACACTGCACCTGCTGCACCTCAGCCTTCACTCCTAAACACTGAGTGCTGATGTTTATGTGAGACCCAGGCTGAAGGAAAGGACAGGAGAGAGGGTGGTACTTCCAGAGAAAGAAACCAAGACAGTGCCTGGCCCATTGTGGGATATAAAAGAAAAATGGTTCTGACTGCTTATGGTAGCAGAAACAGTCAGTTATGAGTTGTTACCATCATCAAACTTTCTGTGACAGGCTCTACTTAACACACAATCTGACAACACTCTCCACTTGTATTTCACATTCTTATGAAAACAAAAAGTAAAAAAATTCAGGACTTAAGGAGTGTAGGAGGATATGCCAATCTCCAAGTAACACAACCTGGCTGTGGAAGAGCTGAGACTGAAGCCATCACTCAGCAATGCAGGAGGGCTGGGGAGGCCACTGGCATACCTCCCGTTGCTGACAGGCAGCCACAGAAGTGAGACTCCTGAAGCTGGATTGCTCCGCTTAAGAGGAATTGCATGTTTTTTAAATAATTGAACAGTAGGCTGTTTTCCTAACCTATCAGTATGCTCTGACTCATAGTAGCAGCAGTCAATTTGCACATAAAAATAGATGAAGACAGTTGGATAAAGAAGCTGTTGACATAGGTCAAGAGCTTGGAAAATTATTGCGGATGCCATTTCACAAACTGCAGGGGTCTAAAGTTGGATAAAAAGTCAATGAATCCAGCAGTGCTAAGTGATGCATTCTTGCTGATTGACCATGTTCTTCTTCAGCAAGGGTCAAAGACAATCCACTATCAAAGCAGTTGTCATAATTATGCTACACGTAATCTGAATAAAAGCAACATATAAAAAAAAAAGATTTTAAGACAGGCTAAGTAGAGAAAGAAAAGCAGAAAAGGAAAGAAGGCTGCAGAGAACGCTTGAAATTACTACTTTTGCCCAAAGAAACACATCTTGCACAACTGCAGAGAAAGCTACAGCAGCCCGACCTATGGAACAAAGCTGAAAGTCAGTGCATATTTTTCCATCTCATGACCACAGAAAAGCCAGCAGCCCTGATATGAATTAAGTTGTTTCTACCTACTCTGCTACACAAAAGTAACACATTACAGCACTCAGGCATACTTCCACATACTTGAGGTACCCCTATCCACAGCTGTGCTTGCAAACAGATCTGAAACTCCATCTGTCTTTCCTTCTTACCCTCTCCATCTCCAGATCTCACAACTCTTCACAAGCATCAACACAATTCTGCCTCCAGCTGCGTGTGGCAGTGGAGTCTTGCATTAAGAGCATTAAGAGCAAGTCTCTTGCATTAAGAGCAAGACTTGGGAGGAGTAAGTAGGAAAGGAACACAAGAAAAAAGTGCACAGCCCAGGCAGGGGCAGCAATACACCTTCCCTGTCTCATGAGAGTTCATTGCCAGTTTATTATGCTAGGAAAGGCAGGCACCACACTGAAATTCTGAAGGAGTTCAGAATGTCCACTGCCACGATGTATATCCTACTGGAAAGGCAGGAAAAAATTTTGCTGTACCAGCTTGAAAGTAACTCTCTTGTTTATACAATGCACTTTAATATTTGCCACCTTGGTTCACACAGTTCCCCTCATAACAACTCATGAATTACATGGAAACACAATTTTTAAAAACAAAGCAAAACCTCTATAACTGGTATGTTCTTACCTTGTCACATATAATGTAAGTTTATCTGGTCTTGGGACAGTATAATAATCTGGAATTCCAATGACTGTGAGAATTACTACTAACATCACTCCGAATGCAAACTGATATATCACGACTTCATCTAGCCTAGGTCTACAGTCACAACTTCTTAATAAAAGGCTGATACTAAATGCAGCATCTACAAGAGAGTAAAACTTTAAACTCTCTAAACTTACTTAGCTTTGGAGTCTAATATTTTGCAGTTGATATATCTTGAGGCTTATGCTTGTATTACTGTTATGACAATGATATATATGAATAAAAAACGGTAGAAATTTCTGATGGATTTTTCCTTTTCTCAGAGTAGTCCTTGCAATTCTTAACACAAATGATGAACTTCAGACATCTGTACATGCTAATTTCAGTTGTCCCTAAGTAACTTACAAAATGAATTCTTAGGAATACAAACTTGGGTCAAATATACCAGAGCAATTCCAAAGGTGCAAATCAGTCCACAGTTTGCTGTGGCTTCTACCACTATAGATATCAACTTCAAGTTACCAAATACAGTGAGAATTGCTGAGGTAGTAAAAGTATTTCAGAATTAAGTGGTATGTAATATACAAAAGTGTTCTACCAGTCTCAACCAAAGCAAACACAGGATGCTATTCCAGAGTAGTCTCCTCACTGGCCAAAATCTCCTTGAAATCATCCCTATACAATAGTGCTTCTCTCTACAAAAGGAAAAGCTATCATCTAATATTCAGTTTATTTCCTGTACGTTGGCTCAGCATCTTTGCCCACATAGAATGCTTCGACACATGTCCTCTATGGAAAATCTCCATCACAAAGTGTATAGTAAATACCAAGCCAAGCAGTTTTTTGTTCTGAGGCCACATGAAAAGCTGATTATATTTGTAGGTTTTCTATTGTCTTGGTATTGCTACTGTAAGTATATTCTTTATCATAAGAAAAGCATCTTTTATTAGTTGTTTTTTTTTTCCTGAACCCACCCTATTCCTAATGTGTAATAAAAAGTGAATGTTTAGAATTCAAAATTGGGTCATAAGTATTTAACTCAAGCCTTAGTTTCAGAGTTGCAAAATATTAAAGATAATTGGGTTTTGTTCTTTATGGAAATATCAGTGACATATCTACATATTTCATACCACGTTAAAAGCTCTTTGGCATTTCAGATGCCTTTGTGGCACAACTTGAGGACTTCTCCTACTTCTTTCATGGCCAGCCTCTGTATAAGAGTCTTTAACATCATCTCTCCAGCATAAAGCATGTAAAGCAAAAAAAAAAAAAAAAAGAGGAAAATTCCTGTGTCCTTTAAGACAGTGCTGGTTTAATCTCTCTTCTCCTCTGTTTGTAGCTCAAGCTCCAGTGCAACTCTTTCAGTCTTGAACTCTTCTAGCTTGTAGTGGGCAGTGAATTTGGGTGCTATGAAAACAGTGATTGCTGGATCTCTTAAACATCATCATTACCTTCTGAAATAATCTGCAGAGCAACTTACGAAAGACACCTGCAGCCAGCCTGAGGAAACAGTGCAGTCCAGACCCCCAGGCAAATGAAAAAGGACTGAAGTTTCCTTTCCTACATCCAGTAGGCTGAAGGAAAACAAATGTTTTTTTAACTGAAGTACTATTCCCACACCTCAAGAACTGCTGACAGTGGTTCCAATATCTCTCAGTTTCTTCAAGTCAGACCACATAAAAGCAAGAGTGATACTTGATTAATGAACTTGCTGTTTATACTGCTCTTTTTTATTTTAAAGCCTTGAGTGAAACAAGGGCAGTATCTTGGCTTTGCAACTCCCTGACAGTCCCTGCGCACATTCTGACATGAGAAACATGCCCAGAGCAGTCACTCAATTAGGGCTTTATCTCTCAATGCTCATAATTCACAGCACTCTTCAAATTACAAATTGAGAAAAAGAAAATGAAAAGCCTTTTTTTCCACGGCTCTTATTTATGGGACAGAATTTTCAATTGTATATATACTAAAGCTTTTCAATCTTCAGTCAGACTGGTCACATGAATTTGCAGTATGGTTTGTAAGTCTTGCCAAAATTTCTGTTATCTATGTGTACATCATTCGAAAGCTCATAAAGCTCACTGCTTTATGAGTTATATCTACTTGGACTTCTGCTGGGATAAAAAGTCTATAAAATGATCTATCATAAATGTGATTTTTCATGATGGCTATGAATACTCACAAGTGTGCAAACATGCATCTTTTTGAAATGAGCTTTTGCCATAGCAGATATTTTGCAGATAGAAGTTTCAGGAACTTCAGATGATGCCTCCTCCAGATTACCTTAGCAGACTGTTTTTGGGTGAGACAAGCAAGGTTGTCCTACATGTGTACTGAGCAGGGTGACAAATCTCACTGCCAGCTTCCTGCATTCAAGGCAAGGGATGCATGCTTACTACATGTAAGTACAGCATGTACTCCAGAAAGCAGCGCAGAAATGATTAACAGAAAAACAGACATGGAAGGAAATGTTTCTCAAGGTGTTCCTCCTACATGGGGAAAGGGAAACTTACAAATGTTCAGACTACAGCATCCAAAATGTATGCAGGCTGCCAACCTGTTGCAAAGGAACAAGCAATGGGAAACAGCTAGAGGTTGAAGCTAGATAACATCAGATAAAGGAAAAATGGAACAACTGAAAGACTTTCGGAAACTCCACTGCTGGTAACAGTGTTTTGCTGTAATGTTTTCATTAAAATTGGAAGATTTCTAAAAGCTATATTCTGCTTCAAACAGAATTCAGTTCCAGGGAGCCACATGACATCTGGTCAAAGATGGTTTGACAGGATGACCATAGTGTTTCCCTTTGGTCTTACAGACTTGAATCTGTTGGCAGCTGTATTTTGGAGAAACAGTTTCTTAGGAACACCCTGGAAAACAGAAACTTGTCTAAAATGCAAAAATTCTGGCTTTATTATATTATCATATACAGTTGTTGTAACTGTTATTGAGAAGAGTGGACTAATGCTGGGTTTGGGAAAAGTACTTAAAAATAAATTTTTCATCTGGATCTTTCACAAATACAAAGATAAAATTATATTCTGGTCCCCATATTTATTTTGAATTTCGGTTAATGAGAGTGATGGAATTTACTCCCCCTCAAAAAAATGGAAAACAATAATCTAGGTTAAATACAGCTTATACAAGCAACAGTCAACACATCAATAGATAGGACTGCTTAAAGTGGATTATAGGGAAAGGATTTAGAGTGAGAGTGTTTTATTTTACTAAAATATTGTCTGCATTCATACAGCGCTCTGTGTGACACCAAGATCAAAACATTGCCTCAGAAACACATCCAGAGTGCTCACTACACATGTGACACTTGCAGAAGTGAGTGCTCCCCTGTCAGCATGATCCTGCTTGCATGCAGAATGAGGAGGCTTGATGATGGCCACATACATCCAAGCTCAGGGCTTCACATAGGGCATAGCTCCTCTAAGCCACAGAATTGCAGCACAAGTTGGATTAATGATCTGCTGATGTGAAATACAACATCCAGCCAAGGAAAATGACCAGTTTCCAGAGACTCCATCCTTTCAAAACGATCCGATAAGAACACAGGTTGTTATATGCACAGAGTTTGGGGTAGGATAATTCTTTTTTCTATATCTTGGAAGAAGTTGTCTTTCCAGCTCCCTGTACTGCTCTTTATTTTCTGCTTATTACTCTTGATATGATAAATGATATGTGGGTATCAGCTTTACTTGCTGTACACAATTTATAATATCTGGGTGAGGTAACTGCCGCTGGAATTGAGTGTGGTTGCCCTGTCTGACAGAAGCAGGCAGAGAGATGCATAAAAATGTTGATGCACTACATCAGGATCATATATTGCTGCCAGAAAGTCTTCCAAATGCATGAGAAAAAAAGAAAACAAAACACAACTTTAATCCATTTTCTATGAATATCCTGCACTATAACCAATCTCATCAGTATCGGATGAAGCTGGATTCCCTCAGGAAATGGTGTGTAAAGGCTGCTCTGTCACATTCCTAGACAGTCTGTTCTGAGATGCTCTTGACCATAATGTTTTATTTCAATCCCTCTCTTTCTCTGATCTGGCATTCTGGCATTTGGGCCTGCAGGATCAACTGGTTCCAGAGCCATGTGTATTTCTCAGGTTCAAAACTAATATCTCTGCACTTCCTCCTCTTCTGACTCTTTCTGCAGCTTTATACTCCAGCAGCCAGAACAGTAATTTGCTATCTCTCTGCCACTAGCAATGCGAACTGTCTCTAACAACAGCAAAAGCACACTTTGTATAACATGAGACCATTGTAGGTGTCAGAGATGCTGTTCTCCCTGGCGAGCTACTAGAACCAAGATTAGAAATGAACGCATTAATTCTCTGTGCTTCTTTTGAAACGTTTAGTTGCTCTATCATTTTTTACCCATTTTGTTGTTAAAAAAAATGGAGGAGCATTCCCTCCATTGAAACCACAAAGAAATTCAAATGTTATTAACACTTAACAGCACATACAGACTACAGATTAACAAACATTTTCCTTTATGATCTTCTGCTCTTACACAACTATAACTACAGTGAGGAAATAGTCTCCTTATAGGCTTAAATTGCTCACATATAAATTCATGAAGAGTGATGTTGTAATCATTAAAGCTGACCAAAATCCTTTAGCAGTTCCTAAATTTTGGGAATGTAACATGCTTTTCTTTTCTAGGCTTTTTTCTTTCTTAGCATAACGTTTACACCTACAAAAACAGAGCCACACAAGTCTGTGTGATCCTGCTGTATATGCACAGCACACCCCTCATTAAAGGTCTGTCTCACTTTGAATGGGGCTGAGCACTCCAGCTCATATTGGGAGAGCTGACCAGATAGAGGTGTGGTTATGCAAGAAAGCAACAGTCGTGCTTAGAAACTCTAGCAGAGGAATGCTCAGACAATCTATCCCTGAATGCAAAGATTTTAGAAAGCATTTATATAATTAAGGCACACAAGAGAATTTAATGATGCCAGTTAAGCTAGCTGCACAGCACACAGTGTGTACCTTCTACTGTCTCAGCAAAAGTGGGACTTCTAGTCTCTGCCCAAGCCAACTGAAGACTACCCCACATGATGCACCATACTGCAGGGCATGCTGCCCTAGTTGCTTCCTCAGCCTTTGCCCATGATTTGAAACTGTCACGCCCCTGATGTCAAAGGGTCTTCTGACAAAGCAGAGAAATGGAACCTTACCCTCTTTGCTTTTGTTGTTTTGTTATCATGCATTCAGCTTCACAATTACAGTATTGTGAAAGGTTGTAATACCTTAAGACTGTAAAGTAGGAACCAGCATAAGTATTCACGAAAAAATATTTAGGTCCTAAGTACTTTAAAATTCTAAAGAGAGATGCTAAACATTAATGCCAGCATAAAATTTCAAATTAGGTATAGTATGCACTGGACTTTTTCCTGAATTCAACCATTGGGACAGCACTGCAGTTCCAGTAAAGGCAAATGGAAATTGTGACCACTGTCACAGGGACACAGGTTAGATCTAGGTTTTAAGATACCAGAAGGCAGTCTTCCATTGAACTTCTACAGGTAACAATGAAAAAATGTATAAAACCGTTTTCCCTGATTTTTCCTCAAATTCTAGAAACTTAAGAGGAATATTTAATTTTTAATCTTAAATCTAACCGGTAATAAATGTTGCACTGCTTAACAGCCATTTCAGAAATATTTATTCCCTATACAGCATAGGGAAACACTGAAAGAACACCTGCTATACAGCAAGTATCCCCTGAGCAGAGTTTTCCTTCTAATGAACACTTCTGTGTTAATTTAAAAGGTCATAAACGAAATTCTGTAACATGATCTAGACTGTAGTCACAAATATTGCCACTGATCCTAACTTCTGCTTCACATATTTACTGAAAATATATTTTTACAGCCTAACACATGCCTTGAAGTAAAAGCAAAGTGAGTCCAGTTGGCATGCCCCTCAAGTCCATCAAGTGCAGAGTGGTCAAAGAACAGAATTTCTGAAAAGTCAACAGTATTTTTAAACAGCTCTGAGCTAAAATCCAGCTAATTTTAAAAGTCATTAATACTTATGTTTAAGACACACACTGCTTTGAAAATTTCAGAATAGTTTGTGCATTTTTTCTTAATAGAGTGCATCTCTTGCAAAGCTCTAGTATTTTTTTAATATTTAATTTTGTGTCTTGAATTTTCCAAAACCAGAAGGTCCAAAGCTGACAGACTCGAGAGACCAACATGACCTGCCTCATTTTGAATATTTTTGTCTCAGGACAGTTTAGCTACTTCTTTTAGAGATGGCTGAGCCACTGCCTACCTCTTTAGGGTCTGACACCATTTTTTTCATTGACAATGAAGCAAAGCGAATGCAACAGCAGCTCTACCACAATCTCTGTAAACTATTTAATGATGGAATGGGATATTTGCTGCCTGGTCTCATGCATTAGGCTTTGATAGCACACTACTGGTTAAAATTACAACCCCATACCTTCCCACTTTCAAACTAGTCTTCCAGTTTCCCAGCCCAACTCAACATCAGCTTAAGAAAATAACTACGAAAATAGCAAGAGAACACCATTCTGCTGAATTTACTTTTCATTCCTCAAACCATTTGCTACACTAATTAGGAATTGGGCCAGATAAAACCTCTAGACTAATCTCTAACTCTTGCCCAACAGCTAACAGTGAGATTGACATTGCCGGAGAGTTCTGTAAAATGACTTTGTCAACAGAAAATTAGTATATTCTGAAATCTAATATTTCTTTCTAATATACAAGCAGTTGGGGAGCAGAGGGAACAAAACCCCTTTGAGGCAGGTGCAGTAATTAAGACAAAACTGAAGTAAGTATAGGTAATGAAACAATCTATGTTAAAAAAAACTTCAATATTATTTGAGTGGTTATTTTCATTTTTCTTTTCCTAAAACAATATTACACAAAATTCATATTGGCCTTTTTTCTGCTTTTAGTAGAAAACATCAAAAGGTAATTTCATTGGGTAGCTGCCATGATTATTTCTTAATCACGGTTTCTTAAGTGCTAATAAAAAAAGTCCGCTATCACATGAATATTGTAGTAGAATCAGACATTAACAGATTTCACAAATAAGCCTCAATCCCTTTAATATTATGATTAACATTAATTAAATAATTCTTCTTATTGTAGATAAATGAAGAAAAATCACTGTTACTCAACCAAATTTTCTAATTGAAGAGCCATCAACTCCTGCTAGAGCAGTAATGGATTTGGCCTGCACAGTACATGGGGACAGCCACATATGCAATACATTCACTTGATACTATGTGAATGTGCTCTGGATTAAGCCTTTCATCTTTAGGTTTCTGCCACACAATGTTTAGCTTTGAGATGGGTTCGCATTATCCACAGGCCAAACATGCCCCCTATGCTGGAAAGGAACGCTGCTGTTTAGGTTGCTATTCCCTAGATACGGCTGGCCTGAAGAGGTCAGTTTGTCAGTGTCAGTTTGTCACTAGACAATCTTTAAACATCCCTTATAGCTGAACTATTTTGTTCTGTTTCATTCCTCAGAAAAAACAAGGTGTTTCATTCCACCCTCATCAATACTTCTGGTGTTGTTTTGGTGCAGGCAAGGAAAAAACTCACTTTATGACATGGCTATTGCTTGACTCTAGTACTCTCGACACTGGTGTTTGTCACCATGCTTTTCTCTTCTAGGTCTAGTGACATTGCTAATGGCAGTCCAAGCTGGCTCATCAATGAAAATCAGTCTGATTTTCATTTCACTGTAGCCTCAGTGGAGTACAAGGCATTGATTCCCACTGAAGAAACCTTCCCAAAGACTTTTGCAGGTAGAGAACATGGTAATGTAATGCTAACATAAAGGCATAGACTTCAATAACTATTACACTAACAAAATACCAACTATCTCATGCAAACTTTAGAGCAACATGATGAGCTTAGATCAGTGCTAATTATAGAAGGATTTGATTCAGTGAACAGTGACCCTTGTATCTCAGAAAGTACCACAAAAAGATCCAAGCTGCAGGTCTATTTACTCACATTTACACAAAACTTTCTAACACTTTGGAGAAAGGTACCAAAGGGAGATGTTCCTGTGCCTTCTCGCACATTGTAATTCTGTTCATGCTCTAACTTACTGGCAACTGGCTTCTTGAAACACTAAGTTTGATTCTTGATTTTGACTAAGCTAAAGCCTTACTCACATAAAAGCTCTTTGAGGAAATTAAATAAAGAATCCACAGTGGTATATACTGCATTACTTACCAACTAACTTAAACTCCCCAGCTAAACTCTACATGTGGAAGTCATCATGACTCCCTATTATTTCACTACCACGTCGTATTGATTCTTTGACCTGTGAGCGCTAATGCAGATTGCAACTACGCAGGCAGACATCAGTAACTCACCTGGTCCCAGTGTTTAATACTGCTGTTGCTCTGTTTGGCTAACAAAATCTTTTAGTTTGCTAATGAGGTAGCACTTAGCAGTGCAGAATGAAACACAACCTTTCCCGTTAACAGCTTCTTATCAAGAGCTTCTCTAAGATTTCACTCCAATAAGTCTGCTTATTAAAACTGGGATTTTAGTATGATAATAAACTTCTTCATTCCTGCTGAATTTTGTGTCTTCCACATCAAGCACAAATAATTTTTTTTTCTTAGACAGCCTCACACTCCAATCTCAGCACATTTAGACTCATGAACAACTGGAAAACACAATTTGATGATGCACATTGAAAATTTTGACCCTCATCTCTATTTGCAATAAACATTCTAATCCAGTGATCAAATGTGTTGCTGTCCAAGACGGGCTCCACAAGCAGTGGCATATTCTTTACCAACACAAGACCATAACCTTGTGGTGAAATCTATCCTTTCTCCACCTCTTTAAACATCAATCTCCTGCACCAAATCATGGTATTATTTAGCAGAGTGAACTGGCACAACCCTTGCTACACAGCCACATGGTGAAACATTTACTCCTGGCTTCTCCCACTGTGCTCCCCTCTGCCCTCTCATGAATACCCGTAATATTCCACCAGTATTAGAGGAAGGATTCTGCTGTTACTGTTTATCCTCTGAAGGCTGCCCAGACAGCTTGTTTCTGGCTCCTCAGAGATGTGCCTGCTAATGTTTCATGTGCTGCTGCCACCAATCCTACTAAGCTCATGATGGCAGAGGTAGAACATTCTCAATGAAAGTGAGACTGGACATCCTTCACTTTCAAGTGATGAGGGAATCTGCATCAGCAGCTAGGAGTTCAAACTCAAAATAAACCTACTCGAAATAATTTTTTTTAAAAAAGTAAGATGTCATCTTGGTTCATACTGACAAACACTAATGCTGTAATGATTTCCCTATTAGTAAATGTGGTATTTTACTAGAAGTCAAATTATTATTTTTAGACTTTGCAGCATTCTTATTCACCACATTTTTTGTTAAATTTCTGTTATGATGCAAAGCATTGTGGGAACCTCATAAGCAAAGCGGAAAAAATTTGAGTTTGTATGTACATGGATTTGAACATTTTATCAATCTTTAAACAGCATTTCATCCACTTAAAAATTTTATTTTTCTAGATTATTGCTTTATCATTCATTCAGTACTTGATTCTGTGGGACATTTTCCTCCATACAAGTCACAAATTTTATTATCACAGCCCTTCACTACAAACTCTTCACCTCACATAATAGTTTATTGTACGAAAAGACAACCTTCACATGTATACTGTCCACTTAACTTCCACATACTATCGTTATGTGCAAGGTGCTTCAACTATACTATGTCATCAGAACTGTAATTTCTTCAGTGACAGAAGAATTCCACTGGAGTTTCTACATGTTTTGTATTGATATACAACTTGATTTACACAGCAAGGTTGCAATCCTCCTTTCATACCTCCATTTCACTTAGTGTATCATTACTTCACCACTAGTGCACCACATTTTTTCATTCCTTCCCTTGGAAATGCTCAATTAGTTTGATTCCAGGGGAGAGTCTGCCAGCAATAAACTCATCTATTCCATATCTGAATTAGAGCTTCATGATACTTTTCAGTTATGCACCAACTCTGTCTGTCTTCTCCACTCCGTTTCATTTTTCATTCCTGCTCCCTTTGTTTCACAAGTAACCAAAACAACATTACTGAGCAAACTCTATGGAGCTAAAAAAGGCTCTCAATTCATTGCATGGTGCTTTCAGTGACCCCTGCCAAATGCCAACCACAGATATCACATCAGATGGAGAGACCAGAATCCTCTGTAGTAGATTTCATTGAGTGCTTAGCTTAGCTTTGACAAATGGTACTAATCTTTGTCCTGACACAGACTACTTTTTGCTTTTCTAACAGCATGTAGAAAACACCATGCAATTATATCAATGAATACAAAAGGTGCTGTGGAGATAGTTATGTTTCAAATTTTCTACATGATGATATATGTTATGAACATTAAAACCCCACTAATACATTTCTTCTTAAAACTATCTGATCCATTTCACCTCCGAGTGACAACCTGCAGTATTTCTAGGCAAAGATATGTACGATAGCAGTCAAAATCACGTTACAGTGCACATCCTTTATCTTTTCATCTAAATGCCAAGTAATGTTCACTTAATGCTGAGACAATTGACAAAATGTGTAATATACACATCTTCCATTTATGTTCCCTGTTGAACATATTCATACAGTTTTTAATAGTGTCAAGATTCCTTTCTAGAAGAAAGACCACGCCAAAGATCATCAAAGCAATTCATTAAATGAAATCTGTAACAGCAGCATTTTACACTAACTGTATATATTACCAGTATATCCTATATATCTATTTATCTTCCCTCTTATGGCCAGACAGTGAAATCGAATACAATCCACATAAGCAGTTTAGAAATGCCAAATATCAAAATCCACTCCTACGGGTAACTCAAGCAAGGAATTTCCCCTCAATAAAAACTCCATCATTTGAAATTTCATAAAGGAGCAAATTAGCGACTCACATCTAAAGCAAGCACAGATCAAGCAATTGTGTGTACATATTACACAGAGAGGATTTTAGGCATTAAGTAAACTATCATTAAATGATTTGGAAAGTACACAAACCTTAGTGTTTCCTTATTCACAAATACGCATGCCATCTAATCTGCCGCAAATATTGGCATTAGATACAGTGACAATCATAAATATAATGATGTATAATACCAGTCCTTTAACATTCTCAAAGCCATGTGATGTGGCTTTTTTAAGATTAAAACTTTCGTTTTTAAAAGGTCCAGCTTATGCAGTGTAATTGAATTTCCAATCCACTTCAATAATCCTGAAATGTTATATGCACAAACTGGCTTTAGGTCTACAGATACATGACCATATTTTGACATGTCTATGGCTGCACAATAATTTCCAAGCACGAATTCAGTGGAGCAATGAAGAGGCGAATACCAAACATGTTACTAGATCATGGTATTGGACTGTCAGCTTCTTTTTGGTTATAGAATCATTTACAGGGCTGACTACCCTGCACAGCCCTCACTCGGGTTTCTCAGTATTGCAGTGATATTTAAAAACAATTCAGAAATTGGACAGAAAGACCCCTGTACATGCGGCAGCACAGAATACAGAATATGGGACAAGATGTAAATGCTGAAGCATGGAACATGCTGGAAAATAAATTATGGCCATATTTCTGTGCTGCTCTGTGCCACAGAATTCCTCTCAGCTTTGGCCACAGTAAACAGGGCCGGGTGCCATTGGCACAGAGGAGTGTAACAGCAAGAAGTCGTGGTGGTACATGCATGTGAACCTGTACGTATGTAAACCGCTGAACCTTTGGGAGCATGGGAAACAGCATGGGCTGATGAAAATGTGAACACTTTCCCTTCCTTTTGCAGCATCACCAGTTGTAAGTGCAGTGCTGTTGGAAGGATGAGTCAGTTTTGGCACTCACAGGAACAGATACATACAGCAGTCAAACAGTCTTTTACTTTTCATATTTTTTTAAATAAATCAAGCAGATCTTAAAATTATGATTGGAACTACCGGAAGAGACCACAGAAAAGATTTTTCTTATATTAACTCCTCATTAACCCTTGAAGAAAAAGAGCAGGAAAAAAATGACAAACTTTCTTCCAAGCATTGACACCATCCTATATTGCTCACCTTCACTTCAAATTGGTTTACAGAGTTACACATGTGCTTCTGCAAAAAAGCAAAGCACAATGACCAGTACATTAAGAAAATTCCTATACTGCTCCATAAATATGCTGGACATTATCATCCAAGAATAGCACACTCTTGATAGCATGGTATTGTCTTCACTACATTTTAATTGGAAGCAGAACCTTAGCAAACAGATTATGTGTCAGTTCTTGTAATGCTATATACCATTCAGGTAAGCATCTCATGGTATGATATTTCATATAAAATATGCAAAGGCTTTTGCCTCCAACACGTAGGTGGATATTCTTACCTTTGGTTCCATTGAAATGAAGCTGTGGGTACCTCTACTTGAGAGAACTGACCTTTTAATTGTTTTACTATGGTAAAAGTGGTAGTAATCCTTCAGTGTTCCAATCTGTAAGGGGAGAGATGAAAAAAAGAGAAGGAGATTTAATTTATGGAAAGCAGTTTTCTGTTTTTCATTTTTAAAGTCTATAAATTATGCAATTTCCTGCCATGCTGAAATGTTACTTGAACCCGGTGATCATCTTTCAAAAGAAGGACATATGATATGAAATGGATGGAGTGTCCTTGAGGCATTAACTGCATAACCAAAGATTATAATTGAGCTGCTCAGTCTGTCTGTATCTACCTTCTTAATGTTTAATTTATATGCAGTACTTAAAGTAATTCTGTATCAATCTATATCCAAACTGTCTTCAAATGGCAAGTATAAAAGTCATCAAATGACTATACAGCCATTAAAAAGCATTCCATCTAGTTTGCTTCAGTAGCTGTACTATAAAATGCACTAAATTTGGTTATTTATATAATTAACTTACAAAAAGCATGTTCACAGCATCAGACTATACAACAAGCATGGGCTCCTCTCTTGGCCAAATGTGATCAAAGAAGAAGTAGAATAAAGAAAAGTGAAAATGTTAACCTCTTAAGATAGAAACTAGTTTGAAGTACAAAATCAAATTAGGCAAAGTTGTACATTTCACAAAAGTACACTATTTTTTATGCATCCTGTCATCACACAGTAACAATACAGGTGTTAAGTGGAGACAGACTGCAAAATTTGAAAAAGAAATTTCCCCACTAGTCTCACCAAAAAAAAGAAATTCTTAACGTGAAACTTTAGTTTCACAGACCTATAAACAAACATTCAGCATACATCACTCTGAAAGTAATGCCTCCCATTTATTTCCATGGAAACTACAACAGATACGAGAACAATCGCACAAGAACAAATTCTCACATACAACGCAGTAGTTTTCAACATAGTCACCACCATTCTATGTGCTTTTACCAGCCATGAACAAGAGAACAAATGATGCACTCATAAATATCTGCACTGGTGGAAATGACCACTGTTTCACAGCTATTACGACAATATCACTGCTATGAAAATGTTGCCCATTCAGACCAACTTTCACTGCGCTCACATCCACTGTGTGGTCCCCAGAGATGTTCAGCAAGCATTGATAAATGTCAGTGGGAGCCATTTTTCCTGCACGGAGGAATGACACATCTAAGCTCCATCCACGTCCATGCTTCCATGTCAGACATCATTTTGTCATACTGCCCCTCTACTGCTATCTGCCACATGGCAAAAAATATAGCAGAATATTGGTGGAAAGGTTCAATTTCTACTGCCGTACCACCAACATCCACTTCTGATAATGTCGGCCAAGATAATAAAATAGGAGGCATTACTTTAGGAGCAACCCTGTTATTGAGGGAGAACATTTCATCAAGTTGTGAAATTTTAGTAAATCTTGTAAGACGCATAATAATTTAGACAAAGCTTCTTTAATGGTGAACAAAAAAAGGACAACAGATCTTACTGTTATTTCAAGTTATAAGATGAAGCAATTTTGGCAAACTGTCTTGGTTTTACAGATGAACATCAAAAAAGATGGAGCAACAAAGATCCCATATTTTAAATTTGTATCTGTAAGAATACACATCCAGCAAATTTGGTTGCTTAACATTAAATGTTCAAGAAGAACTGGAAACAAGCCACTGAACTCCAAAAATACGCTTTTAGAGTGTTAAAAAACAAAAATCTTGAGAAAATCAAAGTAAAGCTAAGAAATACTGACAGATCTTTTTTGTTGTCACAAAGCACTTGTACATTTTATCTTGAAGATGTAAGTGGAACTGGGAATGAAAGGAAAATTTTTTACAAAAAGAAAAAAAAAAAATCCATCTACCGTACAAAGAGTCCATCTATTGGGAAAAATAACATCAGGGTCATACTCATCACTGTTCAGTTGATACAACAGTATCTCCCTTTCAGGAAGAATCTTTTTTTTTTTTTTTTTTTTTTTTTTTTTGAAGTACAATATCAAAAACTTCAGTCAATACAAGTTGGTTCATCACAAATTAAATATGAATTGGTTTGACTAAGCCTAAGTTAAATATACTAGCACTGGAATACTAATCTCCATGCTGTCTTCTGTCTGAAAAGGCAATTCAAGCTTAAGTGGTGTCAATCTGTCTCGTGGAAAAGCCTGGTCTCATATCTACATGGGCATAACTGTGAATAAAGCTGCTTAAAACATACATGTGGAAGCTTTCTCATGGACAGCTCAAAGAGCAGAAGCATCCTAGGACTTCTGAGGTCACCCACACATGGTCCGCTGTGGACTGAAGTCTGTTACCTGTGCTACAGCAAATAGAAGTTCTCTGTTCACAGACCAGCATATTCCTCTGGTGACATAAGGAGCCACACAGCCCAAGTCGCAGAAGGTAAAGGCAGTGATTGGAAGAATGAAGAACCATTCACTACAGAAGATAATCAGTTTCAGGACCATCTAAAGAAGCTGAATGCGCACAAGTCCATCTGAACTGATAAGATACGTTTGAGGGTCCTGAGAGAACTCGTGAATGAAGTTGCTAATCCACTATCCATCATTTCTGAGAAGTTGTGGCAGTCCAGTGAAGCCCTCACTGACTGGAAAAGGGGAAACAATCTCAGTTTTCACAAACACAAAAAAGAAGGCACCAGGGAACTACAGTCCAATTAGCCTCACCTCTACATCCAGCAAGATAGTAGATCCTCCTCAAAACAATGCTAAAGCATGAGGAAAATAGAGAGGTGATTGATGACAGCCAACATGGCTCCACTAAGGACAAATTATGCCTCACAAATGTGGAGTTACAGTGTTGTCGGAAAAGGGAAGATCAACTGAGGTCAGCTGCCTGGACACAGTCTGTATGACATCCTTGTCTCTAAATCGAGGAGACAAAGGTTTAACAGACGGACTGTTTGGTGGATAAGAAATAGGCTGGATGGTTGCACTCAGGAAGTTGTAGCCAACAGTTTGACATCTAAGTGGAGACCAGAGACAAGCAGCATTTCTCAGGGGTCATTTCTGGGACCAGCACTCTGTAACATGACAGCTGAATCAAGTACAATTTCCGAAAATTTCGTAAAATCATCACAGAATCATAGAATGGCTTGAGTTGAAAAGGACCTAAGAGATCATCTAGTTTCGACCCCCCTGCTATCTGCAGAATTGCTAGCCACTAGAACCACTAGACCAGGCTGCCCAGAGCCACATCTAGTCTTGCCTTGAATACCTCCAGGGATGGGGCACCCACAACCTTCTTAGCAAACCTGTTCCAGTGTCTTATCACCACCTATTTGTCATGGATACCAAAGCTGGGTAGTGCAGTTGACATGTTGGAGGAATGTCTCTCACAGGGACCTTGAGATGCTTCAGAGGTGGGCATATGGGAATCTCATGAAGTTCAATAAGGCCGAGTAAAAGGTGCTGCACAAATACAGGCTGGGCGATGAGTGGATTTAGAGAATGACTTAGTGGTGCTGGTTGATAAGAAGCTCAACATGATCCAGAAATGTGTGCTTTCAGCCCAGAAAGCCAACCATATCCAGGGCTGAATCAAAAGAATTGTGATCAGCACATCATTCCACTCTCATGGAACCCCAGCTGGAGTAACTACTCTGAGGCCCACAGTATAAGAAAGACACAGATCTGTTGGAGTGAGTGCAAAGGCCACAGGAATGATTAGAAGGCTGAAGCACCTCTCCTATGAAAACTGGCTGACACAGTTGGGTTTCTTTAGCCTGGAGAACAGAATATTCTAGGGAAGATCACAGCAGAATTGCAGTACATAAAGGAGGCCTACAAAAAAGCTGGAGCCTGCAAAACAAATCTCTTTTTTAGGAAATGTAGTGATGCAGCAAGGGATAGTGGCTTTAAACTAAAAGAAGATAGATTAAGCTTAGATATAAGGAAGAAATTCTCCATGGTGAGGGTAGAGATGGAATATGTTGTCCAGAGAACTTGTAGATGCCCCCCAACTGGAAGTGCACAAAGCCAGATGAATGAGGCTTTTAAGTAATTTGGTCTATCGGAAAAAGTCTCTGCTCAAGGCAGGAAGGCTGGAACTACACAATACTTCAGGTCCCTTCAATCAGAACCATTCCATGATTTTGTGATTCTATGATTCTATTATACAGTCTCAGTCAGAACAAAAAGCGGCTTTGATGCTGATTTTAGTCCTAAGGAAAATAATGGACATTCCTGTACACAGTTATGCTGCTGCATAACTTGTGACTGCACTAACAAGGGTTTATTCTCAGCTTAACAGCCTGTAGGACATTGAAGAACTCAGCATCAGGCCACATATCTGAATTATTATTATTTGTGTCAGTCGCTGAAATTTGGTGCCAGAGTTAGTACCAATATGGGTGATGAACTCTCACAAGTCAAAAGTAGTCTGATGAGTCAGTTCGTGAATGTTACTGGGACTCACTGACATAAGGCTGAGATACTAACTGCTGGGAAGTGATGCTCCACAAACAGTGAGGTGCATATTCATTGTACCAGAATACTCTTGTAATGGATACATATCTTTTCAGGACTTTGCTGTCACCACCATGAATTACTACTATGTGCACAGAATAGTATTTGTGCCTGTACACAAGAATACGCATTACTGAAGAAATATACCTCAAGTGGGTAATTGTATTTTATGACTGCACAAAACTGCATAAACAGAAACTTTCTGCATTTTAAGGAAAACAACCTTTCATCTGCTTTCATGCTACACAGATCTCAACATCACTCATTCTGCGTGCTTTGTTTTACACTTGCTTGGAGAGCTGGGTTTGTCTGGGTGTTTTGTTTTTTTTTGAGGATAAACTGTAGCTCGAGGATATCCACCACAGCAGAAAGATGCGCGGCCTTACTGCACTCCTACTACTTAGATATACTAGCCACTCAGAAGAGACTGAAGGAATATACAGGCTCTACATTCCAACAAAAGGAGAAAAGTCTGTCGCTGTCTAATGCTCAATGGCTGCACTTCCTTGGACACCTTGTACTTAAGAGATAGAACTAAACCCACTGAATTAAGCTTCAAAATTATAATGCAGTATCTTCCAAGCATGACCAATTCTCATATAATAATAATTATTAAAAATAACAGTAGTAACAATAAGAAAGGCAATATAATAATGAGAGCTACAGCTTTACTTTACAACTGTCAATTAAATAAAGAGATCTCTAACCTTTTAAATGGAATTTAATTCATACTCACTAACTGCCAGTGCCTCCCACAGTAAGGTAACACCAGTGTTATTAAAAATTTTATTGCCCTCTTTCCCCTTAATGGGAATTTACTTAGACCTTCCAAATCTTTGGACTACTTGGAGAATAGTTTAACTATGGAAATATAGCACGATAAAACTTATCATTATGGATGTTCTTGTTAAATTGTTTTTTATAATTTAACTACCAGGTCTTACAGGCACTCTCAGAGGAAAAGAAATGTAAAGAAAGAAAGACCAGACTGCACAGCTAACCTCTTTAGAGACTGATGGCAATTTAGCTGTTATATTCTTGGGAAATCTTTGTAATCTCCTTTTTGAGCTGGGAGACATGATCTCTTTAAAATGAGGCTGAGGAACATTCCTGAGGAATTGCCAGGTGAAAAGCAAGGAGAATAGGTGACGGGGCAGGGGAGACCTACTCTCTTTGTAAGTAATCTTTAAGTAAGTAATCTTTAACACTGAAAATTTTAAATGGATATCTACATAAATTTTAACAGTAGTGTGCTACATTTATTCAAAGATAAAATAATTCATGGAAATAACTGTCCTACAGTATCACAGTGGAATCCCAACAAGCCAAAGCATCCACACACACACATTAGTTTAACATTTAGTAGGCCTTATTTTCTTTTCCTAAGCTGCAAAGATGGATATGTTGGAACAAGGGCCAAGCTTTCTAGGCTTTGTCCTTGGATTGTATTTCTCCCATCTGCAATTTCATATTCTAAAGTGGTATTAAGAAAATTTAGGACATAATTGCTAAGTGAATTCATCTACATTCATATGTGAATGTCCTCATAAACTCTGTGAGGAAACAGAAACACTAAAGTTGCCAGTTAAATGTACATTAAGTATCTATTTATGATCACCAAACTGACAGATATGATTAAGCTCTAAAACTACAACTGAAACTTCCATGCAGCAGAATATGAGCAGATGAGTTCTTCAAATTAATGGAAAGGAGCAGAAGAGATACTTTTCCAACAATTTCTTATTTAGCGAAATACAGAAATGTTTTTGTTTTTTTTTTAGCGTTTTATGTGTCACAGAAGAAAGTGCAGAGGAAATGATGTTTCAGAGAAAAAATTAACACATTTCAGTCTGAGAAGGTTGAAACAATGTGTTGATATTACCTCTGATTTTTTCCTTGCATCACATACCAGTGAAGCCAACAGAGTATCAAAAAGCATTTTAATAGAACAAAACATTGACACGGATTACAATACTGTTTATGCTTCTTTGGTGCACATGGAAGGTGTGTAGCCACAGCTCTAAATTTTGTTTTCTCTTGGCTCATTTTTATCCACAGATTAAAACAGGTTTATTGCTACTGAAGGAAACTTCTTTTCATTCTTTTGTCTCTACACAGTTAAGAAGTATCGCATATTTCATAACCAGGGGTCTAATCACAATGTTCAGAGAGCAGTGCAAATGCTATTAGTTATTCATAGACCTACTCAAACTAAAACATTCATACCTGTAAAGGGCATGTTCACCCAAGGCCTGGAACCTTGTGCTCCAAGAGCTGCAAAACTGTACACTGTTTTTCATTTGTTTTCTCCTGTAAAATACTGCACTACAGCAACCACACTTTACTAACCTTCTTCTCTCTTGCCCAGAGTACCCCTGCTGAGACAGCACTGACAAATCTCTGCCAAGTTGAGGCTGGAAGAAAAATTATCAAAAGGGTGGCTCAAAGCTGCTCTCTCCTCTGGCCTGCAGACTGAGATGGAGGTTTTATCTCAAAATTATAACCTCTAATTTTATTTTATTTTATTTTATTTTATTTTATTTTATTTTATTTTTTATTTTATTTTTTTTTTTGTCATCAGAATAGTGAATTTAACTTATTATATGTGATATAGAAGAAACAATGGCAAGGTTTGCCCACATATGCTACACCACAGTGAGGTGGACAACTGGCTCCCTTTCAATTCAGAACAATATAGGGCAATACAGAGCAATATATGCAATATTTTGGAGAGAAACACTGGTTATCAGGAACAAACTCAACCTAGAAGCTAAAATTCCAACCTGTAAGAAGAGGTCTCTGTCCAAATATTTAAGCTGTTAGCTAGTCTCCATATAGGAGATATGCCCATACAGGAGATAGTGAAGGAGTAATACTCTTCACTATCCTGCATGAGTTGAAACATCCTCTTAAACACTAGCAAAAAGCAAGCAAAAGCCACCAACAGTGCTGAAAACTATGGTCTTAACTCGAGCTGTAGAAGTAAGATAATATTACTCTGAGGTCAAGTACGAAGGGCAAAAATAATAATACTCAGTTTCTGTATAAGAGATAATCCGCACATTACACGAATCTACTGGATGGGAGAAAATAAAGGGCATTTGCAGTGATTCCAAACTTTATGAACGAGAAGAGTTTCAAGTAGTATAAGAAGCAAGGTGATGTTGGTATGAACACACAGTATCACCTCAGACTTCACTCAGACTACGCCAAAATCCTAGCTATGCTCCAGCTCTTTATATGGTTGAGGTAGGAATAACCTGGGAAAGTCACTTCAAAAGTAATGCCTCCTATTTATATATTTGGAAATTGTGACAAATACGGAGAGCACAATGACACAGTTTAATAAAGCAAATTGTCAGCTATAAAACACAAGTTTTCAAAACACTCTATTTTTTAACATAGCCATCACTGTGAGCTGTGCATTTTTACCAGCCACGAACAAGAGCCTGCACACCATGCTCATAAAAGTCTGCACCAGTGAAAGGGAACCACTGTCACTGTCGCCACAGCTGAAATATACCATCTACCACCTCACTGGGCTCACATCCGCTGTTTGGTCTCCATCAACATTCAGTGAGTGTTGATGAATGGCAATGGGTGCCATTTTTTCCCCACGGAAGAATTCAGTGATGCACCTCTATCTACTTCATATGCACTTCCATGGCAGACACCATTTTGTCAGACTGTCCCTCTGCTGCCATCTGTTCCAGAGCAACAACATGTAATGGAATACTGTCAGGAAAGTTCAACCTATACCACTATCCCAACAACACCCATGCCTGACACTGAGAGACAACATAAAATAGGAGGCATTACTTCTGGAGCAGCCCTCCTCACTTGCCATTTTGTATCTGCACTCCTCCCATGTTCCCTTTTGTATTTTCCCTTTTTATGGCTGCAAAGGGAACTGCTACAAAGTGAACTGCAAATTCATTTTGCCATTTCAGAGCAATGCCGCCCATCTCAAGCTGGACTTGACCTGATGTTTACCCCTCCTGTGCTACTCCTGCCTTCTGGAAACATTTTTCAGGTCTCCAAGATGGAAGTTCAGATACAATGAAACACTAACCAACATCAACTCCATGAAAAAAAAAAAGCTACACAGTAATCAACACCGCTTGCCCGGTTTCTTAAGATCTTCTTCCTGGAAGACAGAGAAGTTCAGCAAGAAAAATGAAAATCCCTCCTGAACCACCAGCATATGATCAACAAACAAAACTCAACACGGGCAAATAAACTAAACCACATTACCGTTATAACAGAAACATCATGTTTTCCATATAAATAAATCAAGTTGTATCTTTCCATATGTTAGGAATGTACTAGGACTTTACCCTCTCCTTCTGTTCAAATTAGGAGAAAAATGCACAACTTCACCGAATTAACAGATGCCATTCGTGACTTCTGTGTTTCTCCTTTGTGTTTCTGCTACTCTTACTTGTCCAGGCATTTGTGAACTAGAAAAGTACAGTTGAATTTCTAAACAGTCAATATCAAAAATGAATACCAAAGCCACCAAAATAAAATAGCTCTGAATTGTGCTCTTTTAGTTAAGAATGCTACTGCTCTTTCTTACATTCTGTTGCCACACTAAAACTTCCACTGGAAGAAGCAAAATAAAGCAATATGCATGCTACTCCAAAAGTAATGTCTACTGTTTTGGCTTGAGACACCAAAAGGTGGATGTGGGTGGAATGGCAGTAGGTGTTGAATCTTTTCATTATATTTCATTATATATTGTTGCTGTGTGACAGATGGCAGCAGAGGAGCAGTCTGACAGAATGGCATCTGACATGAAAGAGCATATGGAGCAAAGGTGTGTCACTGAATTCCCCCATGCAGAAAAAATGGAAGCCACTGGCATTCATCAACACTTCCTGAACATTTGTGAAGACCAAACACTGGATGTGTGCATTGTGAGGTGGTGGATGGTGAGTATCAGTAGTTGTAGCAGTGACAGTGGGAAATCTTTGCTGATGCAGATTTTTATGAGCGTGGCAGGCAGGCTCAAGTTCTTTGCTGATGAAAATGGACAGCTAACCATGGTGACAGTGTTGAAAACCAGTGCTCTGTAGTTCTGAATTTACTCTATCAATTAGTGTCATTGTACTCTATGAATCTGTTGTTGTTTCCACGGAAATAAACAGGAGCAACCCACCTATTTTAACTTTTCAGGTGATTTGATTAGTAGGACAAAAAAATAAAATAATGATAATAAAAAAAAAAAGCAGTTCTATTTTAATTCCTGATATCATTCTAAACCTGTATCAAAGCTGAGTTTTTTTCTAAGTCTTTTTGAAAATTTTAATACCAATTTGAGTCCTGATGTACATGTTAGAAAGCTTTAACATTCTCAGAGAGAAAAAAAAAAAAGACTGTAGCCAAACATATTCCAATGTGGATTACTGCTACAAAAACACTCATTTTTTAATAGGTTTTCTTTTCAAAGCTTTCTGTTGGGTTCTAGAACATAGCCTAAATGTATTTAAAGTAT
This sequence comes from Tympanuchus pallidicinctus, assembly GCF_026119805.1. Classification (NCBI taxonomy): domain Eukaryota; kingdom Metazoa; phylum Chordata; class Aves; order Galliformes; family Phasianidae; genus Tympanuchus; species Tympanuchus pallidicinctus. Next base: position 37,580,014 of record NW_026294758.1, read on the forward strand.
TAATTCCAAGCCATAATTAAATTGTAACTCAAATTACAATTTAAATTTAAATGTATGTATGTCACTCCAGAAGTACTGCTGCCTTTTTAGTTCTACAGAAACTACAAGATCCACCTCCAACATCATGGGCCAACATAACAAAGTAGCAGACATTATTTTTCTAGTTGCTCCCACATAATTCTAAATTAGTTGTCGTACTCTAAACTGTTTTTTACAATTCCAACATTCCACTTCTGTAAATAGAGAAACGTTCAACTCTAAATATATTTAGAAATGTACTTAGCAGTGCCAACCACAGTAATTTTCCTTTGCAATTAGTAATTGATTAATAACTTCTCTGAATTTTGGGTACACTGCACAAAACCGCATAAATCATACTTTCTGCATACAGGTTACTTTGTACAGCTGTATGATAAAATAAATAATGCCGAAAGAAATTTAGCTTTGGGGGATTTCAATACTTCAATTATCTCTTGATAACCTTATTTAGCTTATTCCTGAGGGAAACAGAAAAGTAAAAAACAAAAACAAACAAACAAAAAAAAACTTTTTTTTAAAAAAAAGCAATAGAAAATGTTTTACTTCATCAAAAAATAAATGTTTTGACTTGCAACACAACCAAGTTTTAGTACAGCTATCTTTGCAAGAATAGAAGGGTATCAAGGTATAGGAAGGTCGCTGGTCTTGGGAATTAATATGAACACATAAAATAAGTTCTGATATTAAAAAGATAAAAATCAGAACAGTATCAATAGCTTTATTCTAATACACACTCAATCACACTAAGAATTATTGATTTAATCTACCCTGCTAAACAGGATGAAAAATCCTTCCAAAGAGGATTGTGGCAGCTTTTTTGGATTATAAATTCATTCAAATCCTGTAGATTTTAGAACGAAGACCTTCCTGTCTTACCAATGGAGTTATGAAAGGAGAGAGTGGTTAGCTGATTTTCTTTAAAATAAAACTCCTTACACATTTGATCACATTTAATTATAAACAATGCTACTACTCTACCACTAAAAGCAGAAAACTGTGCACCCTCTGATCCTTGCTGCACAATATCTCCTCCTGAGAGACAAGGACACAAACATGTGCCCTTAGTGTTAAGCAAAGAAAGAAAAAGATGTAGCAGCTGGTAGATATCAGGACTCTACACTGACTATTCAACTCCAATCAGCAGAATTTTCACCACAGTAGTTGCAATGTCAGTAAAGGTTAAATGTATTTCCTGTCTAGGACTGACCAGAAGGTTTTGACTGTAAGAATAATGTTCAAATAAGTAGCTAAAAATTTATGAACACAGAGCTCTGTTTTTGCTTTTTGTTTTGTGAGAGTGGGATTGAGTTGCATGTTTGGTCTTACAAGGGAGGTGTTAGTCTGAAGTAGCTGGTGAGAGATGGGGAAGGAAGCCATTTCCACATCTGTCATGAAATTTTACAATCCAAGTACAACTATGGGCTTTTAAAAATTGCAATCCCAGTGCCTCTGAGAGCTCTAAGGAGGCATCACAGCAACTGGCAAGTTCACGTCCCTGTCAAATAAAGCAAAACAAGGTTGCTCAGCAACCTGTGATCATTGGTTTTCAGTTCCAGGGCAACATTAAGCATTTCATGAAAATTCTCAAAAGGAAATCAATTACTGACTCCTTTCCCATTAATCTTTTCTATTGTTTCTTTACAAAACACCAAGCAGTGCAATGTAAACTGATAGTTCATGCCCTTTTGTAAAGCCCAATGAGTCACTGCCTCATTTCTGTAAGTTAAAATGAGTGCAAGGAGCAGTGTATATATTTTCTTCTGTAAGAACAAGTTTAACCTTTCCAGCATTTAAAGAGACTACACCACAGCTATATACCCTCATCCATTATAAGTTCAAACTATGACAAATGTTGTTTGTATTTGCAAAGCTGTTAGGCGATATGGTAATGTTTGTTTCACTAAACAGCCCCCATGAGCATATATGAATAGGAAACAAACACCTTTAGCATTCTGAGCGGTCCACTGTGTTCTGAATTTTTTTCTCCTTTACTAACTCAGTACTCTGTAACATAAAATAACTAAATGATATATACTGCATTGCCTGAAACAGGCTTTGCTGTTATTTTATTGACTTCCAATTCTACTTCATGTTGTTTTACTGAACAAACATAAAAATGACAATGAGAGAAAGAAGACAGATACTCATGCCACACCGTGAATGTTTATTTAAATAGCAAACTGAACTCTATCTTATTAGCTACTCTGAACTGTATTACTGGTTTCCTCTAATCTATACTCTCTGATACGCAATTACAACAGAATAACGTAGTTTGACAAAGTTCTGACACCACTACTCCAGACATGAAATGAAAAGTATAGTTAATAAATAGGTGGAGTTTTTTTTCTAACAAAATACCACAGCAAGAGAAGTTTCACAGCAAAGAATGTTCATATTCCTTTTAAATCCTGATCATAAAATATTTAATAACCATCGTCCCTGTCCTGAAACTTGTAAACACCTGACCAGTCCTGGTAGGATCAAGTGCCTTCTCATTTACAAAACTGTAAATCAGAAATAACTCTGTTGAAGCTAATGGAATTTAAGAGGCATAAATCAAGGGAAATCAAATCCAATGGGAATACTTTTATGTGTAAGAGATTTAAAAACTGGGCACCATGTTAGATGCTCTCTTATATCTCTATCCAGTTGTTTAAACATCAGTATAAAACTCTTAAGCACATTAATAGCAAGAGAGTTTATAACATTCAAAATGACTAATGCATTGACCTACAGTAGTCTTACTGTTTCCAGTGAACATTTATATTGCCAGCAATAAACCTTTTCACACTGTACTTTGTCTTACAAATCCGAATTCAGGTCTCACTGGTCCTAGTAAGTACAATGTTTTCATTTAACTGACTTTCTCATGAGACTCGATTTAAGTAATTTCCTCCTCTATCACCAATATAATTTACAGAAGAGTAATAAAGAAGTGACTCACGGGAATACCTAGGACTGAGTCAAGTTCATCTATGTGGTATGTGTAGGCAGTAAATCCAATGCTCTTTTACAGCAAACCTACAGCACACTTCTTCAACTTTGTACTGTAACAAAGTCTGATGACCTACCACTCTGTACAGCAGGCTTAACCAAACACAGATAAACACACAATCTGTACAGAACCAGGCAGAAGACTGATACATTCACCAATCTTTTTTCATCAGTGCTGGTGCTATACAAAATTTATACTGTTTTGTATAAGAATGAGTTGCCAGTAACTATCAATTATATAAGCAAACTCCACATTCACGTGTAACCTCATTGATTTTGATAAGACATCTTGAACAACAATTATTCATATGAGTGACATTTTCTGAAGGGGATTTTTTTCATTTCTGAGGTTTAATAATTCAGAAAAATCTCTGACAAGATCTACAAGCACATGTAAAGAAAAAGCAAATGACAAATCAAAAACAATCACCAAAATCAATGTGTCATGTAGCATTCAAAATGTGTATGAAATAAAACATCATCACAACTAGTTTAGTGAGGGTTTCTAAAAAAAAAAAAAAAAAAAAAAAAAGATTACTTCTGTTAACTCTGTCCATAGTCAGGTATGATTCTACTGAGAATGGCAATCTCCAATCACAACAGAAAAAACACAGTGCATTAATTTAGAAATATACAGGTCTCTCCTGCTCTATCAGCTTCCATGTTGGGTGAAAAAGCTATTAATGTTAAGTTCAGCTTTGACTGGAATACATGGAATCTTCCACTGTGTTTAGTGGGAGCTGCAATAAGCGTTTAATTAACAAACTCAACTGTCTTGAATCCAGACATCAATGAGGAATAAGGTTTAAATGTTAGGTTAAGTTATCATCTTAGTGCCTAAGCTCCCATACCAGCTTTAAACTAAAGTTCAGATAAAAGTCAAGTAGAACTGAGAGCCAACTGTACCTCATGATGAAGTATCTAAATTTGTGAAAATCAATGACAAGCTTCAGGTCAAAGCTTTCATATAACATTCATTTTGCACATTCAAGCACTATTCCTTGGTGGCTTTCCTGTTTGGAGAGCAGAATCAGAATATCCAAGGGCTGGGTTTCATTTTTCAGTGAAAGGAAAAACATCCCCATTGCACATCTGTCATATTGGTGCCAAATTCCCTGAAACAGGGAAAAGTTCATCAGCTAGAATGGTAGTAATGAATTAGATAAAGCTATGTATTCTCTTTTTTATAAATATATTTATGTTTCCATTTTGAAATGTTGGTTTCTGTGCCTCACCAGTCCTACAAGGTCAGAAACATTAAGAAACAAACACAAATTTAATTCCATTATAATAACCACTAGAACTGCTCACTGTGTAGTTAAATGTGTCAGACTAATATTCCCAGTTCCCAGACATCATTCGCATTTCACAAGATGGAAATGGTATTTCTGCCTAACAGAGCTTCCAAAAGAGCAGCCTGTTGCAATGGTATAACCATTTATTGATAAGATGTGCATAGTTGCCTGTGCCAGAGTTCACTGTCTCATGTCTTCTTGAAGACTCTAACTCTTTTAGAAAACAAGTCTCAGCAACCCTGCTTTCTTCCAATTATCATTTTTTCACAGGCGATGGTTTTGTGACTTTTCAGCTGGGCACCAGCACCACATACTGGCCTAAGAACTATCAGGAGGGGTCTGTCGATGATGAAGGATATTTAAACTCCCCTAGTTGAAGGTCTGCTTGCTCAGAGAGGCAGAAAGGCGGAGTGGCAGTAATGCTAAGATGGGTGTGTGACAGAGAATCAAGGAATTCACATGAATTCTGTCATTCCGTCTCTACAAATTACTTGTATTTCAAATAAAAGCAGTGAACAAAATTATCCTAACATTGTGCTTTATGTCCAAAGGAGGTGAAAAATTTGGCTGAGAATGTAGTAAAATGGAATATCTCAAGAAGAAAACAGTGTCAAATTTAATACTGCAGTGCTAGTTGGGGCTGGAGCTGAGTGGCAGTGACAGGATAACTCTATCAGACACTGATACAATGAAAGGACCTGCAAGTACATTTCTAATATTCATGCTAAAAGGTAGTTGAGACCTTTACACATTGCAATAAAATCCCTTGCTGAGCTAAATTTCAGACACTCTCAGAGGTCTATTGAGAGAAGTGTTTTCCTTCAACAGCAGAAAAATCTAATCTGAGCTATAATACCAGGTATCTGTGCCGGCTCCTCTCTACTCCCCACTGGCAAAACTACTGCTCTGTGCACAGGATGGGGGTGGTTGGCTGGCTGAGAGAACACAGAGCTCATTCCATAGTCAGACTGTCGAGGTCCACTTCAGAGGGACCTTGACAGGCTTGAGGGCTGGGCTCGGGTGAACATAATGAGGTTCAACACGGCAAAGTGCAAGGTTTTGCATTTGGGCCGGAAGAACCCCAGGCACCCGTACAGGCTGGGAGGAGTGGGCCTTGAGAGCAGCTCGGCAGAGAAGGACCTGGGGGTCCTGATGGACGAGAGACTGAACATGAGCCATCAGTGCGCTCTGGCAGCTCGAAAGGCAAATGGGATCCTGGGCTCCATCAGGAGAGGGGTGATCAGCAGGGACAGGGAGGTGATTGTCCCTCTCTACTCGGCTCTTGTGAGGCCCCATCTGGAGTACTGTGTCCAGGTGTGGAGCCCTCAGTACAAGAAAGACATAGAGATCTTGGAAAGGGTCCAGAGGAGGGCGACTAAGATGATCAGGGGGCTGGAGCACCTCCCCTATGAGGACAGGCTGAGGGAGTTGGGCTTGTTCAGCCTGGAGAAGAGAAGGCTGCGGGGTGACCTCATTGCAGCCTATCAATACCTGAAGGGAACCTGCACCCAGGAGGGGAGTAAACTCTTCAAAAGGGCTGACAACAGCAGGACTAGGGGAAATGGATCCAAGTTGAAGGAGGGAAGATTTAGGTTGGATGTTAGGGGGAAGTTCTTTACAAGGAGAGTGGTTAGGCCCTGGAACGGGCTGCCCAGGGAGGTTGTGGATGCCCCGTCCTTGGACGTGTTCAAGGCCAGGTTGGACGGGGTCCTGGGCAACCTGATCTGAATGTGTACGGTTGGTGGTCCTGCTAGGCAGGGGGGTTGGAACTACATGATCCTTGAGGTCCCTTCCAACCCGGGTGATTCTGTGATTCTGTGATTCTGTGATTCCATAGCCCGTTCCTGCAGGGAAACTCAGTTACTCACTCCCAAGAGAGGCAGGAGAACTTCTGTAGCTTAAAACCCTGCCACTGCTATTCATTCATACGTGGCTCACTGGATGGAGTCCATTATACTCACAGAACATCAAAGATTTCTCAAAGTTTAGCATCAGATTGACTTACTTACTTTGGTTCAGATGAGATGAGCTACTTGGGGCATGGCACTTCAAATATCTTACAATTCAGAGTTCGGAAGGAATAAAGATGATACAGCAGTAATTAGAAATAACTGAAAACTATAACAGCAGGCATGAAATTTCTCCCTTAAAAATCGTTTTTACATTTCAGGGCAACTGAATGACCAATTAATGTCAATTCTGAATAGCAATCTGAAGCACTTGGGATTTGCAAGTCACTGAGAAGTGAATGAGAAGGAATGGTAATAGAAGAATTAATGGACATTTGGATTAAAAAGTTATCCTTTCAAAAAGTGTCTGACAAAGGCAAATTCTGCCACACAAACAATTAACATTCTTTGAACAGGTCAAGTGTGCTGATAAGATGGCCGGAGAATTCTCTCTGGACTTCCAAAAGGCATTGACAAAATTTTTCACAAAAAGTTTTTTGGAAATTAAGTGCCATAATGTCCCTGCAAAACTAAACAATTGGTTAGAGTATTGAAAATATATGTTAGGAGTAATTCATTCTTTATTAAAAAAATTAACTTTGTACAGTGGAAGCAATTCCTGCTAGAGTTCCTCTGGGGTCTGTGCAAGAACATTTTCTATTCTATTTCATGAAAAATGACAGGGAAAAGGAAGTGAGCAATGAGATGTAGATGTCAGCTACTGTCAACAATCACAGAAAGACTATAGCTGCTTCACATGAGTTGCAGAAGGATCCTGTAAATTTCAGTGACAGCAACAGACAGCAAATTAAATCCAGTGTGTACACATGTAGATTTATCTGATGTATACATCTAAAATCACATTAATACGTAGTATTTTGAGTTACCCAGTACCATCAAAGATTCTGACACTTTGAGTAGTAGTGTTTGCAGTTCTGGTCCTTTCTATTCAAAGACGTCTGATGGCAGAGTTACCAAAGTTTCCAAGTGGGAGATAAGGGAAACTAAACACCTTATATGTGGGGAATAAGTAAGATTCCTCATTCTAGAGAAGAGATAATTAAGGGAGAAATGTCAGAAATCCAAAAAACTATGTACAGCTTAAGAAGAGTGAACAGAGATCAACTTTCACGGCCTCTTTTAATAGCCATCAAACAAAGCTAATAGGAGTCAGGTCCAAAGCGAGCAGAAAAGAAGTGGTTCTTTAAACAGTGAAAGAGCAAATAAAATACTTCATAAATAATATTATGGATGCTGACAGTTTACTTTTATTTCAGAGACTGGACAAGCATCTGGATAAAAAGAAAAAATCAAGGATTTCTAAGTACACAGAAACCACATCCACATTAGGTTCCTGAGCTGAAAACAATCAAGGGACTATGATTAGGTGCTTTATTGTTCCTCTCCCACAAACATTAATTTAACACTATTGCCATAGACAATCAGGCTAGATGGGTCTTCTGACTGACCCAAAATGGCCTTGTGTCCCTACAAGTCTTCTAATAAAGGCTGTTTACATGAACAAAAAAGTTATACAAAATACTTTCCTATGTCCTAGATGTCATACTATTGGCTTCAAAGGTGTAGCAACACAGTGTGCATTTTCTTTGCTGTGTGTTTTCAAGACATCAGGTTACTGTGTTAACATGCTTTATAAAGAACAAAATCTGTAAAAGTAAAAATTTATTCTCCTGGTTTATCCAGAGGGAAGGCTATATGCTACTGTTGATTAAGCTAAATGTTTTTTAAACAAAGAACATTCTCCAGTTGTAAGCTTGAATTTCAACCATACAGCACTAGTCAGTAACATATTCACTGCCTACTAAGCGCTCACTCTTGTATAAAACTTGGCGTTTTTATTTCAGGTAGAACAAAACAGAGTACCAGAATGTATCAAAAGTTCTAAACATGACTTGAAACATCTCTGTAACTTCAGTTTGGCCCTGAAAGCCTTGATATAAAAACACCTGAGGCCTATTCCGCACTGACACAAAAACATCTCTGAAAAAGAAAGAGAAGAGAGAAAAGCCTTAACTTGACGAAAAATGGCCTTTTGCTGATGGAAATTCCTCACTTGCTCATAAACATATGCTATCACCCAGGGAGCAGAATCCTCCTAAGTGGAAGGGTCTGCATGGACAATTCTTTCTTTCCTGACTGGTTTGGTCCTGCATAATCCATGATTGCGCCTGGCTAATGTGCATTTTACAATCTTATCTCCATCTTGCACCATCATGTAATCTACAAGAATTTCCACAACAACCTATTCTGGCAAGATTTCATGGCATAGCTTGATACCCTTCTACTCTTGTCGTATCTGCTTACAGTTTCATTCTAAAGAGTTTTTCACTGAGCAAATACCAATCAAACTGGGTCTAACATGTTGCCAAATAATCATTTACTGGCGTAAGCCATACAACTCTGGAAAGTAGGTTTCTATTTACCATACATTTTCCTGTGTCTGGCAGGTGACAAGGAACACCACAGTTTCTCAGTAAGGGTCAGAAGATTTATTCAGCTCCATGGCTGACATATGTATCTCTGTACTTTACAATTCATCATTTGGAAAGGAAGACAGACTGGTTAAATACAGAACCACAGAACACAGCTGCAAAACATGCAAATGCAATGCTGGCATTATCTTGTCTGACAAAGTTATGAGAATTATTTATGACCCTGCACAAAGCAGTGGGGAGGCTGTGAACAAACTGGCCACCTTTTCTGGTCAAGGCAAACACATTTCAATTAAAATACTTTTAATAGGCTGGCCACGGGAACTGGAAACCAATCTTCTAACAGGAAATCAGAAGTTAGTAACAAAAACAAAGGCTGGTTCCCCCTGCAAATGTGCTCGAGAAACAGACAAAGTACTTAACTACTTAAGCACGTGAACACACAGAAGTATATTGGCCATGTCTTAGAAAAGGAATGACAGAAATAGAAGAAAGGAGGAAGGGATGTACGGACGAAGGGATAAAGCTTTCTAGACTGAGGACAAGTAACATAACCATTTAGAAAACTTACTAGTTCTAGACTTGTTTAAAAACCATGGGGGAAAAAAAAAATCTACGGATCTTTTAAGGTTTATAATAGGAATGATTGATGGTAAAGTTCCATCCAATATTCCTTCTATTTTCACAATAATGTTGAGTTTTGCAAAAGGCAAACCGTGGCTATCTTCAAGTACTACTTGATTAACAAAGTCAACATACAGAAAAGAAGTGGGTTACACAAAACGCAGTGCTGTCCCTCAGTCTCCTGAAGGAATCCTTATGCTTTACTCCTCTGCAAAGCTGTAGCAATTCCTTTCTCAGAAAGATGCAGTTCACTTAAAAAGACAAGACTCAGAAAGACCAAGCAGCAAGACTAATCAGTGAATCCACGACCTATGTGAAACAAAGGTAAGAACTGGGCTTGGATGAAAAAAAAAGACAAAAATAGGTGGCAGAAAAAATTGAACACTGTGACTTTTCTGATATGCTTCCATTTACGTTTGAGACAGGCTTTGAGCTCAAGGAAGACAACTGTAGCTTAGACTTCAGAGAAGTGAAGAGTATAATGAGCTACTATAAGCAGCCGTGCCCTGGCACTATGGAACTTCTTCATTGGAGACATTTGAAAACTGGCTAAGTATCTGCCACAAAAGACACAGACATAGCTGGCTCTCCTGGAGGACAAGGAAATGGACAAGCTGATCTCTAGAGATCTCCCTCAGGAGCCCTTCATTTCTACAGCTGTCAGCCATTAAGTACCAGATGTATGATATACTGCTCATTTTCATTAAATATTTTACAGATTTCTTCCTCCATTTTCATCTAGCCTGGTCCACTTACTTATACATTTTGTTGGAAAGGAGTTCCCACAAACATTGCCATCTGAAAATTGGGTTGCAACTAATTGTTATTCTCAAAAGTATAATTTAGTGTGTGTTTGCCTAGGGGCTTTAAATAAAAAATCATCACATAATTTGTAGCCTGACTACTATGCTGTAAAACCAGATTCTCATCTTCCCTCATTTTACAACAGCATATGAAGGCTATTAGATTGCCTCCATAACCAGAACCCATTTAGCACATCTTATTCTTCATCCAGCTCTTAATGAAAGCTCACATTTAGCAGCAGGATGCTCTGCTCTCTCTCCCTTCTCTTTCTCATTTTAACTGCACTGACAAGAGAACAACTGCTAAGTATGAAGTAATTAGACATGGCATACCCTTTGTATTCTCCAGTACATACTGGCATTATGTTTTTGTGTCATGTGAGCATACTGTCTTTGTGCTTATATTTTCCAAACATTTGTCTAACTGGTGGTTATTCTCTATGAGTCCCTAGATTTACTTTTTGTTGCCGCAAGTAGGAGAGAATTAAATTTTCTCTGCTGTATCTCTGCAACCCCACTGTATATGCATGTGTATATAGTCTGGAGTACACCCACCTCTGTTGTTTTTTTTTAATACACTAGGTCCTGGCACTTGTAACAATGGTTCTAAAGACTTCATTGAACTTATTGCAGCTGTTAACTTGCATTAAGAGTGCATTCTGTTTCAATGTCATGACTACAGAGGCTTTTCTCTTAAGATTACTACTGCTCAGTAGCTGCAATTCTTTGCACATAGAAGCCTATCACAGTCTTTTGAGTCATCTACGTGATATGGTGGAAATCATGGTAGAAAATTCTAACCCTTGCTGAACAGAATAACCTTATTTTAGGTCCTATATCTTAGCATAAGATTGTTTTCACTCTGCTGAATACATTCCTAGTCTAACAAGTTCTGCTATTTATTCGCAAAATTTCCTTTTGCTTCACATCAGGAACAGATTTGGAAAAATGGAAAATAGCCTATTCTTGCTGATCAATTGATCTTCTTACATAATATCTTCTCTCTGCCACCACTGGAACTTCAAGTTTGTACAGAGCTAATATTTATTAGCAATTTGTTTGATTTGCTGTCATTCACTTTGGAAACTCCCAACAAAAAATACCATTCAGCAAATCACATTTGCATTACCTAAAAAATAAAACTGTGTTATCTAACAGTGGCTACTGGGCCATCCCTCAACACAGCATGCTCAGGAATCTTTTTCTGTAAATGTATTCCTCTCAGGCAGGGAAATGGAAGAAAAGGGTAGTCTGTCACCTGTAAGAAGGGAGTAGGCCACTCTAACCTGGAAAGATCAGAAAAGAAAGATTACAGAAGGGGAAAGGTATGCTTTGGAAAAGTGCTGTCTCATCCTCATCCATTGCCTAGATTTAAGGAAGAAAAAGAAATAGAAATAGAAGAAAGAAATAGAAATAAAAAGAAATAAAAGAAATAGAAGGAGATGTATTCCTATAGTAATTAACACAGCATTTCACTCCCTTTTTGGAGGCACAGATGAGTTATCATGACCTCTTCCATTCTTCTATCTCCTTCAGGCTACCAGATCTTTGTTTCTCATTCTCTATTGCACCTTTAAGAGAATTAAAGAAACAACAATTTATAGAAAAGCACAAATCCAGAAAACATCAGTTATTTTGAAGCCCACATGTTTCAAATGACAAGAGACCCACATGCCCAGTCTCCTGCAGATCCTCTTCTTTTATCCATATAAATAAAGTAGTCAAGAGAAAAACATGATGTCAATAGTTCAAGAGCACAAAAGCCTTCAGCATCATAGCAAAGAGTAGCAATCCCAGCTTCTCAGATGCTTTGGAAGACAACCACAAGCTGACGCTCTTTTCCTCAGGCTATCAATAATATCTTAGCACCCAAACAAATTTAAATCCAGTGAGAAGCTCTGTTTATAAAAAAATGAGGAAAACCAAGGGAACTGAGATGAAAGATAAGCATACCTTAATTTTCATAACTGTATCAAAAGAAAGCTTCTTTCTTTCACTGTATAGCAACAAATGCTACATGCTACCCTCACAGTCATAATATTTATGCCAATTCTACAAAATGCTACATATACTATATGCTTTAATAGATATAACACTCAGCAGCTACCAACAGTGGAAGAAGAAACTTTCTCAAATGGCAGAGACTGACGCTTTGCTCCAAAACAAACGTCTGGTCAGTACAGCCACTGCAAGACAGAAGTGTAAAATATGTCAGTAAGCAACTGCTAGGGGACAGGGTGTATCCCAAATTGCTCCATCCAGCATGTAACTTACAACTCCTTGGCTGCTTTGCATTACACTACCTTATCACAGTCCCAGAGGGACTGCCAGCCCAGCCTGCTTTCTTGAAAGACTAATGCAAAGGGAGCAGTGACTTTTTTTTTTACATAAGACAAGGATTTGCTTGCTGGAAAAACTGCAAATCACACCACAAGGGTGGATCAGAAATGTCTGCAACAGGCAGTAAAAGGAAAAAAAAAAAGCAAAACAAACATCTTATCTATGCATGTAAATCACGATGTTACATGCCTGTGCTATTCTAAAGCTGAGCGAGACACAGGAGGCCTTTGGATCAACCATTCTGTAGTTTATAATGATGCTTCACCATATCTGCTTTATTGACCTTAATGCAGTTGTCACAGGAATGATAATAACAGTAAGCAAGTCTGAAGTCACAGGATGGATCTGACAGGAAGGCCTACTGATACGAATATCAGCTCAAGGAGGAGCTGATGGTGGCACTAACTATAACAATTAAAATCACTGTCTTCCAGGAAAGGTATCCTGGCCACTCTTCTCAGTGGTCACTTCAGCAAGTGGTTTTACTGCATGTTTTCCTGATATTTAACCTGCATCCAGTGGAAGTGGGAACAGAGTCTTCCAAAAGAAGCCAAGTATCAGTTAATACAGTAAGTGTACATTGCTGCTCTGTGGCTTTTCAAAACATAAATGAAAAAAGTTAACTTACTAGTTTACTAGAGCCTTACAAGTTTCACTGTAGGAATTCAGGTATCTTGGAGAAGCTATACCTACTGCCAATTTCACACTGGTAGTAGTAAGGAAAATGCAGAATAAATGAGCAGTTCAGTGAGCAATTTGCAGGAAAACAAGAACCAGAACAGGCAGCCTGGAAAATTACAGTCTCCCAGGAGTTAATGGAAAACCCCTTCTCCATAAGCAAAGAAGGTGAAGCTTCAAATTTCTTTCACAAGAAATGCAGACCACAAGAAAAGTTTGAAAGCAAGGGATGTACAGAAGCTGTGAGCTACAGTTCTCCACTGCTTACCAGCAGATCTCAAGGCTTTTTCTAATATACTTCTCGTCCATCAGTTTCTGAGTGACTTGCCCAATCATTCAAACAGATTTCATAGTTTTTCTGTCATCACTAAGGCAGTGAAAATGACCTTAGGAGGTGTTTCAAGACTCACTCAACTGGATACTCTCCAAATCACATAAGCACCAAAAAAAGGAGCAACAAATTATGTTTCTTACCAACAGAATGCACCAAGTAGCAAGAGGGAGATGTTTTCTAATGCTTATGACTTCTGGGTCTATAATCTGGTTCACACTGACCAACTTAACGCACCTTTCCATGTTAAATCTCAACAAAATACAGCGCAAATGTTGCATCCTCTTAACTGTGTTACTGCTAATCTACCCTAAACTCTTTCTCTTCCATAGCATCTCACATCATGCATAGCATCTGCAATCATCCAAAATTAAGAGGGTAGCTGGGAAAAATAACACTTCCAAAAACATTCTTCTGCTTTCCACTACTCCCTTCAGCTTTAATCATGCAATTAAGCATTGTCGGAATGTTCCTGGTTTGCAGCTGTCTCTGCTCAACTCTCATTTCTGTATGCAATTTCACTACCTCTTCTTTGGGTTCTTTCTACTAATCCAGTTTTTTGGACCAGCCTGATTTAGATCTTGGACATAGCTTTTTGAACTTCTTTTCTTCAAGGTTAGCTCTCAAAGTTAATTAAACCAGAAATATTTTTACTGCATATTACACTTGTTTTTTCATCCATTTCAGATTACTTATGGATGCGTATTTTTATGAGACTCATAGTTAACTTCTTCAAGCAAAATTAAACAGCTTGCTGACACATTCAGCTTTAATCACAATGTTCCAGTTTATCTAAAAGGGATGTTATCTTCAAAACCAAAGTTTAATTGCCTGGCCTGAACTGCCACAGTATATAGACAAGGACCATGGGAAGTCCTGCCTCTTATATAGAACCATGCTCACAGTTTGTCTCTCTTCATGCATTGTGGTAGAGAATTCAGCTAATTCCCCTCTTTTAACATCTTACTCCAAATGCTTAAAAACCTTCCAAGTTTTTTTAAATTAATTGCAATTGTCTCTCAGTAGTAGATAAAAGATCCTTACTCCTTCTCATATATTCTTTCACATTTCCTGTAATATGCAAAACAATTTCCCGCTTTTCCAAACACCTGCATAAAGCCTGCTACCACCAAACACCACTCATAAATTCAGTCTATTCCTGACTTCTATTTATAAAAAGAAACTATTTTACTCACTTTATATATAGCTATATATATACACATATATGTATAAACTGTCTTATTCCCCTGTCTATAAGTGATTGACAACCCTCACAGAAAATGATCTACATTTCTTCTTTTTTTTTTTTTTTTTTGTAGTAATAAAAAAGGGCTGCTCCAAAAGTAATACCTTTAATTTTATTACGTTGGCCCATGTGTCAGAGGTGGATGTTGGTGGGACAGAAGTAGAGGTTGCACCTTCCTGACAATATCCCTTACATGTTGTTGCCATTTGACAGATGGCAGAAGGACACTCTGACAAAACAGCATCTGACATGGAAGTGTGAATGAAGCAAAGACGTGTCACTGAAGTTCGCCATGTGGAAAAAATGGCACCCACTGGCATTCATCGATTCTTGCTGAACATTTATACAGACCCAAAAGTAAATATGAGCACAGTGAGGCAGTGGGTGATACGTTTCACCAGTGGTGTCAGTGGTTCACCTCCACTGGTACAGATTTTCACAAGCTCACCCACTCAGGGTCTTGTTCATCACTGGCAAAAATGCAGAGCTCTTGGTGATGTGTTTTGTAGCTGTGAATTTGCCCCACTGTTAAAGTGTTTTTGCCATTCAGATGGAAATAAACAGGAGTCATTATTTTTGGAGCCACTTACGTAACTATCTTACACAGACTTTGAACCACTTTTATATGTTAAGATACAAGTGGTAAAACGACAGTCATTTCAATTACTTCATGAACTCTGAGTTCTCCAAGTATCCATCCTATCTAGCAATCAGGTCAATATAAATTAAATTGTACAAGGCCCAGCTGTGAACTAAAGGAAGTATAGATTTACTGCAGACTGACCACCAGTACAGCAATGGCCATGCTACCATGGAAATACATTTGGAGATAATTTTGCACGTAATTACCAGAAACTTAGAACTGCCCATAATGAAAAGATAGTCGTGAAAGGAAATTTTGTCTAAGACTGTGAATGCATAAGACTTCTTTGGACGCAGACTGTACAATAGTAGAACGCTGAGCTCTTCAATGTGGTGTAACAACAAAAATACATACAGGTTATATTTCTTTCCACATGCCTAGCGTCTTGCACTTGAAGGCTTGCTACAGCCAGAAGACAAAGAATCACCAATCAGTCTGGCTTACAATGTTGCTGATGTTTTCTTTCTCATACACACATAATTCGACTTTCCTATATTACTCCTCTACTGGCAGTTGCCCTGTCTACACAACAAAATAACTAAAGATTCCCTTCACATATGCTCTTTTTTTATCTGCATATCCAGTGATGTATTTTCCAGTTATTCATTATTTATAGTCTCTATTTTCTCTCCTTCCTGTCTGTACACCTGATCAGTAATGTATGTATTATTAATATATATAGGTGTGTGCATGGCACCTCACTGAAGCATAAGAAGGGAAAGGGTGCTTACCGGGTCCTTTCCTTCACTCAGCGGGAGGTTCAGACATGCCAGATACAAAAAGGCAGTCCTGAGCCCCCCAGATGAGGTGAGGGAAGGCAGAAGGGGGAAGGAGGGAACCCTGCAGCTTGCTGTCATTTGCTGCAGTGTTACAAAGGCCGAAATAGGAATATACAAATGTTATTCATGCATTCCTGTATTTTATATTCATATTCATGCATATCCTGTATTGTATGCGTAAAAGTCCATTCGATTTTGACACAAAAACTTCCTTTAGAATTTTTGTGCCTTTGAATGGAAGCAGTATTTCCTACCTGCCCGCATGCATCACATGGGAAGCTGGCACTGCCTGCCCAAGCACACGCATAGCTGATTTCAAGCATTCTGTGCTGCCTATACCACTTATCAGCTTTTTGTATGCAAAATATTTACCTTGTGAACAGCAGGACCACCTCACCCAGGATTGCAATGATGGAGAATGGCTGAGATGCAGACTTCAAACTCTTGTGGTCAATGATATAGCATGTGGGAACTCCTTTCACCACACAAACAGAACCAGTGCCACCTTGATCTCCCTGAAGCCGAAGGCCTACCGTGTTAACACAGTAGTGTTAACAACAGTATTCTTACAACTAACTCATTGTGAGAGAAAAGCTTCCATACCTGTAAATGATCACTTTTAAACTTCTGACTCACGTGGTGAGTCTAGATGCAGAGACGTTCACACACACGGTGCAGCAGCACTGGATGTTGTTTAAGCACTATGCACTGCGATGGTGACTCACATTTTGAGGCTGTCAGAGAGCCGTAAATATCGGCCACGACCTCTGTCAGAGAAAGCGACCTCAGGACACGCTACACCCCAAGCCGTGCTTGCTGCGGCAGCGAGGGCGCACGCCGCCACACGCGGGTGTTCCCCCCTTGCAGCCCCTAGATCTGCGTGATCCGAGAGCTTTCCCGCGGGAGACCCCAGCTCCGGCCGGCTTCAGGTGCGTTTCGGCTGAACATCCGCGGGCTGCACACAGCCTCGCTCCAGCAGCGCTGGCAGCCGGGAGCCGACTCATCGGGGAGCCTGCAGCGAGGCTGCGGACCGAGCAGTGGGCAGGCGGTCCGGCCCGGCCAGCTCCCGCCCGGGGCACCGCGGCGCCTTTCCGGACAGCGGCGCGGGACCACCCTGTCACCTCTCCCCGCCTCGCCTGCCGACTCGGGGAGGGCCGGGACGCCCCCGGCGGCGGCGGCGGCGGCTGCCACGTCCTGGCTGCTGGGGACAGGCGCGCTCGCCGTGGGACGCGCCGCTCTCTTCGGATTTTTTTCGGCGGAGGAGGGGCGGGGAGCGCGAAGTTCGGCGCGGAGGCAGCGCGATGGAGGGCAGAGCCCCACCGCGGCCCCACGCCCCCGGCTCCTCGCCTGCGGGGAGGCTCCGCGTAGCGCGGCCCCGCTCCGCACCTGGCCGCGGAGAGGGCGCTGCGCACAGCCCGCGCGGCTCCGGCCCCGCGCGGCTCTGCCTACCTGCCCCGCGCATCACCTCCGCCGGCCGCGGGAGGCCGGGGTGGCGCGGGGCCCGCGGCGGGGCCGGAGCCGGCCGTCCCTCACCCGCCCGCCCGCTCGCTCGGAAGTAGTTGTAAGGAGGGTTACCTGTCCTATATTGACGTATCCGTATTTGCTAGCTATCCGGTTGGCCTCCGGCAGCCCCCCAGCTATCCGCACAGCCCAGTGGTTGGTGTAGAGGCGCGTCCTGCAGGCGGGCAGCAGGAACCCCAACACCAGGGTTAGCCGGCAGAGAAGGTCCCCGCCGCCTCCGCCTCCCCAGAAGCAGCGGCGTTTCCAGCCCATCTTCTGCTCCTCCGCGCGCAGCCCCCGCAAAACTTCTCCTTCCTTCTTCCGAGGCTCTCCGCCTTACCTCCGGGCGACAGCGGCGGCGCGTCCTCCGAAGTTAGCCCGAGGAGGAAACTAGAAAGAGCCTGGAATAGTGCATTGAACTGCCCGCGGTCGAGTGACGAGGGGCTGGGAATAGTGACTACGATCGGCAACAGAGCTCGGTGCCGTCCCCTCCTCCCGCTGCTCTTCAGGGATTAAGTAACTTGCTCGGAGAGCTTCTCGCACAGTTCCGGAGCGCCAGCCTTCTCCCGCTGTCTCCCGCTACATGGAAGTCCTTTGGCCACGGGGAGGAGGTTCCTTCTCCCGTTTCCCTCCGCTCTGACTTCCCCCGCCTATGCTCCTCTGCCTTCCTATCCCCTCTTGCCCGGAGCCCGGGAACAGCGCGGCGGCGGCGGCAGGCAGTGTGTGAGTGTTGGCAGCTGAGCGCCTCAGTTCACTCGGGCTCGGCCACCTCCCTCTCCCCTCCCTCCGTCCTCCTCCCTCTCCTCCTCCTCCTCCCGCCCTCGCTCCCGCCCGCCCGGCAGCCCTGAGGGCCAGGGGAAATGGCAGCCGCGCCGGCCCCGCGCCCCGCCGCCCCCCGGCCGCGCTGCCGGGTCCGCGGTTGCCGGCCCCGCCGCCTCCGCGCCTCCCTCTCTTCGGGTCCGGAGGCCGCCTCTCCGCCGGCCGGGCCGCGGGAACCGCCGAGAGGTGCGAGGCCTGCGGCAAGGCCTCGTGTCTGGCGGCAGCCGCGGCTCCCCAGCTGTGTCCCCGCAGGGGCCGGGGGCGAGGAGGGGCCGCGGGGGAGCCGGGCCCGGCGCGTGAAGCCGCGGCAGCGGGGCCAGGATGGGCAACAGGACGCGGGCAGCGCGGGAACTGCCTCTCCCGCCCGCAGCCGCGGCGCCTCCTGGCCCCTCACGAGGGTCTGCCTGCCTGCCTGCGGCAGCCGGCCCCGGCTCAGTGCACATCGTTTGACGTTATTCGGTGTTAAAACGTCCCGCGAGGGGTCACTGCGGTCCGGCAGGGAAGCCGGACAGGGGAGCTCGTCGGGAGAGCCCTGCGGGAGGGAACGGCGGAGCGGGCCGTATGGCGGGATGCGAGAAGCAGCCACGTCTGCAGCGGGCTGGGGGCTGGTGTTGGGCTGCCGGCTGTCCCCATCCAGGTCCTCGCTTCGTTACAGGAAAGTTAGGAGCGGTCCGTGAAACTCAGTTGTGATACACCCGCCGTGAGGATCCTCTGCTGCCTGTGGAGGAGTTGCGCGTGAGGACTGCTAGCAGTTTGAAGTGTCAGTGGTGGGTTTTGTTTGTTTCTGAGGAGCCTGTGGTGTCCTGTAAGGCCGGGCAGCTGTCTTCCTTATCTCAAGGATCTGATATAGGAGAAGTTTAGTGGTTACAGACGATGGTACAGTAACCTGATGTGCCTTTTCCTCTCCCCAAGACCTGAGCTCCAAAGCTGTTCTTTCCTAATAAAGTAGAAAAAAAAAAATGCACACAATCGACATGCTGCCTTCCATTTTTAAACTGTTCCCTGCCCTAAGTCCATTCATTTTTCCCCCAAACATCATTATATAAATACATAACGTCCTCCTATGAATTCTGATGGCTTTTAAGGGGGAGAAAATGGGCAAATCTATTCTCTACTTACTTATTTTAATTGCAAAAAATAATGGGGTAGTGGTTAGCTGTTCCCTGTCAGTATTATTTTCCCTGTGGTGTGCAGTATCATTTGCTTGGTGTATTACAACACAAAAATTTTTGACGTTTGTAGTTTGAAGTCTGACTGTGGGTTACTTTCCCCAGGATTCTACGGGTAATGGCTCGCTGTTAACAAATAATTCTACTGAAACCTCAGTCCAACACTAATTGGGTGCAGGAGCAACAGCATTAGACCCAGTCTGTTACATCTTGCTGCAAATATAAGTATGCATTCATTGAATATACCATTAAATATTCTCTATCAGTTAGCACTCCTCATTGACTGGTTCAAAGGAAATTACACAAGTCAGCTGTCTTCTCTATCTCGAGTGTTTTAAGTATGTTTAATCATGAGTGGCCACCATATCGATGTATGTAGCAATCAATGGGTCACAAAATTTGAAGTTTGAGTTCATTTAGAGAGGATAAATTAAAAATGTGTTTTCTGATCTTGGTGAATTTTGGTGTTATTTTGACCGTCTTGTTTTCTGCCATAGATCTACATTGTTTTTTTTCTTCCACAAAAGACACAAGTTATGTATAAAAAAATAAAGCTGTCATTTCAGTATCTTCTTCCAGCTTTGGTTATGTGAAAAGTATTTCATATATAGGAACCAAAGCCACGAGGAGTAGACTTTAGAAAAACTGTTTTCCTGTTCACTGTGAACAAATGAACCCAAGTGTCTTTTTGTAATGCTGCATTGTATGGTATAGCTTAACAACAAACTTACCTTAAAGCAGCCTTTGAAAAAAGGGAGTTACAGTCCTCAGATACATGTTGTGTATAAGCAGAGTCCTGTTTGCTGAGCCCATAGAGGCAGCTGGCTGAAAAAGGTCATAATGCAGAGTGTATGAAACCACTTCAATGTGAACCCCACAAGCTGTGCAGCTTTGCAGAATGCTCATCATAGCCCAGTCCATAGTGGGGGCTGCACTTCTTTCCCAGTATGAAGTGAGAATGCTGGCAATCCTAAGCTGTGCCACGTCCTGATAAAATATGGTTCTTTTCAACAGGGCTAGGAGATGCGAGTGGTGAGAGCCCCGAGGGGATGACCAGCAATGTTGTAGTTCAGTTCAGCATACTTGCTGCATGTGTGCCACACATAGTTTGTAGCTGAGCTTGCTTCTGTGCTCTGTGAGAGGCTTGGATAGCTTCTCTGTGTACTCCACACCAGGGATTTTTCACCTCCAAGCGAGTGCAGAGGAGAATTGATCCTTTTCATCACTATCATCACAACTCGTTCCTTTTATCTCATTCTTTTTCTACTTCTTTATCCCTCTGCTATGATCAAAATCAATATCTGACTGTTCAAAATGCAAGTTTCCATGTATTTCTATCTTGTCCCTTACTTATTGATACTAATCCCTAAATGCCTCCTCTACCGTTAGTTCCAAATAGTTGTGATCCAGGATGTGACCTCTCTCTCTGTTCACATCTGATCTAATTGCCTCTGTTCTCACTATTTTGCCCATCTAGTCCTGAAACTCTTCTCCCCTTTGAAGTCCTTCTCCAGCTCTGAAAATCCCTCTGGCTCACTAGCCCTTTGCAGCCCAGACTCTACTTGATTTTAGCATCCAGCACTTTTCCATTTGAGTTTTGTAGATCAGTGCTCCAGAGATGTGTTATTCACCCTCAGGTCATAATTAAGGAGGAAACCACTATTCAGTGTAAGCAACAGCACAAGAATAAGTCCTGCAAATATATACACTGGGCCATGAACACCTTCTAGAACAGAGAACTCTTTCAGAAGGAGCTAGAGGCATGTGTTCATCAAATTTCCGAGCGAGAGGTTCTGGAGTGCAGTAGATTAAATAGTATTCTTCAGGGAAGAGGTGAGAAAGCTTCAGTGAGTGGAGGTTGTATCAGGGAGTGATTGAGAGTTTGCCTTAAAAAGACGGATAATTTTGGAATCCAAAGTAGCATCAACATTTCTTGGTTTCCAACCATAGCTGTTTCTTACAAGCAGTGCGGGTGGGTCACTTGACAGCAGCCATCATATGAGCCAATTTGCTGGTATGCAGTCCTTTCATCTGCCATTTTCCATGCTTCAGGGTTATTCCTCAGTTTTGTTTACCTTTAACTTCATCCGGTTTTAAAAGACTAAGGTTTAGGGGATTGACCGTTTATCTATCTATCTATTTATCTATCTATCTATCTATCTATCTATCTATCTATCTATCTATCTATCTATTTCTACATAAAACACTGTTTTTACACAGTTTTTATTAACAGCTTTACTTGGCAAA
This sequence comes from Tympanuchus pallidicinctus, assembly GCF_026119805.1. Lineage (NCBI taxonomy): Eukaryota > Metazoa > Chordata > Aves > Galliformes > Phasianidae > Tympanuchus > Tympanuchus pallidicinctus. The sequence goes on from NW_026294758.1 coordinate 37,601,923, forward strand.
TTCTCCTTATTCACTGAAAAAGCATGCGATCCTGTTTTGAGTTCATCACTGTTCTCATGAAAAGCCGTAAATGCTTGTCCAAATGTCAAGGAACATTTTCCACCTGTACATTAGATACCTTTCTGAGTACAGAGGGACTTTTCAGTATCCTTTCCATGTCTAAAGGGGAACTACCAGGAAGAGGGAGTCATACTCTTTAAAAGGGACTGTGGTTATAGGACAAGGTAAAATGGTTTCAAACTTAAAAGGGATAGATTTAGGGTTAATATAGGGAGGAAGTCTTTTACAGTGAGGATGGTGAAGCACTGTAATAGATTGCCCAGAGATGTAGGTGCCCCATCCCTGGAGACTTTCAAGACCAGGCTGGATGGGGTTCTGGGCAACCTGGTCTAGTTGTAGTTGTCCCTGTTCATTGCAGTAGAGTTGGACTAAGTAGTCTTTAAAGGTCTCTTCCAATCTAAAGATTCTGTGATTCTATGACTTTCTGAAGATTATCACCCACACTGTTCCTAGTGTGTTGTCTGTGGAGTCCGTGCCCTATTCCTATTCAGTCCAGAGCAAAGCAAGAATTTTATGTAAGAATTTCTGTTTCCATTTCTTGTTGGTCAATGTGGGAGTGAGTACAATAACAGACAGCAGTCTTTATTGAGTCTTATGGCAGTGCAGAGGAGGAAAGTCTCCTGCCCTGGATGAAGACAAGAAACAGAGGGGAAAAAGAGTTTGGGACAGGAAAAGGAGACAGAAAGAAACTGGGATGGGGATGTATCATAGCAACTGTATTCATGTTGTGCTCAACTCAAGCCTTACATTTTTCTAAGGAATGAAATGTAATGTTCAGTGATTCATGTAAGGAAACAAAGGCTAGCCATGGTTCTGGCTGGGGATGTGAGTGAAATTTCTGTTGATAGTGAGAAAAGAGAATTTGGGTCTGCACACTAGAATAGATATGAGTCTGGGCTTTTGCTGATCAGTGATTGTTTGACCCAAGGCCTTCCTCATTCATTTGTCATGAGGATTTTATTTTGTGCTTATGAATAAGACAGTATTGCATATTTTTCCATTCTGTTAACATTGTATTTTCTCACACCATTCCTTCTTCAATCATCTTTATCGTCTTTTTGAAGGCATGGCTCCCTGCTCATTCTAGTTTTGACCTACTATCAGGCATAATTTAAAAAGATACCGATCGTAATCTGAAGGGACTTGAATTGCCTTCTTTGCCAGCTTGTTCATGTTTGCCATTTCCCATATGTACTAATCCATCTCTTTAGTCTAAAGACTGTGTCATTAAATCATGTTAACAAAGCATATATCTTTCTTTTTTCCTTTTTCTCCTTTTTTTTTTTTTTTCTGTCATTCTTTCTTAATATAATTTCAGACTGCTTTAGTAGCAAAACACAATATGCAGCCACAATAAACGGCTAAGGCATGGTTGGAAAGGAAGGGTGCTCAAAGGAGGGAGTCTTTTTTAGATGGCTTCGTTGCCATCCTATAACTCCAGATCCTGAGGGCTTTTTTCAGAAGAACTGCATTTTCCCTTTCCAGCTTCTCTCTGGATTGTGAAATTTCAAGAATATGATCTTAAGCTCATGTAGAGAATGGATGTCTAAATAGTGTTCCTAAGTGTGAATGGTAGCTGTGAATGGTACCTCGGAATGGTAGCTGTGGAAATTATCTTGGGCCCCTTTAATTTGATGGTGGAGCAATAGTTTACCTGAAATGACTCATCCATGTGAATTCGTCTACATGGAAGATGTTTGTTGGTTTTTGTTCTTTATCACAAGTTCAATTGAGTTAACATTCCAGAAAGCTCATTTCTCAATCGTCTTCTGAGTCAGAATTATAGTTACACTTTTCTGTTTAACTGACTCAGCTGTACTGTAAGCAGATACAGGAGTTTCCTCTTATTGTATCATAGAAACCAGTGAATGAAAAAGTGCTAATAATTTCACTATTCTTTTCTTAGGCCAATACACTGTTGTCATTGTATGTCTGAGATCAAATTCCTGTTAAAAAGATAGAGGCAAGTGAGGATCTACTCTACTGTTCCAGTTAGAAGCATTACCAGAAATAAAAGCAAAAAAAAGAAGGAAAAAAAAATCAAAAACAAAACAAAACAAAAGAAACAAAAGAAAACAAACAAACCCTGTAGCTATTTCTCTTTACCTGAAGAGAAAAAAATGTCATACTTCCTGTGTCCTACCATCATTTTCAGAGCCCTCGTTGTTTTTCAGGCTCAGTTGTGTCTAAACCCCAGTCAAACTATCACGGATCCCTCTGTAGGAGAGCTGGTTCTTCACAGCAATGTTTGGTACCTCCTTTCTCTATGGGATTGTCTTCTCAGACAATTTTTATCTTGGTTCATGGCTTCCATGAGATTTGTCATGATGTTCATGTATATGCTTTAATGCCTAAGTAGAAAGAATGATAATGTTTAATCTTCATTGCCCTCTTCTCGTTGCCTGAGGAGATGGAAGTCATGCATTTAACATTTAAATAATTTAAGCACTTTTTTCACTAATATATGGAAATAATAGTTCTAGAACATTGTTTTCAACTCGAGGCTCTTTCCTAATCCCAGTAAAACTGCTATGAATTATATTCTTGCCATTTCTTTGCATAGTACTTGTTCAGTGCAATCATTGTGCCTTGAAATAAAAAGAGCTTCTTCACTAAAGCCTCTGCCTAACGAGAGATACAACCTCGAAGTGCTGAATTTATTAGTGTAGAAGGAAACTGAAAGAGCACCAACCTCTAATTTTGAGATATGGCAAGTTTTTGCACATTCTGTGTTTCAGACAAGAAAGAAGCTGGGGACAAGTTTTTTAATACATATAACCTTGAGTTGCTGGTGGTTGAGCAGGAAATAGTCCTATAATAGTTCTGTTGCTAGGAAGTAGAAGGTCACATCTGTGAAACATCCTTATCTCCTAAGATGCCATTCACAAACTTTCTTGACTTGAACAGTGAGTAAACCAGAGGGTTTACCAAATAGAAGGGCAGTGTGACCACACATAGAACTGAATAAATAAGCTCTTCCCTGTTGCATAGTAGTAATTAAGTCAATGCCAAGAATGCAAAAATGAGGCTAGCCATTTGTTATTTTTAAACAAAATCAGAAAAAGATTCATCTATCTCTGGTATGTCATGGCAGATTTGAAGTCTGGAGAAAGACATGTTGAACAGAAAATGCAGACTTCTGTACAAATGGCCCAGCCACAAAGGGAAGTCACTGTGAGTGCAAAGTATTTTTCTCAAGTTGATGAAATGCATCATCTACCTCAGAAAATCATTTTGCTGTATGGGTTCCTTAAGGAGCCGGTTCTGGCACTTCTGTCATAATGGATGCAAAAGATGCACAACTCACAGTCACTTCTGTGGTCTGTGCACTGAAAAGAAGGGGTGCACTGACAGTTTCTGTCAGAGTCTCTTTGGTGTTTTTTTATTTGATAGAAATGACAGAAAAATGCATCAGCGAGGGTTCTTTCCCAAATTCTCTCCATCATATTTTTTTGTTTAAATAGTCCTTACTGCTTTAAGGCCCATCTGCCTTTCCTTCTCTTCTCGTCTCACCGCTGCTGTGAAGATCTCTCTCAATCTTTGCCGGGTTTATCATTTCCTCAGTGCATTTGCATCAGGAGAGCTCCTCCCTACATCTTCACTCATATAGCTATTCTCTATGTCCTCCTGGGATGTTGTTCTCTGTGCACCTGTTTATCAGGAAGAACAAGGGCTTTATCTGAAAGTTTTCATGACTTATAATTATCGTGACGATCTAGTGTGTCTAGTACAGCGCTGCTGAGAGACACTCTCTAAATTATTTTATCTTTGGGATAGATAATAGCCTAATGATCTGTAATAGGTAGTCCATGTTCAAAGTGCAGTGTCTGCAGCACTCATAAATGGCAACTCTGAATCAGAAGTTATAGCAGTGATGAGTCTTCAGCACAGTAATTTGTAAACCAGCACTGAAGGAAACTACCTCTGAGGAAAGAACAAGGATCTTGATGTATTTACTGCTCACTAATTCAGACAGCTTATTTCTCTCAGAAAGTTCTAAGAATGTTGCATTTTATTGTAAACCTCCTGCATGTCTGGTACCCTCATCAGTGCATTTACAGTCTAAACAATGGTTGCTGGGGAATTATGATAACTGATAAATGAAATAAATACACTTAGAGATGCAAGCATCATCAGAGTCTTAAGTTTAACTAGGTTCTTAAATATTTACCTTCAAATGGACTTTAATGGACATAAGATTCTGTTACATTTTGTTCTATACCAAGAGCAAGGAAGAAAGGAAAAGTAAAGAAAAAAAAAGTAAGCAAAAAATGGAAGAAGGAATTAATAAAATAAAATAATTAATTACCAATACGAGAGTTAGAAAAGTTAAGCCCCTGGTCAGAGTTAAGTCTAAAATAGGCATTTTATTATAACTGATAAGAATAGTATGCAAGTTTACTATGTGGGCAATATATGATTTACGATCTCTCTCAGTATTCATTTCCTTGCTGTTAAGTGCCCCAGCTTTGTAAATGATGTGATGCTGACAATAAAGTACATTTTCTCGGGGACTTAACTGTTTTTTAAAATGAAAGTGATTTTGGTTGGGATTTATATTGTGAGTGACACAAAAGACAGTTTTTGCCACCTTTCTCTTCTGTTAGGAAATTAAACTCCCACAGTTCAGGAGGAAATTAGATTGCTCCCAGAAAGATTTCACTCATTCTGGAAGAAATATAAAACACTGGTTCTAAATTACATCAAGTTCTACTCCCATTAGCACTCTTTATTCCTTTCTTTGTCAGCCTTCAGTCTGCTCTTTGTTGCCTCCTCATCTGGATAATCAGAGCCAAATATTTGTGTTTTTAAATTTTTCCTTCAGTAACTGAGCATTTACAGAGCAAACAAAGAAAGTGAGAACATTTGCCAACATACCTGTTAAAAGTCTGGCACTTCCCTGTGTCCCTTTTATTTACACTGGTTTTCCTTATTCTTTAAAATGCAGATTACTTCATGAAATAAATGAGATGTGGGGACCTGTTTACAGAATGCATTTGTGATTCTCATGGTTAAAACAAAACAAAACAAAAAATATTGCTGAAATAATCGTTGGAAAGAGCATTTATGCAGAGATAGTAATGTAGGAAGTGTTTCTGGTCAGACAGTTTTATCCTTGTATTCTGGAGAATTGCTTCCTCCGTGAGATGTATGTAATCACTATGATTTGCTAAGGGCAATAAAGTATTTATTTTTGTCAGTTCTGTGGGTCAGTTGCCATAAACTTCAATATTCACTATGTAAAAAGTGTATCTACAGCAATTATCATTTAGGTCGGTCCACCAGATCGTTCTCTTTTGTGAACCTTTTATGAGAGTCTCATGAATGCAACAAAATCGTTCTCACAGATATACATAAAATATGACTGTGATGTTTAAAAGTTACATTTAGAAGCTCTACCCAGAAAGTAAATCTTTTAATCATCTTTTTTTTTCTTTTTTTTTTCTGCAAACAGTACCTTGGTCAAGGCCTGTGTGACCCAGAGAGAAAACAGCTCAAAATGTTCATGCTAGCACTCCTTGAGAGGGAAAAAAGTCTGGGCTCTCTCAGGATCTCCCTCTGGCCAGCAGAGTCATGTGCACAGAAACAGTACCCTCTGATTTATGTGGTCAGTTACAGCTTGACAGCATGGATGGATTTTGGTATATCCTGTGTCAGTTCACTTTTTTACTTCATCTACCCATCCACAAAGTAAACAAAAATAGAGAGAATTTAATCATCCCCAACACTAAATTAATGGATAAAGACTGACATTTTTGGTGAAGTTTCAATAAAAAGGAAAGGGACTGAATCCTCTATCATATTACTTCCAGTGGAGCAGAGGAACCCAGCAACATGCAGCAGGCTCTTAAGGGCAGTGTCCTGTGCTTGCTTAGGCAATTATAATCTGAATTACTTGTTCAGCTCTCATTCAGGCCTGTTTTCTGATCAATTCCACAGCTGTATATCAGTCTTTGTTGCCATCAGAAGAAATGTTCCAGCTTTGCGTTGGTGTAATGGAGAACTGGATCTGGCTCACTGAGTCAGCATGGTATGTGTCCAGCTTATTAGTGAGAGGGCACTGATTCAGGTCATGTAACTGCACAATGACCACTGAATATCTCTGGGCTGGGTCCCAGTGTATATTATTTATTCCCCTGAAGTGCAGACGAACTTTGTTAACTTGGCTGTGAGATGGTCTCAAGATGACAAGGATGATGCAACCCTTTCTGAGTAATATTGTTAATGTTACTTCAGCTACAGGAAATGATGCTTGAATGCTGCTGCATGCATTCGGAGAACACGAATTCCTTCTCCAACAGAACACACTTTGTTCAGCGCCAGTAATATCACAGGTGAGGACCAAACAGAAAACCTTTTAACATAAACAAAGAAAACAATATAACACAACTGGCAAGCTTTTCATCTCTAGTGTCACAGGGAGACGCTGTCAGGATGAGAAGTTAACACATGGGAGCCAGCTGTAGCAACTAAATGTCTCAAGGAAACTTGTTCTTACATAATGAAATCCATTCACAAGGAATATCACAGAAAGTTGGAGTGACCCGATAAAACTCTGAGGAGATTACCAGATTTATTCTTGGAAAGGCAAGAAAGTGAAACTCAAAGCCTGACAGATTTTGAAAATGATGAAAATGTGACTGTTAATTCAAAAGTTTTATTTCCAGATGTTCAGAGAACTGATTTTTTTTAAGATAGCATGTTGCATAATATGTTGGAAAACCACCTGTGAGTGTTTGTAAAACAAACTAAGACCAAATCAGAAAAACAGCTATGTCTAGAAATGTAGCAGGATATACCATGAAAAACTGCTAAAATTACTGGGGCAGAATTCTGGAATTATAGCTTTGCCATAAGCTCATTACTAAAAAACCATGCTGCTCTGCTGCCCTGGAGCAGCCAGGGAAAGTAATTTAAGAAAACAGTGACTTGCAGAATGAGGTCACTACACTGAGCTATACCAAGTGTACAGTACCTCAACACAACAGTGCAGGTATGTGTAAGACATACCTGATATGTGATACGACAGTGCTCCTTGCCCTTTCCTGCTGGTGTGCACAGGGAGGAGACCGTGGTCACAGCAAGGGACAATGCCGAGTCATCTTCTGACCTGCTGTTTATTAGAGGATCAAGTCTCTCAATACCTGCCAGGCTTGCCTGTGTGATTCTCAGTATTGCAAACATAACTAAGAATTTCCTGCTGCTGCAGACCCTCTGGTCATTATAACATGCAGGAAGCTCCAGGTACTGTTAGTCATTTCATTCATCTGAATAAACACAAGCTAGAAGTAGATGAAGTACTTATTGTACTTTAGAAATGGCAAGATAAATGCTTACACTACACTTCCAAACATTTACAGTACACTGATGCCCTTAATTGGATATCAAAGTAGCTTAAGTGTTTAAATCATTTAAAGTCTAATTAAAGGTAAAATCATTGTTCTGTGCATTTCTTTTGCTATGGATCGAGTAAAATCCAGATTTGAACTCCATCTTTTAGGAAGCCATTAATAAAATGAGTCTCATTAATGTCAAACTGCTTGATTAAGGACCTGATTAAAAACCATTTGACATTAATGAGACTCATTTTATTAAAGGCTTTTAAAATCAGACACATTCACAGATGGAGGCTGAGTTAAGAAAGTGTGTACATGTGTACAATCTATTTGTCTATGAATCCACTGCAGGATGGTCTGCATAGCTCACAGAAGAATGAGACACTAAAGAAGGCTAACAGCTGACCTTTAAACTTCATTGATTGTACTGCAAACCTTGTTAATGTTTTTATTTGTCTTATGTTAGTTATGTTATACTAGTTGCAAATTCTCTCCAAGGTAATATGCAGGTCCCCAGATTGTGAAGATGTGCATTTCTCTACGGTAATTGTAAGGAGAATGAGCAGTGAAATTTGAACTCTCTTGGATCTGTTTCTTCCAGCGAGACAACAGAAAAGGGCTGTACTGTTCTGGAATTCTGACAGTGTGAGTGCAGCGGTTCTTTGTCAGACCTTTGTAATTAGAATAGTTTTGCACATTTGGATGTGAATGTATTCCCTTGTGACCAAGGGAAAAAAACTTGTTTGCAAGTGGAAGAAACATATATTTTACACTCTGATAAATAATAAATTAATACGTTCTACTTAACCTTATATGTATCTTCACCTTCTACTAATGTCTGCAGGCAAAAATCCACATCTTTAAGAGGGAAATTTTTCAAAGTTTTGCTTTTATTATAGCAAACGGTTGTTTAAAATATTTTGGAAACATCTGTAAAATGTTTGCTGCTAATCAAGCTCTCACATGAAACCAAGTAGTCCCCAGGGAAGAGGAGATATCTGTATCATGATGCTTGCTTCAAGAACATGTTTAGTTTGTTTTGAGCTTGGCTGGAATTAAAAAATATAGTTGATAAACCAACAGTTATTTGTCAAGTTACTGCACAACAGTATGAGTTTGTCAGGGGTGGTCAGTTGTCTGATTCAATTTTGTTTTTGTGTTTAGAAGATGTCACACAGTAAATCATTTGTTTGTGAATCTATCTGTACGGTTTTGAAGCCTGAGCATAATAGTTTTATTTGCTTTACAGACAACTTGAAATATTTCTTTGATAGCAAATCAGAGAAAGCAGGAATAGAAAGGCCTTGTTTACTAGTCAGTAAATCATCTTACAGATAGATGACTGTCAATCTCTTTGATTTTCTTCCAGTTAAGTATTTAGGAGCACTTGTCAGATTTTTAGGCATCTAAGTGTTTCTAGATCTGTAGGACAAGAATGATGCTCACAACTCTGCCCTGCAGGACAGCAGTTTCTTATATCATTCACACTGTGTTTTGATGGTCTGAATCTGTAGAGGTGTCTGGTGTGACTGAGGATAGATTTCTGAAAGGTGTCCTGCAAATCTGCAGTCAATACTGAAGCTGATGTGCTCTTTCAGCAAGGAAACCAGATGATATCATGCTGCCTGTTCTAATTAGTGACCTGTTTTTAATTTCTGAGGTGAGAGTAGATAAACAGGTGCTGAGATAAAGAACTTGTTCCTTCTGCAACTTTTACAATGCAAGCTGCTCTATATTATTCTTTGTGTTGGTTCTGCTCGGCTTCATAGCTGGGCTGTTTTCCACTCTAAGCCACTCTTTAGAGAGGAGAGGTGTATCAGTATTTGCCGAGTGTGCCATCCCCTTCTGCCTGAGAAGCAGGAACAGAGCACGGGATGCCGTTGTGATGATGACCTTTGCAAAGCTGAGATGCAAAGCACCCAGCAGGAATTTCCTCCAGCACAAAGGTACTTAACAGATTCTCCAATTCCATGGTGAGACCTAGTTAGTAAGTGGTCCACTTGTCTGTCTGTCTGCTTATCCTCCTGTTTTGCTTAGAGAATCTACAGTAAAAGCAGGGAGGGAAAAATACCACCACTACCACCATCAATAAAAAGTAGCTATTAAACTGGAAAGACATGTGATCTACATAATTGCTCTAATTGCATCTAGATCAGCAATGAATAGCCCTGCTGTCAAATTCAACAACTATTCAGGGGAAAATATATCTTTGAGTTCTTTACTGTAACATGAGAGACATGAAGAAACTCTTATGATCATTGCCTTTAAGTTTAACGGACCAGTGACTAATTAAAGGGGAGGGGAAGCAGCTCCATTGTTGAATTATTAAATAAAGGATTAAATTGGCAAGCACAAATAAACAAAATTAAACTATGCACCTCTCTGGCCATTTTGAGGGGCACAAATTGGTGTATCAATCATGCATGACAGAGACAATGGCTCATGAGTAGCAGGGATTTTTAACAAAATTGTAGCAAATGGTATTTCAAATGTAGAGTGCTCTAAATGCTCTGCTGTTGAGGACTCCCGAAGAAATAAAGAAAGAAGACTACCTGGGCTGTTGCCAGAATGTCATCCACAAGGCAGGGTAAGAAGGAGGAAAGCCAGCCAGCCCTAACTCTGACACCAGCTTTCTGCAGCCTGGCACTGGTCGCTCCGTGTCTCTTGATTGCTATTGCTTTGTCTTTAAAATAGAGTACAATTACCTGCCTCATTCTAGTGCTGCAAACTTAGTGTTAGTATGTGAGAAGTCCAGTTTTACAGTATAGAAAGATAGTCAGGATATCCAAATCTGGTGCCCAAAAACAAAGAAATGGCTCCTGAGGCAACTGTTCGTTATATGCATAACGTACTGTAGAATTAGCACAGAAATAATGTTCTTTTCTTCCCTTTGAAAAGCTATATACTTTCCTGATGTGGTGAGTTGACCCTGGCCAACAATAAAGCACTCACCCCCTACCTGTGCACTTTCTGCATCTGGATGGGGGAGAGACTTAGAAAGCTGCATGTGAGGATTTCGTAGGTCAAGATAATGTCAGTTTAATAAATAAAGGGAGAAAAAGAAGATGGTGATCAGTCACTACCTGCCACAAGCAGGCCAAAGCCCAGCCAGCTCTGAGCAATGACTGTGTTGGAACAACAGCACACTTCTGATATCACTGAGCATTACCTTAACTGGCAGGGGATCCCACTGTTGTCATCTGCCTCCTCCCAGCTCCTTGCACATGGGGCAGAGAAGACCAGAGGAGACCTGTGCTAAGCAGGCACTGCTCTGCAGCAGCTAAACAGCTGAGTTATCAACACTGCTTTGGTCTCAGATCTAAAATACAACTCTGTGCAGGCTGCTGTGAAGAAAATTTACTCCATCCCAGCCAGAGCCCATACACTGTTGCACTGTTGCAAAAAGTGATTTTTGTTGTTGTTTTTTTCCCTGGTGTTTGGGCTCTTTATAACTTTCTAATGTTTTGTTCTTATTTGTATGCGTGTGTTGGACTGAGATGTCTTTAAGCCTAGTTTCAGATACACTTCAGACTTTGAAATATGAATGACATTCAGACCAGAGGTTATTTGCATCCAGCCTGAACAAAATCCTTAGATTTGAACATGCCCAAAGTTAGAAAAGATAAGATTTGTATATATGAGTTCTGTGCTTGATCACTATCTTCTGGTGTAAGGGAGAGTAAAGGAAAACAAATTGAAATAAAGTCAAACTCTTTCCAAGTGCAGTGGGACCAGTTCTTTTTAAATGGTTGAAAACAATGTGCAAATTATTTTTCATGACTTTGTTTTTGTGCAACTTTGTACTTCCTTGTTTTTTCCATGACAGAAAGCTAAAGAGCCTGATCTGGTGAAATATCTGGTGAAATATCCTGACTGGAAGCAGGAAGTACTGTAAATGGCATAAGAAAGCATATTCTCATGACATTTCCTGTCCAATTTTGCTGACTGGATATTCAAATGAAATTGTATTCAAAGTGTCAACTGATTTTGCCTTTTTCCATGCTTCTCATCATATCCTTTTTCACATCCTTTATCTTCTGCTCCCTCTCTGTAGAGTGCATCTTGGTGCCTTCTCACACGAACAGTATTCTTTGGTGTAGAATAAATTTTTCTTCAGAATTATTGAGCAGAATAGCTCTGACCAGTGGCTACTGATATAGGTTCATTTTAGTATAAGAGCTAATGTGGAAAAGGCTGGCTATTCTCAGGTATTGTTTTCTCTGACACTATTTGGTGCTGTCCAATATGAGTTAGCTTTCCTTCTATGCTGCTGGCACTAACCAGTGCCCCAGCGGCAGTCTGAGCTAAATGGGTTTGGTTTGGTGATGGGCACCCACTCCTTACTTATGGCATCTTTCCTCAACTCCAAGACTTTGCATACTCAAAAACATACACCCAAAAATATTGCTACCGCTGGGAAGCTCTATTGTTCCTACTAGCACGTCAGGGAACTTAGGGTAGTTTTTCAAAGTTGAATTGCTAGGATGAAAGTCTGCGCTCATGCTTCCAGCTAAAAGTCAGCAAACAAGCAATTAAAGAAAAAAAAAAATCACCACCACCAAACAAACAAATAAACAAAACAAAAAACAACCAAGCAAACAAACAAAAAATCTGGAGTTCTGTGACCCTTTCCTGGAAAATCTGAACGTGATGGAAGCAGCAAACTCTGACAGTCAGTTTAGTTGTGGCAAATTTTTCATCAAAGCTTGTTGGATCAGTATGAGTGGGATAAAAGAGCTTTTGAGTAAGACAGTCTCTGTTGCTTCTGTATCTTTTGGATGCATTTAGACTGTATCTTTATTCTGAACTGAGCACTTTTCCACCCATGCTACATCACCTTCCCCTTCCCATCATCCTTGCACCAGCTCCAACACCACACACCTAAGGCGTGCAGCCTGCTGAGAAGATGGGACCACTGAAGTGACTTGGTTTGTGCCATGGCCATACACTCATGAGATTCATCAGAAGACATGGGCGAATACAGTGCCACCATATATGATGGCATACCACCAAACCAACAGATTGGATTGAACAAAACATCAAACAGCATCTTCTAGTATTTTAATTCCACGAATAAATTAAGCTGATATGACACAGCACGACTGTAAAAAAGAGGCTGCCTTCTTCAAATTTGGGCTATTTAGTTCTTCTCATCTTCCTCTTCCACTACTTCCCTTTTTTGATTCTTTTTCTTTCTTACTTTTTTCGACATTTTTTGTTTTCTTCTTTCCTCTTTTCCTTCACTCTTTTTTCTTTCTCTTCTCTGTCTCTCTCTCTCTCCTCCCACTTTCTTTCTTTTTCTTTTTTTTTTTTACCCTACATTATTGAGTTAATTTTAACCTGGATCAGTTTCCCAATTCATTGCGCTGCACAGCCGTACAAGTGCTGTCAGGACCAATTTGGGAGCATTAATATTGGATTATGCTGACATCAACTACATAACTGAGTTAATAATTGCATACCTATCTCAGCCAGGGACAGAGAGAGGAAAAGAAGCACCTTCACTCACTGGTAATTAACACGCTCATCTTAAAATGGTCTCTGTTTCTCACAGATAGGTAGATAGGTTGTTTTCAGATAACCTGATGCACAGATAGTGTAAGTGCCTGGATCAAACCGTAAACTTAACTGACTGCAGTATGCAACTGTAAACTATCGTGTAGACTACTGAGTTTGCATGTCTATGAGGTTGATATAAATCTGTCTGTTTTGTTTATTTTGTACTTTTTTAAACGTTATTCTTCGAGCTCTGAGAGGAGGCTGAGGCAATGAGAACTGTGCCTTTAAGGGATGAAGTTCCCAGGCAGAAGCTGTGGGCAGAGGGTTGCGAAGACCTTTTGTTATTATGCACAGCCAATTAAAACCAAATAGAAGATAAAGCAGATTCTTTGCAAGAACCTTAAGCCCTTGAATGATCGCTGCAGGTGTCATCCATCATTTTCTAAAGAGCCTGTAGCATTAGGAGCAGGCAGGAGGCACGAGAAGGGGACAGAGTAAGCATGTTAGTTTACAAAATAGGACCGAGCTGTGACACAGTGCAGAGCAGAAATGTTTTCTAAGTTGCTTGAGCTCAACTCCATGCTTTACGCATTGAATTTACTCTGGCAAGTTATCTTTCCTCAGCACGCTTGTCTGGAAATGTCTTTATAGTGATGGCTGCGACAAGCAGCTGCATCAAGGCATCATCGGTCCAGCTCCTGGCCCATCTCTTTGTTCCATTAGTCACTTTTGTTCTGCTTCTCCTTTTGTTCCTTTAAAGACAGATGCTGCGTGTGTGAGTATGCTGTGTCCTCCCCGGATTTTCCAATGGATGTGAATAGCAGTGTGTGACCTCCTTGAAAGCAGAGCATCTTTGGGAGGTTTTCGTTCTTTGTAATAGAAAAGGTATGGGGAAAAAGAAACAGAGATTTAAGAGCAATCCAGTGAGTTTAGCTGACATATTGGAGGGCCAATGAATTGTTCCCTCCATGGAAACCAGATCAGAAGTTGATAGACTGAAATAAAACTCTGCTAATTCGATTTCAAGTATTTTCTCCCTTGGCATTCATGTATGGCTATCAATGGAGACAAGATGAGTAGGCTGCCCAACTTGATCTCCGCCATGCTTGGGAGATATGAGGCTTTGGAGTATAAATCCTGAGTAATTCACCCATATGTTGGTGGACTAATGCAGCACCTAGAGGACCAGAAATGCACGGATTGGTAGGAGCACACTGCAGGTATGTCAGCTGGGAAGGATAGGTTTGTGGGGCCAACTCTGTCTCCATCCACACACCACAGATTTTGCTGCCCCAATGGCTGCTGCTGTTTGCACTACACCTGTGCTATTCTGTGTGCTCCCTATTTCTCTTACTTGTACTGGGGCTCTAACAATTAATGCAGCTGGTCATCAAAAATACCTGCCCTCAATGCTAGTAAGACAAACTGCAGACCAGAACTGCCTCTAATAACAAACATTACTTAGGTGGCCCAAATATCTTCTCTCCCTAATTAGAAATCTGAGTGCATAGGAAATAGAGGATATGTTCTTGTTTTGTCTTGCTAATTCTGTTATTTACCTCTGGAAACTGCATAAATTTCAAGGTTGCCAGATGTACTCCTTTTTCTGACCTTCTCGTTTCAAGAAAAATGAGAAAAGAATAAACACAGTGGAGACCACAATTTTTTTTCTTCGATTATATGCATAAATTTGGTGCAATGTACCTGCAGATTGAAGATGAGAAATAGAAAGGCTATTGCAAATAAACACTGAATCTGCAAATCAGGATAGTAGAAACAGATAGAAGCTGGAATTATAGTATGAATCTGTTCTGTCTTCTAGTGGCAAGAAGTTTCGTGCATGCATAAGTATAGAGGTAAAATATTTTAAGAAAGAGGCAACAACATTAAGTTGTAGTCTGTTTAACAACAGTAACCACTGTAACTTAACAATTGTTCAGTTCTTTCAGTAAGATAAGGTACATGAGAACGCTGGCTGTTGAAGTTGTGATGTTCAAACTTTTTTGCAGTCATCTACCTTGAAGTCACTTGGGATCAACATTAGACTTAAGGAGGTGAACCGAAGACCACACAAGCCTCATTTAACACCCACACCCATGATACGTATCAGCTCAAAGTTTGTGCTTGCCTAGAATTGTCAGATTGGACAGGCTAATGTTTCAGCTGTTCTGCTTTCATCAGGATGTGTCTTGAACCATTAGCTGCCATTTGGAATGGATTTTCACATGTTGAATTAGTTAGAAGTGCTTTGGCAGTCGTGTCATGCTTCTTGTTATGATGGCTTTTTACTGTGCTTTTTTGTTTGGTTGGTTGGTTAGTCTTGAGTAGGTCACTACCATGTAAATGAAATGTTATCTTCAAAAAAGGAATTTGTCTGATTGTTTTCCCATTATCTCTTCAGCTTAAAAATTTCTATTAGTATTAGTCTATCAATTATTTTATTATTCAAATAAAAATAAAAGATAGATGGGAAAGGGATAAAGAGGGAGATTGTGTGTGAATTTCACCAGTCTGTCTCAAAGATCAGATAGCAATACTGAGTGAATCTTTTCTCTTGATATAGAGGAAAAAAAAATCCTGTGGCAAGGTAGCTTTACAATACATGACACTCTTACAGAGACTGACAGTGTGTCACCACTGCATATTTCTGTCATTTCAGATATATCTGAGATTGCAGGAAAGACTGAGACAATATCCCAGGACCAAGCATTCCAAAATATTGTGATACTCCAGCTTTAGATAGGAGCCTGATTTTTCAACTCATCTCCAAAATGTTTGTCCCAGGAAACATAAATCACAGAGCACAGATCAGCTTAGCTCTGACAGTAATAATAGCACAGCTATCTGCCAAAGGCCATCACATTCTGAAGAAATATTCAAAGTGCTTGAAATGTAAATCTCATCCTTGAACTGTTATTTTTTTATGATGTATCTAGCTACTGCCTTTAAAGAACCAAGTCTTTCTTCATTCTTTACTTCAGGAAATCTCTTACCTAGTTATTTAAATGTATCTTTTCCAGAAGTTCATTGGTCTGAGGAAGGAGATAAAGCAGCAGTTTCCATCCCACAGATGCCATCTTTACTCTTTGTGAATGATCCAGAGAGATCTCAGAGCTTTTAGTGTGGCTCTGTGGTGCTCAGGAACCACAGCATTCTTAGATTCCCTGAGGAGCATTAGGCATTCAGCACTTTCCAAGATCAGACTCAAATCAAATAGGGAAGACAGCAAAGAATATAGAAGTATTTATTTCAGTTTTCTTTGGGGATAGCCCTCACATCTGTTTTAGATAGAATTTTTCTCTATTTTCAGAAGCATTTCGGAGTCTTTCGCTTAATAGTTCTAGTTTATGGTCAAACACCAAACATGCAGGGCTCTTTTGATCCTTGCATCCCATGACAAGTGAGCCAGAAGGCTTACACAGATTGAGAATGGAAACTACTGAGGGAGCATGCCTCCTCCCTAGAGTGTCTCCCTCAAGTTTCACAGACTATTCACAGTCTGAGCAGATACAGGATGAGCCAAGGATGTGTCAGAGCTTCTCCTGCTGACAATGTTGGAGGCTTCTACCACAGGGGAACTGTCCAGCAGAACCACACCACAGTTACAGAAGAAAAATTGTACCATTTCCTAGAAGGAAATAAGTAAAATAAGAAAAAAGAAAAGCAGCTATGCTCAAGGACCAAATTTTTCTCTTCTTTTTCTAATGGAATTTCTGGAAACAATAAGTGGATAAGAGCTAGAAGGCACAGATACTCCATGCAGGAATAAGCAGTCCTTGCTCTGAATGTTTTTCATTGCAAACTGAATGCACAAAGTAATGGAGTTGTAGTGCAGAAGCGTTTACCGTAGGTTGCTTCTGGCAGAGCATCAAATTTGTGCTTTTGCCTTTTTTTTTTCTTTTTTTCTGTAACAGAATAAAGGAGGGAAGAAACTGTGCTTTTCATACAACATTTAGTGCATCTCTTTAAGCAGAACCTGTGAACAAGCCATAATGAATCTTAATATAGCAAAATAATTGTTTTTTTTTTAATAACAATTTTTATTGCTTGCACTCCAATTGACTTATGAGCCACAGAAGGAAGGAGATATAATGACTGACAGTTCCACGTATGTTTCTGTGATATCCCATTGTATAATCTTAAAAACTTGAATAGTAAATTTTGATTATCTATCACTGCAGTGAACATCTGTAGTTTCTTTATAAGTATCAATTTTTTTCTTTCAGCCTTGCTTTCAGAACTCTGCTTTGAAATTTCTTCTGTACTGAGATGTGATAGGCACTGAAAATTCTTTTGCAGCAAATACCGTTTTCAGTTACCATACATTTTGTTTTTAAGATGTTTTTAAGATGCATATACATTCCAACAACATCAACAAAAAAGGCATTAAATGTCTTACAGATTACTTCAGTTGTTTTTGTATCTTCCCAGGAGCAATATTTCAAAGAAAACATGTCATCCTCATAATGTGTGTATGTGAGCAGGTACTATTTTTACATTTAATCCATAAATGTTTAAAATCATAAACAACATAATTCCAGACAGCTCTGGGTTTCCATTAATTTTTGAAACGTGCATTTGATTTATAAGTGAGATAACCAATTTACAAGTACTTGGACAATTTTAGAAGGAATTGATAAAGTTGACTTCTGGTTTTGAAGCATTTCACACTATTCCAAGTTGCTCAAGCAGTAACACAACATATGTGTGTAGATGGGATCCATCATCTCTAATTCTTCCTTCTGTTGATATCCTCTGCCCTTCTTTTGATTCTCCTTTCTATTTCTTCAGTAATCCTGGCTCTCCCTCTATCCTCAATTCTCCAGTCTGCCTGAGGGAACTGTAGCTTCCACAATGAGGGCCCTTTGTCATACCAGCTGCCCTTGTTCCACCTATAACCTTCATTTCAATCTCCTAGGGTCATCTTTTACACTGACTTTCGTCATAGTCTTAGTCAGGTTCTGAGCTTTCTGCCTACTGCAACTATTCGCTGGCATTCTTTGTTTTGTCTCTCTTTACTTGTTTTCATTCATTTTGTTAGCTAATCATGACTTTCCGATCTTCACCCCTTCTTGGTTTCTTTTTTGCTTCCTTGGGGTCTATTTAAAAGACATTCTTTTTGTATCTTTTTCTTATTCCATCTTTCATAGTAATTTTGCCCTACTTTAGTATCACCATGCTTTGCTGAAGATACTGTGAGTTTTCACTTCCACAAAAGATCTTTTCTTATCTATTTTTTTCTGTCCCTTGACCAATAACTTTATTTTTGTTCTCCCTTAGACCAGCATGACCTTTGTCCCTACAGTTCTTTGCTATTTCTGAGTTTCCTCTAAAACCTTCTGCTCCATTCCCAATATTTTCTGCCAAAAAAATTTTCAAGTTTTTCAAGATGGAAAAAAAATCATTGCTTTCTCTCCAGAACCTTTCCCTTTGCTCTACCTGGCAGTCTCTCATTTTTTTCTTATTTGGTCTTTCTTCCTTTCATCTTAAAGAATTCTTTCTCAGAGTCTTCTTTCATCTGTATTCTCCGTTATACTTTTCATTTCATTTTTCATGTTCACGTTTCTTTGTCCTGAAGAAGACTCACTTTTCCTTCCTATTCTTTGAGGGGTTTTTTTTGTTTTTTTTGTTTTTTTTCTTTCCCTCTTTATTTTAAAGTTCCAGCTTAAGTGGACCACTTCTATTTCCATAATTTCCTTACATGCACCTTTTTATGACTCAGTGGAGCCGAATTTTGCTTTTACAGTACAGAAGTTCTGCATTTTACTCTTCACTACCTCTTTGGTATTTCCAATTTTCCTGTCTTTTTTTTTTTTTTAATATTACTGAACTCATACTTTACCTGTATGGTTATCTTTCTTGTTACATGATTATTCAGTTATCAGAATAGGAAAGCTTTTCATTTTCCCCTATGTCCTTGATTGTGGAAGCCAAAGAAACTATTTTGGATACTATTTGGAAGGTATTACAATTTTTATTTGTACAACCAATTATAGAAGGTTTTCTATAAATCATAAAGTTGCCATTCCATCTCCAAAAGTGAGTTTGTCCAGTGCATCAAAATCTTTCCAACATGGGAAAAAAATATTTTGGAAATAAGTCAAAAGCATTATGCTTCTGGGAGTGACTCAGTAACGGAAAGAATGGTGAAGCTAACAAGGATGAGTGTACTCTCTGTCCTGTTTGTCATAATGCTCTCACTACCATCCATTTATTAGATTTTAATAAATAATTTTCTGACTGTTGATATTGTTAAATGATCATAGATATTTTTACTTCATTTGATTATATTGCATTGCTTATGGAAATCAATCAAAATATAAAAATGTTATCACCCTTTCAAAATTGGATAGTATCTTCTCTGTTGCTGATATTTGAAATGAATGCACTTCAGTCTTCTTCTGTGGAAATGAGAATTTAATACCCCTTAGCTTAGTTAGATGGATGACACTGATTCAACCTTTTTCCCATAGTGGTTGCCTAAGATGTAAATTTGTAATGGTACCCCAGGGAGGTCGTACTGAGTTACACACTAGTCTCATGCAAACACAAATCCTGAATCAGTGGAGTCAGAACACATCACTGTGTGGGACTGTTAAATACCCTTTCTTTTCAATAAGGCTGGCCTTTGCATACAAAGAAAAAGAGTAGGAAATGTCAGTAAGGCAGGGCCAGGACAGAAATGCTAATGCAATTGCTTTGATGGAAAAGCAGTACAGTTAAACTGGATACCTGATCTTGCAAGCCTTTAAACCTAAGAAATATCTCTGAGCAGGGACTAAGCTTGTGAAGAATTTGCAAGATTCAGCCCTGTGATTTGAACTTAATGTGAAGAATCTTTGCCCAGGCAGTGCCATTTAAATATTGAGACAGCATTATAGGTTACTGGTGCTAAAAGTCACAGTGGGAAACATTCTACGAATTTTAATGGAAGTCAGGGCAAGAGGAGTTTATTTAGAAGGAAAGCTTAGATAAAGATAGAGACATCTAAATAATGGAGAAGTGGAAGTAATGCATGTACAGTATATTGAATAGGTATGAATCAAGAATCATAGAATCACAGAATCATTAGGGTCAAAAGGACCCTTAGAAGACATCTAGTCCAACTCACTTGCAATGAGTAGGGGCACCTACAGCTAGATCAGGTTGCTTACAGCCTCTTCCAGTCTGACCTTGAGTATTTCCAAGAATAAGGCATCCACCACCTCTCTGGACAACCTGTTCCAGTGTGTCAATACCCTGAAAGAAAGAAAGGAGGAAAGGGGAGGGAAAGAGAGGAAGAGAGGAGAGAGGGAAAGGAGGGGAAAGTGGGAAGGGCAGAGGAAGATGGGGAGGAAAAGGGAAGGGGGAAGGGAGAGGAGAAAAGGGAGGGAGAGACGAAGGAAGAGGGAGGGGGATAGAAGAGGAAAGAAGGGGAGGGAAGGGGAAGGGAACAGAGGGAGAAGGGGAAAAGGAAGGGGAATGTGAAGGGGAATGTGAAGGGGAAAGGGAAAGGGAAAGGGAAAGGGAAAGGGAAAGGGAAAGGGAAAGGGAAAGGGAAAGGGAAAGGGAAAGGGAAAGGGAAAGGGAAAGGGAAAGGGAAAGGGAAAGGGAAAGGGAAAGGGAAAGGGAAAGGGAAAGGAAAGGAAGAAGGAGTGTAGGAGGAAGGCAGAAAGATAGGGAAAAGGGAAGGAAGGCAGGGAGGAAAAAAGGAGGGAAGGAGAGAGGGAAGGAAGGAAAGAGGGAAGGAAGGGTGGGAGGAAAGGAGGGTGGAAGAGAGGAAGGAAGAAACTCGCTTTTGGAGGTGATAATGTGAATCCTCATAAAAAGGAGAGAGTTTAAGTGAATTAGTGTGGCTGTGTAATGGCCAGAGCAGAACTGACTACTTCTCTTTTCCTGTTCTTTCACTTGCTGATTGGCTTGCTATTTTCTTCTGCAGTTAGGTTCCTGCTTTCACACTCCACTGTTGACTATCTCAGAAACATGCATACACAGAGCGTTAGAAATATATCATGACATTTTCTTATATCTAAGGAATACATGTAAAGATCAAGATGAGATTACCAAAATAATTTGCAAATATGAAACTTAGTTTGCATCTCTTCCTTTAGTATGCTGTTGTAACACAAATTATCCTACTATGAGCATGCAATCATGTTAAAAGATGTCTTCTAAAAATTTGGCTTTTATTCCATTTCCATTTCTTCCAGACTTGCAAGCATAAATGGCTCTGAAAATATTTATGTTCTATCACCTGATCTGTGGGGTTTTTCCTTTCCTTTCCTTTCCTTTCCTTTCCTTTCCTTTCCTTTCCTTTCCTTTCCTTTCCTTTCCTTTCCTTTCCTTTCCTTTCCTTTCCTTTCCTTTCCTTTCCTTTCCTTTCCTTTCCTTTCCTTGCCTTGCCTTGCCTTGCCTTGCCTTGCCTTGCCTTGCCTTGCCTTGCCTTGCCTTGCCTTGCCTTGCCTTGCCTTGCCTTGCCTTGCCTTGCCTTGCCTTGCCTTGCCTTGCCTTGCCTTGCCTTGCCTTGCCTTGCCTTGCCTTGCCTTGCTTTTCCTTGCCTTTCCTTGCCTCGCCTCGCCTCGCCTCGCCTCCCCTCCCCTCCCCTCCCCTCCCCTCCCCTCCCCTCCCCTCCCCTCCCCTCCCCTCCCCTCCCCTCCCCTCCCCTCCCTTCCCCTCTTCTCCCTTCCCCTCTCCTCTCCTCTCCTCCCCTCCCCTCCCCTCCCCTCCCCTCCCCTCCCCTCCCCTCCCCTCCCCTCCCCTCCCCTCCCTTTCCCTCCCCTCCCCTCGCTTCCCCTCCCCTCCTCTCCCCTCCCCTCCCCTCCCCTCCCCTCCCCTCCCCTCCCCTCCCCTCCCCTCCCCTCCCCTCCCCTCCCCTCCCTCCCTCCCCTCCCCTCCCCTCCCCTCCCCTCCACTCCCCTCCCTTTCCCTCCCCTCCCCTCCCCTCCCCTCCCCTCGCCTCCCCTCCCCTCGCCTCCCCTCCCCTCCCCTCCCCTCGCCTCCCCTCCCCTCCCCTCCCCTCCCCTCCCCTCGCCTCCCCTCCCCTCCCCTCCCCTCCCCTCCCCTCGCCTCCCCTCCCCTCCCCTCCCCTCGCCTCCCCTCCCCTCCCCTCCCCTCCCCTCCCCTCGCCTCCCCTCCCCTCCCCTCGCCTCCCCTCCCCTCGCCTCCCCTCCCCTCGCCTCCCCTCCCCTCCCCTCCCCTCCCCTCCCCTCGCCTCCCCTCCCCTCCCCCTCGCCTCCCCTCTCCTCTCCTCTCCTCTCCTCTCCTCTCCTCTCCTCTCCTCTCCTCTCCTCTCCTCTCCTCTCCTCTCCTCTCCTCTCCTCTCCTCTCCTCTCCTCTCCTCTCCTCTCCTCTCCTCTCCTCTCCTCTCCTCTCCTCTCCTCTCCTCTCCTCTCCTCTCCTCTCCTCTCCTTTTTTAAATTTCAAATTGTGCTTATTAGAAGAGACATATGTGCCATGTTTATGACAGCTCTGGCAGCGGAAGTGTTCAAAAGTACAAACTGTTGTACCTCTGTAACTTGCTTGTTTTGTCTATAGATTTTTTTGTGTGTGGGGGGCTAATAGCCACAGGGTTGAGGAGAATATGTAGTTTCTGTTCCAGAAGCATGACCTAGCAGAGCAGTTCCAGTGAAGCAATCCTTATATATAAGAACATGCCTACAAATCATAATTGTATATACAGATAACAGCAATGACTTAGGCTACCTGAAAGCTGAAAAGTAGGCTGAGACCTTACAAGCTTTCCATCTTCTAACTTTTCCCAGATTACCTGTCAACAGGGCCAGTGCTGTTTGCATTAGGTACGAGGTCTTAGAGATATAATGGCCTCTGTGGGAAAGATGGAGACCACAGAACCATTCCTTTTAAAACTTTACTCATGTTCAGGTCAAATGACATTCAGGCAGAAGAGGCAAAATCTCTGACAGTAAGGAATGGAATAAAACATTTGAGGAAGATATTTACCCACTATTCAACTTCTCTTCACCTATTCTAGAGAAGGAAGGCTGGAGAGAGAATTTAACTGCTGTCAGTTCATGAACAAGATTTTTACACTCCATAACATTTCACACTTGATGGCTTTATATGACTAACCTGACTGATAGATGGCAGTTACATCTGCTTTCAAAGAAGCTGAATCCAGCATAACTGTAGTTGCTCAGTATCCACAGTATCTTCAGTATTTAGCAAGCTTTGCTCTTCCAATCATAGCATTTTACTTATCTTTAAAGGAAATGAGTGACAAGAACGATAATGAGATTGGCCGTTCTAATGACTAATGTGCATTGTCCATATGATTGTCCTTCCACTCAATGCTGCCCCTCTTACCTCATCTGTGATTGCCTCCCTTATCCCATTTAAGGTGAGAGAAACCCTTTCATTGTTTTGTTCTTGTTTTAAAAGTTGTGAGGATTCCTGTAGTAGTTTTTTGTTTGTCTGCTCTATTCTATGTTTACTAACCAGACATAGTAACCCTGGGTGAGGTCCACTGTATTGGCAGTTTGTACTGGAAAATAAAGTACCTTGTTTTCCTTAAGAATCAGTGGACTGGGTTCTTGTTAAGCACAATCCAGGATTTATGTCTGCTCCTCGGGGACTAGAAACGAGCAGAGAATACTAGAAATCTGAGCAAAGAGAAAAATTAACTTCCAAAGAAATTCAGAAAGCAGGATGAGAACTCCTTTCTTATCTCTAGAAGCAGCAATCCTTCTTTCCTTTAAGGGTGGTGAGTGGTTTCTTTGCTTTTAAAATGACTGTTTGCTAACCATTTCTATCTTAATTCCCCCCCTCCAAAAGTACCTGACAAATCTGCAGAAGCGAGACCTATCTATTCTTTACTCTCTGTTGCTTGACTTGTGTGGAGCTGAGGACCGTATAAATAGTTTCCATGACAGATAGGATATGATATTATGAAAATAAATGGTTCATTTCCCTTTGAAGAATCTATCTGAACCCTGATCTTAACATCTCACTAGGCCACAAAGGCAATGTTCTGCCCTCCAGTGAGCTCCTAAACCAATATCACTGAACTACTGCGGGATGCGTAGGACTCTATAAGCTGTACATGACCCATAAAGGCAGCATGGATTGCAGCTGGCTTTGGCTTCCTGAAACTTTATGTCATTTTGAATTACAGGATTTGGCTTCCTAGTGTATGCAAAACACTTTGTGATCAGCAGATGGAAGGACAATGATGGTACTTTGCACTTGTATTAGTTTGTATTAAAATTGTAGTTGGAATCTGGTTTTAATGGTGATGATTAATATAATGATATAAACTTCTTGCAATGTAAGCCACATTTTCACAGCCATGTCTGATTTCATCTGATAGTGAAATGACTGCTTCCCCGATAAAAGTCTTGGCAGAAGCCCTTCATTTTCTTCTGAGTATCTGAACTGGTTTCAACAATAGAGTGAAAAATAGGGAAGGGCTATTTTGCACATTTTTTTCTATGGTGATTTTTAATATGGGAGCCTAGTTATAAAATGAAAGGCAAGAAATTGGCTCCACGTTCCTGTTTGACTTATTTGCCATCCTTATTTTGCATTCTAGCATTTAACTCAGCTATACCATGATTTTCTCTTTTGCTTTGGAGCAATAAAATG
The DNA here is from genome assembly GCF_026119805.1 of Tympanuchus pallidicinctus. Lineage (NCBI taxonomy): Eukaryota > Metazoa > Chordata > Aves > Galliformes > Phasianidae > Tympanuchus > Tympanuchus pallidicinctus. Next base: position 37,626,399 of record NW_026294758.1, read on the forward strand.
GTGTAAGTTGTAATCAATTGCCTCCAAGTCAGTTATAAAATCTTATCAATCAAGGGAAAACACCACTGTTATAATTGAAAGAAAAGGTGTGTATGTGATATTATTTCTACCCAGAAGGGATGTTTTGAAAGTAAAAGTATACAGCATGGGACAGTTTATTGCCTGTGTTAGATGGCAGTTGTAGAGATGGACTTGAGCCAAAGTCTCAGTATATAAATGCATGGTTTCTAGAGGTGGGGAAATGTAAAATCTTCCAGTGGCTCAGTGTATAGAGAGTTGACCCAGAAATTTGGAAACAAATTCTCCTGTGCATTGGGTGTTTGAAATGTTCGCTATCCGTTCTCTTGAGCTCAGCATTAACTCAGCGGTGTCAGGAATGAAATAGAAAAAGTATTGTGTAAGAAGACTGAGTAAGGATCTTGTATATGGATGAAAGCACTCTACCATTGCTGCACAACTCATGAATAATCAGTGACTATAGTACTATTTTTGAAGTATTTTTAAGTCAATTGTCTTGTTTTGCACAGTCAGCAATCATTTCTGAGCAATATTAAAATCAATTTAGTAAGAATTTTTAATTTGATTTTCTAATAAAATAATTCCAGTCCATTTCCATTTTCCATCCATCGGCCAATTCTCATCAAACTGGTAATGCTGCTGAATATCTCAAGGCATTTGCTGGCTTAACAAAGAAGAGAAATCCACAATTACTTCCCTGGACAAGTAATGCGGTTCATAACATTTTCAACAACTCCTGAGCACTCTTTTGCCTACTAATTTAAAAGAGTGGAGAACTGTGGGTAGACAAAAGGTCTAGGAACACGTAGAAAGTGCAGCCTTCAAGAACTGAAAATAAAAGTTATATTTACTTGACTATGTCCTCTTTAGGAAAGACAGACAAACAAGGAGATATAGTGGAGTTGCTCTTTCTGTGAGAGATCTAAGTGTTCAGATCTATCTGAATGATGAATTAGAGAACTTGTGGGTGAGAATTAAGGGGCAGGCTACTGTAAATGACACTGTTGTGGGTATGTACTACTGATCAGGATGAGGAAGTTGATGAGGCTTTCTACAAACAGCTGGAAACAGCCTTCTGATCCTCGGCACTGGTTCTCATGGGGGACTTTAACCATCCTGCTACTTACTGGATAAGCTACATGGTCAGGCACACATAGTTCAGGTGGTTTCTGCAGTGTGTTGAAGATAACTTTCTGATGCAGCTGGTGGAGGAGCTGACAAGGAGGGTCTTGCTACTTGATCTTGTTCTCACTAACAAGGAAGGACTGGTTGGGGATGTGAAGGTTGCAGACAGCTTTGGATGCAGTGATCATGAGATGGTGGAATTCAAGATCTTGTGTGGAAGAAGCACAGCAATTAGCAGGATTGCCATTCTGGACTTCAGGAGAGCCAACTTTGACCTCTTCAGAGACCTGCTTGGAGGTATCGCATGGGCTAGAGTGTTAGAAGGTATGGAGCCCCACGAGACTTAGTTGACACTTAAACATCACTTCTTCCAGTCTCAAGATCAGTGCATCACTAAGAGTAAGAAATCAAGCAAAGGTGGCAGGAGGTCTGTGTGGATAAGCAAGGAACTCATGGATAAACTAAACTAAACTGAAAGGGAAGAATAAGGTCTGTGAAAAGTGGGAAAAAAGCCTATCCACCTGGGAGTAATATAGGAATGTTGTCAGGGCCTGAACGGATATCACAGGGAAGGTCAAAGTCCTCTTGGAATTAAGCATTGTGAAGGAGTAAAGAATAACAATAAAGGGGTTTTTAAGTATGTCAACAGAAAAAGGAAGTCTAAAGTTTTGCACCTGGGGAGGAATAGCTGCATGCATCAATACAAGTTAGGAGATGACCTGCTGGAGAAGGATATAGATGTCTTGGTGAAGAACAGGTTGGCCATGAGCCAGCAGTGTGCCCTTGTGGCCAAGAATGCCAGTGGTATCATAGGGTACATTCAAAAGAGTGTGGCCGAAAGTTCAAGGGATGTGATCCTGTCTCTCTGCTCTGATGAGGCCACACTGAGACTCCCCAGTTCAAATTAGACAGGGATCTCCTAGAAGGAGCCCAGCAGAAGGCCACAAAGATGGCAAAAGCCCCGGAGCATCTTCTGTATCAGGAAAGACTGAAGAACCTGAGTCTGTTCTGCCTAGGGAAAAAGGGGACTGACCTCAGATCTGATTACTGTTTGTAAATATCTAAAGTGAGGTTGGAGGCAAATGGATGAAGCCAGGCTTTCTTCAGTGGTATACAGCAACAGCACAAGGAGCGATGGCCCCAGATATGTACATAGGAAGGTCCACGCAGACATATGAAAGAACTTTATGGTAAAGGTAATGGAGCACTGGAACAGGTTGCCCAGAGAGGTTGTTGAGTCTTCTTCTATGGAGATATTCAAGACCTGTCTGGATGCCTACCCGTGCAACCTATTGTTGGATACCTGTAAGGGGGCTGGAGTTGGAGATCTTTTGGGGTCACATCCAACCCCTACATTTCTGTGATTTAGATTTATTATTCAGAAAAATGAGTGGGCAGAAAAAACAAAAGTAGCAAGCATAGACCTTATGCCTTTCCATGTTACTTCAGCACGAGGAGGATCAGTTTAAATCAGGACTAAATTGTAGTGATGCACTTTGTCTTGACTCACTATGCAGTTCTGTCCCTGTGTCTTGTGCTAGGTTTTATAACCATGAAGCCTTCCCATGAAGTGGGAAGAATTCAGTGTTTCTGATTATTTTCATGAATAGGTATTTTTCAGCATTGGTAAATCTATTAATGGAGTAAGTGCAAGTGGCAATGGAACACAGTTAGGAACTGTGGAAGAAGGAAGAGGTGAGAAAGATTTCAGTGAGTTTGGGCTGCTTGCATAAATTCGGTCCCTCAAGTTATATGTCACTGCAATCTTGTTCACAACAGGGCTAAGATTCCTGAGTTGTAATGACTATGAATTACAATCACTTTAACAGATACATTAGCTCACTCAGGTGCAATCATGTGATGGTGGCAGACTGTGACATCTAACCAGCTGCTGCAGAAGTCAGCAATGTTTCAAGGTGCTGTTGAACAAGCAGATAAAAACAATTTGTCACTGTTACAGAAAAACTGCATTCACTGTACCATCTAAGCACTCTTCACTTCTTTGTTCTTCTGTTTTCTTAATGAACCAGTCTTCTTCTCCAGTCACTGAACCACAGAATGTCTTAGGTTGGAATAAACCTTAAAGCCCATCTGTGCAGTCACTTGTGGTGGACAGGGCTGCCACCCACCAGCTCAGTTGACGGGGGCCTTGAGTGCCTCCAGAGATGGGGCATTTGCAGCCTCTCTGTGCAGCCTCTCTTTGCCTAGGGCATTACCACACTTTGAGTAAAAATTTCTTTCTAATATCTCATTTAAATCTCCCCTCTTTTAAAGCCATCATCACTTGCCCTATCAATAAAGTCCCTAATAAAGAGGCCCTCTCCAGTCTTCTTGTAGGTTCCCTTTACAGAATCATAGAATAGAATTATAGAATAGCTCAGGTTGGAAAAGACCTTAAAGATCAAGTCCAACCTCAAACTAACCATACTACCCTAACCCTAACAACCCACTGCTAAATCATGTCCCTAAGCACCATATCCAAACAGTTTTTAAACACATTCAGGGATGGTGACTCAACCCCAGAAGGCCACTAGAAGGTCTCACCAGACCTTCTAGATATAACTTGAAAGGAATTTCTTAAAGACTTGTCGAATTACTTACTGGTAATATGGTGAGGCGGTAAATATCTCCCTGAGTAGCCTGGATAATTCCTTCACTTGAGGTATAGCAGAGTATCACTGTGGGGTTAGTTTGTACTAGTGCTACATCTGTTTCATGTAACTTTCTCTGCCAATTACCCAAGTTAAAAATGTAAGCACAGATTGAACAGATATGAAACAAACAAGATGAGTAAAAAAGAGCATTTTTGAGGGTAGACATATAATCTTGTACAAAGCGAAAGACAGAAGATATATCCTATCAACTACTTGACCTGTTGGGCAGGATTAAATTCACACAATTCGTGTTTTATGCATATGACCATAGTAAAAATATAAAAAAAATAAATAATAAATAAATAAAATATTACTAATAAATAAAAATATTATTAATAAATAATGATGACAACAATAACAGTAATGACAATAATAAAGACATCAGCCTATAAATGCGATTATGACCAAGCCTAGTTGAGAAAAGCAGCAAATTGCAAAGTAGTGCAAGACTAATTCTCAGTGTTCAAATGCTTTGCAATACACATATCACAATTGCTATTTGCACCATTTGGCTTAAATCATGCCAATTCCTGTGCTAGTAGTAACCTTTTCTTCTCTAACTGGTGATCCTGATCCCTAGCACCTTCCATGACAAAAAATCTTTGAGACCTTTCAAAGTTATATTGACTCCCTTGTTTGCAGCAGGTGTTTGAAAGGTGGCAAAGTGAAGCATCCGAGGGCTAAATAAATTGATTTTTCTTTTTCTTCTTCTTTTTTTTTTCCCCACAGTATTCATTTCAACAGCAACATGAGAACTAAAAAAAAAAAAAAAAAAAAAAAAAAAAAAGATTATATGAATTGATATGCTGTTAAATTAAAGAGCAGAGAGTGAATAGCAACAGCTGTATCACTGCTTTTCATGTCCAACACAGAAAAAGGAATTGTCTTTAATCTCTCTATATTTTCCACAGAGCTTTAATTCACTGCTTTGTACTGTCCCAGCAGTACAAAGTCTTGCTGTAGACTAAAACTGCAAATGCTGTGCCAGCACAGGTGACAAATTCATAAAGTGTACTCAACACTCAATAAAGCTTACATTGTATAGTGCTTCTTATGGGCTTTCCTTCTGCATCATTTGGCCTCAAATCCTCAGTACTGAGGACTTCAGCATGACCTAGTTAGATAAGGGCAAGGTAATAAACTGTCATAATAATAAATAACTATGAGTACTCTGGGCAATATGAGCACTTTGGTGACACCCATGTGAGCAATGTAAGTTGTTTATTTCCTTGATATAAGAATGGTTTCTCAGTAACTGAAATAACTGAAGTAAACTCTACAGGTGCCTGTCAGGGGAAGAGCTTCCTATTTCTGTTTTATTCTGCACCAGCTAAATATGAGGTCTATTTCTGTTTCATGGCACGGTGCAAAATTATTTGGGCTCCTCAACCTTCCAAAAAAAAGAGTATGGAGCAGTTAAGAGATATGTCCTGATCAGACAGCTGAGGGAATGAGGGAGTGTTATCTACACTACAGCAAGATATAGGGTTTTTTTATAGTGTAAGATTCAAGTTTTTTTCATTTGCTGAAGTAGGCATCTTTATTAAGCTGCAACTAATAAAACAAGAATAGGCTGTATTTAAAAAGGAAAAGAAAAAGGAAGCAAGGAAGAGGAAAGTGAAGATGCCTTCAGAAGCCAAACATTGGCACTAGTGTCACATCAGTCATCATCACAGTCATCTATGGCCTCATCATCAGTTGCACCTGAGACACACTTTGGCAGCCCTCCAGGGTGCACATCATGAGCAAAGACGCTGCAGTTAACTTTGATTGATGTCAGTATTTCATTGTTTCTGCCAGCAAACTCCTTCATTGTTCAGTGGCAGCGTTATCCTCAGCACTAAATTTCCTGGAACTATAATAGATGACTTTGCAGAATGTCAGCACGAGAATTCTGTTTTCAGGCCTCTACTTGAAAGAAATAAATCTTTTCACTCATTTATCCCATGATCTTAATTTATTATCTTTTCCACCCCCCCACACCCCTCCTTTCATTTCTTAAAGTTTTTTTGGATTGCTCATGATAGCAAAAGACTAACAGTACTTATTGCAGGTAGGAATCATAAAGCAGGTAAGTGTGTTATTTCTGTGTGTCATTTTGTTGACAAACCTCAGAAAAGATGCATGCCTCTTATACCAGTAGTATAAGACTAGGCTTTTGTGAGAAGTTAACTGACTTCCTTGAAAAGAGGAAACTGAAGTTCTAAGGGACACAAATCCTAAAATATAGCATAATCAAGCACAAATTCCCAAATAGATAGTTTTGGTGTGTTTACAGTCATAGTATATTATTCCTTCTGTGTATGACATTTCAGGTTTCATGATTTTTCAGTCACAGTACATAGTGCTCTACAGTAGTAGAGCAGCAGGAACAGCGTGTTTGTTTGGTCTCATGCTATCTTCCTCATAAGGAAGAACGAAATCCACAAAAATTAGATGCTTAAATCCCCTTCTTGTCAGTGAAAAGCTGACATAATGATTAAATTTTCATAACACTTCTGTTCATTGGTACTCCATTACTTACACTCTTGAGAGATTTTAAATTACCATTTTCATATATATAATTTTAATTTTATGACAGTTTGAGAATAAGTGACATCTCACTTTTGCTGAATCTCCTTCCAGCCCCAAACATGTTTTAATGAGAATATTAAGGCTTTATTTTCACCCTAAATGATAATTCTCCACCAACAAGAAATGTTAGAATTGAAGTTTCTTTTTAACCAAACTTACAAATTGCGTGTTTTAGTGACTGTCTATAAGTCAAAGACAAGACAAGTGGACTCTGTATAACACCTGTATACATCAATATTACTTAATTTATAACCTGGAGGCTGTTCAGAACAAGAGGCAAGCTTTCACATTGTATTCTTTCACATTGGAAAGAGGAAGAACACATCTCTCCTAAGTTACTTTCCTCTATTGGCAAGTTACCATTATAACTATCATCTGTTTTAAATACTGGTACCCTCTAGTGTTCACTTACAGTAAAACTTGCAAAATTCTTTTGTGGTAGCAGATTTCTTTACTCTACATGACCAAGTACTCTGGTGCAATCTGTAGACGTATCAAAATTTCCCTTTCCAGAAAATATGACTTACTTACCTCTGTTGGAGACTTCCCACTTAATTTCTTCATCCATGTATCACAGACACAAAGATACAGACACAAAGGATTGCAGCACTGACTGCTCGTCTCTGCTGGAATATGAATAGAATTAAATGCTGATTATGTTTCATTCTTCTTTTGAACTGTGATCGAAAGCAGGTGCATGTATTTTCCTGGTGGACATACCCACATTCATGGAAGCATAGTGAAGGTTGTTTTACAGACCTGGTTCAAACTGTCACTCCTTGACTGTGGTAAACCAGCAACAAGGAAACCCAGATTTATTCAGTAATGACAGGTCAAGAAAATTATTTAAATGCTGCTGCTTGTAACCACAGAAAATTGTTGGCTGATGTGCTTACATTCACTTCATCACTTGCCCTCTATTAACTACAAAGGCTTTCCAGGCATACTTATCAGTAAGTGTGTTCCTAGATATTCAATAACTGCTCTCTTCTTAAGTCACATCTAAACAGCATCTGAAATTAATTGTCAATAATATCAAAGTAGAAGACAGAGAAGTTGGTTGTTCTGAGCTGCTCATCACAAGAGGTGGGTTTAGTTAGTTACTTGCTTTATGACAGCAAACTCTGGGAGGGAGAAGTCTCATAGCTCTACACTAGTGACATCCAATTGCTCTCAGTAAGAAGACTATCAGCAGAGAAACTGGTGTGAATTATGACACCTTTGTAAGATGAACTAAAAGTGTAGAGTGGTGAACAGCAGTAATGTAAATATTTGTGTGGAAGAAGTAGAGAAGTGATGTGAGAAATAAATATTAAAATTCAAAGTGAAGTTAATACAAATAATTAAATTATATACAATTGGTATAGTTTGAAGTATATGAAGTGTTTCTCAGTAGGAAGCCATTGTCGAACTGTGAACTTCTCCCTTTATGTTCATAGAATCATTAAATTTGGAAAAGATCACAAAGATCATCTAGTCCAACCATCAAACCATCAACATCATGTCCACTAAATCATGTCCCTCAGTGCCACATCTGTATGTCTCATGAACTCCTCCTGGGAGGTGACTCCATCACCTCCAAGGACATTCCATTCTGGTGCCCAACAACTCTTTCTGAGAAGGAATTCTTCATAACATCCAACTTGAACCTCCCCTGGTGCTAAATAAAGCCATTCTCTCTCATTCTATCACTGTTATCTGGGAGAAGAGACGAACTTCCATCTCGCCACAATCTCCTTTCAGGTCCTTTCAGTTGTAGAAAGAGAAGGTCACCCCTGAGATTCATCTTCACCAGACTAAACAAACAGTGTTCCCTGAGCCACTTCTCATGAGGCTTGGGCTCCAGACCCCTCACCAACTTCATGCCCTCCTCTTAGCACGCTTCAGGCCCTCAATAGCAAGAAGCCCAAAACTGAACACAGTACTCGAGGTGCGGCCTCACCAGTGCTGAGTACAGGGGGACAATCACCTCCCTTCCCTTGCTGACTACAGCAAGTTCTCTCTCTGATGGATTTCTGAAGTTAATGTTTAGTAAAGTCTTAAAGTGTCAGCTGCAGAAAAGATCACAATGTACTCATTAAATGTTGGTCTGGTATTTAAATGACAATTTCAAATGTTATCTCTGTTGTGGTTACTGATTTCCTTTCTGCAGAAAATGAGTTGCATTGAGTTGCTGCATTCTCATCTCTGGTTATGGATTGGACAGATGCCACAGGCTAAGGCTTCCTGAGTTGTGTTTCGAGGCTTACGATTGTTTCTGGAACCATTTGGACTGCTGTAGGTATTTGCATTTTGTGAGGGCGTTAATACAGTGTGATTTTAAACCTGTAGCATCCAGGTGCCTCTATTAGAGCAACGGGAATGTTCTTTAATCAACAGACTACTGAAATGTCCAAGTAAGGTATCTAAATTGTCCCTTCAACACACGGAGAAAAAAACTTACAGGAGAAGAAAAGCCTTAGCATTGGAAGGCTATAAGTGCATTTAACTTTTGAGGCATTCAATCTATGACACATTTAAATTAGTATTTTGATAGTTTACATTCCTTTCAATAGATCTTCAGATTTTTCTTTCGTCTTTCAAAGGATATTTTCTGTGTTTCTGAAGGACTCAGTGAGTACCCGTAGTGAAAAAAGCAAACCAAAGAAGTCCAACAACAGCAACAAAACAACCAACCAAATAAAACACCAAAAACAAGCAAGCAAACAAATAAAACCAAGAAAACAAACAAACACTTCTTGTTACCTGTTTACTTTTCTGTTTGAAGTTAGGTGTGATTCAGCAACCATTCCCTTTATTATCAATAATATTGTTGTATGCTTTTCAGTTTGAGAAAGACTGATAGTGACATAGCTCCTTTTGAAGACTGGAAACCAAGGGAAGAAGAGATGAAGTCTTTTAATCAATGAGATTCAATAAAATGGGAAATGAATTTTTATTGCCAATAATAAATTTCTCCTTAGTGATTCCCAACTAAAGCCATTGTGAATCTTGGAAATATATATCTACGTACAAATGCACTCTACAAATCATTCATAAATTCTCTTCCTTATTTCCTTGCCTAGTGGCAAGAGTTACAGTATTTTAGAATAAAGTGTTAAAATGTAAAGTGAACAGAGTAGATGAATATTACTTGTACAGCTCAATTTGTAGCACAGTTCATGTGACAAATGTATCTATTTCTAGCACCTAGTAAGTCCTTTGGTGTGCCGATACACTGCAGTTCTACCCAGAAAATCTACTTGTTATTCAAATATATTTTATTAATATTTGAGAGATTTCTTAAAACACATGGTGTTTTTTATTGTCCAAATCTTCACTGCAAAATGTGGTTTTTTTCTTACCAATTTCCTGAATTTCCCCCACCACATCCTCATCTCCAAATTGGAGGGAAGTGGATTTGATGGGTGGACGACCCGATGGATGAGCAATTGGTTGAAAGGCCGCAGACAGAGGGTGGTGGTCAATGGCTCTGTGTCCAGGTGGAGGCCGGTAACAAGTGGTGTCCCCCAAGGGTCTGTCTTGGGACCGGTGCTCTTTAACATCTTTATTAATGACATCGATGAGGGAATTGAGTGCATCCTCAGCAAGTTTGCTGACGACACCAAGCTGAGTGGTGCGGTTGATACAGTGGAAGGAAGGGATGCCATTCAGAGGGACCTCGACAGGCTTGAGGGCTGGGCTCGGGTGAACCTAATGAGGTTCAACACGGCAAAGTGCAAGGTTTTGCATTTGGGCCGGAAGAACCCCAGGCACCCGTACAGGCTGGGAGGAGTGGGCCTTGAGAGCAGCTCGGCAGAGAAGGACCTGGGGGTCCTGATGGACGAGGGACTGAACATGAGCCAGCAGTGCGCTCTGGCAGCTCGAAAGGCAAATGGGATCCTGGGCTCCATCAGGAGAGGGGTGGTCAGCAGGGACAGGGAGGTGATTGTCCCTCTCTACTCGGCTCTTGTGAGGCCCCACCTGGAGAACTGTGTCCAGGTGTGGAGCCCTCAGTACAAGAAAGACACAGAGATTTTGGAAAGGGTCCAGAGGAGGGCGACTAAGATGATCAGGGGGCTGGAGCACCTCCCTATGAGGACAGGCTGAGGGAGTTGGGCTTGTTCAGCCTGGAGAAGAGAAGGCTGCGGGGTGACCTCATTGCAGCCTATCAATACCTGAAGGGAACCTACACCCAGGAGGAGAGTAAACTCTTCAAAAGGGCTGACAATAGCAGGACTAGGGGAAATGGATCCAAGTTGAAGGAGGGAAGATTTAGGTTGGATGTTAGGGGGAAGTTCTTCACAAGGAGAGTAGTTAGGCCCTGGAACGGGCTGCCCAGGGAGGTTGTGGATGCCCCGTCCTTGGACGTGTTCAAGGCCAGGTTGGACGGGGTCCTGGGCAACCTGATCTGAATGTGTACGTTTGGTGGCCCTGCTAGGCAGGGGGGTTGGAACTGTGAATTCACAGAACCACAGAAACATCTGAATTGGAAGATACCTCTAATGGTCATCTAGTCCAACTCCCCTGCAATGAACAGGGTCACCTACAGCTCGATCAGGTTGCTCAGAGCCCTATCCAGCTTGCCCCTGAATCTCTTTATGCATGGTGCATCTACCACCTCTCTAGGCAACAGATTTCAATGCCTCACACCTTTAATGTAAAACATTTCTTCCTCATATCCAATCTAAATCTCCCATCTTTTAGTTTGAAACCAATTCCCCTTTGTCCTATCACAACAGACCCTAGTAAAGACTCTGTCCCCTTCTTTCTGACAGCCCTCATTAAGGTACTGAAAGGCAGTTATCAGGACATCTCCCACCTTCTCCAGCCTGAACAGCCCCAGCTCATTCAGCCTGTCATATGGAATAGAAGAGTAAAATTCAGACTCTGGATCAAGATGGCCACATTTTCCTGCAGCATATGGAGATATTTATTTATAGAGATGTAACCTGTGCTCCAATCAGGCAAAAACTTCATAGCAGTCATATTCTCCATAAAATCACTAAAATTCTTCAATTTGTCCACTTCTATTGTTATGTGAACTTTTCACTAGCAAGCAACTGTCTTTGCTGAGAGCTTCAGAAAACATCATGTTTCATTAATTACTAGATCTCTGGCTGGAATGCAAGAAACCATTATATCTTCTTTGCATCTGGAGACTTATGCATTATTAACACTGTATTCAGAACAGTGAACCTGCAAAACAGTGATCACCTCCTATTCCTACTGAGCCTGAGACAGTGGATCTGCCCCTTCAACTACCTAATGTAATGCAGCATTCAGCACACTGGTGTTTGAATCAGCAGTGCCTATGGCACAATAAGCAATAGCTCATTCGTTTGCATACTGCAGAAGGATGTATTCATCTCAGTCATGGTTGTATTTATGTGCATACTCAGTGAATTTGTACACACTCTCCTTATTGGAAAGAAAGTCTGCCTTTCTATAGTCTTTATAGAATTAATGCAATATAATATTTTCCAAAGCTCTTGGCAAAGAGGGCTTTCTATTAGTGAAAAGTTCACATGATAATGGAAGTGGAAAATTTAAAGACTTTAGTGATTGTATAGACTAGTGACTGCTATGAAATTTTGTCCTGCTTGGAGTACAAGATGCATCCATATAAATTACTATGTGTTCCAGGAAAATATGATCATCTTTCGTCCAGAGTTAGCCTACTGATGTATTTGTAGATCTGTTTACAGTGCAATCTGGAGGAGTAAAACAACAGATATCACATAGCAATACAGTGTGCAAGATCGTCTGTTGTGGGTCTGAAATCCACTGATCCACTATTGACTGGTTATTCTGGAGACAAGAGGCCCTACAATAACCGGAGTTTTATCACACTTGGATGTTTTAGATGAGGACATAAAAGAAATCATAAGGTTATCAGGAATATAATTGTGCATCCATTTGTTTTAGGAAACCTATTTTTTGCTGACTTACCCAAAGTCTCAATATCAGAAAGATACACTGTGGTTTTTTTTTCTCCAAATTATGCCAAGAGAACATATTGACCCAGAGCAGACTGTAGTGTTTTACTGGGTGATGTTCAAAGGTTGAGACTGTGATTCAGTAAAGAAACGTGAATTGGTCTTGTTCCAGCATCTGAACTGGCAGACCAGAATGGTAACCAAACCTGAAAATGTCATTCCAGATCTCCTCTGCAGCTCATTTTTCATGACTTTTTTGTTTCTCTGAAATCCTACCTTCATGTCCTGCCCTTCCAAAGAGGGCTCAGCTCCACAGCATCCAGGAAAACATTAATTACAGACTTGAGAAATTTAAAGTTGCTCCTTTTTAATTTTTTCAATTATAGCAGAAGAAAATTTATTTTTCATTCTCTCTGCAGTCTTCATTCTCCCTTATCTCTGCTTTGCTCATGTTGTACTACAGCAACTTTTCACTCACACAGAGATTTTTTTGTGATTCAAATCCCATATAAAAATCCTTTCTACTGAAATTTAATTCGTTATATGTCTAATGCATGTAGATATGATAGTACAACTGATAGTTTTAAAGATGGCTTTCATTTTGAAGGACTGGGAAGTACAGGAAAGTATGCTGTGAGGCCAGAGGAGGAGCTCTGGCTGAAACAATACAGCTGGAGCATGGAGCTGCCTCATCATCAGTGCAATAGTCATAGAATCACATGGGTTGAAAGACACCTCTAAAGGTCACCTAGTCAAACCCCCTGCTACAGCAGGTTCCCTGGAGTAGCATCCAGGTGGGTCAAAGCAGGCTGTCATGGTTTAATGGGTTTTCATCAGTATTTCACATCATAATATCATGCAGTGCACTAGGAGTTAAAGACTTAATGCTGCAGTTCTGCGGATTGTCAGTGTATTTCATGAGTTCTAATCTCCTGGCCTCAGAAGAGAAGAATGAACTACATCTTTTGGAAAACTCTGTTTTTCCATTTTCTGTTTTCTGTTTGTAGGGAAAGTCAGAAGGGACAGGGATTCACAAGACTTGCTCTCTTTCTTTGTTCCCTGACTGCTTCACCTACAGAATTAGATGAAGGACTTCAGTTTTGGAAAGTCTTTCTCATTTTATTTGTTATCTTCAATTCCAATCACACTGTGTTACATTTTATTATCTCATATTCTGCTACTGCATTTAGTAAACTAAGGTTTTTTTCCCTTAGCTCATTGCCACCGTCTTCCTTTGTCCAGTCCAGTTTCCCTACCATTTGCCTTTTCCCCCAGTTCTTTCCCCAGACTGTGGATCCGTGGGTCTCTTCACCCTCTTGTCATGGAAACCAGACCTAACTGTGACACAGGCAAGCGAACCAAAACGGCAGCAAGGAGTGCAAGTCATTTTTACCACAAGAAGTGACAGACTATTTGTAGTGTTAATTGCATAACAAGCTTTCCAAGATCTGTAGTGGTCTAAAATTTAAGTTACTAAAAAGGTACGCTTCAACTACAATGCAGCAGTATGAAGTACTGCCATTTTGATCTGTACAAACCACAGTGTCCTTCCAGCAGAGGTAGCTCAATACCAGATCTTCACTTCTGTTACCTTAGAAAAGTGTCAAGATTTTATAACTCTATGGATATGAAAGTGGGCTTCTCATTGATATAAAAACTAGAAAAACTGCAGTGTTTTGGAAATTTATAGCACATTATTGTTCTTGTCCTAGATTTGGATAGCACAATTGATTTGTGTGTTATATAGATTAAGTGGCATGAAAAGAGCAGGTAGGACACATATATGACTGAAATTGGCATCTTAGTTTCCACATATCATGGACACATTGGAGCTGCTGCCTAAGGACGTTATGGGCACAAGGAGTTCACCTGCATTCCACAAGAGACTAGATGGGCACTCCAGAAGGAAACTCAGAAGGGATTTGATAAAAAGTTAAACCACATTTGATGAAAAGTTAATTTGCTTTGTTCCCTGAACTGGCTAATGTAAGAGAAGAGAGTAAATGAGAAAGATGCTGGCCCCCTTCTTACTCCATATATCACTGCTGTTGGAAAAAGACTGTTGGGCTAGATAAATCCAGATCTGAACCAATTCAGCTGTTCTTACATCTCAATAGGCTTCATTATGCAGCTAAAATCAGTCTCGGCCATCTGATAAAAGACGTTTGACTGGCAGAGAAAGGAAAACAAATTTTACATGCCACCAGTGGTAAAAATAGTTATAAAACTGAAAGTCCAGCAAGTAATGCATGCTGCAGTTGTAAAGATTAGTGCAAAACAACAGTGATGTTAGTGAACTGATAAAACAACAAAATGTCCTTAGGCATATGCTGATCTTCCTGTTCCATTCTTCTGTTTCTTCTCAGTCTGTTCAATGGGAAAAAGTTGATTACTGTCAACTTTCAGCCACCTCACTCCCTCATTTTCCTCATGATTTTCTTTCTGTGTAAATGTAGTTTTTGCCACATTGGGATTGATTTTCCAATTTCCAAATCAAAAAGAAAAAGAGCTTTTCTGCTTTCAGGCTTAACTGACCATAACTTTCAGCTGTAATATCCAGTAGTCTGAAGTTTATTTGAGCTGGCTATGACCATGAAAAGGTTTTTACTCCAGTAATTAGTTTTTTAAAAGTCTGAAGAATAACCTACAACTTCTTTTTCCACATTTTTCTTATAGAATCACATGAGAGTGGGAACGGACCTCTAAAGGCCATGTAATCCTACTCCCCTGCAATAAACAGGGACATCCACAGCTAGATCAGGTTGCCCAGGGACTTATGCAGCTTTGTCTTTAGAGTCTCCAGGGATGGGGCATCCATCACACTAGGTAACCTGTTCAGTGTCTCACCATTCTCACTGTAAATGATTTTTTCTTTATATCTAACCTAAATCTATTCTCTCTGTTTTTGAAGCCATTTTTCCTTGTTCTGTTGCCACAGACTCTGCTGAAGAATCTGTCCCCTTCTTTCCTTTAGCTTCCCTTTAAATACTGAAAGACCGCTATCAGTTGACCTCGCAGAGAGCCCCAGCTCTCTGTCCTCGTAGGAGAGGTGCTCCATTCCATGGACCATTTTTATGGCTTTTCTCTGGATGCACTCCAACAGATTCACATCTCTCTTGTACTGAGGACTCCACATCTGGATGCAATACTCCAGGTGAGTCCCACCAGAACAGTGTAGAGGGGCAAGATCATCCCCCTTGATCTGCTGGCCATGCTTCTTTTGATGCAGCCCAGGATATTGTTGCTTTCTGGGCTGCAAGGGCATATTGCTGGCTCATGTCCAGCTTCCCATCCACCAGTACCCCTATCATACAGTACTTGACAGTAGGGTCAAGCGCATCCTCAGCAAGCTTGCTGATGACACCAAGCTCTGGGGTGAAGTTGACACACCAGAGGGATGGAATGCCATTCAGAGGGACCTAGACAGGATTGAGCAGTGGGCTCACTGTCAATGTCACTTGTGAAGATATTAGAGAGTATCAGCCTCAGCACTGACTCCTAGGGGACAACACTCGTCACCAGTCTCCATCCAGACATCCAGACATTGTCCACCACTCTCTGGACTCAATCCTGCAGCCAGTTCTTCACCCATTAAAGAGTCCACACATCAAATCCAGATCTTTCCAATTTGGAGAGAAGGGTGTTTAGGGGTGCCATGTCAAAGGCCTTCATGAAGTAGATATAGATGACAACAGTGGCTCTTCCCTTGTCCACCGATGCAGTGACACCATCATAAAAGACCACCAGGTTGGTCAAACAGGATTTGCTCTTGGTGAAACCATGCTGGTTCTTATGTATCAGCTCCCTGCCTTTCAGGTGCCTTAGCATAGCTTCCAGGAGAATCTATGTACCGTGATTTTTCTATTTCTTACTATTCTACTACTTAGACCTTGGATGTCATAGCAAATACTATCCCAGCACTGCACTTCTCAAGGACTTCTGCTTTGGGTTTTCTGTGCAGGGTACTTTGAGTTCCTTGCCAAATAAAATTTAAGGCCACTCTGAGTGAATACTTCAGACTTAAAAGCTAGTTAGTTCCACATCAGACCTACTCTGAGGTGACCCTGTTCATTGCAGGGGAGTTGGACTAGATGACCATTAGAGGTATCTTCCAACTCAGATGTTTCTGTGGTTCTGTGAATTCACAGAATCACAGAATCACAGAATCACCTGGGTTGGAAGGGACCTCAAGGATCATGTAGTTCCAACCCCCCTGCCTAGCAGGGCCACCAAACGTACACATTCAGATCAGGTTGCCCAGGACCCCGTCCCACCTGGCCTTGAACACGTCCAAGGACGGGGCATCCACAACCTCCCTGGGCAGCCCGTTCCAGGGCCTAACTACTCTCCTTGTGAAGAACTTCCCCCTAACATCCAACCTAAATCTTCCCTCCTTCAACTTGGATCCATTTCCCCTAGTCCTGCTGTTGTCAGCCCTTTTGAAGAGTTTACTCCTCTCCTGGGTGTAGGTTCCCTTCAGGTATTGATAGGTTGCAATGAGGTCACCCCGCAGCCTTCTCTTCTCCAGGCTGAACAAGCCCAACTCCCTCAGAGACCCAAAACTGATGAAATCTGGGAAACTGCCACTTTATCCAGCATGGGTTCATTAGTACCAATCTCTTCAGCAATCTCCTCAGCTTGATCCTCACTTGAACTTTCTGTAAGATTTGCAGTAAATTACCATGTCTTGCTTTAGTAATGAGATTGACTTACTGCCATGCTGTAAAGATCAAATCATGCACAGTTTTTTGAGGGCCAGTTCATAGTTTTTTGTGGAATTGCATATTTGCTACTTTCAGTTTTGCAATACTTACAGTTTCTACTTAGAACTGTAAATATTCTTCAAGAATCTTACTTATTTATGTGTATTATATATGTGATTAGTGTGTGAATAGTTACTGAAATACTCCAAAAATAAGAATTATTATTGTGCAGCCTAGACATATCAGAAAATATTTAATGTTTGAGTTTGTATGGCTAATTATGAGTTACAGTACAAGAGAATGCAACCGTATAGTGTGGAGCACTAAAAATCTTGATTCACAGAACAGTCTCCAGCTTTGTTGCGCATACTCACATAAAAGAAGAGAGTGAAGGTGGTAGGCCACAAATGATTTGGGAAAAGAAAAGAAGGGAAGCTAACTCTTTGAAGTGGCTGACAAGAGTTACTACCGCTCCAGAATCCTTTGGAAAGGAACATGTTCAGTATTATGCAGAAAAGAATACTATGCAATAGTATCCTTTCTGCACAGAAGGACATGAACAAAAGATGAAGTGGAAATCACTCTGGCAAGCTGATATAGTTTCTGCTGTAAATAATAATAGAAAAGACAGCTTTTGCTTTATACCACAATGTGTGCCTGCTGTCAGAAAACAAATGTCTAACTATAAATAACTGCAATAAGAGAGAATGTATTTACTTGTCATTACAGGCATACTTCTAACAAATCTTGGTTGTACTGTGATGGAAAAAGTATTACTTACTGGAAGGCTATGTGACTGGCTGATTGCAAATAGCACAGAGAGGAAATGCACAGAAGCTGACAAATATTAGGAAAATGTTTCATTACAATATTCTTTTCAAACCACATTGTCAGTGTGTAGTGGGGAAATGTTTATTTAGTGTAATTCTGTTGTCAACAGATTACCTGCTTTGAGATGTAGAGAGTGTATTAGGTGTCAGCTTGTCATGCATGACCATCAGTAGGGTAGTGAATTGCTTAACTGACAGCCTTACTCGGTGAAGAGTTAAATACAGATGTCTGAAATGTGAGAACTCTCTTATACCATTTTAAACAGAGGGCAGTCTACAGGAGATTCAAATTGATGTTTAATGTTTGTAACATTTTAAGACACCAGCGCTCCTTTAATTTTGTTGAGCACTATGCTAGTTCATTCAACTTATTTTAATCAGATGTCTGGCATGTATGCACCTGTGGTATTAGTTGTGGATGGAATTGTAAATGAACACATTCAGGACCCTCTGTTTATCTTTGGAGGGTCAGAGGCTTAAGCAAATCTATGTAATTATCAAGATTGAAGTACCTCCACTATGAGTGCATTCTTTCTCACATTTGTTTCTTAAGGAACTTGGACTGGTTTTACTTGCAGCACAAAGCAACTCTCAGTGTTCACAACTACTTTTGGAACAATAGATCTGATCATCTCGCTTTTAAAATTCAAGTCCATGATCGCAGGAGCAGACCCGCATGTAACAATGATGTGAGTATCCAAAGGAAGATAATGAGTTTCCCAGCTGGGAACAAAGTAGGGATTAGGTAGAAAAGGATCTACCATAGGATTTATGTGAAAACATTTCATTAATGCCTTAATCTACATCGATTTCTGGTATTTCCAAACTAAAGTTTAAGCCTTATCGCTTCTTTTAAAATGTATTTTCCTAGGATAATAAGCTGAGTGTGGCTTGTAATAATACAGCAACTAGATCTTACCTTGATCTTTACTAAATGTCAAGTTTATTTGTGGAATTGGGAACACAGTTGTCCAAAGCTCCCTTGTGGAATGGGTTTGAGTGTTCTTCTGATCTTATTTATGCTGGTGTAAATCTGGAAAGACCTAATTTACAGGCAGAGCCAATGCTATTTCAGTGATGCAAACCTACTAAGATTAACTGCAGCATCAGTCAGATCTAGTAGCAGACCCTTTTTCTCACTGAATTTCCAGATTTCTGAAGACTGGCACCAAATAGTTCTCAGCAACTTTTTTTCTGCCCTGTCCTGAGGCTGGCAGGGAACCAATGCCATCATCAGGCAGGCTGATTGTCTGAGTCTTGATGACTCTGATGGGTGCAATGTAGATGGATAAGTTCGGATGGATGCTCAGTCAGGACAATACTGCAGGCTGCCTATTGAAATATCTGGCCAGTTTCCAATGATCCAACAGGAGGACTTGAGGGAGTAACTTGTTTAGAAAACTGTGGTATTCTAAAGAATCAGGGGTTATAGGAAATTAGTTTGTTCTTATGTTTGGCTGAGGCAAGGACTGATAATCTCAGATGAGATGAAAAGAACACTAGGGACTATGGAAGAGGAAACTGTATTTCTAGCATTACCTGCAGACCGTAGCAGACTCTCAGAACAAAGTGCAGTCCAAATAAATGCTGACTAAAGAGACTTTTTAAAACAGTGATACTGCTTCTATGGTCTTCAGTGGAAGCTGAAAAACAAAATTTTGATCTTATTATAAGTTATTTCTGCAGTTTGCTAGTAAATATTACAAAGTTTCCCATCTTTTGCATACATCTTTGCCAGTTGAAATGCGATGAAGATAAATACAACTATCTTTTAATAAGAAAATTTTATCTTTTTTTAGCTGCAGGGCTCTTGGAATACAAAGACTAGCTTTTTAAAGCAGGATAAAAACTCATCCTCAACATACCTTGCAGGCAATAAGACTTTTTTTTGTGTGTAAGATTGTCTTCTCAGCTAAATGCTAGTTTAGCAGGAATTGATTTTGCTCATATAGTATGATACTGAATTCACAAATCAGCAAAAGCAGGCATAATTTCAAAGCTTCATTTTAAAACTAAAATGCTGTTAGCTGGCTTTATTTGACTTTCCAGAAACCTAGAAGCAGAGACTACCTCAGAGTAACCACATAACTCCACTCCTGCCAGAGACCAAAATACACAGGGCTCTCTTTCTCATTAAAAATCTAGTTCCCATATGGACATTTTATTAAGATATTCATTGAACTGGTAGCTATATATTAATTCATGCTACTGACTGGTTTGAAATTCAGGTTATGCTTTCAGGCCCCTGAAAGTCACCTGCTTTATGAACAGCAGATTAAGGTAATTGTTCTTATTCTTGTGTCCATGAATAGGATTCCACAAAACAAACTTATCAAGACTGTGATTACAGAGTCTCTCTTTTCTTTCTTTTTCAGTTGCAGGAAAGAAAATGAAAGACACAAGTGGACTGCAGATGTTGATTTGCATGTTAAAGAATACAAATCTGGTGAAAATTGCACGAACTGCATCACAGAGAACAGACTACAGACAGATCTGTACTTTTGTGATAAAACTGATCAAAAAGGAAGAAATAAAAATAATCTGTCTGAGGTGTGCTGTGATTCTCAACCTTGCTTCTGAAGGGGAGCTCCTGGGGAGTGCCCACATGCACCTGACCCTGGCATTGCTGTCTGCTATAAGAACATACAAAACCACAGGGTTTGTCTTGTGTCCTCTGAGGGGCCCACAGAGAAGTAAGTGGACCTCTGGTGAGGAAATCAGTAAGAAAGCTTACTGCTGAAAATTTGAAAGAAAATTGCTGAGGTTGTTCCCAACTTGGTCAACTTCAAAGCTCTAAAATTTAAATCTAGAAAGCTCTCCTTTTTTCCCCAGTATACGGTAATATAGTGGCTCTATAGTTACTTAAATAAAAACCCTTTTGATTCTTTTTTCTGTATGCATTTTTCAGAAACTCATTCTTTCTAACATTTACTGCTTCTCTCTGTAGAAGGGATAATAACCTCAGTACTGGGAATTTTGAGGACACAGTATTTTTAGAGTCATGAGATTTTGGAAATAAAGAGACCTGTCACTTTTCAAAAACTGTTGAAGCATTTTTGTCACCTCATGACTAGATAAAAAGGTCATTTTTTTTCATACTTAGAAGCAAATTATACCTCTTTCAGAGCAACATTATCCAATGGATAATTCAGTCCTTAGCAGAGAGTTACAGATCTTTTGAGCAGTTTTGTATGTGACAATTTCCTTTTCATGCTGCTATTTTTATTATAAAGATGACTTTTGAAGGTACAGCAGAGACCTTACGTATTGCCTTTTATATGCAGTGGTTATCTTTCCAGTCAGTGGCAGAAAGAGAGTTTCGGGGATGTAGCTTATTTCACTGACGTATTTTTGGCACATGGGCTTTGACAAAAATCAATCAATTAAATAAAATAAATGAAAGAAAGACTTTGTTACTGGAGGCAGAGGGAGAGGTCTTAGAAGTATCTGCCAGTGTTGAATATCCTGGTTTCAATTGCTCGCTCTCACCATCCAGAAGGAAGCGTGGCAGGCTGTGGCAGAGAAGAGTATTCATAGTATCTAAATTTATGTTATCTAAAATAGAAGTCAGTGAATGAGGCAGGCTCCAAAATTGTCACCTTTTTTCTCTGACTCTATAGTCAGATATATGCTGTGCATTGTCTTCAGATTTCCAATAATCACTTTATGAAATTTTTAATAGAGATCCTACTATGCCTTTTCTCCAATGTAATTACCTCCTCTGCTTTTCTTCCAGTTATTCTTCTGAACTTGGAAAGAAGATGTCTCTCTTTCATAGAAACATGCAGAGAACTTAGATGCATGCTATAAATATTTGGTCCTTCTTCATTTTTGCAATGGATCTGCCTGGCGTCTGCAGTAACTGAAAGGAAGAAGCTAACATACTTACTTCAGTTTCTTCACATTGCAGGGCAGAATGTGTGTCTGCCTTTGCTTTATATCCTTTCTTGTTCTCTGCACAAATTACACATCCTATATCCATACTGTATTGTGTGGAAGTTAGGATTCAGTATTTCCAGTCCTCCGTGAAATGTAAGTGGTGCTTCCTCATGCTGAAAACTTTTTAGCAAGAGGCAAAGGAAAATTGAATATTTCAAAATTCAGTCACTCAGTTCCCTGTTATTCCTCATACTCTGCAATAAAGATGATTCATCTACAAGAAATGGTCTGTGAACCCCTGTTTTCCCCTTAAATCAAACTATGACCCATTGATGCTCCACCCTGATGACATTCATGATGGGCTGTAGTAGTGGGACACTGTCTTCAGTGATTCTGTCCCATGTGGTATAAATTGAGACATAAGCTGTGCTCCAGCTGTCACGAAGGAATTGTGCTCGTTTGTTCATGAAGATAACATTGTAAAGATGTATCCTTTTTCCTCCTTGCCGCCTTCCAAGCAGAAAGCAAAGTCTGATATTAGTTGTTGTGTGCCCAAAGTATAAAGTCAGTCTCGATCTATACGAATAGGAAAAAAATCAGAGGCTGTGTTTCATTGTGCACTGTGTTGGTTGTTCTACTGATATCTCATCGCTTTTTTGTGTTCTGGAAGCTCTAGGGAGTAGGAGTCAGTTAATAACTTCATGTTTGGACTGAGCTTACATACTAAACCTCTGTCCTTTTATTGCAGACCTACATATTACAGTGATATAAATCTAATAAAGATGTAGTCAGCAGTGGCCAACCTCTACTCAAGCCTTCAAATCCAGGCAATCAGATTCAGAGCTGCACTGTCCTTTTAGTTAGCTATTCCAGGATTTTTTGAGTGATTTATCTTGTGACAATTTTCAGTACTCTTTTCACAGAAGTAATGAAAAATAGAATGCAGCAATCAATCCAAAAGATCCAACTGAGAAAATCATGGTGTATTTATTATCTGAATATGGTCATGAAAAAATAAACCAAAACATCTCCAAAATTCAAGATATTTTTCTTTCTAGGTGCATTTGGTAGCTCTACCTATTACTCTTGAATGCTTCTCTAAATAAAGATCCCTTTTCTGGCTGCTTCAAAATTTGTTAGATTTTAATTATTTGGGCTTATATTTTCCATGTATGATTCTGACTCACAGAATCACAGCATGGCTGAGGCTGGAAGGGACAACATGTGTGTCCAGAGGTCCAATGTCCCTGCTCAATTCTCATGTCCAGCCAGCTTTTACAGACCTCAAAAGAGAGGACTCTACAACCTCTCTGAGCATCCTGTGTCACTCTTCCCTTACCTGGACAGCACGGAAGTGCTTCATGACTTTTAGATTAAATCTTGTGTTGCTGTTTGTGCCCATTGTCTCTTTTCCTGTCACTGTGCAGTACTGAAAAAAGCCTGGCCATGTCTTCTTTGCATCCTCCCTTTAGGCGTTTATAGACATGGATATGATCTCCCTGAGTCTCCCCTTCTTCAGGCTGAACAGTCTCAGACATAGTCTCTTTGTAAAATTTGAATTAAAATGGTTCAGAACTATCAGAGAAGAGGATTAAAGCAAAATGTATTGTTTCAGCCATGCTAAAAAAAAAAAAAAAAAAAAAGGAGAGAGAGAGAAATTCTTGCAGTGTTTGCTGAGAAGTGCTAGCATTGCAATGTTTTGGCAGTGGAACTTGAAATTAGGCAAGTGGGTTGCCTTGGTGACAGGAATGTGCTTTTTCATCTCTATGAAAAACTGCCTAAATTTGGCCAAGTTATAAGCCTTTGAAAGATCTCTTATTCACATATTCAGTAGAGACTTGTTAAAGTTTTGCAGCCAGTTCTCCAAAGACTCCATCTGTGCTGAACACACGGGCTGCTGGACCGATAGCATCTGAACAGGGCTTCACCCCCAATCACAGCTCCCATGGGTGCTGGGTCACGATGCTCCTGAGCTTTCTGACTGCCATTTGGGAGGCAGACTACATGGAGGAGGCTGGGATTTGCTGACTAACAAGGCTGGATACAGGATTCAAAAAGTGGAGGATGGGAGAAAGAAGATCGCCTGGGTACAGCATGAGATTACAGGAATAGAGCAGGAGTGGTGGAGCATGTAGCACTGCAGGTGAATCCTGTATCTGCTGGCTCTGAGCCCAGAAGTCCTCCAGTCTCCAAATATTGCAGAAGAGCCTTAAAATGGATGAGTCGTGCAAAAACTAAATGAATAATTCTATCTTCAGAGTGGTGTTATGAATAATGTAGAGTAAATAAGGCAAGTGCTACAGTAAATTAAGAGAATCGTGAAAGAATAATGGATAACTGTCATTCAGTGAGGTCACTCCATCCTGTGCACAGAATGAGACTGAAGTTCCTGTGGAAAAATAGCACGTGGTAATTAAACTAAAGACAGTGCATGAGCACAAGGGGGCAGAATTTAGCTCAATCCAGAGCTAAGTTAGGAAGGTTAACTTCACGTCTTGAAAAACCTGTGGTTTGAGGCATGGTATAGATAAAAGGTACAATGAAGCAGCAGTTTCCTTCCATCCTACAATAGCAAATAACCAGCCAGAAAGAAAATCTGAATACAGAAAAACACAAAGAGAAGCCTTTACAAAGTTCTCTTTCTCTGCGCATCACTACAGCATGTCCTGAATGCTATTGACCTGAGGATGTTTGGAAAGAGAGGAGGTGGTTCCCACCTCTGTGGACTCTTCACACCAAAATGCCTTGCTGAAAACTCATTGAGGAAAGCAGGCTCCAGCCCAAGCGCCTTTGCCGAATACAACTGCAGTAGTATAGTATGAGGAAAAAGGCAGCCTTTTAAGTACACATGTCCAAACCACTGAATTTTTAAATACATCCTTAGGAAACTTGTAAAACATGGATTATTGGCCTGACAGGCTAAACTATTAGACTCAGATATGTAAACATATCACTGAGGATAGGATGAATTGCTTATTGCCTTTCATTTGCTTGGTTTTAAATGACGGAGAAAGAACTTGAATGACTATAGCAAGAGCACAGGCTCTGTTTTGAAATTAAAAAAAAAAAAACAGAAAACCAGGACACTCTAGTGACCTCTTCTAGGGTCACAAAAAATGCAAAGAAAAAGAAAGAAAAATTAAATAATTAAGGAAACATTTATGTCAGTGTTGCTCCTGCCAGCTTCTGACTCAACAGCAACACAGGGATATTTCTTGGAGTCAAGGATTTCTTTCCAGTAATGCAGTGTTTTGAATTAGTTTATCATAAAACACTGAACGAGTGTCATTAACATTCACTTTGAGGAAAAGAACAGCTTTTATAGTGGTTGTGCTCCTTTGATTTGTTCCTTCATGCCAAACACTATTTATCACTGTGAATGCTCGCTCCACTGACTGTTTGTTCCTGGTAAACACAAAGCAAATTCTTTTTGGCAAAACCATATGGCTTGAACAAACAAGCTGGAGTTATAAAACCCCAAAAAGGCCAAATGAAACCCCAACAAGCCCCAAACTGAACCTGTTCTTTTTGACTTAAGAAATGAAAAATGAGGTTATTTGAGTTTTCCCCATAGAAGTTCCTTGGACATCACAAAAGTGATTGTGTTGCCATCTTCCTGGAACTCATTTCAGAGTTAGGTCAGCTCTGTGCTCATCCTGGAGTGAAATTAACCCATTTTCTCCTATCTACCCACACTCCAAAAGAGAAAGAAAAGACCAGCTCAAGCAGAAATGAAAGGATGTGGAGATTAAGTGCTCATCTGGAAGGTCAAGAAAAGTCAAGCAGGAAAAAGCAAGAGGGGAAACACAATACAAAGAGTCACCAAGCAGTAATGTTCCACAATCATCAATACAGTCTGGTTCTCTTGCAGGTGTGTATCTTTTGTCACCTGAGTATTGTGTAAAGTTATTTTGCTCACCAGAATTGTATAATGGGAATTTGACAAAAAGATCAGACTTAGAAGTAAGTATTAGAGAAAAAGCATCGTGCAAGGAAGAGTAAAATATGTTGTTTTCATAGATCTGTAACTGCATTTTCCACTGGTAAGTCCCTTCACTGAACTCTGAGGAGTCCTGGCAAAAGAAAACTCAGATATATGAAATGCAGAGAAGGCATAGCAGATTCCAAGGTTTCTGGTTTTGACTGCATTGACTGAAAATGTGAATTGACCTCAGTGAGATCAGTAGAACCAGATTTAGCCTCCTCGTGCCCTTTTGGAAAGTGATTTGTCAAACTGATAAATTGCTCTCAGAGATGTCAGTACTGTGAAGCAGGTTGGCACAAGCCCTGAAATGGTTTCGCTGCTTGCAGAGATGTCACTCAGTCTCTCCTTTGCTGCTGAGATAGCAGTTCCATAGGGTTTTACCTGTCCAGGTCATGCATGGGGGGAGGTGGAAAGTTAAAATAAAAGAGAGAAGTACTGCATTCCTGCATGCATGCACGCTCTCCAGTATCTTGCCAACATTTCTCTTGGGGAAACTCAAGCAGTCTGTACGGTCTCCAGCTGGATGTGAAATAATGCTGTACAGTATTCTTCAAAGTATTACCCTCCCCCTTCCTTAAAAGTCACTACATTCAAGGAGAGATTTGCTGTTTAACAATAGTATTCACAAATAATAATGTAATAGCATTCTTCAGCAGAGCAGCAAAGGCCCTGGAAACGGTATCGCTTTTGGAGCTTTATGGAGACAGAGTGATGTGAAGGCTCCCAGGGTCTGACTGCCAAGTCACATTTTATGGTATAGTCTCTCCCCTCCTTGTAACAATAAGTGTTAATAACTTCAAGGAAATGCCTGACCCTGCTTCCTTCTTTCCCCTGTGGTACAGGATGAACTGTCCTGGGATTGTTTCTGCTCATAAGAACATTTTTGAATTTGATCAGCAAAATGTAACTATGTTTTATATTAACACTTCCTTGAGTGACCACGTATATCATCAGCAGAAAATACAGTCACCAAAAAGGAAAAAGCTCTTATGTGCATACAGTATTGAGTACTACTTAACCGAAATAGTGGGGGTGGGAAGGCATCTTGATTCCCTTAGGTATTTACATGCACCTTTAATCGCGGGCTATAAAACAGTAGACTTTGATCGTAGAGATAATTCTACAAAGATTTGGACCTTGGTAATTTCAGTCCAAAGACTTGTTTTATGATGTCACACAGAAATGAAAAAGACATTTAGCGAATTTAAAAGGGAAGATGGTATCAATATTTGAACTGAAGGGAATCTGAGCTCACATTTTAAGCTTTTCTCCTTCATGTTATGGATTACTGGCTGAGACTGCTCTTCTTGTGAGCAATATGTAAAATAAATTTGCACAGATACTCTGAAAAGGTGAAGGGTCAATAATGATTATCCTGTGGAAATAAATTTGCTTTTATCAGTAAAAAGCAACAGATTTTAATTTAAAATAGACTTTTTGTCTTTCTCATCTTGCCCAGCAGTTTTTAAACTCCATGGGGATGTTTTCAGAAAATAAAATGTTCAGCAGCAATGAACTGTCTGTTTCTCTTGCAGTATATTATAGACATAATAAGTATTGTTTGATCTTAATGTACCCACTCTATATCCATCTGGCAAGAAATACCTCCTTTTCTTTACGTTATCTTCTATTCCTTTGAAATGTTTAGCCGGGCTGTCTCAGTTGTACAAATATACAATATTACACATGCAGGCAGCCAAGCAATATCTGCTATATCATGCCCATATCCTGTATTAATTTAATTGGATTATTTGCAAGTTTCATACCAGAAACTACTAACAATATTGATAACAGCAATCAAAACTTGACACAAGGTTCAATTTCCTGGCCATTTCTCAAGATTATTGCCTCTCCTAGGTGCACACATAGGGATTAATTCAACAGATAAAGTCAAGTACACTGCTCTGTATTAGAAAGATTCCAAACTAAATTAATTAGAAAATCATTCGTGAGCATTAATGAAATGTTTCCTATTAATGGAATGCAGAAGTTAAGTTGATGGCACCAGAGAGTATAATCTTCCTGGCATGGATCACGTTATGTCCCTTGCTGGTTTTCAAAAAGGATTTAGTTATAATGAGGTATTAAAATGTGTAGAAGGGGGTGCAGTAGTTTTTCATGAAGATGGCTTCTGGATACTACTACTATTCAGACCTTGACTGGTCGTAGCATTGATATTATATTCAAAGAAATATTACTTTCCAAATATAACCAAATTTGCAGTATTCTCAGTGTTTTAACACATTCAGTAATTAGATTTTTCTTTAACAATCTCTTTAGCACTAAAAGAACTAAAACTCCTCTTTATGAATGTTGCAAAGTCTGTAGTCTTAGGGGGAAAAAATCTCTTTCATCTCCCTATAGTCCAATCTAATATTTAGCTTTTGACTAATTGGGCAAAAAGGAATAGGGAATACATAGCACTCCAGTATTTGGTAATTCAGTGATAACTGATATAGTACTATTTGTAGAATATTCTGAAGAAAGTGACAATGTGAAGACTCCATTTCATACTCACATTTCCATACACACATATAGAACCTAACACAGACCTTACATCAGGCTTTCCAAGTTACCTTTTTAAGTTATTAGGAAATGAGTTTATGGACCATTGTTCACAGCTGCTTCAGCAGTACCTATAATATGAATAAACAAAGGCCTTACATTTCTACCACTGCTAGAGGTGAAAGGCCAGAGTTTGGTCCATTAAGCTGTCCAAGTCACAGTTATCACTCAACTTTCAATTTTGGATGAATAGCCTTGGGAAAATTGTCCTTCCTCAGGCAAGTCATAAGAGAAAAAAAAATCTTTTTTTTTTTTTTTTTTTGTTCTCCCCAGCAAAAGAAAATAAATAAGACAATGTGGAACGAATGCAAGGAAAACCAGATAAAGAGAACTCCATTGTAAGGCTTAGGGGATAAGTTTTGTGCCCTACTCATGAATAGGCCCAGTTGTCTTTATTCACAGCAGGATGTGTAGGAAGTGTTTCTTTATAATGATGTATAGTAAAACTCAATCTCTCCTTTAGAAGACCAAGGAATGCAAAGAATCTAATGTCAGAATGGAGGTAAATCCACTGACTTCAATGGGATTGCCAGAGACGAATTTGTTTTACCAGGATTACTCACATGAATGACATGAAAAGAAGTAATTAATACAGGAAAAATGTCTGGAAACGTGGTTTGTTATTTAAATTCAGAGTGGATATCATTGAATATTTCCAACAAGCTTATCTAAAGAAGTTGCAAAAAATATCCAGAAAAACAGCAGAAATAATAGAAAAATAATAAACACTTCAGATCAGTAAATCACTGTCATTATTGCATAAATAGCAAATCAACAGAATCCTGCCAGAATCCATGGGATTTTTCCAGTGTGCCTGAGAGTAGACATGGAGCCTTAGCATCAATATAAAAAGCCACACATAGTAGTAGCAATGTTAATAAATTATTTTACTTCTGATAATCAATGTTCAACAATTCTATAAAAGAAGATTATTCTTAACTTTAAAAAATATTACAATGAATTTAAATAAATGTACAGGATTTTTTGTTTACTTGGCTGATTTGACTTCTACCTGGCATTTCCAGTTCTAAATCAACATATAATTGGTGAACTTTTTGCCTAAGACTGTTCTAGCACATGGTACAATACAACACGGGATTCATAGTGGGGAAAATTTATTTTTTACTTTATTTTTTACTGCAAATATATCTAGAAACTTTTAATTCTTTAAATGATGTAGTATGTCTTATAAATGAAGGAAAATGGAACTGGCTGTAACCAGGGAGATGGGAGATATTTGGAGGTCAGTACCATTTTTACTATTAATTTCAGACCCGCATGTTTCTTAATTACAGGGAAAGGTTCTGCAGGCAACTTCACTGCAAAATCTTCTTTTTTGGGGAATCACCTAAGAATTGATTCTAGGAGCCAGAATGCTGGACAGATTCAATATTGGCATACGTTCATCTTAGAAAAAATTTCTTCAGCCGCACCTTTCTTAATGCCTCTCAGCTGTCCTTTTGTGCATGAATGATGGCCTTCTGTGGAAACTCTGGAAGGATGTCATTGACATCTTTTAACACAAGTTCATGTGCCTAGCTGCTCTTCGATTGTTTGGCAGTGAAAGATTTTGGATACTAGCAAAAAGGTGATGACCTTAAAGACATCTCTTCTGTTTCAAGCACCAAACAAACAAACAAAAAGTTGTAAACCCTAGGCTAGTACAGACTGACTCTCCTCTCTCCTCCAGTGAAAAGTTTGTTTTCTTTTCATGCATACACTTTCATCTGACAACCCTGTTGTGAAACTGATGAACTCCGTATTTGTAGCTGCATGATTTAGTTATATGCTGTTGGATGTACTGAAAAGACAAGGTCTTTGTACAAGATCATGCACACTGGGGCACTGAGCACAACTGAGAAAGCTGAGACCTTATGCAACATAAGTTACTGCCAAATGATTAGGTCAGCAACTGCCATGCAAGAAAAAAATACCAGCAACATAATGTATCTGCACTATATAAAAAAGCATGTCTCAAGACTGTGTTGTACTATAGTATGTGTTACTATTAAAAAGCTGTTTGTAGTTGGAGGACTTCAATCCTTCCATCTCACTGTATTATAATTTCATAACTCTACAGCTCCAGGGTGACAGGAGACACACAGTTTTCAGCTATTCATTGTATTAAACAGTAGGAAGAAAACTCTGAAACCCACCATTTTGTTTTTTCATTGTTAAATAGCAGACTGCAAAGATTAGTCTGGCACCCTGGAGAAAAAAAGTCTTCCAGTCAGCCGAAAGTACTTCTTAGCTAGAAGCTCTTTGTCTGGCCAAGTCAAACTTGCACACCGACATTTTTATTCCCTGATTTTTTGAGCTTTCCTGAGAGGAGAAAGAGTTGAATTGCAGTTTAAGGCTCAAATACAGCATTTCAAAACACCTGTGGGCAGAGCAGTAGCTGGTCCTGGGAACTGGCTGAGTACAGCTGCAGCTCAGCCTTCTGCTCAGCTGCAGGATCCTGGAGGAGCAAAGTCTCAGATCATCTTCTTGTAGATGTATGGTTCTTTGCTAGCTTGATGCCCAATTCTGCCACATGCTAGCATTCCTAAGGCACATCAGCCCACAGGCAAATGTTGTTTCTTTCTCATCCTGTTATTAATAGATGTGTCAGAAATTGCTGCAATATGCACAAATTCTTGATTGGTGTTATTATTTGTGCTTTCTTTTTTTCCATAAATTGGGAATTTTGCCCATGATACCTAGCTACTTTCAGATACGCCAAATCCCTGTTACATGACAGATTTTCTTGTTTTTCTGTGGCACACCAATCAGCCCTTTTAGTGTTCTGGTGTGGTCTTAAAACGTTTTTTTCAGAGGTGAATAGCTCTTGGTAAGGGAGGCAAAACATAGTAAGAGCCATAAATTCTGACACTTTTATCACTCCTGTGCTTTTACAGAACAAATTCTCTTTATATCAAGGACATAAAACCTTTCCAAATGAACAAAAACTTTGGTTTTTAACATGAACGTATCCCCAGGTATCCTTTCACCGAGTTTAATTCCATTGTAAGGCTACTAATTGAATCAAAAAATAAAATAAAAACCAGAACTGTGATGCTGAACAATAACAAGAAGTATTTTTATTTTCTATGTGGCATTCTGTGCACGCATTCCTCTAAGGACTTATGTGATCTTAAAATGTGGAAGCATACAGAAGGCCCTATTGCTTTCAAGAGGAATATTTAGAAAGTTACTGTTAAGTATGAATATAATTAGAGGACTACAGCCCCAAGAAATAAAAAGTCTTACTAGAGTTTAGGAAATGCTGTTCAAATACTAAGAAAGAAAAATCTAACTTTCACTTGTTCATAAGAGGTTTTGAACTCAAGAGTTTGCTCTTCTCTGCTTGCAAAGATTGAATGTAAACCTCTGTCCTGTCTCCTGCTGGAGCTTATCCCAAGCCTGATAAGAAAGAAAAACTTTTTGCAACCTAAGTGGCTTTTGGAACTACTCCGGGGCTCTGAATTATTTAAATAATTTTCTCCACTACATGTCATGTGATACTTCAAGAGGGTTCCTGAACAAACTACTTGCTCTGTTCAGAGATAGTGTGCTGAAAAAAGAAAAAAAAATATTTCTGTTCATGTAAGGACGAAGAAGTTTTTCAGCTGAGATGAAAGACCTACAAGGACTTAGCATCATCTGTTTTCCTAAGAACTAAAATAATAGTGGTAACCTAAGAAACACTTCGCCTTAGTAAGAAAGGATACATTTGTATGGTGAAATAAGTTTTCCCTGTGTTCTGACTTTCAATGGGAGAAGTGTTAAATTCAGCTGTGCTTTTGCTCTCCTTGGTAGTGCAGAATGGTATTTGCCAGATTATGGAAGTCTGGCAAGAATGATAGTCTCCTGATCAGCTGAAGCCAACTGAGTCGCCTGGGAACTGTGAGATGGCCAGGTAGGTTTTGAGTAATAACAGATGTTCTAATAATGGAAGTCTTTGTAGAAAGCAGGCCAGAAAACAGTGCTAAGTTCACTGGATGTCTTGTCCACAAATAATTTGGTGGATTCTAGTAGTGTTTGATGATGTTGATATGAAGTGAAGGGAGCTTGCTACAGAAGCAAGACAGTGCTTGATCTTTTTGCTGCAGTGCTTGATGCTGGAAATAATGATAAGTGCTCGGTGACTTATGATAATGATTTACATTGTTATGTCACATAAAAACAAAATAGCAAAAATTTATATCAATCTTACTTTGAATCCAAAAAACTCATTCTAGCTGATTCAAAATCAAGACATGAATTGTGGCTTATCAACCCATTCCACTAATCAATCTTCAAAGATGCCTTTACTGATTGTTTCCATTTACAATTGACTTTGCTGTTGATTCTAATGCAATTATGGAAAACATGAAAATACAGGAGATGTGGCGAGAGATAAAAAGTGTGTTTGCATTGCTGTAGGAGAGGAAAAATTGCATTTAGATTACTGCTGATAGATCTGGGGTGCTTCTGTAGGATTTGCCACTGTGAAAACTGCCAGCGATTTCCATTTTAAGGCTGACAGTAAAGGTGAAAAGCCTGAAGCTGTTATCGGGAGAGGAAGAGTTCACATAACCTCTTCATAAACTGAATCATCAGAAAACTGCTGTGCATCTCAGTGAATAATAATGAAGCTTTTAATGACACTCATCTGATACTCTTTGGTACCTTATGAGATGTACACAGCCTTACAGATGCGCTCAGGACAAGTAGGAATTCATCACTCCACCTCTGCCTCACTTGGTGTAATTGCTAACCATAAAAGAGATTCCTTGCTTCTCTCCATGTGCATTTACTCCACTTAGAAATATTTCTGTCTACAAAAAAAGTCTTAATAATGGCCACGTCTTCTTTCTCTGTGACCTTGATTAGCCCATAGCAATGTAAACAACTGAAAATTTAGCATGCAAAAGGCAGTCTTTTTGCTCTAATACTCGGCTGTGTAGATAAGTCCAACACACTAGCAAGGTTGGGCAGAAAGGCCAAGAACCAAGGTACCTTAGTCTGAGTTACACCTCACAAGAAAAACACAGAGGCCATCTTGGAGAGGTGCAGGATATGTGCAGGCAAAAGAAAAGCATCTCAGAGGGAGCAGGGGTTAGGCAGGGGCTTCCTGCTCTCAATTTTCAGGCTTTATGCCAGGTAAGATCTGCCATAGCATCTTAATGACAGCATATACCACGTGACACCTCCCCAGAGAGCCAGGGGCAAGGTGAGTCACTTCTAAGTACAATTTTAGTTTGAGCCTAGCTGGTATAATCTGAGCTGGAAAAAATGATGTATCTTGCACTAGGTAGTATAATGCTGGGTCAGATAGGCTTTTTCCTGGCTGCTAAATTCTGTTGCATGGTTTTCACCAGACTGTAAGGTGAAAACCATTTCCTCGTTTCAGTAAGAAAAAACATTCCTTATCCTTTGTGTGTGTTTAACTTACTCCCAAGGAGTGCTAAGAATATTTTTTAGAGTTCAAAATGTTGATCTAAATTAAAAATTAACTCTGTCACTTGATTACATGAAATATCAGTTATTAATAACTTTTTCTCTACTTTGTACACAAGTCCCTGCTTTATACTATGTGCAAAAAATGAAAATATTTTTCTATCACTATTCTTGAGACAAGTCATGGAGTAGTCTTTTTTCATGTCACTGGGATTTAATAAATTTTATAAACTTAGGACTTGGAACTGATACATAATTAGAAAAGAATAAATTTTCCAACCAGATGATGACTCTAATTTTTTAATTATTATTTTTTAAAATGTAATCCTTTATCTCCTTAGAGCATTTTATTTTCACCACTCAAATAATAAAAACTTCTTTAACACTATACCACCCTTGTGCACCTCTGGTGATTTGTGAATGGATACATATTTACTTAAACTGCTTCTTACAGAAGTCAAGGGGGAACAAGAATAAACCACTGAAATGCAGAGACTCCTGTCTTGTAAGAGCAATGCCAACCTTTTCAGAATAGTAAACAACTCTGTTCTTCACATCTCTTGTTCAGAACTTAGGTGACAGAAGAAGTAACCTGCAGTGGAACATAATTTTTCTTTCATGGAAAAGACAGTGGGAAACTACTTCAGTAGTGATTCTTTTGTAAAGGAGTTCACTAGGGCTCTTCATAATCTGTTAGAACAGTCCTTTTTTTCTTTCTTTCTTTCCATCTGCAGCAGAGTCCATGTGATAGATCAAAACAGCATTTCTACCTTTTCCTAGTACATGAAACTGGTGTATTTCTGTTGTAGATGACATTACTAGTCTCTCACAGCTTACTGACTTGAGTGGTTGCACAGAGGGGTTGATTTCTCTGGGCTCATGGCATCCTATTCTCCACCAGGGATTGTGATCGCATACCACTTTGTATGAGCAAGGAGGTACTGTAAAGTTTTCAAAGTACTTGCTAGTTTCAATGAGATTTACTTGTGTTCACAACTTTCCCTGCAGGTCCGAACCCAAGGATTTGAATGTATTTCATTAAAATCCTTCTTTTTCACATCTGAAGTACATAACAAAGCAATTTTCTGCTGTGGAAATTTTAAAACAGAGTAAGGAACTTCTGCCATGCTTCTTACTTGCTCATTGAATAAAATTAGCTTTGTTTTAGAAAAGTTGACTGCCAACTACCAGGCAACTCTATCTTAGATTTTGTTAATTCTGCCTTACTATTTCTCTCCTCAGACTATTAATATAGTTAATATAGTGGCCACATACAGCCTGCCCCAACCTAGATATATAAAAACAGTGTGTGGTGCCAAGGACTGCATGATGTTTCTTCATTGCATGAAAGAAGTATGTGTGCTTTAATACCAATAGCGCATCGCAGAGGTTTCCCACAAGGTTCTTTACATGAATATGCCTATAATTATGCACAGATTCTCAACTTTTTAAATGGTACTGAATTTTGAAAGTTGCACTGATGTCTGTAAGTGAACTATCTCTTCCAATTTTGTATCTCCTTTGGGATTTTTTCATTACTGCGGACATAATGTGCTTATTTGATTGAAGCACTTCTTCCTCCATAACATTAGCCTAAAACTAGACATGTTGGATATTCCTGACAAGACCTCTGGACAAATAAAATAATAACACTGCTTCTGTTTGATAGTCAATTGTGAGTTTTCTCACATTGCAGAAATTTCTCCCATTCTTAAGTTTCATTAAAAAAACAGAACAAAACCACACAGAAATTTACCATGAATCATCCTCCAATTGCAAGAACTAGCTAGTTTGCCATCTATGAGAAAAGTGCTTTTCCATTTTTACTTTCTTGGTCTACTGTAGCATTTATGTGCACATATTCTTGTGGCATCTGTAACACTGCTGCAGAATTGGCTGAGAGCTTGATGATAATTCAGTTACACTTCTATAACTTTGGGCAACAAATGAAGTTCATATGCAGAAATATGCATATGATGATGACGTCTTTTTTTCTAAAGTAATCTTATTGATAGTAACTAAATCTCATGCAAAAAAGGTAATGTGGAAGTGGCGCAGAGGACATAGTGTATGTTACTGAGGTTGGAAATGTCTGAAAGGGTGTGGGTATATGTGGGTTTTTGACTTCTTTTTTTTTTTTTTTGAGAGAAGATATAATCTATGGGGCTCTATGTTTGGAAAGTTTGAAACTATGATTTTGTAGAGGATGGTGAAGTCTCTGGGAAGAATTGAAATAGTGAAACAAAATGTTGGCAGGTAGGTGGATGAAATTATGATGAATTTTCTACTCAAATTGAATTTGAGTCCTTGTTTCACTTATGTTTCCTTCAAGCTCTCTGGACAAATTATACTTTCATCTGCATATGCAGGGACCTTTATTAATTTATTCTTTTTTTTTTTTTTAATTCATTTTAGTCCTGAGAAGAAATGGTTCTGAAAAGTTTTTGTTCAGAAGTCCTTTTGTGACCTCTAAAACTCACAGAGAAACATAGATAGAATATTAATCCCCAAAATGCTGCAGTAGTCTTTGAATGTGGGGTTTGTTTTATCCAGAATGTGACTTTTTTTTTTTTTTTTTTTTTTTTTTTGTTCACTGCTGATGCTTTAAGCTTTCCTCAGAAAATAATTGATGTCTTATGCTCTATCTGAACTGGCTGTTCTTACAAGGACATATAATGTATTTGCCAAAATGGAGTAACAGTCCAATATATTGTTCCATTTGATTGTGTAGATACAGTGAATATGTAGCTGAAGGGTTTTTTAAAATTCTTTTCTTAGATGCTATTCATTCTTTGAGGCATTTCGGTACTTAGACTATAATCTAGAGAATCATCACCATACAGAGTCTGGGGAAACACTGAGAAGGGAAAGTTAGTAGTTGAAAAAATGCCATACATACTGATGCTATTCAAAACAAGGGTCTGTTAGATCATGTAGGAAATAGACAACAGGAAAAAAAATTAAGTAAGCCTCAGATCTTCGAAGAAAGAATCATATCTACCTCTACTTGTCCCCAGTGAACCACTTCTTTATTCTGCTCATCAAGGGATCATGAAGGAGAAATTTCTTATTTGGGTCTTGGAATTGCTCCAAATTTAATAGAAACTTTAACTGAAAATATTTCAGAATATCAGCAGAAAAATACTACCTCCCTAAAGAGATGTTTTTCATTTGGACTATCCAC
Source organism: Tympanuchus pallidicinctus (assembly GCF_026119805.1). Lineage (NCBI taxonomy): Eukaryota > Metazoa > Chordata > Aves > Galliformes > Phasianidae > Tympanuchus > Tympanuchus pallidicinctus. The sequence goes on from NW_026294758.1 coordinate 37,663,255, forward strand.
TTGTTCTTCATTGCTGTAAAAAAGCCTGATCTTTAAAAGGAGTTTAAAAGGAGGATTAGAGGAAAAGGCAAGTGAAAAAGACTTTAACTTTTAAAAAATTAGTTTGGAAGAATGGAGAAAAAAAAGATAAGTACTAAGCACATTATGGAGAGTGTATATTTTCTTGAATGTTCAAACAGTCTTCCAAAAAGAAGTCCTCGGGAGGCAATTATGCTTGCAAGTGAGGAGCAACATCTGGATCTGGCTACTCCCACAGCAAAGCTTCACCTTTAGGACTGCTACAGGGATGTGGGCAGGTGAAGGGAGATGCAGTCTAACAGGGTCTCCTGAGTAACCTTGGAAACAGACTGTGAACATGTCTGTTCCTTATAAATCCTTAGTGTACTTGAACCTGGTGTAGTATATTTCAGTTTTCTTGGGCTGCTGGAATGACAGCTTAAAGGAGATGTTTCTAGGCAATAGGTTTGACTCAGGCAAACCTGCAGCTTTTTATCAGGATCTCATCCTTGTCTGGGAAGAAACTTAATTTCTGCTGAAGCATGTGGGAAAAGCAGCGGTAGTACTTCACTACAAATCACAAATGCTGGGTCCAGCATTTGTGGTGGCTTTTCTGCTCCAGTTCATAACAAACTGGCAGGTTTGTGAAAAGCCCTTCAGCTTTAGGAAGATACAGTATGTGTAACAGAAAAAGTCCTGTGCAGAAGAGCCTATCCTGCCACTAGGACAGAAGTAAGTGTTGCTCTGTGGGGCATCAGCCCCCTTGTTTCTTTCGCAGCGCTGTCCATACCAGTTTTCCGTGCTCAGTTTTTCCCTTCTGTACAAGGGGCTTCATTTTAGAGTAACAATTAGCCCTTGATGATGATTCTTGTGTTCAACAGGAAGAGATGACATTTGATATTACAAAAACTAAATCATTCCTTTTTGCATTCAGATTTATTAATTTTACATGGAAATGGGAACACACTCATTAAAATTCCTCTGTCAAATGTGAAAATTTGTCATGATTGCAGCTAGTGCGTGGAATTTGTAATTAACAAGACATCACTGAAACAATATAGTCAAGAGACTGTTTATTAGGACACAACCTGAATACATTGCATGTCACGGATAAAGGTTTCAAACATAAAAGCAGACTTGTATTTTTGTTTTTAAATATTTTAAAGTAAGTGGTTTTGTTTTTTTTTAAAGTGTTTTCATGGAAGAACTGTCATTTTTTTACATCACAATTTCTCTCTCTACTATATTATGCATGACTTTGAACATGATATTGTGTATTTTGTCTTGAGCTGATTTTAACAATCTAGTGTTACAATACCATGATGTAGAGGAGTCTCCATCCACATTTCATAAAAGGAGAAAACTGAAAAAAATTCCAAGCAACAGCAACAAAAAAATGTTTTCTGTCAGGTTAGCAACTTCAGTTGGGTTAGTTACAACTTCGGAGCTGGTGCAAAAGTGCAGATAGGGCTGCCTGTCCAAAGATAAAGATAGAAAAACTCTAGTTTTTCTGTTTGTTTTTTTTTTTTTTTCTTGTTTCTCTCAACCAAAGTATATGATTACTCTTCCCTCACAGCCACAGATCCATAACATTCAAAGAGAAAGTGCACACCTTTGAGTATCACAGATAGCATGAGAGTTGCCTAAAACAGATCTACAGAATGTAGACGCACTCATAGCTATACATAAACGTTTGTCTACAATGTTAGTAGACGGTGACTGTACTAACACTGAGCAGACATGAAACTTTTTGCATAGTGAATTACAAAGCTTTCTTGCACTCTTCACCAATGACCCTACTTGTTAATTCTAATAACGTACCTTTTAGATAAGCACTCAGAATTAAAAATGCTTGCAATTTTACTTTGAGGTTTGTGATATTTACTTTTCTTCCCACTGCCCCAAATGTATGTGAATCTTATCCTTCCTTTGATGATAAGTAAGTTCTGGTAATGTGAAACTTTGAAAAAGCTTAACACAATGAACAAAAGGAAAATGTCTTGCCATTTATCATCCTAGAAAATCTTTTCATTCCAGGACATTTGGCATGATTTATTGCTTAAATCAGGTGACAGTGGTAAGATTCCCTCACCAAGGGAGCACAAGGTGAAACATGCAAAGGAGTTGTGAATCTTATCCTTAAAAAACGGAGTTTTTTCAGCATATTCATGTGTGTGGTCATTTACTTGGTACTGCCTAATATACTATAGAAAAAAAAAAAAAAGCACCTGTAGAGTAACCTAGAATACAAAAGATTAATAAAGAGAACATCTGAAGAGAGAAAGCAGGAAATAGTCTATGGCCTTCCTAATTTGCCAGATACTGATGCATAACATACAGGGAACTGCAAGACAAAATTTGTCAAAATGTTGCTTATTTCCTGTTGACTCATGCATAGTACTAAAAATCGCATATGTTTGCAGTAATAAAATATGTGCCTGAACTCTGCAGCATTTGCACTGAAGTAGAAGTTGAGCTGCAATCAAGATGTTTAAATAAATTATTGAATATGTTCAATATATCTGGTGTCTTGTTGCTGTGTTATCACTGTGTTTTCTTTTTCAAAAAATATTACTACATACGTAGCCATTTTCCTAACTTATCAGTAAATATAAGTGGTAGAATTGTAATTTCCCTATTATATGGAGTATGCTTATGTAAAAAGCAGAGACCTTCTATGAGAACATCTTGTCTTCCAACTTCTTATTTGCTCTTTTTTCTTTAATTTATGCAACGAGCTAGTAATGGACTGTGGTGTTTACCAACACATTAACAGTAGTTCCAAAAGGCCTTAAATGACTTAGCAGTGAGTCTTCTCACAGATAGGAAGAGGTTCCTATGGGTTTACTTTCATCAATTTAATTCTTTCCTAATAAGCTTCTGTAAATGCTTTAGGAGAGGGGGTGCCAAATTGTCCTTCTCACATTACTAGATGCTTTGCAAAAGGAAAAAAATAACATTTCTGGAGGGAAGAAAAAAAAAAAAAAAGAGTAATTCAGGACTTGTGTTGAAGTTCTCTGAAGTCACTATGCATGGCCTGCCTGTTTTATGAATTAACTGCAGGGAGCTACAGGAGAGACTCTTCTTGTTAAAAGAGAATTAAAGCTTTTTCTGATAAATTGTTTTATGATCATAAAGATCTTCAGCTGGTTCCAGAGGGTATTGTGCTTTTTTTAGTCACTACAGATGCACTCGTTTGTAACAGTCTGTGATATGATACTTTTCAGTTTAAGAACCCAGATATTAAGAGCTCATGAACACCACCAGCTGTGCTATTTAGATTTTACACCTCAACTGTATATCAGTAGTGATATTTCAGTGATGGCAAACAGGGCTTTGCTCAAATGGATTGTTGATTTCAAAGACAAATACCAAATGCTTTGGATGCACTTGCTTAATTAATAAACAGTGGGTGTATCAGACTAGAATTTGGGATTGCACAGCACAAGCATTTTGTGTTTTGATTTCTTTAATCTTCTATGTTCAAGGAGAAGTAAAATAAGGTTTTCACAACTCACGTCTATTCACACTCAGCTTGAAAAGGCTTCTAGAGTAGAAAATGCACCTTTCTCTTTTAGAAGGCTTACTGTATCTGTTCAATCAAAAAGTTTAATATATTAATTTTGTCAAAATATTTGATGTACACAATTGTTACTTATAACAAGCAAAGATTAAGTGGAGTTGTCAGGAAAAAAATTATCAGATTTTCTGCCAATAATTAGTAGTTATTCCAGCCAGCTAAGTGACTCTCTGTGCACTTATATATGGACTCCTCCAAAGTTTACTCAAAGACCTATCTTCTTATTCTACAAAATTTGAAATATTCTGAAAGACATTCTGTTCCTTGCTTTCCAAGCATCATTTGCTGCCTTCTTTCCTTGGCAGTGTAGACTTCTTATTGAGTGGAATATCTTCTTGCTCATGAGCTAAGGATTGGAACAAGATCCTGAGCACAAATTCTGTGCTCAGGGGGAAGTCTGACTAAAAGCATTTGGTCCAGAGGGATTAAATGTTTGAGCCAGGACCTGGGGTAGTCTGATGGCAGCAACCCAACAGTCCTTTTCCCTCCTTGCAAATAGGACGCGCTGCTATAGATTTCCCTATCTGAGTTCCTTCTGCCTGTTCTCAAACTTGCAGTTAATTATTATATTTCCCTTACGACACAATGTGTGTGTATGTAGTCCGTACACAGTGTCTTTGCTGTAGCAATATTCCATCTCCTGTCAAAGCATGACCTAGATCTTGGATGTCTGCCTCTGGGCTCTGTCATGCTTGTTCCCCTGAGCCCAGCTAAGGGTTGTGTGAACTGAAAGACAGTGATATTAGCTTGGCCTGACCCAGAAGAACAAGCAGGCTTAACTTCCTTCCCAAGTCAGGATCGATTCCTGAAAAAGCAAAGGTCTTGGCAATTAGGACTTACCTGGCAAAGCACTCTCCGAATTGAAGTAGTAGTAGTACCACCTGGAGAGAGAATTCCAATCATGTACCCAAGCTGCTCATGTGTGTAATATTTTCAGACAGATTTTCTGAATCCTGATCAGTATAACTATTGGGTGCTCCCCAGGCAGGAACATTGTGCTGTGATGGCTTTTGTGTGATGCATGCACCTCTGAATTGCAGCAAATTAGCTCTGCACATGCCAAATCACATGGAAAAGCTTTGATTTCAAATGAGGTGTGCCCATGTCAGGGTAGAGGCCAGTCACAAGCAGTGTCCCTCAGGGATCTGTCTTGGGACAGGTGCACTTCAGCATCTTCATCAATGACATAGACGATGGCATCGAGTGCACCCTCAGCAAGTTTGCAAAAGACACCAAGCTGAGCAGTGCAGTCGATACACTGGAGAGAAGGAAAGCCATTCAAAGGGACTTGGACAGGCTGGAGAAGTGGGCCCATGAAAACCTAAGGAGGTTCAATAAGGCTGAGTGCAGATTGCTGCACTTGGTTGGGGCAATCCCAGGTATTTATACAGACTGAGAGAAGATCTCTTTGAGAGCAGCCCTATAGAGAAGGACCTGGGGGTTCTGGTAGATGAAAAGCTGGACATGAGCCAGCAGAGTGTGCAGCCCTGAAGGCCAACTGTTCTGGGCTGCATTAAAAAAGGGGTGGCCGGCAGGGAGAGGGAGGGGATTGTCCCCTCTACTCGGATCTTGTAAGCCCTGAGTCTCTAGGTCTCTAGGGCCTGGGCCCTTGTACAAGAAAGACACAGAGCTCTTGGAGTGGGTCCAGAGGAGGGCCACTAAGATGATCAGAGGGCTGGAGCACCTCTCCTGTGAGGAAAGGTTGAGGGAACTGGGCTTGTTTAGCTTGGAGAAGAGAAGGCTCCAGGGAGACCTCATTGCAGCCTGCCAGTACTTGAAGGTGGCATATAGACAGGAGGGGGAATGACTGTTTGTGAGGGTGGATAGTGATAGGACAAGGAGGAATGGTTTAAACCTGAGACAGCAGGAGTTTAGGAAGTTTAGATATTAGGAGGAAGTTTTTCACAAAGAGTGGTGAGGCACTGGAACAGGTTGCCCAAGGAGGTTGTGGATGCTCCATCTCTGGAGGCATTCAAGGCCAGGCTGGATGTGGCTCTGGCAGCCTGGTCTGGTGATTGGCAACCCTGCACACAGCAGGAGGGTTAGAACTAGATGATCACTGCGGTCCTTTTCAACCCAGGCCATTCTATGATTCAATATGTCTGGCCGTACTATAGCATCTTCTCTCACTTGAAGTTGCACACAACCTTATACTTGCACGGATTTTTGTTAGCAGCAATATTCTGCAAATAAATGCTTACTATTAAAGTAAGAATCCTTATTTTGATTTGTGGTGGCAAACTCAAAGGCTGGCAAATGAAGACTTGAAAGAATTCTAACATTCTCCTTACCACCACCATAACTTCCAACAGCCTGCTCTCAGGTTTTGGCTGAGTTGGGGTCTAGTCTTGTCATCAGCAAATTGTAATCATGAAGTTTAAAACCACCTGGAGGAGATTTGAGAAATGGAGGGTCTTGAGTAGCCAAGAGAGAAACAATGAAGTTTATGCTAAGCACAAATTTTTCCTGTTACGTGGGACATGAAATTCTAATGTTTGCACTTTTAGAAATCACTGGAGATACTTAAAAAAAAAAAAAAAAGAAAGAAAAAGAAAAAGAAAAAGAAAAAGAAAAAGAAAAAGAAAAAGAAAAAGAAAAAGAAAAAGAAAAAGAAAGAAAGAAAAAGAAAGAGAAAAAGAAAAAGAAAGAAAGAAAAAGAAAAAGAAAAAGAAAAAGAAAAAGAAAAAGAAAAAGAAAAAGAAAAAGAAAAAGAAAATGGGGGAAGAAAGAAACAGTGAAAAAAATGTGGAGATTTTCTAAAAATCTGACCTTGTCCTCTCGTGATTACATGCTGCAGATAAGTGGGCTCTGACAGAGGTGTCATCTTTGTAAATCACTAATTTGAAGCCTTCTTTCACTCTACCACAGTGAGCAAGGCATGCAATTCATTCTTTTGTTTGGACAGTTGGTCTTCTAATTAAGAAGCAGGTGACTGTTTCTGCACCAAATGGTTTCTCTTTTGTTTATCTTTCCACTCCCTGTGAGGTCAATACATATTGAAATGGGATATGTCTGTGCCCAAGTAGGAGGGCAAGTAACACGGGAAGCAAGGGAACAGTGAAGGGAAATAGAGCAATTGGCAAACAAGCTCATTCTTAGTGTCTATAATATACATAAAGATACAAAAAAATGTATTTTACCCCTACAGCTGAGCTGCTGACCACTACAATCCAGATGACTTTTGACATTGGTCTTATTTTTCTTCATGAACATGACCATATATTATTTGTATAAATGGATTTACAGCAGAGGTCAAAACAAATGTGAGTTCACAAATAATGCGTTCCAATCTTACTGAAGGCAGTAGCATGCTGTGCCCATATTAATTGTTCCACAGGTATGAAGTGATGCTGGAAAATGATTATATGATAGGGAGATAATGAGATCTTTGGAAATGACTATTGTAAATATGCTGCAAATAAATATATTCTCTATATATTTTAATGCTAAATACTCAAAATCCTCTAATGATTGTCAGATTGCAAGAGGTCAAAGTATGTCAGTAAGATATTCTTGCTTTTCCACAGATACTTTTTGGCTTGCTTATGAGCAACTGGAAGAGCTTGGGCAGGGTAAACCACCTTTCCTTTAGAGAAATGTGTTATTTCAGCCAGCTTAGTGATCAGGGATGAGTTTCACTGCACCTGCATCCAAGAGATATGAATTCACATGTGAAAGATGTAAACATGCAACAGCATCTTGTCTGTATGTGTGCTGGTCCTGCTCACTGAAGGCACGTTTCTTTCTTCTCCCCCACAGTTCAGGTATACAAAAATATCCATTGTGTTCTCGTCATAAATCAACACAGGTTATATTAAAGAGCTGTGCCAGGGGGAAAGCTTTACTCTCATGCTTAATACCATTCTGAACCACTCTGTAGTTCGTTGTTTTCCTTTGTTTGTTATTGTCTTTCACCCCCATTTGTTTTACATGATGCAGTATGGACAGCTGGAGATGGTTTTCAGTTGTTGTATTTGTACAAGCAAACTTAGTACAAAATGCAGTATCTTCTCCAGCTCTCTATATATTCTAATACAGCAGTCAAGTTTCAGAAGCAACATCCCTTCTTTGAATAAGAATTCTTGAAATTCAGGTCCAAAAAGAGATTTAAAAAAAATTGTGCATTATATAAAGATAAATCAAATTTTGGAATGACAGTAGCAAACTATTAAAAGTGCATCAACTTTAATAAAAATTAAAATAGAGTTGGGAGGAAGTTCTAACAAGAGTTTCTGACTCTCTGTGAACACCAATATTTCTATCCATTCTCTTATCACCCATCCCTTACTCACTATGACCACTTGGCCAAGAAGGCATGAAGTGTTTCTCACCATAGAAGAAACTGACAGCTTCCAGACCGTCAGGTTTTATTCCACACAGGGAGACTTGACAGACCTCTAAGTGCAGGGATGCAGAGATGTTCAAGGGATGTTTTCAAATTCCCGGCTGATCTCTTTATCTCTTTAGTAATCTATACAGCGAAGGAAAAATGGCAACATAAAATAGGTTATGAGATAGTCAATCTGAAACTGACTGTAACCAAGTTGGCCACAAGTTCTAGATGCTGCTCTAAAATAACAGTGAATAGCAGGAATCGGAACTAGGGATGAGGATGTACTCCTTACTAGACTGAAAATACATTATATAGATTACATGTAAGACTTAAAAACACAAGAAAGAAATAAAACAATAAGATTAACAAGCTGAAAGAGAAGGCACAGAAACCAAGATAAGCATGCAACAGGCAGATTCAGTGAAAAGTCAGAAGTGAAACAATATCAGCCTTTCTAGGTTTAAGTTAAACTACCAAAAGTAACCCAAAGCTCAAAGATTCAGTGATAAGCTGCTGAGGTCAGGTTCACATTTTTACTGTAGTTTTTGGAGTGCATTAGTGAAGCAATATAAACTCACATGTATCCTTAGAGCCAACTGTTTCCTTGGCTGCAGAAGCAAAACAGGCTCACACAAAAAAGTGTGTTCTTTGAGAGGACTGTTTGGGGGATGTGTTTCTGTCGTTCCCCAGTACGCACTGAACCAGGTCTCCATGCCTCTCGTAACAATTTACTGATGTGACCATAATCTGTTGTTCCTTTAAAATAAGTGATTTTGAAAGACATTTAGAAGCATTTGAAGTAACTAAACCCACAAGATTGCTAGTACTACTTACCAGCGCTTATTTTCAATTGCCTGCAATTTATTCAGGGCAAGAAAAATTATGTTGAGGAATTAGAGCTTTCATTAAGACCAAGTGTTGAAGACACTTTTAAAAACCATACAAGTTTGTAGTGAAAGTATGTTCATTAATTCTTAATTTTGATTGCAGTTACCATCCTACCATATTACAACATCAAGCATTGTTTCATTTCATTAAGCTACTTCAAGATATAATTGCCAAGATTAGAAATAAGCAGCTCTAACACAATGGAAATCGCTGTGTTTTGCCTCTGCTTAGTGATTTCCTTTCTACTGCATTTCCTCCAGAAACAGATTTTTCCACCAAAATGAACACTCACTCATTTTCCAAACATAGTTTCAGTCAGATATTTGTTGTGCAGATTTTTGCCTGGTTTTCTTTTTAGCCATTGCTGCAGACTTCTACTTGTTTTACGTCAGCTGAGTTCCTTCATCAGTGAGTTTTCAATAGCTCCATTGAATGTAGCTGAAAAATCCATGCAAAACAATAACCCAGTCCAGAGTCCTTACAAGTCCAGCAGCTTGCCTACAAATCCAGCTAGTGGAAATGAAATTCAGAGATAAATAGCAAAAAAAATATAGTGGATCGTAGTTACTCATCCTTTGACCAGGTTTCCTGGGTACAAAAATAGTCAAGAAGAAGTCGAGTCTTCTGTACTGATTTCAGAAAAACAGTAGTTGTTCACTCACCTACTGATCAAACTACCCTGCCCCTTGATTTATGTTTTGTGGGATATTCTCTGTACTGGCCACCAGCTGTTACTGTCATCAGCTACCTCAGTGGTGTACTTTTTGGAAAGCTAAATGAATACAATTTGGTTTCCAGATAGCCACAGAAGCTGAATATTGAACTGGGGTGGCTGCACCTTTTTTATCTTTCTACTGAGTGTGCTTTTGTTGTTTCTTTATGCTAACTATTTACGAACAACAACAGCCTCTGTGGCTTATTTGCAGTGCTGTAAGAAATGAACAGTTTGCTTGATGAACATGTCCATTGCATCTGTGAAATTAATGCAAGTCTCAAACAGACTGCTACACTGACTACTGACCTCAGCCCTGTTGTAGGGCAGGAGGTGAGGGATGAGCTGGCAGGTGAGCAGCACATGGCAAGAGCAAAGGCTCTGAGGTGCAGGTGACTTCCTCATCTGCTTCAGCACTCTGAATGAGCTTCAGTAGAGTTACTGGGGACTCTAGCACATTCAGTCCTATGGAGAAGCCCCAAAGTAGAGGGCTTCTGTTTTTATCCCACTCAAAGGATGAAGGGACAGAGTGCCACCTACTGAGATGCTGCTGCTGAGCAGAGCTGTTCAGAGACTGGGAGGCTAGGACTGATGTAGGAACTGGAGAAGTGAAAAGATCCTCCTAAACACTCTTACATTTGTAGTATTTGAAGGGAGAAATGTTGCACCAGCTATAACAAAGAAGACATCAGCATATTAATTGGTAAAAAATGATCACTGGAAACAAATGGTACTTCAGAGAAGACAAACTGGCCCCTGTGATATCACCTCATAAAGAAAATCAGTTCTGATATTTTGTAATAAATGTATTTACATATATTAAAAATTAAGCACTAGGTTTTGATGATACTGCTGATTATTCTGCCTTCAGATAATGGGCTATGCCATTTGAGCTGCAGTTTGATGGGCTTCTGTGCAAAGATAAGCAAAGCAGCCAAATTGAAGCACGAAAAGTTAGTTGTGGCACAGTGAGTCAGGGGCATCACTGGTCCTGGGGGTAGCTTGCAGTGAGAGTGTGCATGAGGAGAGGTAAACAGCATGGAAATATTGATTGCTGGCAAAAGAATGAGCTTGTGAAATTCATAAGCTGTGCAGTATTGTTCCCAGGAAATCAGAATTTGTCATGGTCTAGTCAATCCCCTCCATTATTTGAAAGGAAAAGAATGAGCTAAATTTAATTTTAAACTTGTTTAACCAAACACTTGTTGTGCCTTGATATTACTGTACAATTGACTAATATTATTGTATCATACAGTTCAGCAAATATTCAATTTTGTTCTTATAGTAAAGAGACTGAAACTTTCAGAAAGAGAATTCACAGGGTATAGCAAAACAAAGTAAATGAATCCAGCCAAACTTTTCGAAATGAAATAATGTCTATTAAATGGTTTACCTACCCCTCAGACTCCCTTACTAGTTTATGTGAACCTAAAGACATCTTACTGTACCTTACCTGCAAGTATCTAGCACAGCTACACCTATCTTGCTTCTTCTCTTTGATCATACTTTCTTGAGTAAGATCTCAGCTGTCTTTGCTATTGCCTTTTGATTAATTGGTAGAAGATGACCTCTTTGACTTGTTTTCATTATATTTGGTGCTATGAAATGAATGAAAAGAGAGTACATATTTTTATTCAGAATATATGGCAGCCAGTGAAGTAGATAAGGATGGAAAGAAGAGAGTGAAACGTGGGGCAGTGGATACATACTGTTGAATACATAATGACATGAAGCTTGAGGAAATTCTTTTAAGATGCAGAGGATTCAAACAGGGCAGAAATTCTAATTTAAGCATCAATCATTATTCTTTTTTTTTTTTTTTTTTTTTTACTTCATTTACTATTGTCAAAATAATCTAATGTATCCTTATTCCGTATATTTATTGCACTCATAAATACTAATTGGAATCTTGGAACCATTACTGTAAGTGTAGTTTCTTATAGCAGACTGAACACAGAGGCCTTTTAAAGCAGTGACAAGAAGCATATAGGCACAGACACAGCTTTCAGACTGAGGTTAAACATAAATTACAAAGTGCTCAGTCCTTTATCTCTTGAAGTTTTGGAGGATTTTCACCATCAGTTGTATTGACAGCAGAGCTGCCTAGAAAACTTTGGCACTGCTAAATATTTGCTTCTGATATTTATTAATTCTTCTGCATTTTTTTACTTGAGAGGATACCATGAAAAACATCCCATGAAACATATATAGTTAGGGTTGTATCTCTAACCAGAGTGATTTGATCAGTTATGGAGACAGTATCTTACAAACCCAAGCTTTTAGATCAATTGCAGTATGATTTTTATTTCACCAGTTGCTCTCATTAATCATCAATATTTAATACATAAGTTTATAGATATGGATTTATGTAGGTCATTTACTATCTAGTGAGCAACATTCCATCCAAGAATGGTTGGCTTGTCTGTACCTTGAAATGTATTGCCTGCCACTTGGTAGAATGTTTGACACTTGCTTTGCAGGAGATGACAAAAACTGAACGAAAATGATAAAGACTTCACCGAGTGTGAAACCACACACATGCAGCATTTGTTTGGAGGCACTTCTTTTGTTTTACCTTTTATAGAATGTCCATAAATGTAAGAGTGGTGAGGACTACATCCTGGTTTTTCCCCTTATTAGCTGCATTCAATAAATTCCTTGTAATTGTGACTCAGTGCCACATTGATCACAGCTGACCTTTAATCCAGCTGCTCAGCAGCCAGATAGATAAGTATCTCTTGAGAGGGCCAAATGGCAAGCTACTCTAGTATTAGGGCATGTTTTCCTTATCTGCTATGTCCTTTTATAGAGAATCATTACAGTGATAAGGAACAAGGTTCCCAACTAATTCTCTTGTCTTCCAAATAAATGAGACTAATTAACATATGGGATGAATTTTCCAACCTTACCACAAGCACAAATGTTTTTACTATTATCTGTATAGTGACCATGCTATTAGAGTATAAGTTCTGTGTCTTCTGGGGGAATAGAATATGGATATGCTAACCAGTGGATTACTTTGTTTGAAAGATATGAGTTTAATGTTACATTATTAACAAGTAGATGAGCTCCTGAAATAGCCTGAGAAATGCAGGTCTCCAAAGGATTGCATCCCTACATTAGCATGGGAGGATTTTTTTTGCCTCACTAGCTTTAATGCTTCGTAAAGGTTTTATTTAATGGACCTTGTACACATTCATGGAAAACTATGATCTTATGAGGCAGTGTCTGCACATCTGACAAGGCTGTTACCAGCTTTCTCTTGCCTGCCTCTTTCAGTCATCAGAGACCCCATCAGTCCAAATACAAGTATATTCTCATTCACTCAGTATGCCATAAAATTGAGAAGGGAAGAAGGCTTAGTTCCTCCTTTCTGCTAACACACTACGATTTATTCTGTACTTATCAAGTTTTCTCCAAAACTTCAACTGAATTAAAACAAACTCGTTTAAACCAAGGCTGGACAAGAACTGTATGGATTTCTTTATTTTTATTATTGTACAAGATACAATCTCAAATATACTCATCTTCTATCTGCAAATGATCAGGCAAATAATGTTTAATAGCCAAAATGCTCTTAGGGAAAGGTAAAAGGTGAAAAAATCGATTGGCCCATTGCTATCTCATCAGTAACTAGAAAGATGTGGGCTCAGACCCTCGAAATACATGTTATCAAAAACCTAGTAAGAATGCATTCACCCACTTGAATAAAAAATACATGTGGTGATTTATGTGATCATCTAGAATGTGCCAATTCTGACTAAGCATTTTATAGTTAAGTATTGAAAGCTCCGATCAGATTGTGCTTATTTCAAACCTTGAAAAAGATTTTTATTTTTTTTTTGTGAAGCCAAATATGTATGTGAAAAATGTTTAAAAAATGGTCCTTATCTAAGTAGAATAGTGGCTTAATTTATAAATTTGTGAGATGTAGGTGTTGAACTCCACTTAAAATGGTGCCTAAACAGATCTTCAGACCATAACATTAGAAATAGTAGTACTATGAAAATGGCAGTGGGAAGAAGTCCATTAAGAATATTCCTCCCAGTTTTCCGATGGTTCATTCAAGGCCCTGGCTATAACAATAATGTCTGTGTTTGTGCATTTACTTCTAGTAGTCGTAAGGAAAATATGTAACCATTTTTACAGGCTCTTTGAAGCCTCTTAAAAATCAGCAGTATAGCAGTACAGCAGTCTAGCAGTCTAGCAACCAAGATTAGTAATGATTGAGCTCTACGTACCTAGCATTTTTTCTGTTGGCATCTTTGGATTGTTCTTTGGTCTTTCTCCCATGGATATTGTGACAGAGGTATATCTGAATCTGTTCATGATGACTGTGTACCCACCTCCTGTGGGATCCACATGATAGAGCCAAAGAGGTCTGCTCTATTGAAGCACAGAGGGACCCTTGCCTACATGCAGCCTTGCAGAGGCACTGCTGCTGCCTCAGCGCTGCTGCATGTGATCTGGCTCTGTCCTTCTTCCTGGGAGGCTGCAGGGATGCCCCAGCCTCTTGCAGCTGGAATGGGTTTCAGCACTCACAGCCACATTGTCTCACCATCTTTGGTTTATGTGTCAGCCTGATGCTCCCAAAAGGACTGATGGAAAAGGACTTTCGTGTCTTTAAGGAGACAGCTGAGAATGAATGCCTGGCTTTCTTCTCAAATTAGCCCATGGATATTTGAAATTTAGGTAGCCTGAGTGTTTTAGCTGGGTTTAAATTAGTTTTTCCGTACCTCGGATTAGAAAGACTTTAATCTAGTCTGTAGAATCAAGCCTTTGTTCCTTGCTGATGAGAAACAAAATCTTTCAAGGGCTATTAAATCCTGCTTTTCTTTCTTTATATTGTGTTTGAACAAGGTGTTACTGTAACTCTGGCTCACTGGGGGAGGAAAAGGAAATTGGCATTTTTAGCACTCTGTGTCCTGTCTCTGAGGTGTTGGTGGAGGTGTCATGTTGGTATGCTTGCTGGTAACACAATGCATAAAGGTACCGGACGTTCATACAGCTGTAACCTTCTGTTTAGGATTTCCCTTGTCGCTGGGGTTTCACTAACCCTAACAGGCAATGCCAAGCCCAAATGTAACAATAAAATCAAAAACAAACAAGCAAACCAACTCAAAAGCAAACAAACAAACAAAAAAGAAGCAAAACCAAACTGATTCCATTGGGACATCCTTGGCATGTCCTTGATCACCACGTGCTAAGCAGAGTTGTTGGCGGTCAGCAAACAAGCGAGAGCCTCCACGTCAAGGGGACAGCTTCCTTTCATTGTGCCTCAGAGCACTATGAGACAGAGACAGATAAAATCAGGCAGTGATGGTTTCTGGGGCAGCTTCTGGGTGAAGGCGCTCTGAATGTGTAACATTACTGAACCATTAGCCAGGGACTGCTGTGCTGGCAGCACGCTGTGTACATTTCTCATAGGGCACAGAAGTTATTTCCCTAGAAATGCTAAATTCTTCAGTATTGAAGTTGCATGGGAGAAGCAGCCTGTGGATGCGCATTGAGAACACTCTCTTACGTTTTTTTGCAGCATCAGAAAGATTTCCTGTGGTGAGCTTGAGTCAGACTGTGATTTGCATTCTCTTCAAAGCAGTTTAACTTTTTTTATACAACATTTAATATTTTCATTATTTCTGGTGGATGAAGGGAAAGTTTACTATGAGAAAACTGATAATGTGTAACTTCTCTCCAAGTCAGCTCTTCAAAAAATGAATGGCTCTGATATCTTCAGAGACCAGATTTTTGTATTTGTTTGCAGAAGAATGGAAAGTACATTTTTAATAAAGATCCTGTGATGAATAGGTGGCTCAAAAATAGCAGTCTAAAGCACGCTTCTGTGCTGTCAGAGCAGAGTGTGCCAAGTAATTTGCCTATATAAACAGCGTAAGAGAAAAAGACCTATTATTTTTAGAGGTAGATGATGATATTCTCTCTAACTTTCTTTCCCACCAGCAACTTGCTTTCACCACAAAACAAGATTGTTACAATAAACACATACCATCTGATGCCAAATAGCTCCAGACTTGATACCCTATGATTCCCAACACTGCTCCCCCAGAACATGTGTTTTGTGCTGGAATTTGATCTGTGAAGGCTTCAGCATTGTCCCTCACTTGCAGTACCCCAACACAATCACATTATTATGAAGCACAGAAATGCACAGCTGGATTTTGCCCTGATGTTGAACTCTGTATGTCCCTACTGATGTAAGGGGATTTATTTGTGTGTGAGTTAGGGCATGGTAGGATATTTGGTACTGAAAGTGGTTTATAGTCCTGTACTCTATGCACTCACTCCTCCATCACAATAACAAAGCAGATCTACACCATGGATGCAGGAATGTGGAAAAATGCCTTCTCTACACTTTCAGTCAAACTAGAAATTCATTCTTTTTTCCACGGCTGAAGCAAAACAAACAGGGTTTACGCTGAACTTTTCCATAAAACCTAGGAGTCTTTCCCTTTATCCATTACAGGTTTGCATTTGGTCCACACCGCCATTGGCTGCTATGAACACCTTCTGTGCCCAAATATTTCTGGGGCTTTAGGAGCTTCCTGTGGGGTCTCCAGAGAAAGGACACACCAGCTAATTTCCACTTTTGCAACCTCCTTTTGCTGGTACGTCTTCCAAGATTTTGGACACTGTATCAGATGACTTCTAGTAATTCACTTCCCTTCAACACCTGTGGATGGGAGTCAACTATAATTAAGGAAGTCATGACACTAAAACACAAAGGAGTGCTCCTTGATCTGTCTGCTTTGCAGAGGAGGAGAAGGAGGATTGCAACTGTGATACTTTCTTTCCACTTCTACAGTCATCTCTTTCCTACTGATCCAACATTTCTGGTTCAGGATTTTACATGCAATGTATTTCCTTCCATGCAGCACACTTCTGTTTCCAAACGACAGGCTTATATGGGCAGAAACTATGCAAATACATTCACCAGGTCTGTTTCAGAAAGAGAGAAATCACGTAAAATCTGGTAATCTAATATGATAAAGCATACAGCTTTTTAAATTTCCCTTTACTGAGAAGTTCATTGTTGTTTCAGCGTAAGCATTCCTACTGCATTCAATAACAAATGGCATTAAAATACTTTTCTAGTTCTATGTATAAGGCTTTTTACATGGCTCCTATGAATATTTTTTTGCCACAATTCCTTTTACCTTGTAATAAGTTTATTGTACTAGTTTTGTAAAACTAATCATTCTTATATCAAAATTGATGTAGGTGACTTAATCAGCTCATGCCGGATGTGTGACATATATCCCAGTACATCAAATTACAGCACTTCATTCCAAATAACTGCAAGTAAACAAATCCAATTCACCTCTGGAGGCTTCCTGGAAAATCTTATTCTGGTGTCATTTCATTTATTTCAGCAATTTCCAATACTTATCCCGCTAAAATAATGAAGAAAATCAGTGAAATTGTTACATTAAAAAAAAAACAAACAAACAAACAATCAAATATCTTGTTTTGCTCTTTAACACATTATTTTAGTCCATGACTTTTCTTCCTCATTTTTTTATTTCTTTAAGTTTATTCTTTTTAATTCCATTATGTGCCCCTCATTTCATATGCAATCATTCTGAACAATATTTAGGAAATTTTCACTGCTATCCAGTAAATTCTTTTGAAGCATACCTCTTCCTAGATGGTGTTTGGAGGAAATATTGCTGCTCCAACTAAATTAAAGCCATGGGATGAAATGTGACAGTACTGCTGCTATAGAGCCAGGTAGCTAATATTATGCAAATAAAAATATCCACAGTTTGGCTGCCGAGATCTTTGTGCAAATCTCAGCTGGGGGCTGCTCTAGTAACTGAAGAATTATGGGCTTGAATTAGTGTCTTGTACTCAGCTGAGTAAACAACTATCCCCTTGGTAGTCTGGGCCACAAAAGCTTCTGCTTTAGTTCTGAAATCTTCCAAATCCTCAATGAACAAGTGTCTTGATTCTGTCTCTGAAGTTCATTATCAGAAAGTTTGTCTTGTTTCTCCATACTTTATAGCAGTGATAAGCAAAACTTACCTGCATATTTACTTACCATAATGAGAATCTTTTTTATTTTTTTGCTGTCTTTCAAAGCCAAATATTTGAAAAGACAAAAACCAAAAACTAACAAACAAAAACAACACCTGTGATTGAAGTATATTGCATAGAATATTGACTGACAGGTATAATACTTATTACCATTAACATGGCACGGTCTTGTGGAAAAATACTCTCTTCCTGCTGGACAATAGGCTTACAGCCTTGCGGAATCAGTTTCAAAAGGATCCAGGAGACTTGTGATAGCCCATCCTCTTGTAAAGTGGATAAAGAGGTGATGATTAAGTGAGAAATTGTCAGTCTGTGGACACAGAAAATAACAAAGCTAGTCAAAACAACAATAAGCGGAAAAATTCAAACCGACCAACTGGCCAATCACGAACACCACGACTAAAACAAAAGCAAACAAACAACAAAGCAAAAGAAAACAAAACCAGCAATAAATAAATAAATAAAATTACTGGATGTTTGTGTGGGAAGAAAGAAGAGTGATTAAGAACCAAAGCAATTAAGGAAGAGATCTGTTTCATCTGAAGAGAGCATTCATTCATCCTTAGTGAAATATAAATGGTATTGCAGGAAACAGTAGATATAGCATGGGACTAAGTTCCTCAGCGCTGATGTTCTGACACAATGCTGTTAATAAATAGACCTTTTTATGTTGGTGACCATGCAGCATTCATGATTTCTAATTTTGAGGTCATTCTGAAATAAAGCAAGTGCCTCCATGAAGGTGCAGTGGAGTGCAGGGCATTTTAATGGGATCTCACAAGAATTTGAGTACCTATATAGACAAACTCATACAAAGTAAAAACAAACAAAAAAAAATCTACCATGTCATTTACAATGATCAGAACAACTCAGATACGAACACAGAGAGATTTCAGTGCATTTCCTTACAATTTTCCCTTCTATCTTCGTTTGAGCAGCAATGCCTGGCCCTGTGTTGAAACTGTAGATAATCCATCTTCCAGCACTTTTCCAGGGAGACCATTATCTACCAGAGGAGAATAGCAGTGGCAAAATCAGAGTGCTGCTCCTTGGGGGCAGAGGCAAGAAGAATTTGGGTAGCTGTTGCCTGTGCCGCAATCACACCAGCTGCTGCTTGCCACCTCAGCTGATGTTGACATCTCCACCCAGTTGCCTCCACATCTGCCATCCCTGGGGATGGCTTGCAGAAACAGCTTCATATCAAGTTTGGGAGAGCATGAAAACTTCCACTGACCACATGGGAATAGGATGCAGCTCTATGTCGATGCTTGGTATTGTTTCCTGGGCCTGTTACACATTAATCCCAGAGGAAAATCAGCTGCTTTAAATCCCATTCCCTGTCAGATTTCTTCAAAGCAGAGATCTCTGAACATAAGGGGCCACCAGTGTTGCTACATCACAATTAGTTCTTATTTTTTTTTTTTTTTTTTTTTTTTTGTTACTGGTGAGGGAAAGAAAGGGAAAAATATTAATATACACTCTTATGCTGATGGATTTTGGAGGAATGGCTACTTCAAAATGATCACTTGGAGTCCCCTTTTTCAGTGTTTCATTATTAGTCAAGTAGCAAACAAAGCCTTCCAAGACAGGATCACATTTTTGCACTGACTGATTTTGAAAGACATTGTGCAACAAGAATGTATGACACTTCTGTGCATGTGACACTGGCATAAAGTCTGGCTGTGAGTGCAGCCTGCCTGGAAAGAACATGCAGGAAAGCATAAAAAACAACACTGATGATTTCTGCTCTAGGGAAATCCAAAGTGGTTTTGGTGCAAGCCTCCGAAGTGAAGGTGAGCTTGCCTTATGTCTATTACAGTGTATCTTAATGAGATTCTGTACATCTAATGAGAGCAAGAGAAAAGTTCCTGATACTGAAAATATTTTCCATACTATCAATTTTAAGTATCTAATGCTAGTTACTCACAGGCTAAGGATAGGTTATACAGTGTATTGTTGCAGGGGCAAAAACTCAACTTTTGCATATCTGGTAGTGACTTTAAAGAGTGATTATAGACTAAATAATTTCTCTGGGCACTGTACCTGACTGTAATAATCCAAACTGCCTGTGACTTACAATTATATTTGGCAACAATCACCAGTTCCCACTGTAGTGTGAAATTAACACCACACTCTATAGCTGCAGCATTTATTGAACACAGGGGAAATGATTATCACTCTATAAACTCAAAGACATCCTCTGCTATTACTTAATTAGCATTGGTATCTGTACATAAATTAGAACACTATTTGCAGCCAGCTCCCCCACTAAAAGCCTAACAGCCTTCCCTCAGCCATCCATAATTTAAATGATAACTGAGTCTTTGAGGGATATGCCAGTAAAAAATAAGTTTGACTTGCGACCCGGCAGAGTGCATTACAGGATTTTTTTCAAGGTTATTAATATTGGCCTAGCATACATTCTTTTGGGGCTTTCCTGAAATAAGTTTTTCTAAAACTAAAGATATATAAAACTTAAAATTTAATTTCGTTGATTCCTGTCTTCTTCCCATACCCAGACCCCCCCCCCCTCACCAGGAAAAAAGCTTTTTCCCACCTTCTAGTGCAATAGTTTTTGTATGTAGACAGTCATTTTACTCTACCAGAATGGAAACGTTCTTCTGTTTGTTTCTTTTGAGAAAGCTTTTCACAAAATGCCTGTATTTACTTCATGACTTGATAGAAGGCACTCCAGAAACTAACCTGATTTGACTCAAATGTTTGTCCATTTGCAACAGGAATTTAGCTAGTAACCTGTACACGCAAAGAATATAAGGATGCCATAATCACAAAATAAACAAGAGAGTTAGGCAAAGTAGACTATGATAACAAAAGAGAATAAATAGAAGGCTTACCCCTATCCTGGGCTCAGCCACAAAACACCAGCAGAAGCGATCTCCAAAAGAGATCCTTTCCTGCTGGCAGCCAGCTCTTAAATAGGTCTTCCAGCAGCGCACAGGTGAATTGCCTTCACTCTGTGTGTGCTCCTCTGGCTGACTCATAGCTCGCCTCAGGTGATCAATCAGAGGTTCAAGCTATGACTCAGTAGTTCCCACACACAACCAAATGTGGGCTAAAATGGCTTGGTTGGATTTGCCTAAGAATTGCTTCATTCAGGATCTGCTGAGCACTGAACTGGGGACCATGACATCCATCTGATGGCAGTTGGAGAGAAGGAGTGTCATAGAATGTGCCAGTCAAAGAACAGCTTGAGAGGGAGGCTGAGAGAAAAAGTAAATTAAATTAAATTGTTCCCAAGGAGTTTGTTATGCATAACTACTTACCACTTCTTCTATATAAAGTTTTTTATATTAGAAAGATACGATCTTCCATTGCTTGACCCTGAGGGTGTTTTTAGACACAGCAGGAAAAGTAGCACTGTCAAAGCACATAAGCTCTTAGGTGAATGTATCCATGCTGTAAATATACTACATGTTTTAAAAAATGACTTGTATTGCCTGGTCCATGTTGCTCATATGTAATCATTTACTATTCTTTTAAGGAGGAGTAGATAAATATTGTATCAGTGAGTTTGGTACATTCCTTGTTCTAAGAAACATTAGCATTCCAGGTTCTCCTTCCAGTAGAGCTAAAATAGCATTTCTGCTGCATTGCTAAAACAGAGGAATCTGAATGAAATTTTTCATCTTTAATTCCCTTAACATTAATTGAAATTACTTTTGGAACATAACTTCCAGAAAGGTTTTTATATGTATTAAGAAATATTTCTTACTCTCCTCAGTCATGCTTCTAAATCTCCCCTAAATGCAGGAAAAAGATGCAATTTATTATCATGATGAATTTACAAGACTTTTATAGAAAAATATAATAGATATACTAGAAATTAAACATCAAGAAACAATGGGGGAACAATTGGCTAAGAGTACCCTTGGATAATCACTTAGCCAATTCTATTAATAACAAACAAGAAAATGTGTTTGTATCTTTTGCATACATTTTTCTTTAAAAAATTGCTTTTTCAAAATAATTTTGCGCATGATGATTCCACATTTTGAAGAAAAAGAAATCAAAATACTTATGCTTTTCTCCACTTTTTTATTCTTGCCAATAACTCAAGAAATTTTGGCTCCAGTTCCTGGTTCTCCTCCTGTGCCTGACAGTCAGTGATTCATACCAATAAGCAACGTCAACCTGAAGTTAGGTTCCTCCCTATGAACATCAGTTGGAGACATAGTTCTCCTCCCAAAACCATGGAAATTTTACTTGTCCTTCTCTGAGTCAGTCACTAGAGCTGTCCCCTGATTTCTGAAGGAATGAGAAGGGGAAGGGGAAGGGGAAAGGGAAGGGGAAAGGGAAGGCGAAAGGGAAGGAACGTGTTCCTGAAAAAAACACTAAATTACATCTTTGTCACTACTCTAAAGTTTCTTTGCACCTTGTTTCTGGTTTTCATGTTAATCCAGTAGAAAGAATAGCTCTGCCTTGCTAAGATTGGCTGCATTTTATACCATCCTTTTTAGTCTAGAAAATTTTACTTAATTAGTCTTGTGATCTCACTGTGTTTCTGTCCAATATTAAACTGTAAACTGTAGACAGATTTTATTCATTTAGCCTTTCATGATTAGCTCAATATTAGGTAATTTCTATTTTAAAATACTTCTGGATAGTTACAACAGAATTTGAGGTTGCATTTCCAAAACAATCAAAGGAGCAGAAATTTTGTCTTCCCTATTTAGAAAATGAACTGGACATTTAACTTTTCTCCTTTTTTTTTTTTTCCTAAGTTAGTGTGCTGAATTATCCAAGCCAAGGAGACAGTACAATTAGTCATACAACATTTCAACAGTAATAAAAGGGACCGTTCAGCACCTTAACTGGTAATGTAGGGAGTAATAGATTATAAGTTTCATAGAAAAGGTGTAAAGGAGCAGCAGTGTCATAGGATATAATCATGGTAGCACTGTGTAGCGTTGTGTTATTATTTGGACTTTAGTATGTCTGTGCTGTGTCCTGCCAATATACCTCTACTGTTTAGGAAAAGGTGCAATTTTCATATTTTATCAAGACTTTCTGAAGATGGGGTTAGTGCAAATTCTGCATAACAGAGCATATGGACATTTTCCCTTCTAAAGCACTGGTGGTTAATCCTGTCTATGCAAGAAGGAGACATACTTTGTGTTTGTGGTTTGGTGGCTTTGGGTCATGATTATGGGTAGCTCTGCAATATGCTCTGATCCCTGTTGTCTTGGTCATGACTGCAGTGGTAAACTCCAAAAGCTAAGGGCGGATGGAGGACGGATGACATTTACTTAAGAGAGTGTGTTGCTATGACACACATTTCTGCTCTCTTTTCACAAAAACAGAGTGGCTGAAACATTCCAAAAAAACCTGTGACCTGAGTAACCTAGATAAAGGTAATCAGAGAAAAGCAATAGATGACAGACTTAATGGATTGTCTTTAATCTGTGCTCCATTATATAATGTCCCCTGGTGTTCCATATATTGTTTCCTTCTGGTTAAGACTAAACAAGAGGAAACAAAGAGAAGCAGTCTTCCTTTCTTTCACACAAGTATTTCTAACCCTTTCAGGTGGCTTTAGAGAGCCTGTCCCAGATATGATCCCTCAGTACCATATGCGTTAAAAAGTAGCTGACTGTCTTGGAAGAGCTGATCTGCAAACCCAGATATATTTCCTCCCAGTTACAAAAGAGGGCTGATGCTTACAAGGAAGTATTTTTTCCTCAGATGTTGCATAGCAACATCTGGCCATACAAGATGAAGAATCTAGTATGCTGAGAAGAAGATAAGTAAGATCCGTTTCACTGCTGAACTTCTGCCCTCATTGTGCAGGAAACTTGGTTTTTAATAGTTGCTGCCTAAAAGCAGACCTTTCTTTCTTTTTAAAGTAAGTGGCAAATAGATTAATAATCTCTTGTCTGTACATTTTCCCCACCTCTCTTTTCCATCTCTGCATTTCTAAGCAGAGTTTATCCGTACCAGTCATGCCAATTCCACGCAATCTCTCTGATTCTACTGCATGTAAGAGGGAAGATGATTCTTTATTAATAAACAACTGGATAATTTCCTCCTGTTCATAGTGATTAATGCCACTTGTAATTATGGACATAGAATGGATTAGCTTCTTTGTGGATTGATTTCTACATCACCAAGGAGCTGGAAAATCTGTGTAGAGCAAAAGTCCATAATAAATAGTTTTGGGAGGGTTGAGATGGAGAATGCATTCTGTAAGCACTGCTCATCTGAATGTTCATGTAGTCATATCTACAACACAAGCACTCGAATGGGTGCTCTAAACATGGTAACAACAAATAAGAATAAGAACTTGCTACTTTATTTCACATGGGAATCAACAACAATAGAAATCGTTGAAGGTTTATATGAAAATATACTGTATTTAGGATCTAGGAAATAACATTTTTTGATTTAAGCTTGTTTTTTCATGTGTTACTTTATTATGCGGGCTCCTTTTTTTCCAGTTTTATTTTACTGTTATAGGAAATAATGCCATTTCATTTACCCAAGAGACACCAAGAAGGGCTACAGTAAGTAATAGACCACTAAATAAATCAAGTTCAATCTGTCTTTTGCATATATTTGCCATGTTTTAGTCTGTCCATGTTTCTGCTTTTCATCTACTGCTGACGAAAGCTCCCACAGGTGTAATGCAAGATGTCCACAGGTATTATAAATATCCCTTCATAGATCCCTGCTGAAGGATAAAATATGGGGTCAACTCAAAGTCAACCCTAAATTATTAATGCAAACAAGTATATTATTTGCATAGGAGAATGTTAGTTTGTCCCTTACTTAAAGAAAGATTTATAAGGATCTTAACACCAGAAGAAATGTATAAAACAAAACAATAGCTTTATTTATCAGAAAAAAAGAATTTGTGATCTCCAGAAAATATGTCTTACATTGGTGAAGAGAGAACATGAGGAGAATGCAGATTCCTTACACAAAATATATCACAGTGGTAAAGTTTGCTAGATGCCCTGTACCACCTTAGTAAAGAAAAATGATGTAAGAAGGAAAACAATTTTAACTTCAGCTTACGTACATTAAGTGGGAAATTAAAATGTTTCTTTTTCATTTATCTGTATGTAAAGGGTGCAGTCCTGCCTTTTGCTCTAATCAAACACAGCTTATCTGTAAATGGCATCCGTAAGAGGGAATGCAAAATAATTTTTTCTCAAATGCTACTATAAGGAAAAAATTCAATACTGTTGTGGGGGTGCCAGCTGGAGGACTCTGACATTGCACAAAACACAATTATGAAGACTGATGCCTCTGATAAACTGAGATGAGATGCTGGCCAGAAGGCTAAATTAGAATCTAACTTCACAGACAGCAGCCACATGTACTGAAGTTTGGGGAAGGAAAACATTATTAGCTAAGAATAATGATTTTCTTTATATCCAAGCTGATATCTGCTTTCATTAATTTTAAATGCCTGTAAAGATGTCTTTATGCATTATGTGGTTTGCATTTTTCATTGATCACGAAAACTCTCTTTTCGTCTCTATCAGATCTTTGTTAATGTGACTCCACCATTAAAAGCAAAACGATAATGGGACTCTGGATTCTGCTTTCACTTACTCTGTTGGAAGTATGGAATTAAAAACTGATTTCTGTGAATATATTCAATGTTTCTTTAAAATCACAGTCTGCCTCTGGTGTTACCTTCAGTACTGGAAGTGCAGTTCGGGTCTGCAGATTTGGCCTGGTGAGAAGGAAAACATCATAACAGGATTAGGATGAAGGCATACAAGAATAAATCTTTGCAGTGCATAATTATGCAGTTAGACTTAAAAGTGTGGGGACATCATACATTAACTAATGACAGCTTCTGGGATAAACAAATCTTCAGTTGGTATAATTTAAGAAGTCAGCCTTTCTGGTAAAATGTTCTGATGGCAAATGCAGATGTGTGTGCTTTCTTGTCTTTAGCTAAAGACAGTTTTTAGTTATGTAATATATACTATTATGAACAAAAAATTTGTAGAATTGTTTTTGTTATTGCCTTGTTGTAGTTTTCCATTTACACTCATGGAAATGTGATTTGAATAAAATAGACTCTTCCTTAAGTATTCCTAGAGGAATTTGCTTTTCTAATCAAGTGTTTTTAATAACTATTTTTCAGACTCTTAATATTTTTGGGGGGATTCTTGGTTATAACATCAGTACAGCAATAAGTTCAAAACAGATATGCTGAAGAAAAGCGTGGCTTGCAATACATTTGTGTTTGAGAAACATTTAGATGTTGTACTTAGGGACATGCTTTAGTGGGAAATATTGGTGATAGATGAGTGGTTTGACTGAACGATCTTGAAGATCTCTTCCAACCTTGGTGATTCTAACATTCTATTCTAATTTTGTGAAACACTGAAAGTGTCTCCTTTCCAGCAAAAAGAAATGTAAATGTTGTCTATCTTGGAATGAAACTCTTTCAAAAGTGCTTTCACTATGGCTGTGTTAGCTGCTTTCACACATGTTTTTATCTATGAGAAAAATGTATTACCTCACCTGGTTCCTTGCTGCACACAGCAAGATGCTAAAATCATCAATTTCTCTTCATTCCTTATCATGAGGAAAGATGCTTTATTTTTCAGCTTTAGGGCATGCTGAATATTTTCTTTCTCCATTCAGGCAGTGAAGAGGCTATTAGCAACTTTGCCCCTTTTTTATTCTCTCTATACAGTTCATCTGAAAATATGTAATTCATATTTCAGTGGAACAGTTTCTTGCAGTCTAGTTATTGATGGCACAGTGTATCTCCCCATCCCTCAGCCCCTTTCCACTCCTGGCTGTATCATCTTCTGTTACAGGTTATCCTAAAGGATTTCTTTCCAAGTAATGGGGACAAAGAGATTACAGTTCAACAAATTCAATGATGGCTCTTGATGCAAAACTTTCAGGATGAATCAGAGACCCCAAATTACATCCCTGTTTTCTTCAGGATAGTTTCTAAACACTAGTTAGTTCCCAAGACAATCATATGGAGTGAAAAAAAAATTGTTCTATAAATTTGTTTCTCTAAAGATGTGCTGGTGAAAATACTCAGTATTTTACTTTGCAGTGAAACCAAAATTGCAGTAATTCTGAATTCATCCTCTGGGGTGGGGGGAGGGGGTGAGGGGAAGGGAGGAGGAACAAAAACCAAAACTCATTGAGCTTTGGGAAGTGTAAACGGATTGCATCTGTTTACATGTCTGATAGATTACATCCATCAGAATTTTTCTGGATGCTTCTGATTATGTGGTGAATGATCACTCCCAAGCTTTGTTTCTGCATGTGGATTTTCCCCTCCTTTTTGAAGAAATGCTTAGCTGTCTTCCAGATAGACCTATTACCTGCTTAAGGCTAAGAAAGTAAATGCATCTTTATAAAGCACTACCAGTACAAATGGTCTTCCAAATTGCTTGAATGACCACCTGAAAATAGCTTAAATAGCTTAATTGGTCTTGGTTTTTATGATCTGAGCACTTGGTAATTTTTAAAAAACAAGACTGCTTCATAGTAGAGAGATCATATACAAGTGCTCTGACAGCCTTTATCTTTGTTGTGCAAATGTGTGGGGTAGGTCCTCATTCAAGAAGAATTCAGCATGAAATTTTACCAGTGCAAGTCTCAGTGGACATTGAGGTGAGCAGAAGGAGCAGAGCATGTGCCTAAATAACTGTCTTCTTGGAACTGAGTCTTTATTTGATAACATTTTGTCACATTACACTTTCTGACATTAAAAAGCTTTCCCAGGACAGTAATTCTGTTATTTTCAATAATACTGTGTTTTCAAGGGTACTCTATACCCATCCTTATGTACCCATCCCCTTCTTTACTTGAGCATTTTAAAGGCATTATCAATATAAGAAAAAACTGTTGGGGAAAAAAAAAAAAGGAATTGCATATTTTATTGCTGTCAGTGATCATCTGCTCAGACAAACATCCTTGAAAAGAACATAACTAGTGGACAATGCTCATAACTCATTTTATGGAATCTATGGCCTAGATGGTGCAAGACATTTCTAGCATGATATTCATTTTGTGCAAGGAAGACAGTTCCAGTTTAAATCATTTACTCACTGAAAATCATTCTGATAGAGTGACTCCTGAGACCCAAAGCAGAACTAATTTGGTAGTTACTGGCAATTCTTTCAAATTCATAATTACTAAGCATCTGGGTCCAAATTCATCTCTGATAAATCAAAGTGAAATAAATGGGATTGCACTGGAGTATCTTACATTCTATTACTCCTGACTCATCTCTGTGAAAAGGAAAAATCTTAACAGCATGAGACTCAGAGAATGCATCCACAGTTCCTATTCAAATCTATGCAATCTATATCCTCTTGAACAACAATTTAAACTCTTTGTATGGCTGAATAGTCTCATCAATAATGTGTACACACATCTACACAGTTTTCTTACCTCACAAGTATTCGACCAGTAACTTAAATCACTTAATGAAATGCAGACTACATAAGTCTAGAATATATTTGCAAGAAAGAAAGGACAAACTTTGCAGTGTAAAAAGTATTTTCAATTAATAAATATGTAAGTATAGTCGATGACAAATTAAATGTATCTTACGATGTCATTTTTTCCATAATTTTCTGTATGATTTTGATGGTTGATGTTTGTACTTGACAGTATTTAGCACACTGGAGCACGCTTTGTAATGCTGATAAATGCTTAGTGACAGTTTCAGTTTAAATCTTTGCTAGGAGAGGGAAAGAGACTATGAGTCCTTCTCAGAGGTTGATGAAGTGAAGATAAGCAAGGATTGTACTGTACTTCTCTGCTTATAAGAAAAAGCAAAACTGATTTTTTTTTTTTTTTATGCTTATTTGAGAAATCACTTGCAAGTTGGCTACAACCATACTAAACTTCAGCATTGATTTTCTCCCTTATTCTTTTCTGTTTGCCTAGAAAATAATCTCCTAAGAAGTAGCTATCTATATTATAATGTAAGTTTCAGCCATAGCTGGTCTTAGGCTTTCTCTGGACAGAACTTGCACAACAGTAGTCTCAAGTAACTAGCAATAAGTATGCAAAATACATGCATGACAGTGCTTCTTTGTGAGGTATAACAGCTCCTGTTCCTTAATAAAAATCTCAGAGTCTCTATTCTGGAGTGCATTAATGCTGACTTCTGTGCCTAGGAAATTATATCTACCAGTTGGTTAAACCACTGTACTCTATAGCACCTTACACAACAAAAATACTGAGCTATATTCCCAGCCAGGAATACTGTCTAATCAAGCTGGAAAGCATCCTTGAAAGCTCTTGCTCCAGAGGCTCCAGAGTTATTGACCCAAGCAGGAGTCATAACACATGTAGGTCTATGCAACTATCTGTTTATTTGCCTATTCCTCATAGTATCAAGTTGATCGAATAGCAGGCAATTTATACAGTTCCCAAGTAAAAATAAGTAATATATAAGATCCAGAATTAATCTGTTCTTCAAACTCTTCAGAACACAAGTTTCAGGAGGCTTTAGGTTCTCCTCATATCATGCTGAGTGTAGATCATATTAGGCATACAAACAATTTTGAACAACTGATTTTTTCCCTCAGGGTATGGGCAGATGATTCTTAGAACCACCACTGTGTAAGAATTATTAGCTTCCCTTTATGCTCATTTTCTAGGATTGACATTTTTAACATCCTGCATTTTGTACCAAATATGACATAATTGGCATTATAATTCTGAAAAATTGCTATTACCAGTAAAATATTAGCAGCTAAATTAAAGTTCAGGAAGTTCAGATGATAAATCTAAAGAAGACCACCCAAAAGCAGCTGATTTTATCAGTATTTTTTGGGGGTAGAATCAGTTACTTTTGTGTGTTTGCATTAGTTTAGACTACTCCAAGAAATGGAAATCCAGAGAGATCTGAGTAAATTAAATGTACTTAATAAGAAGAAATTTTTTTCCAAAAAAAAGTTTTCCTGAAGTTTCATCACATCCAGAATGAAGGTAGTATTGGAGAACTGTGTCCTGCCTTTATTTTAAAAGTGTGATGTTACTGTTTGATAACGAATAAATACAGTATGCCAGAATATTTATTAATACATATTCTGTAACCAAAATTAGTTAAAGATAGTTGTCCTAAAGGTTCTGTCCACTGACTAGGCAGGGACATACAGAAGCTGGGTAGGAGGTCTCTGTAGATGACTGATTTATTGTCCAGCATGTACAAAAGCATATTGGATCTGTGGTCCAGTGTGGCCTATCGCCTGAGATACTAGTTGTGTTCCTTTTGCTTCTTATGACTGGTATATTTGCATGCTGCAGCATTGTATTTGTCTCATACCTTTCTGCTCCAGCTCAAAGAAGGTGGCTTGTAAGCATGAAGACAGAGTGCTGCAGCTTACTGAACACTGACCTTATATAACACCAGTACAGGTTGGGGGATGACCTGCTGGAGGGGAGCCCTGCGGAAAGGGACCTGGGTGTCCTGGTGGATGACTGGTTGGCCATGAGCCAGCAGTGTGCCCTTGTGGCCAAGAGGGCCAATGGCTTAATGGGGTGCATTAAAAAGAGCATGGCCAGCAGGTCGAAGGAGGTGATCCTCCCCCTCTACTCTGCCCTGGTAAGACCTCATCTGGAGTACTGCATCCAGTTCTGGGCTCCCCAGTACAAAAAAGACAAGGATCTCTTGGAAAGAGTCCAGCGGAGGGCCACGAAGATGGTGAAGGGCCTGGAGCATCTCTCCTATGAGGAAAGGCTGAGTGATCTGGGTCTGTTCAGCCTTGAGAAAAGGAGACTGAGAGGGGACCTGATCCAGGTCTATAAATATCTAAGGTGTGGGGGGCAGAATGGCGAGGCCAGACTGTTTTCAGTGGTGAGTGGAGACAGGACAAGGGGAAACGGCTGGAAACTGCAGCATAGGAAGTTCCGCACAAATGTGCGCAAGAACTTCTTTACAGTGAGGTGACGGAGCACTGGAACAGGTTGCCCAGGGAAGTGGTGGAGTCTCCTTCTCTGGAGATGTTCAAGACCTGCCTGGATGCCTACCTGTGCGACCTGCTGTAGGGAACCTGCTTTGGCAGGGGGGTTGGACTCGATGATCTCTGGAGGTCCCTTCCAACCCCTACAATTCTGTGATTCTGTGATTCTGTGATAACCTCAACCTTTTCCAGTTGGGTGCATTAATTATTAATCTTACTTAAATCCTCAGTTTTCAGCTGGCAGGTGTCTGTGCATTTGAAAGGAAAACTGAATGGGCTATCAAACTGGCTATTTGAGTTTCTCTAGTCAGTAAAACACAAGAGGGAAAAATCAACCTTTTTTTCTCAAATTGTACAGTTCTCTTCTTCTGTCACTCTGTTTAAAGAAACTGTGAATAATAATTGTGAGGATGTTTATTTTCATGCTAAGTTTCTGTAAGACCATTACATCTTACTGCCTCATGTCATTAGCAATAATGTACTGAGGCTGATAAGGAAGTCTAAAGCATGAATTACTAATTTTAACTGTTTGTGGTCTGAACAATGAAAATATACATATAAGGTATAATGGGGAAAATCCTGATCTCTCGTCAACTTGTTAAATACTAGTACAGCACTTGTATCAGAAAACCTCAGCAGGTGTGCTTTTAGTTTCTGCCTGAAACGTATTAGTCTATGCATCCTTCTGCTGTAAGCAGCTGACCTAGCTTCTAAGTTCCTGTTTGCTGGAAGCTTGATTAATCAGGATGCCTGATATCAAATGCAGGCAATCTGAATACCATCATTACTTTTCAGCTTTCTTACACTACAAAAAGACCAGTTCTTGAAATGCTGAACCATTTAAAATTCTTCATTGTAAAACCTTTCAGAGTTCCCAAGTAGATAATATAGGAAGACTGCATATTTATTCCATAATTTCAGTTTTCCAGAATTTAAATATTAATTATATGAGGCTTAGAGTTTCATTTCAGACCCACAGTTTGGCCACAGCTTTCATAGAGCCTGGCAAATTAGTAGGTAGCTGTTAATCCAATATTTGTAAGTTCTGCTTCTCTAATTTCCGTTTAAGTTTATTCTAGATCCAACTGAGTCAGTTCCCAGAAATTTCCCAGAAATTTCCCAAAAGTGTTAGGTGAAGTTTCCTGTGACACCATTATGCAGTTTCCTAATTTGCAGATGAACTGCTGTCTCAGCTCATATGGAGAGAAATAGTTCCTACAGCCTATGTGGAAATCTTCCTGCAGAAACCTTATATACCATGGAAGATTTTACAATTTCATTAAAGGCTCAGCAGGATTTGCTTTAGCACATATTGCATTCTGTGAGCCAGCAAGGCATCTTTCCAGCTGATTTGCATTACAGAAAGATTATATAAACTGGCAACCTGCAAACAGTTCTTCAGGAAAGAGTTCCCTAGTTTGTGAATGTCCTGTTTTTCCTTCACACGGGTCAGGCAGTCTGACCCCTTAGGTGCTTATCTACAGATCACTAACATTAGCCACCCAATTCAACCAGTCTGGTATCACAATTCCAGTGTTTCTTTTTGTCTGATGATTTCCTGAGGCCCCTGGAAATGATGGTCTGAATAAACAAAGAGGTACCATGAGCACCACATGTGGTCTCTGCCTGTCTCTGCTGCTATCCTGTCAGGAGCTGTCTGGCTGCATCCACAGATCACAGAGATCAGGCAACAGTGCGAGATGCTTTCTTTCACTGCCCTTGCATTGCGGTGATCTTCACCCCAGTTGGCCAAACATTCCTTAGATGCAAGTCTAAAACCCCTGTAGCCATCTGCTGTCTGCATGGGGGCGTGTTAAACATCTTTACAGCTCAGGCCATCTATTGCAGAGCATTTGTAAATTTGCCAAAGATGACCTGCATTCTTCCCAATCTTCTTTTGGTTTGTGAGTGCAGCAGTGGCTCAAGAACTGGAAAAGAAAGAGCAAAATTGCCTAAAAATGGTGGCATTTTGAACATGTGTATTATTTTGCAAACTTAGGTACCAATGTACTTTTATAGCCTTCAAACCAGAAGTAAGTTACCTTTCAAATGCTTATGAAGTCTTTCCTCCTCTCAAGATTTTTTCCAAGGAAGTTTTTAACTGTGTCTTCTGTATGCTCTCCATGAACAAACTTATAACTTAGCTATTAAGCTGATGAACATTTTTATGCAATTTCCATCACTATACAATTGTGTTCTTATAGCCTTTAATAAATAGTGATTTGCCATTTAAAATAATTGGCAAAAGAAATCAGAAGGAAATGTTCAATTTCATTAGATTACTGTGCTAATATATATCTATGTATCTAAGTGTATGAATGCTGTTCCAAAAGTAATGCCTCCTCTTTTATTAGGTTAATCCTCAATGTCAAAGACAGACATTAGTGGTATGGCAGTAGAGGCTGAATCTTCCCACCAGTACTCCTTTAAATGTTGTTGCTGTGTGACAGATGGCAGCGGAGGGGTACTCTGACAGAATGGTGTCTGACATGGGAGTGCTTATGAAACCAAGGTGTGTCACTGAATTCCCTCATGCAGAAAACAGTGGCACCTACTGACATTCATTTGTGCTTGCTGAATGTTTATGGAGACCAAACAGTGGATGTGAACGCACTGATGTAGTGGGTGGTAACAGCAGTGGTAACAGTGGGTCACCTCTATTAGCGCAGATTGTTATGAGCTCAGCATGCAAGTTCCTGTTAATTGCTGGTAAAATTCATAGCTAATGGTAGTGACTGTTGCAAAAGATTGTTTTGTAGCTAAGAATTTACTCTATTAAATGGTGTAATTGTGCTCTTTGCATCTGCTGTATTTTCCATGGAAATAAATAGGAGGCAGTACTGCTCTCAGAGCATCCAACATATGCATGTATGTATTAACGTACCCTGAAGTGTATATATACACATCTGTATATGTACAACTTTGTATACATATAGTGCCTATAATAATTCATATTGACAATTCATTTTGCATGATTTCTGCACAGAAATGCAGAAATTTCCTTTATGTTCACTCACTTGTGACAACTGTATCAAAAATCCAGTGCCTTGACTGTTTGTCTTAGAATAACATTTCTCTCACTGATGAAGGCAGTGGCAGTTCCTGACATGTTATCTAGTCCTGTGGCCCTTTGCTTTAAAGAAGCTGGAATCACTTAAGGTGTAAATGGACCCACAGAGAAAAGCTTCTGCAATTCTTGATGGAAAGTATGCAATTAGGAAGAAATATAGCATCAGATTTAATTTGTTAGTAATTTTCTTGGAACTTCTCAATAAACAAGAAAACTCTTGTTTTTCAGAAGTTCAGAATGTTTCAGTGGAAATGCTAATCTCTTAAGACTTTCACACTTCATTTTTTTTAATACTTATATTCCAGATCTCAATTTTTTCAGTTAGCTTCTGCATAAAAAGGAAGTAAATAATTTTGATTTTCTGGCATGGAAATTCTTCCATCTGTTTATTTGCTGGGAAGGAATTCAGAAATTCATTCAAAGTGATCACAGAAACATTGAGCTCATATTGATGTTTCGTCTTTTGTCCACAGTTTAAAGTTCATCTTAAAAACATTGTGAAATAATCAAACAACTTGTTCATCTCTGATATGACAACATTTTTTTTCCTGAAGCTTTTCCTCTATGCTTTTAGACTTTTTTTTTTCCTGGATTCGTTTTATTTGCATTCCATAAACAATACGTGAAGAAAGCTATATTGGTTAAAAAATAATAATAATAAAACAATAGTACTAATAAACTTATGTGGCTAGACTTGTTTTCAAAATGTGAACAAATCCATTTATGTCTTCAGTTAAGCAGAATTGCACTTAATTGCTCCTTATGTTTTTAGGAATTTTTATAGCATACTCAAGCTATATTAATAGATTATAATGGGAACATAATTTTGCTACTCTGGTTTGTTTTTCCACCCAGAGGAAGAAGAAGTGTTGAATATTCAGAATTGAGCTGCCGCCTTTTTCCAAATAAGAACCGTTCAGAAAAGATGTGTTTGGAAGAGGCAATGTCTTCAAACTGTTTTTGACACACCTTTCCATTGTTCCCTGCCTGTACAGTCACAGTTAGTTCCCCCACAGCCTGTTATCAGACACCTCCTCAAAGGTGTTGTTACTCCTGTCCTGTGCAGCACACAGTTCTGGTTTTCCTTAAAACAAAACCTCATCTGTTTGTTTTTTTTTTCTCTTTTCCTTTGTCTCTGATGTGGGGCAACATATGCTAGATAAATTGCAGGTGTGTATAACAGCATCCCTTTGACTATTTGCTAGGAAAATGGAATTTGCCTAACTGTTGGGCACTTAACAGATCTAATTAAATGAGTAAATGGGGCTTGAGTCAGCTTGATAAATGGCAAGCTATGACTTTAAGAAGGCTGTAAAATTTGTAGAAGAGTGGTGTTTATTGCTGCTGTGAAGTTCTTTCATCTTAAGACCAAAAACAACCTGCATTTCAAAAATTCCAAAAACTGACCAGGACAGTTACTTCATGTGATGGTAAGTGGAATTACAGGTAAGCCCTTTATACCACTGATGTACTGAGCTGGGAGTTTGAAATGTAGCTGAAGAGAGGCTAAGGAAGCCAGCTGTGCTTGTAGATACCAGCTACTATACAAAATTGATACAACTCTCTATTTTTCCAACTTGAGAATACCTTGTCACTGCTCACAGGATAAGCCTAAAACCAGTACATGAAGGCAGAGCTGAAGTGAATGT
Source organism: Tympanuchus pallidicinctus (assembly GCF_026119805.1). Taxonomy (NCBI): domain Eukaryota; kingdom Metazoa; phylum Chordata; class Aves; order Galliformes; family Phasianidae; genus Tympanuchus; species Tympanuchus pallidicinctus. Next base: position 37,698,468 of record NW_026294758.1, read on the forward strand.
GTACCATGCTTGTGTTTGCAAGCTTAATTTTGGGACAAATATAGTGAGATTGCTTTCTGTCTTTCTGCACACTTATTTCTGTGAGTAGCATAATTATGGAACAAGAATGTTCTGATGAGGTCAGCACATACTGCATCCATAAACAGATTTGTGATAAAGCATTTTGCTTGAGAAGTCTCCTGAATGTAGCACCCAGACTACTAACAAAAGCACTATCAAAGTACTAAAGCCTTGAGGCAGGTGTTCTGTGGACATGTTACCAACCAGCATTAGCATTTTTTGGTGGTTATACCAATCACTACAAATTTATGTTAATGATAAAACAAATCCAGATAATATCCATGATTTAGAGTAATTGATGGGGAAAAGGACAAGATCTCGTTGTCCTGTGCAAAAATCAAAGTAAATTTATTCCTCTCTGGTTTGAAAAATCTAAGCAGCTTTCTCCTCGTAAAACTGACATCCCACTCTTGGTTCAATCTGCTGAAATTCTGAGGTCTCTATCTCGAGTGGACACAGATCTCCTAGAATCTCTGAAAAAGTAAACTCAGCTTGACAGCAATGTTAAGAAAGTCTTTGTGGAGTAATGCACCTGCTTCTTCTCAGCAAGTACTGCTGCTGTATTCCCTGCCTGTGCTGCTTGTAGCCAATGTTAATTCTCTTCACTCCATCTGACACTGCTATATTGTTGAACACTGCCATGGATCTGTGGTGCCTACGTCACGAACAGGCTGAACATAATAGCTATAAAGTCCAACAAACTCTTGCATATAACTACAGATCTACAAATCCTAACTGTACAATGTATTATTTACTCCTACAAAAACAAAACAAACAAACCTGATAACTATTCATAGAGAGCAAAATAATTACTTGGAAAAATTTTAAAGTAATTAGAACAGCTGATTTTTGCCAGAGAGGCTATCAAAGAATAGTGATGCAAAATAATTGATTAACCTAGCATTGCCTCTTTACTCAATTAAACGTTTATTTTCTCAAGTACTTATTATTCTAACAGCAGAGTATGAAATAGTTCCACGTGGAATATGCTATGATTTTTTGTAAGCACTCCTAAGGAAGACTCAAATGCTACGTAAAATGTATCTGAATCTGTTTCCAGTATTTTGCCTCACTCTTTCCCTTTGCATAACAAAGCAGTGGAAACATATATTTTTGACATATATTAATCTGTCCATTTAAAATGTATGTGTATGTTTCAAGAACCAAGTTGATAGTGGAAGTATTTATCACAAAAAAATGTTCATTATCAATGTTTATAATCAAAATATTTATCATCAAAATGGCTAGCAAATGTGAAAGAGCAAAATACCATTTTTTTTCTTTAATCAACAGCCTGTCGCTTTCTAGAAGAGATTTCAACTTTGTTTTCATTTATCAGCTGTATAGATAAATGGAAAGTTAAGACTATTTACAACACAAGATAACAGGAAAAATAAAAGAAAAATTATGTACTAAAATCTATTGAACAGTGTGCTTGCTAAGTTTCTAAGATGGCAGTTTGAAACTAGATGAACACTGAGAAAGAAGGAGAAGATTCTCTGCTGCTACCTAGTAAATAATTGGGAAAGGTCCCTACATTTTTCCAAGAACGACTTCAAGTTTTTGCTACATGTGTAAATTTCTATCAGTTCTTCAGGTATGTGATTTTAGAGAATTCCCAAATTTGAGATGTCATTGGTCCTCCTCCACTCTGGTGGCTTTTATTCATCTGATTTCTGAGAGAAAAGACTTTTGGTTTTAGTGTATATATTTCTTGAATGAGGTACCAGATCTGATTCTCCCTTCTAGTTTGCAAGGAAAGTGGAACCAGAAGGTTGAAGTCACACAATAGGGTAAAAACAACTTTTTATTATTTTTCTTTTAATCAAATTCTTTCTTAATTTTTTTAAGCGATGCATTTGCAGTTACTGTTCTAGAGTCCTTGAAATGAAACAGAATCTTCTGCATTGCCTGTGACTGCAAGCCTACTCTATGAGAAAAAGCAAGGTGTAGAAAATGGAAGGAAATGCATCTAGAAGTGCTTTATTCAGTAAAGCATCCCCCTATTTCACACTACAACAAACAGCCATTAGTGGTTATCTTACAGTCATCTGGCAGGGCCCAAGGTTTTGCCCTCCTGTCTCTCCTGGGTATGAACAAGCCACAGCAACCAGAGATAGTAAAAGAATTTCTCTTTGTTCTTCCAAAGCTCTTGCCATCTGTCCTGCTACTCCTATGAGCTTTACACAGCACACAATAGGTAAGCACAATGCTGTAAAATAGCTAACCCAAGCCTGGGCTCCTCATTACCTCATCAGAGAGATGTTTCACGACTAAGTCGCAGCTGGTCAAACATTAGCTGAAAAAAAATAAATCAGTTAAGGTTTCAGTTCAATGGATTTCTAAATTAGAAGTGTGAAATCAATGCAGTGCAATGAAATCAACGTAGAGGAGGCACAAGGACTCAGATTTGACACTGGCTGTGATAGCTTGCTTGTATGGCAGAGGTGAAGCAAGTCTTATGAAGCTTGTGTCTCACTCCTCAATCAGGTTAACTATGATGATATCACCCAAGTGTCTGCAGCCTACCATAAAAGCCTGTAACTCAGCTGAGAGATATCCATGATTGCTGAGAGCACTCTGTATCTGGCCAAGACAGAGGCAATGGCAATTAAGGCTTAGGAGCTACGACAACAGAGCCAATACAAAGACACCACGCCACAATAGAAAAGTTTTCTGTGAGCTCCTGAGCCTCAAAACCCTTCATAGGGGCAGATATTACTTCCAGGATGGATTGCTTCCTCAAACTCCCAAAGCTGAACTGAGGAAAAGAGAAAGCAGATGCACGTTTAAAAGCTGGCAACAACTTTTGTCTTAAAGTTCGAGGGCATTCTCCGGCTGGTCATTTATGCCTCTCCATTTGTCACCTTCTCAATCAGTTTTGTGTTGAGCTTGCCTGTGAATATTTTCCCTGCCCTGAAGTTCCTCCTGCACTAGCAGTCCTGCCATGTTCACAGCATGACTCTCTGCCACCATACTTTGTTCTACTCACAATCTCAGATGCTGTGTGCAACGGCCATTCATCCTCATCCCTGTTGAGAATTTCTAATGAAGTCAGTTTTTATCCACTGTAACAGTTTTTCCTTATTTACTTTCCTCTTCTATGTGTCTGAGTCCTGCACAAGGAGACTTGTCAATGCAGATGTCACTTATGTACAACAGTGGCCAACCTTGGATCTGTGCAGCTGCTGTTACTGCTCATAGTGAAGGTGAGAATAGCATGTTTGTTAAAAGCATGGCAGGATGATTACAGGAACACAGAACAGAATGTTTGAGGTTGAAGAGTATGACTGGTATCATCTAGCTCAAACTCTCTGGTCAAGCAGAGTGCCCCATAGCATATTACCCAGGGTTGCATCCAGCTGGCTTTTGAATATCTCCAGAGATAACCATATACTCCCTAGCCTCTCAATAGCTTATCCTTGTTCCAGTGTTCTGTTATCTCCACAGTATATAAGTTTATCCTCATGTTCAGTGAGAGCATCATGTGTTTCAGTCTATGCCATTGCCTCTCTACTGCTGAGAACAGTCTAGCCCCATTCTTTTGGTACCAGCCCTTCAAATACCTTAACAAATGGATCAGACTTACCTGAGACTTCTTTTCTCCAGAATGAACAGACCCAGCTCAGTCAGCCTTTGCTCATATGAAAGATGTTCCATTCCTTTAATCATTTTAGGGCCCTTTGCTCAAATCACTCCAGGAACTCCGTATCTCTCTCATAACGAAGAGCCTGGTACTGGACACATCACTCCAGGTGAGATGTCACCAGAACTGAGTAGAAAGGGTCTGCTGACAGTACTATTCCTGAGGTATTTGTCTTTGCTGAATTTCAAGACATTCCTCTCTGCCCATCTCTCCAGTCTGTTGAGATCCTTCAGAACGTCAGCATAGCACCCTTGAGTACCAGCCTCTAGTCCTAGTTTTGTATCGTCAATAAACTTGCTGTGAAGGCAGCCTGTCCCTTCATCTGAGCCACTGATGAGTAAGTTAAAAAATACTGAAAACAATATTTACTATTGTAGGACCTGGCTAGCTACATAAATTCAGCTAGATTCTGTGTCACTGGTCACAACCTCAAACCTGCCATTCAGCCAGTTCTCACCATCCACTTCTCCAGATCACGCTTTCTGAGCAGGCCTAGGAGGATGTCATGCCAGTCAAGGTCAAAAGTCTGGATAATGCTTCTCAGAAGGCTGTTTCTTAAGCTGGTAGATGAACACACAAAGAAAAGTTCCAGCTTCAGTCTCTGTGCGCAAACATCCCTGCAGCGCAATTGCTAATCAGCACAGAAGTGCATACAAAGCAATCTCAGACAACAGTTGACATGCTCAGTGTACATACTAGCTAAACAATACAGTCTTGAGCTGAATTTGACAGTTCCATGTAAAAAGCAGTAATGTACTGCAGTGTTAGTCTGGCTGAAGTCTGTTTTGCCAGGTAGTCTGGCTGGGTACAATATTAATGATCACAGACTGGCCTTCTGCAGATCAGTGAGGATTTTTACAGAATAAATTGTTGCCCTTAAGCCTCACAAAACCTTCTGAAGGATTGCCATTATTGCTTTTGCACTCTTCAGTCCCTTAGCACTCCACAACCTGTGAATAAGCTGCTGGGTACTGAGTCTGGCTGGCTTTAATACTTGCAGTAAGAACTGGTATCAGTCATAGTGGTCTGCCTGGCCTCGCTCTGCATCAAAACAGTAAAAGGGAAATGCTCCCTGAAATACTGCCAAACCCTGCTGTCTCAATCTTTTAACAGACACCACTAAGATTCAGAAAGTTGTTCCACTTAGTGAAATACTCAACTGTGAAATCAGTATAAAGGCTATACGTATTCTTTATTCTGCCTGAGAGTTGGAACAAGATCCCTAAACTAACAGCCGGATTAATCCTGATGTGAGACAGCATGAATGAAAAGTGGCCAAACATGTCTGAAATGTAGAATATGCACTTTTTTCTTCATCTGGATCTGTGCTTTGAAACTTATAGCAAAAACAAATCAGGATTTGGTCCATTTTCTCTAGCCATAAATATTTTGGAAAATGAATATATAGATTTGACTGGCAGGCAAACTTGCTTAATTTATTTTATTTACTTAAAACATTGGAAAATGATACAATCCCTGTTAAAATGATGAACTGTCATCAGGGTGAAATGGATGAAAATAAAGACTGCTTCAGATCCTGTGCTGCAGGGTTCTTCCTGGATTTTCTGGATTTTCTGGATTTTCTTTCCTGGTTTCTTCAATTACCAAGAGATTCTTCTGATACCTCATTGCATTTCTTTGCTAGCTTTTTCAGTAAGTCCAGTGAAGAAAATAATAGGAATTAGAAATGATTTTTGGTGATTCTTAGCTATTGGAATAGGCAGGAAGCTCCTCTTAAAAAACTTACTATAACCCATAACAAAATCTGGGTCAGCCCTCAATCTCATCAAAGCTGACAGATCCTCATAGAGAAAATAAAGGAATCATTTTCTCAAAGTTAAGGCCTGTCCTATGCGCAACTGAGTCTAACTCAAGAAATTCATTTCTTTCCAGTTTCAAGTATATCATGACACTTGGTACCATAGCATCTTAGTCAATGCCTATTGCTTATGGCAAATAGATAAATATTCTGAAATGAATTCTATACTGTGAGGTCTAGGAACTGCTTTTGGGTTTTTTGAACTTGATTTCGTTCTCCATTTCTAATCCCGCATGTGAGTGATGCAAAGCAAAATAATGGCATACTCAGCAGCAAATATATTACATTTTACTGTACATATCTCTCTGCTGAAGTGTATTTGAATTTGAAGTAGCTGTAGTCACTCTGAAACAGTTTTTCTGCTGCCTGTAAGATTCCACATATAAAATAGTCTTGGTTAAACTCAAAAATAATGAAGCGATGGGCCAGTACAGAGGCATGATGCTCCTTGGAAATATGAGACAAATATTTTCAGAACTGAATCAAAATTAAGTTTTTTCTTTAAACCTTTATTTTTTGGTCCTCGTATTTAGGACCTCTAAAATTTAGGATTCTCTAAGGACAGAAGTGGAAGTTCTTCACTATTAAACACTGCTTTTCTGTTCATTTTCGGGAAGTAGAAAACTCCCGATGTTAAGAAAATTAAGTCATAATAATTGTACAATGACAGTGTGCCTGTTCCTTTTGTGTACAGTTCCATTGTTTTTCAGTGGGGATTCAGAAGCACCTCCCAACTGAAAACAGTATAGAAGCACAGGATAGCTAGATTTCTCTCTGATGTGGATGCTCCACAGCCAGTCTTGCAAATTCTTTCTTCTGTTTCACTTTACAGCAATTTTCTATGATTTGACCACTATTTCCCATTATAAAAACATAAATTTCTGGCTTTGCCTTTGAGCAGTAGCAAAACAATTTTATTTTTTTTTTCCACCATTTATAGTAAAAAAATGCAATCCCAAACCCATACACATTTATCCTTTGAAGAAACACTACCATCATGACACTGAAGCAGAGGAAAAGGAGAAAGTGGGTGTGTAATGAAGTTTTTTGTAAACTACAAAGGTCAATAGGACTGCAGTTTGCTGTCTTAAGTAACTGTACTGTACTAAGCAATAACATAATCAATGGGGAATATTAAAAAAAAATGTAAATACACATACAAAAATATATTTAAGTGTATAACATTTAAATACAACATGGTTAAGGATCTTCACTAAATCAAGTTAGTGAATTAGATTGAGTTATTTTGTGAAAGGCAGGAGAGCAGTCTTCAGGGTGATGCAACCATACTGCCAGTACTCTGTAGGTTGCATTATCTCTACAAGTTGCTGGCCTAAGCCTATTCCTAGGAGCATGTGGGTCTTCTTAGCTGAAGAGGTTTGAGTTTTTATTTCCTTTATTTGATTGTTATTGATGTTTTCTTCTGTTCTCCGTTGCTAATAGAAATATGGTCTTTTTTTTCTTTTTTTTTCATCTTTTTTTCCTTAATGTTGATGATGTACATAGAGAGGAAACAACTTACTAATATTTTGACTTTAGCTCAAAGCTAAATACTTCCATCCAGAATAGTATTTGATAGATTTCAATTTTAAACTAAATCAGTGTTTCATTTTTCAATTTTTGCTGGAGTTTTCAAGCTGTCTACGGACAAAAAGAACATTCTGTGCACCGAAGCAGTCAATCTGTTTTAGCTAGATGCATATTTTTATTTCTGCCAAAAAGACCTGTGAAGTCCAAGAGAAGCCTAATATTCTGTTATCTTCAATGCAAATTGCTACCAAGAATCCTCCACTTAAAAGCAAAACCTGTGGATAGAGATTGTATATCCATTTAATTTCTATAAATTGCTTATTTCCTCAATTCAGATAATAAAAAACCCAACTGTCTGTAAAAATGATTTTGAATGAATTATAAGATGCCTTTCAATGAAAGCCATGAGACTGAGAAGACTAATACTAACTCCAATCAGTCAACAGCACAAAGTCGCGCAACTTCAATCAAGATTTCCTGCTGATAGCAGTGCCAGTTGACTGAGGAAAATGCTGGAGAATATTTATTCCTCCAAAATGTCTTTGTCAGATGAATGGGAAATGAGAGAAAGAGGGATAATATGCCTTTTGCTGAATTGATTTAGCAAAATTTATTATAGTTTCCGCTGTATTTTTAATATTACATATATAATTTATATTATATATTTCAGCTATATTTTATATTACAGTTTCAGTTCTATTTTAGATTTTATCTTCTCTAGAAAGGTAGTTCTGTTTTTAGCTTCCTTTGCAAAAAGGAAAGGTCAATGTGAACTCCATTTTCATAAGAACAGGAATAAACACAAGGGTAATAAAACTGTTAAATTTATTTCCATCCCAGTAATAACAGCATTCCTTTTTTTTTCAACAGTTACTATGGTTTGGCTCTATTTTTAAGGCTTTCTAATCTCTGGAATTTTTCTATCACTGTTCTGCAATTTTCTCCCACATATTTCAGCCTTCTTCAGAGCAGGCAAAAGAGGAGCTCCTTCATCACTTTATTTCTATCTACAGAAAAGTCATGATATCAAGTTGTCAGTCATCTGTCTCTCTTTCTGGGCTCTATTTGTTTGTTCAGAGGTTCATTGTCATCTGAGGACTTCCTTGCACCCACAGCTTTGTGTTTGGTTTTCTAAATTTTCCTGTGTAACCTTTCAGGATTCTGAACATTACTCAGAATACGGCATTAACAGTTCTAGGCCTTCTTGGAGATTACATTTCCAATGCAAGTGTTATTGCACCTGACAGGAGGTATCTTAAGATTCAATCTAATTTTAGAAGATAAAGATTAATGGTTCAATTCTGGTGATTAATTAATCACTGTTGCTTAGGAACCAGCAACAGTGACCTATTACATCTTTTATAGGCAAATCGAGGGCAATCTCAAACAGTGAGAAACATCAGGTGTACATTATTTGCCAAAACAGAGAAAAATTGGATGAAGCTGATTTGAAGGGCAAATGAAAATGGAATAATGAAACCGAGAGAGACATTCTTCAAGAGATCATTAGAGGAACAGCTGGCACAAATTGCACACTCAAAAAGGAATATCTTAAATAAAAGCAGTGCAAAGTATCAAAGGAAGAGAAAAAGTGAGGAAAGAAATGAATGTGATATGTAAGAGGGTAAGGATAATTAGTGAACTCAAAATCCCAGTGGATTTAATAATGAATTGAAGGCATATGTTGAACAAAAAATGATAGCTAACATGAATAACCGAAATTAATTAACATGTATATGTGCCTTAGGCTTGTCTTTTTTTCTAAGGCATATAATTTTTTCTATGAATACCAAAAAGATTTATATGTAGGTAGGAGTTTAAGAACTAAAAACAATTCAATAAGAAAAGGCTAAAGCCAGATTAGTACTTATAAGAAATTTCTAATCCTGAAGATCACTACAAATTGAAGGTGAACAGCCCTATAACAAACTACCAGGAAAAGCAAAATATATGTGAAGCATGAGAAGAGAAATTATGTTCAAAATAAATGTCTGAAGCAAATAATGTCAAGATAGGTTCAGAAACAAGTGGACAACGTCTGAATGATTATAAGAAGAAAGAACAATGCAGAAATAGAGCGAGAAATATCTGAAAACATGAACATTTCATGGAAGACATGAAAGACTTTACTCCCTTGTTTTTGGTGTTTTCAACCCATAGCTTTCACTTTTGTCTATGAAAGCACTCTCTTCAGCACTATCATGGTTTTATGATTTTTGTGATGGGTATTCCACATCATGTAGTGCACTGGAAGCTAAGGAGTTAATGCTCTAGTTCTGTGGATAGTTGATTTTTCCAGGTATATTGTTCTCAGAAGTGAAGAACTACATTTCCCGGGAGACTTTCACTGTTTCATTTTCATTTCCTGTTTAGAGGGAAAGATCAAACTTTTTGCAAGTCCTGAGATACCCCATCTTTTACTGCTTGCCACTGCGGTGTGTGCTCCCTAGCCATCTTGCCTTCAGCATTAAAGTAAGGCCTTTGGTTTTGGACACTCTCATTTTATTTGATTTATTAGCCTCAATTCCAATTATATTGTATTATATTGTGTTATCTTGCATTCCAATATCATATTTAGTAAATTATTTTTTCCCCCTTAGCTTATTGCCACTGTTGTTTTTTTTAGGCCCACCTCCCTGTCTTTTACCATTTTCTCCATTCTCCATTTCACAGGACATGGGTCTGTGAGTCATTCTATTCCACTAATCATGAAACCAGGCTGAACTGGCCCCAGAATTGTTGATGAGCACATACCTTCTTTGCTGAGCATCTGAACATACTGGAAAACAATGATTTTTCCTTTTTTTTGGGTATGGACACCACAAGTAAGGCAAAGGTGGGAACGGTGATGATTTACATTTGAAGGAGGAGAAATTGGCTAGCTGGCTGCAAAAGGATTTTATGCATCCACTGGAATTAGAGAATGGTTTGGCCACTGGCTGGCTAAGAATTTAAGGGAACATAAATTGTTGTGCTTTTCTCCATTGGACCCAATGATCACTTGCAACTTTTTTTGCAGTTGTCGTCAAATGCATCACTTGCTCTTGCTGTATATAAGCAAGATATAACAAGATAACTTGTGTAACAGTGGGACTCTGTTGTGTCCAAATTGTTTTATGGCAGTATTAGCTTAGCATAACATCTCTGAAATTAGAAAACTAGCTCTTCACTACCAGCTGGTGTTCCTCACTCTTTTGATGATGAGGATCAGTCTAATTGTAGGTAGCTTGTTGGTAGAAATCCAACACAGAGACAAAGGATTTCTAATGTAAAGCATTTGCAAATTAATAATTATCTAAATCTTAATTTTTCACAATCTTTTTTCTGTAAGAAGTGCTGGCCAAGGTCACTAATCTAATAGATTAGAAATGTCATCAACATGTATGCAAATCAAATATCATGGAGTATCAGGACGTCCCCGTGATATTCATGAATCTCTACAACACACCACATAATACAGGGCTCAGCATACCTGCAGTGAATGGTAGGCTGACAGTGGAATGCTGCTCAGTCTTCTGTGAGATTTCTGTTTCTATGGTCACTACAATCACTTGTTAGGAGACAATAGCAGATTTTTTTCTCTCCCTCTTGAACTAGTTTATATTCCCACTGGTATAAGATGGAAGCTTTTAAAGTTATGATACAAGATTAACACTGTGTCTATCTTATTTAAGGTCTTGGGACTCAAGGGTCATAGATGTGGGAGTTCACATGTTTACACCTGAAGATTTTGGCAGTTCATTTTCCATAATCCTTCTCCTTGTTGAGTTTATCTTTGTCATGAATTGTGCCTACTGCCATGTTTGTTGTTTACAGAAAGCTCACTGGTGTTGTCTGTAAAATTTATTTTCACAATAATTTCCTCTTAAAATTTGTTTATTCTTGAAACATCTTATTATATTCCATGTCCAACTGTACTAGACCATAGTTTTATTTTCTTGTACCCCTCAATTCAGAACATTAAGTTCTGGACACTGGGTCCAGAATTCTGATTGTCTGTGAATGCTTTGGAAACTGGGCTTTCTCTCAAGAAACTGCTAAAGACAGTGGCTGCTTTCAGGCCACAGTGAGCTTTTGAGCTCACAGGAAATGAGAGTGATGGCTGCTGTTCCCCAGTAAAATGGAGGCAGGAAGAGAGGATCTGGGATGGAGCACGGCAGTAGGCTGGTCCTTCCCCGCAAAAGCCATATTTTTTGCTCTCTCTCTTCCCTTCCTTTGCTCTTCCTTTTCCAAGTAGTCACAGAAGCATCAAACCCATTCCTATTTCCCCTAGTCCCAGGTTCTTTCCTGTTCCAGATTTTCTAACCTCAATTTCACCTGCAGCTCTGTCTCAGCTTTCTCTGTTCCGCATGTCCTTTTCCAG